>NC_051849.1:83247016-84447016 GCF_905115235.1 Hermetia illucens | reverse complement strand
ACACTCTTGGAAACCAGCTGGAAACCCGCTTTTTTAAGGTTTTGAGTAACCTTATTAAAATCGGTTTACTGTCTGATTGTCTGCCTATCCGTCACACGCATTTTGCTCGGGGATGGCTGCAGCGACTGACATCAAATTGGGTAGAAAGGCGGGAACTGTAAATGCTCACGCATATAGTCAGTTACATCTTTTTACGTCAA
Source organism: Hermetia illucens (assembly GCF_905115235.1). Classification (NCBI taxonomy): domain Eukaryota; kingdom Metazoa; phylum Arthropoda; class Insecta; order Diptera; family Stratiomyidae; genus Hermetia; species Hermetia illucens. Next base: position 84,446,816 of record NC_051849.1, on the reverse strand, counting down.
ATTTAAGGGGGGTCCCCATACATGCAAAAGGGGGGTCTAAATTTTTTGTTCATCAAATATAGTCATGTGGGGTATCAAATTAAAGGTCTCGTTTAGTACTTTTCAAAGTCGGTCTTATTTTTGACATTTCTTGGAATCATCATCATGATCATTTCTTTAACGAACCTATTCTCAGAAACTACTCAACCGAAAAATGTGAAAAAAAATCACTACTGTATGGTGCCCGGGCTCCGAAAGACCTTCCATACCAATACCTGCTCAAATAAAGTTAATAATAGTACATTACTATAATTTTTAGTAATTGACAGGAAAACCCCCCCTTAAGTTCACCCTAGAACTACGAAATTTCAGCAATGTAGGCTACAGCATAGTTCATGATCCTGCCAAATTTGGTGAAAATCGCACTATTACTACTACACAAAGTTGAATGTCAATATCAGTTGAAAGTGGATATTGTCACATAATATATGCATATATTACGTGCTACATACTAATGGGGCAAATGCACACTCAAATCTCTTTATAAAAGAAATACACGAAACCTTTCATACCTGAAGCGTCTAGCGTCCGGTTTCCCGACTTGTTTATTATTTTTTTATTAACGGCTTTTATAAGTTCCCCGCAATCTGTGCTAGTCAATGCTACTAACAGTTTTTTAATAAAATTCAAACTTGTGAAAAGGGCGTTATGTCACTCACTGCAATTGTATGCAGGCACCCCGTCAGACTAAAAATCTTGGTTTTTCAAGTGTTTGCTTTCATCTCAACTCCGCTTGGCTGCTCCAAATCCAAAGCCATTTGACTAAGGTCCATAAGACAACGAGAAAGCAAGTAGATATTATCATCAACATCCCCAGTGTTTGAGTAAAGATTGACTCATACAACAAGAAGAAATACTCGTACTCGTGATAAAGCCATCGGTCTATTTCATCTGCTTTTCGGTTCTACAAACTGTCCTTAATGTGACAACCTCAACATTATACTCATTTTAAGGGGGTCATCGCGTGTGTCGGATCCGCGGAATCAAATTTTTTTTTTTGGCACCAATTATATCTAGATATAGTGTAGAATATATGGGTAAAGTGACTTTTTGATATTTGGAGTCGTTCGAAAATTATTGTGCTAAACACGTAATAAGTCACATGCCAGATTTATGTCGATCGCTGTAATAAAACGCGAATTTATCGGTCCGAATGACTTTCGAATGACTTCACTAAAAGGACAAGAATTGAAGCCAATTCTGTACATGTTTTTTTATTCAAGTAACCTAAGGTTTATGGACTAGGTATAGCAGATTAATGATCAGTTAAGATTTTATGGCTAAAAATCACATTCTCCTTTTTAAATGCGTTTTTCTCGAAACTGCATATTGAAAATCTGCTGCCACCATAGCCCAAAATCTATCCAACCAAATTCTTTGAAATTTTCACAACTTATTCAGAACATATTTCTACGGTCCGCAAACTAGGATAATTGCAATTCATTCAGCAATTTTTTTTATTAATTGAAGAAACCCCGAAAAAACACCAAAATTCATAAAAAAAAGTTTAACATGGCGCCAAAAATTTAGCTTTTAATATTTTTTAATAATTCTAGTTCGCGGACAGTAAGTCTGTACGTTAAAATGCCATTTACCTTTTTTCTTTAAGGTGATCATAGCGCCCTCTAGCGTGGCAGAAGAAAAACTCCTTTTTTTGGAGATGTGTGTATAAATTGCTTTTTAGTTCATTAATGAACAATGCTATCACGCTGAAAAAATTATTAAAAATTCTTCGAAAAATTTGTTTTCGTCTTTTTGTCCAGTTCTTCACAAAAAAACGGCGGAAGAAAACGGCCTTTACACGGGATGACCCCCTTAAGTATTCATTCTGACCCTCAGATTACATTAAAAATCTGAAAATCCATTTGTGACGAACTGAAAGCTTCCTTACAAAGTAGAGAATTCCTCAAGTAATAAAACTATTCTCTTCTTCCATTCAATTAAGCTTGACTCGAAATAGTATTACTAGGTGCGAAGCGTGTTATATATCCTATGTTTATACCAAATTTTGTAATAACGGTTTGAACCTTATTGAATAAATTACGACTTTAACAAGATGCATGTACACAGAATCTAGCAAACTTTCATAGTGGGGAGTAAATATTTACTTCCTTTTCTGATAATGGAAACTCAACGTAAATAGCTTTATCATGTACAGTAGTTAACACTACGGTATTTCCATCAAGCACATGCATCTTATAGAAATATCGATCAACGGCTTAACCTAGATACATTGTAATCCCTTTTTGAATTTGTATTAGTTCCAGCAGCCAAAAATATATTTCGTCTGGCATTTTCCTTTTAATCTCGTTCGTATTTTAAACGAATTTTTCATGGTTTCGAAAAAAAATCTATTGTCATCAGTCAGTTTACATTTGAGCTCTTCTTGAATCATTTTTCCACGGTAAGTAAAACCGATTCACTCAATCCAGATTAGCATTTCGGATAAAGAAGGTATTTTCGTTAATCTTCTGCGGGACAATAGCCGTACTATTACTTTCCATTACTATCACTTTTTATAATCATCAATTGAGTATTTAAGTCAAATGTGCTGAGTATATTGGAATAGAAGGCATGTACTGAAAATGGCCCATAGTAGACGTGCAAAGTCATGACGGTAAAGTGTATTTTTTGTCAGATGCACTTTTAAATTGCTTTTTATTCTCCAGTATAGATTGTGGAGTTGCTAAGTAAGATTAAGTTCCCTTTTTTTCTTCAATGCCATTGTGTGGCTTAGCAATTAGCTAATAACTCATCAGAGATACTTTGTACAACTTTTAATAGTTGGCTTGATTAACGCTCGATTTAAATATAATCGAAATTCAGCAATAGCCTGCCTTCCAGATATGTTTACACTGATAATCTGATTTTCATTAAATTATCGTCATTTAATCATAGAATATGAACGACGCTAGTCACAGTTTCCCGTTTGAAATTATGTCAAACCGAAAACCCCCGCCGAGGATTAATCCAAGTTCGGAACTTTCAAGTGAAAGTGAGTCTTAGCTTTTTATATATAAATAGGTCCCCTGTGACTATAATGAAATTCTTTCCTTCTTCTTATTAAGAATATTAAGCGTCTGAAAGCAGATGTAGATAAGATGGGGCTGATCCTCCTCAAAATTTTGTTAATATTAATTTATAATGATTGCAGAGTATTTGTGAGGTGCCAAAAAAGAAAATTCGAGTTGGGAAATACCACTAAAATGGAGGTCATATTGATTCTTGCTGTTATACTCGAGAAAATGTCTTTCTTGAAGTTGTCCGGGTACTAAATTGGATTTTAAAATTAAACTACATACACATAAAGTGAGATTCGGTCACGGCATTACAGAAGAAATTAACACTCCAAGTAGAAGAAGGCATATGGTGGCACACAGACCGCTATTATTAGTTTGCCGGCGGAATCAGCTATTAAGTTGATTACCGCGGGCAAGGTAAGAGTAGGTTGGGTCGTGTGCAGGCTCAGGGAACAAATCTCTCTAAAGAGATGCTTCAGATGCCGCGATTTCGGTCATTTTGCGGCGGCATGCACTAGCCAGGTGCCAGATAGGTCGAGGAGTTGCAGGAAGTGTGGGGAAGAGGGCCACCTCATCAAAGATTGCACCGGAGATCCACGGTGTATGTTATGTAGTGGGAAAGAGGGCGTGGACGGCCGGCATATTGCGGGAAGCATCAGATGTCCGGTATATAGGAGGGAGCTGAACCGCACAGGAAAATGAGATTGATACAAATCAATCTCAATCAATGTGAGGCAGCTCAGGACCTGCTCTCGCAAACCATTCGAGAGTCGAATGTCGATGTCGCGGTTATTTGCGAGCCATACAGAAACTACGGCGGTGCGACTTGGGCGATGGATGCGTCTGGCAACGCCGCAATCTGGGCGTGCGGAAGACAGGCCATTCAGGAAGTCATGGCCCCCCCGGCAGCCGGTTTTATAAGGACGAAGGTCAACGGTGTCCATATTTACAGCTGCTACGCTCCTCCTAGTGCAACCTTAGCACAATATGAGGAGATGTTAGACAGTCTGGTGTTGGATGCTAGAGACCGCAGCCCTAAAATCATTGCGGGCGATTTCAACGCGTGGGCCCTGGAGTGGGGAAGCCGATCGACGAACACCAGAGGTCAAATTCTGTTGGAGTCATTTGCGGAGCTGGACATCGTGCTGGTCAACGTTGGATGCATGCCCACCTTTCGAGGAAGAGGGTCGGGTTCGATCGTTGACCTGACATTTGTTAGCACTTCACTGGTGAGGGGGATGGCTTGGCAAGTGAGTGAGCACTACACCCACAGTGACCACCAGGCCATCTTCCTCCACATTGGGAACCGGGGAAGCAGTCAACGATGCTCTGGAGGTGGAAAGGCTAAGGCGGTTGGCTGGTCTATCGGAGCTTTCGACGAGGAGATATTCCTGGCCGCATTGGAGGGAGCCCATGATCCGGATGGAACAGCGGTGGAAAAGGGCACACAGCTGTCTCAGCGTGTAACCGAAGCATGCGACGCGACGATGCCACGACGACGTTTGCACCACGGCAAGAGGCCAAACTACTGGTGGAACACGGAGATCGCTGCCCTGAGATCCTCTTGTCTCCGAGCGAAGAGACTTTCCCACAGGACAAGAGGAAGGCCAGAGCACCAGGAGCGTAAGGAGGAATACAGGGATCTGCGAAGCAACCTTAAGAAGGCCATTCGGAGAAGCAAGCGGGAATGCTACCAGAAGCTCTGCATGGAGGCTAATACGAATCCGTGGGGTACAACCTACCAAGTTGTAATGAAGAAGATCCGCGGGCGAAAATCACCTCAGGTGACATGCCCACGGCTCTTGTTGCAAATAATTGGAACTCTTTTCCCGCAGCAGGAGCAGGACGAAAGAGAACTCCAACTGGCAGCTCAGCAGGACGTCTTCTCGATCCCTGATGTTACCGAAGAGGAACTTTGGGAAATCTGCAGACGTATTGGGGACAGCAAGGCTCCGGGATTGGACGGAATTCCGAACAGGGCTCTGAAGGTGGCAGTCAAGGCCAGACCAAGGTGGTTCGCAAGCACATTCGAATCGTGCATGGCGGAAGGAGTGTTTCCCGCCCAGTGGAAGAGGCAGAAACTAGTCTTGCTACCGAGGCCTCGAAAACCACCCGGCGTGCCCTCTTCATATCGCCCTATTTGTCTCTTAGACACCATGGGGAAGATGTTGGAGAGGGTGATATACAACAGGCTGCTCCCGTTCATCGAGCTTGCGGGTGGTCTTTCAGAGCGGCAATATGGGTTTCGGCGAGCCCGTTCTACGGTCGATGCAGTAGCAAAGGTCGTGGAATTGGCTCGAAATGCGATGGCCATGGGCAAATGCTGTGCTGTGGTGACGCTGGACGTCAAAAATGCTTTTAACTCAGCCAACTGGGGCTGGATTAAGGGCGTTTTGGCCAAACTGGGTGTTCCTAGCTACTTGGCCCGGCTCATCGCGAGTTACTTTTCGGATAGACTTCTCTGGTACGAGACGGACGACGGGCCGAAGGAGTACATTGTGACAGCACGTGTGCCTCAAGGTTCTGTATTTTTTTTTTTTTTTTTTGGGAGTAGGGTAGGTGAATGCGTTTACGCACAGAGTGTTGGACTCCCGCAACAGCACGCTGGCGGACTACCAACTAAACACCTCCCTGTCATCAGAGAACTAGCCTGGAACCGTTTGACACATAACTTCGGGCTAGCCCTCCCGCTCTCCCGGCTTTGGGAGCCTTCAAGTCAGGGAATTCCTTTCACCAACGGGAGGGGAAGGGAGGAAGGGAGTTGTTAGTTCGGGGAACCCCTTACCGTCCGATCCCTCTGCTGGTCGAGTTCAATCTTCTTCGTAGTAAGAAGAGCCCGAACATAATGCGCAATACGATTCCAGCTGCCAGCGCTCTTCAGCATCTCTCTGACAATTTTGTCTGGAGAGAGCTCCCCTGTGTCTGCATAAAGCTGCTGGCGGAGGCCGTCCCACCTCTCGCAAGAGAAAAAGGTGTGTTCAGCGTCATCCGCCACTCACTGCAGAACACACAATCAGGAGATCGCGCCTTCCCAACCCTGTGCAGGTAAGACTGAAAACCTCCATGCCCACTTAGAAGTTGGGTAAGGAAGTAATCAATCTCACCGTGCTTTCTGTTCAACCACTGGTCTAATTTGTCGATGAGCCGCGCAGTCCACTTGCCCCTTGGCTCATTTTGCCAAGAAAGTTGCCACTCGTTAAGGGTGCGTTGACGTTCTTCACGGGCAACCACTTCTCTTAAGTTTTCGCCCTTACGGCGATAGATAGCTTTGCGCTCCTTGGCAAGGAGGGCAACGGGGATCACTCCCGCAATCACCATCACAGCCGGTTCGGAGACAGTGCGATAAGCAGACGCCACTCGCAAAGCTCCCCGCCTCTGCACTTGAGCGAGGCGTTTACGATGCACCTCCTTGTCAAGGGCATCAGCCCATACCTCCGCACCATAGAGAAGGACGGACTGCGTTGCTCCCATGAGGAGACGTCTCCTAGTTGATATAGGGCCGCCGACATTCGCCATTAGCCGACTCAAGGCCGCGACTCCTGCTGCAGCTCTGTCCGCGGCTGCTTTGATTTGCTCGAAGAAGCTCATCTTCGAGTCGAGCATTAAACCAAGGTATTTAACCGTTGGTTTTGACTCTATAGTCAACTCGCCGATCGATATGGAACGCAAGGTCGGGATTCTCCTTCTGGTCAGGATGACTACTTCGGTTTTTTCCAACGCAAGGTTGAAACCGTGAGCAGTCATCCATCCGCTTACTCGTCGCATCAATATGCCAAGTCTGCTTTGCGCCTGTTCAACAGTGCGTCCGGCAACAAGTGCCGCAACGTCGTCTGCATAACCGACCAGGCGCGACTCTTCAGGCATATCGAGTCTCAGCAGACTATCGTAGGAAGCGTTCCAGAGGTCCGGCCCTAGGATGGATCCCTGCGCTACTCCCGACGTGATTTACATCCTCCTCTGGCCCTCTAGCGTCTCATAGAGCAGGGAGTGGTCTTTCAGATAATCCCTCAATATCCGCAAGAGATAGCTTGGCACGTGAAAGGAGTTCTCTAGTGTGCCCAGCATATCTGTCCATCTTACGGAATTGAAGGCATTTCTGACATCAAGCGTTATGAGGAGCACTATCCGTCGAGATCGGCGGCTGTGTGCCCGGCTCGATTAAACGCATCTACGACCTCCATAACAGCATCCACTGTAGATTTCCCTGTTCTAAACCCGAACTGCCTTGCGGATAAGTCCCCGGCAGCACGGATCGCTTCAGCGAGTCTACCCCTGATGAGCTTCTCGAGCACTTTTCCGGCCGTGTCAAGCATACACAGCGGTCGGTATGCAGACGGGAGCTCCGGATCTCCTTTACCCTTACGGATCAAGGTTCTGTATTGGGACCGCTGCTGTGGAACATAATGTACGACGGAGTGCTTGGCCTTCGCGTGCCGGAGGAGACAACGCTGATTGGTTTTGCGGACGACTTGGCGGTAATTGCAATTGCAAAGCATCCCGAGGACGTGGAGCTTTATGCAAATGAAGCCATTCATACCATCAAGTCATGGTTACGAATGGCCAAGCTGGACCTGGCGGACGAAAAGACGGAGGCGGTCCTCATTACCAACCGTAGGAAGAACAACACGGTTACCATCCGGGTTGGTAATCGTGAGGTCGTCTCAAAATCGGTTGTCAAATACCTGGGGGTGATGATCGATGCCAAGCTGAGTTTCAAGGGACACTTGGATTATGCGCGAGAAAAGGCAGCAAATGCCAGCTCATCCCTTGCAAGGATGATGCCTAACGTGGGAGGGCCGAAGTAAAGTCGCAGGCTACTCATCGCGGGAGTGGTGAGGTCGATCCTGCTATACGCGGCCCCTGTCTGGGCGGGAGCGTTGAACCACGCGGTCAACCGGAGGAAGATATGTTCGGCATACCGGCCAATTGCGCTAAGGGTGTGCAGCGCATTTAGGACGGCGTCGACGAAGGCAGTGTGTGTTATCGCAGGAATGATCCCTATAGATCTTCTAGCGAGCGAGGCACACTGGCTCTACGAAAAACGGAAGGCAAATCCAGCCGAGGTGAATGCGGATTTCCGAAAAGCCATCAGGAGAGAGTTGTGTGGCAAGTGGCAACAACGATGGGATAACTCCGACAAGGGCAGGTGGACCCATACATTGATCCCGTGTATCGAGAAATGGGTCAACCGAAAGCACGGAGAATTGAATTACCACCTGACACAGTTCCTTACGGGACACGGTGGCTATAGGAAGTACTTGCATCGCTTCGAGTTGGGCGAGTCTCCCAACTGTCCTAAATGCGGTGCTACACTCGAGGACCCGGAGCACGTTACGTTCTATTGTCCCAGATTTCTACAGCAGAAAAGGAGGTTGAACAGCATGTTAGGGGCGGACATCGAGCCGTCCAACCTGGTGGAAGAGATGTTGAAGTCGGAGGAAAACTGGATGGCGGTAAATGAGGCAGTAGCCGTGGTGCAGACAAAACTCCTGGAGTTGGATCGAGCTCGGAAGGCGGCGCGACGGAGACGTGACATGGACGAGCTGGTATAGCGAACCAGAGCCTCCCCCACGAAGTAATACTTCACGGTGGTCCCGCGGGGAGGGGCGGAAGAGTGGGGGTGGTTTTAGTGGGTGTGAATCCCACACACTGCTGCAACCTGGCGCAGCAGCGTCTTTCTAAGATTCCCACCTCCATCCATACAAAAAAAAAAAAAAACAAAAAACACTCCAAGTAGAAAGAAATAAGTCTTTATTTATAATCATTTTTCCGTAATAACATAAATAGGAGCTACTGAAAATATAACACAGCTACGGTACAAAGAGTACGAAAAGTTGAAATTAGTGCGCAACGGTAATAGGCATAGGCTGGCTACATAAAAATCGACATGATTCGTTGGACGAACATTTATTCCTGGAAATGGATGTCACATCCGATTTATTCGGAAACGACTTGACCGATTGTCACCAAAATTGGTGAGAGTATGTAATCTGGTGATCCCTTTACATGCAGTAAGTGGCGCCATCTTGTGTTAAGTTTAAGGGGAGGCTCCCTATACATGTGAATGAAGGGTGCAAATTTTTTTTTCATAGAATGTAGCCATGTAGGGTATCAAATGAAAGGTCTCAATTAGTACTTTTCGAATCTGGTTCAATATTTGATATTAGATGAAACATAGGGGAGTGAGGGTTCAAAATATGACCCCCAAAAAGTGTAACAGGTCTCGTTCTCAGAACCTATCCAACCGAAAAATCTGAAAAAAATTTTGTGAACAATCTCTTATCCTAAATGCTTGTACTTGCAGCTTGTGATATTTATAAGCAACCCGTTCATTGAAAAGAAACATCTACATATTGGGTTGGGGAAAACGAAATGTCGTATTTGTGGTCAAAATTTGACGCTTTATTTAACATACTTAGAATTCATCAACATCATCATCAATGGCGCAACAACCGGTATCCGGTCTGGGCCTGCCTTAATAAGGAACTCCACACATCCCGGTTTTGCGCCGAGGTCCATCAATTCGATATCCCTAAAAGCTGTCTGGCGTCTTCACCTACGCCATCGCTCCATCTTAAGAAGGGTCTGCCTCGTCTTCTTTTTCTACCATAGATATTGCCCTTATAGACTTTCCGGGTGGGATCATCCTCATCCATTCGGATTAAGTGACCCGCCCACCGTAACCTATTGACCCAGGTTTTATCCACAACCGGACGGTCATGGTATCGCTCATAGATTTTGTCATTGTGTAGGCTACGGAATCGTCTACTCTCATGTAGGGCTCCAAAAATTCTTCGGAGGATTCTTCTCTCGAACGCGGCCAAAAGTTTTCAATTCTTGTTGCTAAGAACCCAAGTCTCCGAGGAATACATGAGCACTGGCAAAATCATTGTCTTGTATAGTAAGAGCTTTGACCCTATGGTGAGACGTTTCGAGCGGAACAGTTTTTGTAAGCTGAACTTACTACTTAGAATTATCCGATTTAAGTCAAATATGCGCCGTTTTGTTCGCAAACTTGTTGCCATTTAGAAGGTAACTTCATTATCGCCCCCTTATAAAACCCCCCTCCTTATTTGCAAAAAACTAAGACGGCTAGTTTTCCCAAGCCTCTTTTGAGGCCAACATAGTAGCACTAAGAGCGTTTTGCATGGATCTGAAGAGACGGTAATCACTTGGTGCCAGGTCCGGACTATGCGGTGGGTGCGATAGGACATCCCGTCCGAGCTCCCGTAGCTTCTGGCGGGCCATCAAAGATGTATGATGCCAAGAATTGTCCTGGTGGAACACAATACCATTCGTATTGACCAATTCTGGCCGCTTCTGGTCCAACGCCTGCTTCAAACGGTTGAGCCGCTTACAGTAGAGGACCGAATTGAGGGTCTGGCCATAGTTGAGCAGCTCATAGTGGATGATTCCCTTCCAATCCCACCAAACACACAGTAAAACCTTTCTGGCCGCGAATCCGGGCTTTGCGATAGTTTGGACCGACTCGCAGCGCTTCGACTAGGGTCGAAATCGTTCCGTTTCAGCAGTGCATCGCAGACGTTGATTCAGTCCAAAAGATTTTTTTGCGTCAACTCGTGTGGCATCTAAACATCCAGCTTTTTTGGAATCCAATCTTCTGCAAACGGTTCCAAACGGTTTTATGGTCTATACCCAGATACCCAGTTCCTGGCCAATGGAGCGAATGCTCATATGCCGGTCTATTTGGATGATTTCGACGATTTTATCGGTTTCTACGACGATTGGCCTAACAGTACGGGGTGTATCTTCGACATCCACTACACCAGAACGAAATCGATCGAACCAACGCTGTGCTGTGCGAATTGGTACAGTATCGGGCCCATAAAGTCCACAATTTTTTTCGGCCGCGTTAGTGGCATTTTTACTTTTCAGATAGTAAAAACGTAAAAATGCGAATTTCTTCCTTGATGGATTCCATCTTTGACGCGCTTTAAGTTGAGACTGAAACGTACGATCACAACACTATCAAAGAGACACTTGTAGCACAGATTGTCGTTTTCAAATCGCCGTATAGTATGACCCGATGCGACAAGTACAATACAAGACATGTTTAAGTGTCCCCATCTATTGACAAAATACGACAGTTCTTTTTCTCCAACCCAATATATATAGAAGACTTTAGGTTTCCTCCAGAGCAGATCCAACTCATTGGACGTTGCCTCTGTTTCTGCCCAGGGAGCAGCGTGATTAAAGTGGTTATTGGGTGTTGCTAACACGTCATGGGTATCAAGTCAGAAAGGGGTGGACCATCGCGCATAGGCTGCCATTTTCTGCTGGCAACTATGGCATGTATATATTTGGCAGTGCTCCATCCTGCTCCATTTTCTCCTCAATTGATGTAATAAATATTTCACTTCCGCTGGAGTGTGGAGAGAGGGTTGCTCATCGCTACACCTGAGGTTACCTTCAAATATTTTCCCCTGAATGTGAAATAATTTTCATTCCTGCAGAAGTATTTTGGTTTTTAAAATCAATCTTTTAAAGTTTTGTACGAAACAAAAACTTATTAGAATTGATTCGATGTCTGCCTGTCTATCACATCCGATTTATACGGAAACGACAAAAATTGTCACGATTGTCACGAAAATAGATAACAATAATAGTCACGTCTATTCCGATACCACCGCCCTCACAATTTCATTCAATATCCATAAAACCTGTCTGGCGTCCTAACCTACGCATTATGAGGGATCATTTTGTCTTAGACCGTTGTCGATGTTGAATGGTCTAATCACACTGGTGGTAGTGGGATTTGTATCGTAATTTGAAGTCGGATACCAGTCGACTCAGCTGTGAATGAGTACCTAAGTCAAATCAGGGTAATAATCTCGCGCAAGCGCAATGCTGACTACATTGCCTCCTCCAGTATACTGTAGTGAACCGTTACGTTCTTGAATGAAGTGCTCTAACACAGTTCAATATGGATTGTTGCGCAGAACATTACTATTATTATTAATAAAAGATGGTTCAACTGATGGTCATATCCTAACAGTCTTTCCCTCGTTTTCCGCAGAGAGGAAATATGATCTGTTGCTGATTTACCTGGAGTGAAGCCTCTTATCTCTCATCTCTTTCAATGATGTGCTAAGTTTATGGGGCCAGCCGACCTAGTAAGGTAGCGGAGAATATCTTATAGATGGTACTCAGCAACATGATATCTCAATAATTGCTGCACTGCGTGATATTCCCTTTTTTATGTATGCGGTAAATAATGTCTCGTTGCCTGTGATCAGGGATTGATTCGCTGTCCCATACCTTGACCATCATTTAATGAACCGCTTGGTGTAGTTGGTCGCCTCCATATTTAGCTAATTCGGGTGTAATTCAATCGGCTCCAGGAGAGTTAACATTTTTAAGCCTACGAATTGCACGGTCTGTTTCTTCCATGCTTGGTGGTGGCAGTATTACTCCTTTGTCTGCAGTTGGCGGGGCTTCCATTTCACCGATATTTTGGTTGTTGAGCAGTTCTTCAAAATACTCAATCCATCGCTCCAATATGCCTATTCACAGGGGGGAGGGGGGAGGGGGGAGGGTTATCCCTGCCTTCCTTTTCCATCTGTGAAATCGCTTCTCCGCTAGACCGACTTCTTGGTAGGTCTCTGCAGGTGCCCGCGTTCTTTGCGAATGCAACATTAATCGATTTACGGCATTCTTCCGTTCCGCTGTTAGATTACATACATCATCGAACCAGCCGTTCCGACTTTTCTTGCGGCTGGGGCCAATTATGTTTATGGCTGTATCCATGATAACCCTCTTCAGGTGGTGGCGAAGATCATTTTGACTTCATCTCAAGCAGTTAGCTGCAGTTATTGCGGCATCTATTTCATCCTCATTGGTTTAACGGAGGCCTGCGTTGGGGATGGCTTCACTCTCACCCGATTGTTAGAGAGGATTGTAGGTGCTGTTGTAATTCGAGCCCGGAGTGCCATGCCTACGAGATAGCGATCCGAGTCTATATTGGCCCCCCTGTATGTTCCGACATTCATCAAGACTGAGAGGTGGCGGCATTTAATCAGCACATTGTCAATTTGGTTGAAAATGGTCCCGTCTGTATGTTCCTCAACCGATTTCCGCGCAAAGAAAGTACTTCGAACAACCATTTCATGTGATGCCACTAACTGAATAGTCCGCAGTCGGTTATCATTGGTATCTTTATGTAAGCTTTATGAGCCGACGTATTGTTTGATTTTGATATCATATTTGAAGCAAGTTTCGAGGGTCCGCTCAACTGCCTCGTAAAAGATATCCTTCTCCGACTCGGCAGAGTGCCTAGCCGGTCCTTTTTAAGGTTTTGTGTGAAACAAAACCTTATTAGAATCGATTCGATGTCTGTCTGTCCGTCTGTCAGACATCTGTCTGTCTGTCTGTTTTTTTTTTTTTTTTTTGTTGAGGAGGTGGAAATCTTCAAAAAGACACTGGTCTGGACACACCAGCGTGTGGGATTTTTACCCACTAAAACCACCCCCGACTCCCACCCTGCCCCGCGGAACCACCATAAGGTATTACATCACGGGGCGGAGTCAGCTCACTCTAGCTTTGTCACCTTTCTTCTATACGCGGCGCACGTGACCGCGTTTTTCTCCTCTCCTTTGCTTTTCGCAGTTTATTTTGGATAGATGCAATCATGGAGTTTACCGCATCCCAATTCTCTTGATGTGCTAGCATTTTCGGCACCAGATTTTCTGGTACCAGCACCTCCCCTAGAGTCTCCTCTAGATTCCTCCTTTCTTCCACAAATCTCGGACAGTGGAAGAATACATGCTCTGGGTCCTCTGGGACTCCATTGCAATTTGGACAATCGGGTGAGGTCTCCAATTTAAACCTGTGAAGGTATTGGAGATATCCTCCGTGCCCCGTGAGAAACTGGGTGAGATTATAATTAATCTCACCGTGTCGTCTCTCCAACCACTCCTTGATGGCAGGAATGAGCCTGTGCGTCCACCGGCCCTTTCCCGAGCGTTCCCACCGCTCTTGCCATCTATTTATGGATCTCTCCCTTTCAGTCTTCCTCGTCCCCGATGAGGAAGAGGTTGGCTTTGCATTGTATATGTTCGCCATCTCCTCTGCCAAGATGTCAATCGGCATCATTCCAGAGATGACGAATGCTGCATCATCTGAGACAGTCCTGAAGGCAGAGCATACCCTCAGGGCTGTCCTCCTGTAGACTGAACTCAGTTTGGTAGCGTTCCCTGACATCCACAACGCCTCCCTCCAAACTGGGGTCGCATAGAGCATGATCGAGGTCACCACCCTGGCTATAAGCAACCTAGAGGTATGCCGTGGCCCTCCAATGTTCGGCATCATCCTTGCCAGGGCCATACTTGCGGTGGATGATTTGTCGCAAACATACCGCACATGTTGCTTATAGCTAAGCTTCCTGTCTATCACCACTCCCAAGTATTTGATGGTCGGCTTGGAAGTGACGATATGATTCCCGATTCTAATACAGGCGTAATCTCTCTTCCGGCGCTTAGTGATGAGGACCGCTTCCGTTTTTTCCTCCGCAAGTGTCAGACCAGAGCTCTTTAGCCAACTTTTAACAGCACCGATTGCCTCACTTGAGTATAACTCAGCATCTTCGAGATGCTTTGCGACAACAACCAGTGCTATGTCGTCAGCGTAACCCACCACTGTGGCTTCCCCCGGAAGGGGAAGATTAAATACATCGTTGTACATGATGTTCCCCAGTAGTGGGCCCAATACGGAGCCCTGCGGGACACCCGCGGAAACAACGTACTCCTGGGGTCCGTCATCGTTGTCATACCAGAGCCTCCTTTCAGTTAAATAACTATCGACGATAGCAGCGAGATAGGCGGGAATACCAACCTTCGCTAAAGATTTCCGTATTAGATTCCAATTGGCCGAATTGAATGCATTTTTCACATCCAGGGTTACTACCACGCAATATTTGCTGGTACTACCCTTTCCGTGAATTGCATCTTCGGCCAAGCCAGTTACCAATTTGATGGCATCAATGGTTGATCTGGCTTTACGGAACCCATACTGCCGATCCGAAAGGCCGCCTTGGCTCTCAACAACCGGGAGTAATCTATTGTAGATTACCCACTCTAGCATTTTCCCCACCGTGTCCAGGAGACATATGGGTCGATATGACAATGGTTCACCTGGAGGTTTACCTGGTTTAGGCAGAAGTACCAACTTCTGCCGCTTCCATGCCACTGGAAATATCCCCTCGGACATGCACGCTTCGACCAACTCAGCGAACATGTCCGGTCTGGATTTCACGGCAAGCTTAAGGGCCTTATTCGGTACTCCGTCCAGGCCCGGCGCTTTGTTGTCTCCTATTCTACCGCAGATATCCAACAGCTCGTCTCTGGTGACTGGCGGAATTGCCGCCACATTCAGAGGTGGTTGGAATGTGTCGGTGCTCTCCTCTTGCTGGGGGAATAACCCCTGGATGATTTTTAGCAAGAGGGTGGGACACGTGATCTGCGGAGATGAACGGCCTCTGAATCGTCCCATCACGATTCTGTAGGCATTCCCCCACGGGTTTATGTTCGCTTCTGAGCAGAGCTCCTTAAAGCACTCCCTCTTGCTTCGCTGGATGGCGAGCTTGAGGTTTTTGCGGGCTGCCTTATAGGCGCGCTCCTTTTGTCCCTGTTCGACTCTACCTACCGCACTCTGAGCCACTCTTCTGGCTCGGTGGCAGGCTGATCGAAGGCCGGTCAGTTCATCATTCCACCAGTAGTTTGGTCTTCTACTGGGGAATGAACACCTTCTAGGCATGGACGCGTCACACGCTTTGGCAATGCATTGAGCCAGATGGACGGCTCTTTCCGTAGAGGTGCCTGCTTTATCAGGCTGATCTAACCACACCTCTATGAAGCTCTCCTCATCCAAAGATTTTGCAGACCAGCCTGAAATCTTTCTCGGTTTCGGGCATGATAGCTCTTTGGCCTGTGGCTCGACACATGTTTCAAAGAAGATTGCCTGGTGATCGCTGTGGGTGTAGCGTTCACTGACGCACCAGGACATACCACACGCCAGCGAAGGGCTGACAAAGGTCAGGTCTACAACCGAGCCTGACCCCCCTTTCTGGAAGGTGTTTACAGCACCTTCGTTGGCCAAAACGATGTCCATCTGCGCAAAAGCTTCTAATAAACTGCGCCCCCTAGCATTTGATTCCCTACTACCCCACTCTAGGGCCCAAGCATTGAAATCACCAGCAATCACCTCTGGACTACGTCCCCTCGCGTCGAGAACAAGATTATCAAGCATTTGCTCGAATTCAGACAGTGTCAAACTTGGCGGGGCGTAGCAGCTGTATACATATACACCACTTATTTTCGCCCACACGAAGCCACTGCCTGCTTGACTTGCAGTACATTGTATGGCCTGTCGACCGCAAGCCCATATCGCCGCTCCCCCAGCCGAATCTTTGACCCATATGCCACCGTGACTTTGTCTATACGGTTCGCTTATGATGGCGATTTCCATCTCAGATTCGAACGTGGCCTGCTCAAGTAAATCCTGAGCGACCCTGCAATGATTGAGGTTTATTTGGATAAACCTCATTTTCTCATTGCAGTGAGCGCCTTCCTAAATTCCGGACATTTACCACTTCCGGCAATATGCCGGTTATCTTGTCCCTCTTTTACTTCGCACAATAGGCATTTGGGGTCCCTATTGCACTCTCTGGCAATATGACCTTTCTCCCCACACCTTCTGCATCGATCGGATCGATCAATACTGCTGGTGCATGCCTTCACGAAGTGCCCAAACATAAAGCATTTAAAGCACCCCTTCAGTGAAATTTGTTCCCTTAAACGGCAAACAACCCATCCAATCCGAACCCTTCCGGCAGCCAACAACATCTGTGCTGCCTCCGCTGGTACTCGTATTGTGGCCGTTTGAGTACCACCATAGGCTTTTCGCAAGCCCACAACTGACTCCTCGGTGAGTTCTTTCAACTTGAATTGCTCCTTCAGAGCAGTGCAAATTTCTTCTTTCGATGTTACTTCATCGAGATCCTTACATTGAAGGTAGATCTCACACGCACGCACTGCGGCATTCTCCCCAAGTGAGTTTTTCACTTGAGTGCGAAAGTCATCAGTTTTGCCCACGCTGGATCTTTTCAGCTCGAACATGAGATCCCCTTTCTGGGTTCTTCGGATTCGGTTTACATTTCCGCTCAGATCTTTAAGGTCGGGATCCGCTTTGACCTTTTTGAGTATCTCCGCGTAGGACAGATTGCCCTTACTGGAGATAACAATTACATCTGGACGAGTTCGCACTTTTGCCTTTCGTTCCGCTTTTTTGTTGGTAACTTTAGTCCATCCATCGTTTTCGCTGGTCTTGGGCTTCGCAACGCTGGTCGTGTTTCCTAGATTCGCTGTACGGTTTCCTCCTTCTGGCCTGTTGGTGTTGGTTTTCAGAATGTCCTGTCCTCCTTTTTAAGGTTTTGTGTAAACACAAAACCTTATTAAAATCGGTTTACTGTCTGTCTGTCTGTCTGTCTGTCTGTCTGTCTGTCTGTCTGTCTGTCTGTCTGTCTGTCTGTCCGTCACACGCATTTTTCTCGGAGACGGCTGTAGCGATTGACTCCAAATTTGGTAGAAAGATGGGAACTGTGAACGCTCACGCATACAGTGAGTTACATCCTTTTACGACGAACTTAAGGGGGGGTCCCCATACATGCAAAAGGGGGGTGTAAATTTTTTTTTCATCAAATATAATCATGTGGGGTATCAAATTAAAGATCTCGTTTAGTACTTTTCGAAGCCGGTCTTAGTTTTGACATTTGTTAGAAAAGTGGGGAGTGCGGGGGGTTGAAAGTGATCATTCCTTTAAGGGGGCCATTCTCAGAAACTGCCAAACCGAAAAATCTGAAAAAAATCAGGAGGCTGCCACCTTATGGTGCCTAGGCTCCGAAATACCTTTCATAGTGATATCTGTACAAATAAAGTTAATAATAGTATATTACTATAATTTTTAGTAATTGGCTGCAAAACTCCCCTTAAGTTCATCCTAGCACCACGAAATTTCACAGCAATATAGGGTATAATATAGAGCATGATCGTGCCAAGTTTGGTGGAAATCGCACTATTACTAACAAAGTTATGATACGTCAAAATTGTGGCTTCTTCGCAAATTCAGGACTATGAATGTCAATATCATCTGAAAGTGGATATTCTCACATAATGTATGCATATATTACGTGCTACGTACTAAGAAATACACAAAACCTTTCGTACCTGAAGCGTCCAGCTTCCGGTTTCCCGACTTGTTTTCTCTTAGGCGCCTGCTGATTATTTACAGGATCCCCTCTTTTTCACATACTCGCTTATTTCGCTGGAATTGGATGGTAGTACGGTTAGGCGTCACTTGGGTCGCTTGTGATACTGTTGGCACAGCGGGGTTCGGCGTGTCCTTATTATTCTTTTCCTCCTGTGATCTATTGTAGAGCACTCTAATAGCCCTCACCATATTCTTTATGGCTTGGTGCACGTTGTGCTTGTCCTTGATAAACTCGGACAGCTCAACTATTTTTGCCCCAAGCTGGGTGAAGGGTAATTTCTCCAGATCAGGACTCTGTTCCCTATAAGTCCCGGCAGGGTTACCCCTTTTACAAGGTCCTTCACTTTTGGCGTTTGTTGACCTTGCCTGTACTTTGTCCTTCATCGTCTTTGGCATTGGTGGAGATCTCAAAGTTGATGAGCTTCTTTTGAATGGATCCTTATCTTGTTCCTGGAGCACCTCTTGCTGTCGCGCATCTTGAACATATGCGGTGGGTGTTGTTACAGTTTGTCTGTCCGTCTGTCTGTCTGTCTGTCTGTCTGTCTGTCACACCCGATTTATTCGGAAACGGCTGAACCGATTGTGACGAAAATTGGTAGGAGTATGTAATCTGCCGTTCCCTTTACATGCAGCAACTGACGCCATTTTGTATTAAGTTTAAGGGGAGCTCCCCATACATGTGAAAGGAGGGTGCAAAATTTTTTTTCATCATATGTAGCCATGTGGGGTATCAAATGAAAGGTCTCAATTAGTACTTTTCGAAACTGGTTCAATATTTGATATTGGGTGAAACATAGGGGAGTGAGGGCCCAAAATATGACCCCCAAAAAGTGTAACAGGTCTCGTTCTCAGAACCTATCCAACCGAAAAATCTGAAAAAAATCACAGTGGTGCATCTCTACGAAATCTAGGCCTCAAAATATATCCGGTTCCGATATCTGCACAAATAAAGTTAATAATAGTATATTTCCATATTTTAGATATTTACCCGGCACCCCCCTTATGTTCATCCCAGAAGTACAAAATTTGGCATGCATATAATGAAGAGCATAGTGCACAGTTTGGTCAAGTTTGAAGAAAATCCAACTATTATTGACAAAGTTACCATTTTACCATTTTTTACCATTTTTTGTGAATTTCGCGCACTCTTCATGCATGACTGCATGACGTCATCATCACATATCAATTCGTCAATACCACAACCAAATGAGTTCTTATGAATCGGGTCGCACTGAATTATTTTGTTTTAGTTTTTTAGTCATTTGTATATGAATATCAACTGTGTATGTAGGTATATAGTATATGCGTGCTAATGAACTTTGTGGGTAGTGCCTATTCAGATAGATATAAGAAGTAAATCAGAAATGTGGGTACGATCAATTTATATACGTGCATATATGTGTACGGTATTCGGAAATAGGCAGTTTTTTTGTTTAGGGTGAGCGTAATATCTATGGCTGTAATATGTACGTATGTCTCGTAGTTTGGAAAAATATGAAGGAATATGTTGGGTTTGTAGTTATATACGGATAGAAAAATGTGCGTTGAAATTTCTTACATAAGATGAACACAAAACCTTTATACCCGAAGCGCGAGCTTCCGGTATTCCGACTTGTTTTGTTTTTGAAGCCGGGAACAGCAGATTTCACTGTTGGCTGACTAGGAACCATGCTCCGCGCACATTATTTACTGGATGGTTACTATGATATATGGTGTAGTGGCTCTTCTCCTGGAAACCGGGCCCCGTCAAATGCATCTCTTGCAACGCTGTTACATCAGCTTTATGTTTGGGCCAGGGAATCGGCTAGCTTCTGAGTAGCATTCGATCCTTTGCTTTGAGCAGGTATTCCCAGGCTCTGAGCATTTCCAGCTACTACGAGAATTGTATATCAAATCAATAATGATATTGCATTTCAACTGTGTAAATATAATGAATTGCAAATACAATCACTTGTGTACATGTTAGGGCTGTCAGATTCCATCATTCAACGAATCCCAACGGAGCTTCCAGATAGGCCTCAGAGAGTGCAGTTTTCAATGACGGAAGCGAAACAGTATTGGGGTGCACCTTGAGGCATGATGAGCATGCTGAGTGGATCACTGCCGAAGGGACGCGCCATGCCAACATGCCGAGCATGAATTTTGTGGATGTTACCGAAGCGGGTCGAGGAGGGTTATCCAGTCGGTTCAAGGGATTTGCAACAGTATGACCAGGCAAATGCTCTTTGCTGAATTAGCATGGCCAAAGGCGGGTCTCTTCCTACTTCCATCCCTGATTGTCTCGAAGGTTTCCCTTTCTCAGACATGGATTTAGGATTGATAGTAGGATTTTTCGACTCCTCTCACTTTGGAACAGGGTGTGACTGTCACCAGCTACCAATGCTCATCCGGAAAGAGAGATAAGTTGACTCCCAGGGAGCTGTATTCCGCTTCAGTCTGTCATGTGGCCCATTGTTTAACACCGAGGGGGAACACTACGCTAAAGTGAATATTTGGGCATATGTATTAAATTCATATATATATAGATATGAATATTAATATGACCTAGTAGCTACGCATAATTGAAACCATTATGTAATGAAATATTCTGTTATCTAAGTTGGCCAAAGCTTTCATATTTTCAACGCCGAGCTTCCCGTTTCCAACTTGTTATTATATGCGAAAAGATACTTATAATCGAAAAAAATATCAATGGAAGGTGTGGAAAATTTCTTTTTAAGGTTTTGTCTAAAACAAAACCTTATCAAAATCGATTCAATGTCTGTCTGTCTGCCTGTCGGTTACACGCATTTTTCTCCAAAACTGCTAAACCGATCCGAACGAAATTTGGTGGAGAGATGGAAGCTATGAAATCCCACGCATACAGTGAGTGACATCAATTTAGGTGGAGTTTAAAGGGGGCTCCCCATACATGCAGGCGGGAAATTCAAAAAAATTTTCACCGGATGTAGTTGTGTAGGGTATCAAATGAAAGGTCTCGATTTGTACTTTCCGAAACTGACATTAGTTTTGGCATAAATTGTAAAGTACGTGAGTAAGTAGTCAAAATGTACGCATTTGAAGTGAGACAGGACTCATTTTCGGAAACTAATAATAATAATAATCGTTGGCACAACAATCCATATTGGATCAGGGCCTTGAAGTGTGTTAGAGCACTTCATTCAAGACCGTAACGGTACACTAGGAGGCAATGTGGTCAGCATTGCGCTCGCCCGAGATTATTACCCTGATTTGACTCAGGTACTCATTCACAGCTGAGACGACTGGTATCCGACGTCAAATCACGATACAAATTCCACTGCCACCAGTGAGATTTGAACCGCGACCTTCCGTATGACAGCCTAGTGCTCTAACCACTGAGCTATCCGGAAACTACCTAACCTAAAAATACGAAAAAATCAGGGTGGTGCGCCTGGATGAAATCTAGGCTTCGAAATATGTACCATTCCGATATCTGCTCAAATAAACTTATTAACAGTATATTACTACTTTTTAGAAATTCACTGGAAAACCCCCCTTACGTTCATCCTAGGACTTTCAAATTTTGCACCAGCCTAGAGGACAATATTTCGTCTCCATGTGCTAAATTTCCTGGAAATCTGGTTATTAACGCCAAGGTTATAGCAGTTCAAACTTAGCACTTTCGCTCGAATTTACTGCTTCCAAAGCCATGCAAATCAGATGCTGACATCATAATTACCCGGAATAATTGACATTCGCATATATGAAGAATCTATTTATCTGCAGTCCTTTTTAAGGTTTTGTGTAAAACACTTATGAGAAATCTAATCTTCGAGAGATGTCCCATTCCGGTATCTGCTCAAATAAATTTACTAATAGTATATTATCAACTTTTAGAAATTGACTAAAAACCTCCCCTTAAATTCATTCTAGGTGTACTAAATTTGCACCGGTATAGGAGACAGTCTCGTCCATCATCGCTCCTCCCATCTTTTTCTTTATCTTCAGCCTTCAGTTCACAAGTGGGGTCGGCTAATCGGTTTCATCATTTTATTTTATCAAATGCCTGATCAGGATGTAATCGCGAGACGTTTAAATCCCTATCCAGCGTATCAAGGCATCATTGTTTCGGCCGGCTGTTTGGTTGCTTACCATTACTTTCGATGTTCTGACCAATACTGGTTGTTGAATTCTTGTTAGCGTGAATACCTGACCACACCATCGAAAACGTCTCTCTTGCAGTTTTTCCTCGATCGGTGCAAACCCATATCGATCGGAGATATTCTCATTTCAGACGTAAGCAAAACGTGTCACGCCACTAGTGCAATGCAACATCTTCGTCGCCATTATCGCAAGACGCCGTTCATTGTCCTGTATAGTCGGCCAACACTCAGAACTATAGAGAGCGGCAGATGGACGACATTACAGTAAATTTTAGATGTGGGACCTGCTGGGGAATGCCACTTCATCCAGGTTGCATTAATGCCTGAAACAATTTCATTACGCAGTTCTCCATTGGCAGATAGCATTGACTCGAGATATTTAATTCGCTGAGTTCTGGCAATGACAGTAACCTGCCCTTCGAGATATTTAAATCGCTCAGTTCTCGCAGTGGCAGTAACCTGCCCAGAACTGAGCGATTTCAATATCTCGGGTCAATGCTATAAGCCAATGGAGAACGTTATGCTCCTCACATAGGAAAACACAAAACCTTTTATACCTGAAGCGTCAAGCTTCCGGTTTCCCGACTTGTTTTTCAAATGTTCTGATTTCTGACGAACAATCAATTTTTTTCTAGTTAACTTTTGAGACAAGAATTCAATGTAAGCACAGTACACCGAAAGGCAGAAAGTCTGAGGGGCATATTCCGGCAACATAAAAAATCGATAAACTGCCTTTTCAGCAACTATTAAACTACCAAATTCTCCATCAGGTGAATGTGCTTACTACATTTAAAGACTCGAGGATGATTATTCATGACTAAGTAAAGTAAGTTATCGATGACTCTGTGATACTAACCTTACTTATCATACTTTCAAATCCAGCAAATCTTCGCAATTCAACCCTCCTAATACTTATTCATCCTCCCTTTCCATTCCTTTTCCGCTCCACGTTTTCCATATTTTATATTAATTAACTCGAAATGGCTGCTTCCTGGTTTCTCCCCGGAAAACTTTTTACTTTCTAAAAAACTTGGACAAGTTTCTGGAATACACATTTTGGCACTCGTCTAAGATTTATGTTTTATATTGTATGAGTCCTCACTACGAGAGGGGAAGATCGAGCATGGAAACATCACCACTCAATAAAAATTATTAACAGTTCAACGGCAGACTTGACTTTTGAAAATAAAAAATAAACAAGTTAGAATACCGGAAGCCGGTGCTCGAGTAACAAGATTTTGTATTAATCTTTCCATCTTTCTATTCGTATATGGCTGACAACCCAAAATCATCCTTCACATTTTATTCATATTACAAGATATGCGTACATATTACAGATATGGTGCTCCCGTTGAACAAAAAAAGATTGTCTATTACCGAATACTATACTTATACTATACATGCACCTATATAAATTAATTATACGCATATTTCTGATTTACTTCGTGCACAAAAGCGTACATATGTATATGTACATTACGTGTATTGAATACTGCTGGTTTAATGTACAAAAATATCTATCTTAATTAGGTACCCACCCAAAACTTTATTAGCATGTACATCTGAATACATATATTTGTCTGTCTCGAGTAATTGATATTGATATATAAATGATTAAAAACTAAAACAAAATGTTTCCCTGCGGCTGTTGAAAATAGTTGGATTTCCTTCAAATTTCCCAAAGTTAAGCCTCATACCTCATACAGAGATGTTTCCGGCAAAATTTTAAAAGTAATAATATTCTATTCTTAACCCTATTTGTGCAGATACCGGAATGGGATATATTTTGAGGAATAGATTTCTTTTAGATACACTATTGTCTTCTTAAGGTTTTGTTTGTAGAAGAAAACCTTATTAAAATCGGTTCAATGTCTGTTCTGTCTGTCTGTCCGTCTGTCTGTCTGTCTTTTTTTTTTGTTTGAGGAGGTGGAAATCTTTAAAAGACACTGGCCTGGACACGCCAGCGTGTGGGATTCTTACCCACTAAAACCACCCCCGACTCCCTCCAAGCCCCGTGGAACCACCGTACGGTATTACATCACAGGGCGGAGTCAGCTCATTTTAGCTTCGTCCTCTTTCGTCTCTACGCGGCGTACGTAACCGCGATTTTCTGATCTCCTCTGCCTTTTGCAGTTTGCTTTGGATAGATACGACCAAGGAGTTGATCGCATCCCAGTCTTCCTGACATGATAGCATTCTTCGCACCAGATTCTCTGGTACGAGCACCTCTCCTAGAGTCTCCTCTAGGTTCTTCCTTTCCTCCACAAACCTTGGACAGTGGAAGAATACATGCTCTGGGTCCTCTGGGACTCCATTGCAGGTTGGACAGTCGGGTGAGGTATCCAGTTTAAACCTGAACAGGTACTGGCGATATCATCCATGCCCCGTGAGAAACTGAGTAAGATTATAATTAATCTCACCGTGCCGTCTCTCCAACCACTGCTCGATGGCAGGGATGAGCCTGTGTGTCCACCGACCCTTTCCCGAGAGTTCCCAATGCTCTTGCCATCTATTTAGCGATCTCTCCCTTTCGGCGTTCTTCGTCTGTGATAAAGGAGAGATAGACTTCGCATTATATATATTCGTCATCTCATCTGCAAAGATGTCAATGGGAATCATTCCAGAAATGACGAACGCTGCATCATCTGAGACAGTCCTGAATGCCGAGCACACTCTTAGGGCTGTTCTTCTGTTGACTGAACTCAGTCTGTTACCCAAACTGGAGCTGCATAGAGCAGGATCGAACTCACTACCCTAGCTATGAGCAACCTGGAAGCATGCCGTGGCCCTCCCACGTTCGGCATCATTCTTGCCAGGGCCACACTCGCAGTGGATGCTTTGTCATAGACATTCTGCACGTGTGGCTTATAGCTAAGCTTCCCATTTATCATCACTCCCAAGTGTTTGATCGCAGGCTTAGAAGTGATGATATGATTTCCAATTTGATTACGGGCAAAATTTCTTTTACGGCGCTTGGTGATAAGGATCGCTCCCGTTTTTTCCTCCGGAAGTGTCAGACCAGAACTCTCAATCCAACCCTTAACAGCACTGATCGCTTCGCATGAGTATAACTCAGCATCTTCGAGATGCTTTGCGACAACAACCAGCGCTGTATCATCGGCATAGCCCACCACCGTGGCTTCCTCCGGAAGGGGAAGATTAAGAACAGCGTTGTATATGATGTTCCACAGCAGTGGGCCCAGTACGGAACCCTGTGGGATACCCGCGGAGATAACGTACTCTTGGGGTCCGTCAACGGTGTCCGATCTTGTAAATAGCTGTTGACAATAGCTGCAAGATAAGCGGGAATACCAATCTTCGCCAGAGATTCCCGTATTAGGTTCCAATTGGCCGAATTGAATGCATTTCTCACATCCAGGGTCACCACTATGCAATATTTGCTAGTACTGCCCCTTCCGTGGATTGTATCTTCGGCCAAGCCAGTAACC
The DNA here is from genome assembly GCF_905115235.1 of Hermetia illucens. Lineage (NCBI taxonomy): Eukaryota > Metazoa > Arthropoda > Insecta > Diptera > Stratiomyidae > Hermetia > Hermetia illucens. The sequence continues at coordinate 84,420,902 of NC_051849.1, read as the reverse complement.
ATTTTCATGGCATCAATGGTTGATCTGGCTTTACGGAACCCATACTGCCGATCTGAGAGACCTCCCTGGCTCTCAACAACCGGGAGTAATCTATTATAGATTACTCGCTCTAGCATTTTGCCCACAGTGTCCAGAAGACAAATAGGTCTATAAGAGGTTGGCTCACCTGGAGGTTTGCCAGCCTTAGGCAGTAGCACCAACTTCTTCGTTTCCATGATGCAGGAAATATCCCCTCGGACATGCACGCTTCGAACAACTCAGCGAACATGTCCGGTCTGGATTTCACGGCAAGCTTAAGGGCCTTATTCGGCACGCCATCCAGACCCGGAGCTTTATCATCTCCTGTCCTAGTGCAGATCTCCAGCAACTCGTCACTGGTGACTGGCAGTATTGCCGTGTCGTTCAGAGGTCGCTGGAAGCTGTCTATGCCCTCCTCCTGCTGAGGCAATAACCGCTGGATAATTTTTAACAAGAGTGTATGTAGGACACGTCATCTGCAGAGATGATCGGTTTCTGAATCGCCCCATCACGATTCTATAGGCGCTCCCCCACGGGTTTACGTCCGCTTCTACACAGGGCTCCTTAAAGCATTCCCTCTTTCCGTTGAGGCGCCTGCTTTATTAGGTTGGTCTAACCACACCTCGATGAAGGTCTGCTCATCCAGAGCTTTAGCGGACCAGCCTGACATCTTTCTCGGTTTCGGGCACGATGATCTTATGCCCGGTGACTCCACCTATAGCCCAAAGGAGATTGTCTGGTGATCGCTGTGGGTGTAGTGGTTGCTGACACACCAAGACATACTACGTGCCAGTGCAGGGCTGACAAAAGTTAGGTCTACGATTGAGGTAGACCTCCCTTTCTGAAAGGTGTTTACACATCCTTCGTTGGCCAGAACGACATCCAACTGTGCGAAAGTGTCTGATAGACTGCGGCTCCTTGCATTTGTTTCTCTGCTACTCCACTCACGGGCCCAAGCATTGAAGTCACCAGCAATCACCCTTGGACTACGACCCCTTGCGTCGAGAACAAAGCTGTCAAGCATTTCCTCGAATTCGGGCAGTGTCAGGCTTGGTGGGGCGTAACAGCTGTACACATATACCCCGTTTATTTTCGCCCACACAAAGCCGCTGTATGTCTGATTCCCAGTACATTGGATGGCTTGTCGACCGCATGCCCATATCCCAGCTCCACCAGACGAATCTATAACCCACACGCCATCGTGACGGTTACTGTAGGGTTTGCTAATGATGGCAATTTCCACCTCGGATTCGTAGATGGTCTGCTCGAGTAAATCTTGAGCGACCTTACAATGATTGAGGTTTATTTGAATAAACCTCATTTTTTCATTGAAGTCAGCGCCTTCCTGAATTCCGGGCATTTAGCACTTCCGGCAATATGCCGGTCATCCTGTCCCTCACTTTCTCACGTTTTGGCAATATGGTCTTCCTCCCCACACCTTCTGCATCGATCGGACCGATCAATGTCTGTCTGTCTGTCTGTCTGTCACAGACACTTTTCTCAGAAACGGCTATACCGATTGACAAGAAATTTGGTGAAAAAGTGGGAACTGTGGACCCCCAGACATGCAGTGAGTAATCTCCTCCTACGTTGAGATTTAGGGGGGGGTCCCCATACATGTAAAAGAGGGGTGTAAAAATTTGTTTCATCGAATATAGTCATGTTGGGTATCAAATGAAAGGCCTCGATTAGTACTTTTCGTGGCCGGTCTTAGTTTTGAGATTTGTTGAAAAGGCGGGGAGTGGGAGGGGTGCAAAGTGATTTCTTTAATGCACCCATTCTCAGAAACTGCCCAACCGAAAAATCTGAAGAAAATGATGAAGCTGCCTCTATACCGTACCCAGGCCTTAAAATACTCTCCATATCGATACCTGTTCAAATTAAGTTAAGAATAGTATATTACCGTATTTTTGGAAAAATTGAGTAAAACTCCCCTTAAGTTTATGTCAGAGTTATAAAAGTTGGTAGTAATATAAAATATAATATAAAGCATATTATCTTCAAGTTTGATCAAAATCATACTATTAGTAACAAAGTTACAGTAGCTCAAAGTTGCCTTACCGTGTAAATTTACAACCCGAAGTACTAAATTTGATATGCTAAATGCATATTCTTAACGGGCTACGTACAAATGGGATAGTTCTACACTCAAATATTCTCACAGAAGAAGCAAACAAAACCTTTCATACCTGAAGCGCCCAGCTTCCAGTTTCCTGACTTGTTTTTTCAGATTATTTGTTTGAATATGTTCCGAGAACGAGACCTGTTACACTTTTTGAGGCTCATGGGCCCTCACTCCCCACTTCATCTGATATCAAATATGGGGTCAGTTTCGAAAAGTATTGATTGATCCCTCTTATTTGATACCCCACTTGCCCATATTCTCTAAAAAAATGTTGCACCCGCTTTTTACCTGTATGGGGAGACCTCCTTAGATTCAACATAAAATGGTGCCACTTGCTATATGTGAAGGAATTGATGGACCGCTCGTCCTCACCGAATTGCATGGCAATCGGTCCAGTCTTTCTTGAATAAATCGGATGTGTTTTCGTTCGCATTTGGGAGATGTTTTCTTAGTCGTCTCTGGAAATTGGTTCAATTAAAATAATGAAAAAGTTACCGTAATGCATTCCAGTAACTAGTTGTTATAGAAAGATAATTTCGCCTTTAGTTGAAGCCAGTTTTCCCGCAAATTTAATATTGGGACGAATAAGAAAACCGTCAATTTTACATACATGAGTATGTGCACACATGTATGTATATCAAAAGCCACCTTGCTGAAAACAAGAATCTGCCAAGTTGGAATTCAGATCGTAGATATGTAAAAGAGTCCTTTTCTGAGAAGTATTTCCATGCAAATTTAAATACCCACTTCCCCCGAGTGAGCTTTCAAAGGCTCGTGCAACGCGCTCGATGTCTATTTTTCTTTTGCCCGGAATCCATATTTAAATAACACCTAACACCCTCTGAATTAAAAACATCTCATAATAAAAAGTAATTATGCAATATTCAGGTAAGTATATATTATTTAGCGTAATGCTATGTCCTCGTTAACACGATTGACTATTCAGCATCTCATGTACGAGGGTCGTCGAGTTATTAAAGCTTTCGTGCCACTTAACGCGAAACTTTTCAAGAGGTCTCCCTGCTGCTTGTGAAGTTTATTAACAACTCAAAAGGTTGTCATGAATATTAAATGAACGTTGTGTCTGCTTACATTTGCATCGTTATTTCTGAACCACTGAAGCAAAGGCTCGCGGGTATCCGTGTGAGGATATTTCCGCCACCGCCGTTAGAGGCACGTTACCCGGTTCCAATGACGGTGGTATCAATGGTTTTATATTTACATCTCCAAACACTATGTGAGCAGAAGCAAGATATTAATTATTTCACTAATTGAAATTTTATTCAAAAATAATTGGCAAAATTTCTGGCATGGCAATGTTGGTTTCTCCAGGTGCCTAGAGGGAGCCCAGATGCAAGAGTACGTACTTTTAACAAAGGACGATAGCAGCAGGAAATAAGCTGATTGTATCCAAGTGGCTACTAATTAAGCCAAAAGGTGGGAACTATTACTAATGAGCAGACCGGGATTTCCTGCGATTCCCTGCTCCTTTCATATTTCAAGGAAACCTAAGCAGGAGGTGCAAGTACAGAATCAACGCTAAACTCCTTTCTGAAGTATATTTTATTATTCGCAATCAAAAATCCATTTGCCTAGACAAAGTGCTACCTAGCTAGTTAAGCGCCTTGGAATATAAAGGATCCTTTTTTGGAGGACAATTTTCTTGCGAAATTCTTTTAGCTCAACTAAACCGAAGGTCGGCTTCTAAATGGACCCATTTAGGTTGAAACCGTTTCTAATGCCGTCTTTATTGAATACGATGACCCGACCTAATTGCGAAGGTTATCTCAAATCAACATATAACGCTTTTGGTGTTCGAGGATTGCAGTTACGTGAACTGGCTAACAGTACGTGGTATTGGTGTTTTGTCCTTCTAGAGAGTATTCAGGAGAAAAGTTTGGTTTGTTCATAATAACTAGAGAGAAGAAACCCTCACAGAAAGCATGTCCTTGGATCGCGACGAATTGCTACCCGCTGAAAGTTCGACTTTCATTCTTTGGGGCTGCTAGAAGCGTTCGTCAAGTTAATTTTGCACGAACTTCACGGTCAATCGCACATGTCCAATACTGTAATTGCCCCATTTCCAATACCCTTTATAGTTACGTGATCCAAGCGAAACAATTTGCATTTATTTTTTATGCAAACGGGATCCAAGGCCATTTAATAGGACGAGAAAAACGACAAGGAAGATAGCAATGACGACGAAGCCCCATCAACTAATTGATGATTGTAAGGTACCAAACGGACAAATGAAGTCATGAAATTGGGCTCTTAGAAGCAACATTAACTTCATTACAAGGACTCTTGATAAATTCCAGTCGAACAATTCCGAGAGCCCCTTTTTCTTGTAAGGGCAAAATTAATTAATTGTTGATTGTCATTGTCGCTTTATTGTCTTCGCTGTCATCTTCTTGGATCTTATCACTTTCCGAATAAGTCTTATCTCTTTCATTAGGCAAAGGAGTAGACAGACGGGGACGGTAACATGTATGAAGTCGAGCTTGACGAAAATGGGTGCGGATAATTAATAGGATTAAATTAAATCAAGATACTTTTATCATTCTACCTTTTGGTAGGTAATTTTTAAACAATAACTTGTCAAGGACTTCTTAGAATTTATAACTGGAAATTTAATAATTTCACAATTTTTAATGGATTCTAAGAAATTGCTGGGAACTTAAGCGTAGAGCAAATGTGCAATTTGAAATTTCACTTAAAATGAAGGATAAATAGCTGACAGCTGTTGTTGGGCACCAAAGGCGCTCCATGCTGACAATTTATTTTCAGCGTCTGCAGTAAATAGAAAGAACAGGTGATCGCTTTTTCATGCAGAGAAAGTCAAAAGGTGGTAGGCTAAATGAAATTATTTTTCGCTTCCAAAAGATTTCTGGGTTATTTTCAAATTATACGTATTTTAGTTAATATATGTTGTATTATGTTGAGCGTCTTACTACTAGTATTGATTCTATTTAAGGTGTGAAACAGAACCTTATTAAAATCGACTCGATTCCCGTCCATTTGTTCGTCTGTCTGCCTTCTTGCCTGCTTCTGCTGTCTCATTCCTATTTTTGATATTACGGGAAACATGGGAGAGTGAGGGTTTAAAATGTGAGCCCCAAAAAGTGAAGCCAGTCTCGTCCCTGGGTTTTATAATAGACATAACATTTGTTAGCGGCACTCCAGCTAAGGATCTCAAATGGACTGTCAAGGAGCACTACACGCATAGCGACCATCCAGCGGATATTTTTCAAACCGTGCGCAAAATTAGACCAAAGCAGCGCAGAACTCCAGATGAACTTCCAAAAAGCTCGATTAAGAAACATTTTCAGAGAGATTGTTGCAAGGTACAAATTTGTCAGGGAATGCAATGGATATGACAGATTCTGGAATGAATGCAGTTGGTTTGCAATGCTTCAATGTCGGGGCGAACTGGATTCTTGAACCAAAGACCAAATTTCTGGTGGAATGCTGCAATCAATGAATACCGCAAAGTTTTAAATATGAGAAGGTGATGTTAAAGCCGCAGAAACAGGCCAGAATAGAAGGAGCTACACCAAGTATACCAGGTTGCTAGAAAAACCCCAAACCGCTATCGCAAAAAGTAAAACCACGCATTTCGAGCAGCTTTGCAGGGAAGCTGACTCTGACCGATGGGATGCCGCATGCAAGACAGTTATGGCGACCACGATTTCATGTCCCAACTCACTGAACGACATAATTAACGTCCGCTTCCCTCAGAATATTAAGGACGATCTCCCGAACGTTCAAATCAACCCCAATGAAGTACCAGAGATAAGCGACGAAGAACGGCCAAGAACATCAATCCGAAGAAGGTTCCCGACTTAGATGGCATATCGAACATAGCTATCAAATTGGCAGTAGGGATAGTACCAAAAACATTCGTACAATTATTAACTGCGCACTTGATAGAAAGTGTCTTCCTTGCACAGTGGAGGAAACAAACATTGATACACATCCCGAAGCCAAACAAGCCACTAGATGAACCTTCGCATTTAAGCCAATCTGTCTACATAGGCAAACTTTTGGAGCTAGTAATTTATATTGACCAATCGCGGGAAAAGAAGACTGAGGCAGTTTGGATTTCGGAATGCGAAAACAATGATCGATGCGGTGAATTTTGTGACAAATCTGGCAAAATCTGTTATAATAATAATAATCGTGGAACAACAATCCATATTGGAAGTGTGTTAGAGCACTTCATTCAAGACCGCAATGGCACACTACAGAACACTATAGGAGGCAATGTGGTCAGCATTACGCTCGCCTGAGATTATTATCCTGATTTGACCCATTTACAGCTGAGTCCCCTGGTATCCGACGTCAAATCACGATACAAATCTCACTGCCGCCGGCGAGATTTGAACCACGATCTTCCGTACGACAGCCTTGTGCTCTAACCACTCAGCTATCCGGACACTGTTATGGAGGGAAATAAATGCTGTGCGATGGTAACCCTAGACTAAGAAAACGCCCTGCAAGGTGGAAAGAAATCACTGAGGCACTTGCCAGGCTAAATGCCAAGACGTATTCTATACATATTGTTCTCGAGTTTCTGATGGAAAGACGGTTTTGCCGCGACTCAGATGAGGGCCTTAAAGAATACCGAACAACTCGTGGTGTATCACAAGGATCAGTCCTCCATCCTTTATTGTGCAACATAACGTATAAGGAAGTGCTAACTTTGCGTCTCCCTGTCGGTGTCACCGCCGCTGGATTCGGAGGACTATCGAGTTACTATCGAAGCAAGCCATGTTGATGACGTCGAAATATACAAAAACGAAGAAGTTTGGTAGATACGATCGTGGTTGGAAAATGCTGGACTATAATCGCAGAACAAAAAACATAAAACGTCAATGAAGATTAAAGTCAGCGACTATATTACCCACACCCAGCCTGCTCGCAAATATCTCGGGATAAAATGCAGCTTCAAAGTCGTCTAAGATCAGTCCGTTGGTCGCTTGAATGCTACCAAATAAAGTGAAGCGCCTGAACCTTCTGGTATTCCTGCTTATTTTTAAAGTTTTCCAATATTTTGTAGAAGGTTCTTATGGATGGAAAAAGTAAGAAAATTGCGCGGAAAACGCACATACACCTTTTGTTTAGAGATCCGGTTCACTCTACTCAAAACGGCTGCAAACCTGGTAGTTTCGATGAATATGTGTCGCCGCGGCGATGTCTAGTATTAGAAATCGCGAAACATCATCTTAGTAGGTAATATCACTTTTATCAATGCAGTTACATTAAAATTACAATATAATATCACAAATATTACTTTTCATTAGAAACGAAAAACAGACAACATTAGCTAATATTATGTATCGTTAAAGTAATATGCACTTTCTATTGGGAAAACTAGTACAAAGTATTGCTCGGTGTCTATACCAATGTGCTTATATTAACTAAAGCAATTAAAAATTTTTCAGATGCAATTAAGCCAGGTTTCGTATCATTATTTCTACAATTGCATACCATATTAGGCAAATCCCAATAGAAATGGACACAACTAATAAAAATTAAGAAATGCATGCACCATAAGCAAGGATTGTATCTAACATTAGAAACGTGAAGTGCAAGTGATAAGACCCTCTCAAAGTTTGAGCGGCACATATCATATAAAGCAAACACTGTATTGATCTCAGCCGAACGATAATATTACGGATCAATTTTACTTAAAGCATAGAATCTGCATCCATGTATTCACTTGCACCTGAAATAATGTTTCTAACCGAAAGCCAGCCCAAAACTAGCCCGAAGTCAGTGCAAAGCCAATGCCAATGCCAAGCAACAAGCAACCATAACAAACACAGATTCACAGGCGATGCTTGGCGTCAGCATCAACTCAGTACTCGACAACTGCCGCCGCTAATTGTGTTACAAAGAGCGGTGATGCCTTTTAATTTGACATTACATTTCGAAATATTACTTTTCAAAAAAGTAATATCGTCACTTTTGTAATGAAATGATATTAGATGATACAATAATAGAAGGTAATGCGTTGTTGTTAGGTTATGTTTTGATTACGCTTGTTGATGGTAACATGATATAACACTTTAAGGTGATATAACTTTTGTAATATTACAAACATCACCTACCTGTCTCTATCTAGTATCGATCTTCCAGATTATTGGTTTTCGTAAAGTTTAGTTTTTGATGATTTATTTCCTAGAGTGCAGTCCATTCGACTGGATTGGCTTATTCAATTTGCAGCTTCTTCAGGGAGGTTTTTGAGAAGTTTTCGTTCAAACACAAATTGTAGACAATGGTTAACATGGGTCGTAGTTAATTCACCGCGATCACGCCTTATATTAAAAGTTTAATTTAATATCGATTTTTGGCGAGTTTTGATAGACTATAACGTGGCATTCATGGTCGTGGCTCCCAGGTCAAAAGAACGCAAATTGCGGTAGTCGTCTGAAGCAACCCGACACCTTATTCGCGTCTGTCACCACTCGGCTTTCCAGAGTACAAAAGCAGGTTCCCACTGCAGGGAGAGGAGTACTCCCCAGAATACTGAGCTTATATCGTTGGAATTCTCGATTATTAGAGAGTTAGCGAGATTAGATTCCATTCCCCATAGCCAGTCAGTCCTTGTTCGAGGCGTCGTCGACCTGTCGGTAGCATCAAAGTTTCGAAATTTGCAGATTGCTAGTCCAAATATGTCTACCTCTTTTAGTTGTCTTCTACTACAAGTAGGAAAGACTTTGAGTACATTCTTAAGCCAAACTCGCAGGGGACAATTCGATCCTGCACGGGTATTTTCAAAAGTGTAAACTTCTCCTCAATCCCAACAAAAGTGAAGCAATGGCCATTTCGAAAATTCGTTTCTCTCTGGAATCTGGGTGAAGCATATCCCATTCAAGTGCCCTGGCAATGAGGGAATCCCCGCGCAGAACCCGCACTCTGTACCAACGATAGCGTCCTCCAGAGCTTAAAGCCAGCAACGAAAGTCCGGCATCGCCTCTCCCGTACAGCGTTCCATAAACATTTATGAACGTAACCTCCCTCATCAATTGCTCTCCCTGCACAATAAGAATAATCTAATCTGCAACAACCACCCATATTCCATATATCGGTCAAAACTGGTTTATTCAGTCGCTCAATTAAATCCTTTATCTCAGTTAAAACACACCTTCCCCTACATTACTATATTAAACTACAAAACTAGACGTTATCAGAGGTTTTTATTTTCTGCTGTAAATTACTTCAATAACATTCGACTTTGCTTCAGACAAAATACAAGGCACTAATTTTTAAGGTTTTATGTTTTTGTGTCTGCCTGTCCGTCACACGCATTTTTCTCGGAGACGGCCGCAGCGATTGACACCAAATTTGGTGAAAAGGTGGAAACTGCGAAAGCTCACGCATACAGTGAGTTACATCCTTCTACGTCGAATTTAAGGGGGGTTCCCATGCATGCAAAAGGGGGGTGTAACATTTTTTTTCACCAAATATAGTCATAAAGTATCCAGTCAGGCCTAGTTTTGACATTCGCTGGAAAGGGGGGGAAAGCGGGGGATTGAAAGTGATCACTTCTTTAACGGACCCATTCTCAGAAACTACCCAACCGAAAAATCTAAAAAAATCAGGAGGCTACTACTATATAGGCTCCGAAATACCCGTCATATCGATATCTGTTTAAATAAAGTTAATAATAATATGTTAACATAATTTTTAATAATTGACTGTGAACTCCCTGAAGTTCATTAAAGAATCATACAATTTTGCAGAAATTTACGCTATGGCATAGAACATGATTCTGCCAAATTTGGTACAAATCGCACTATTACTAACAAAATTGTAACAGATCAAAGTTGCCTTTTCTGTGCAAATGTCATTATCACGCGAAAGTGGATATTCTCACATAATATATGCATATATTACGTGCTAGATTCTAATGGGATAAATGCACATTCAAATGGCTTCATAAAAGAAATACACAAGACCTTTTATACCTGAAGCGCCGAGCTTCCGGTTTCATCATGAAGCTGCCTCTATACGGTGTCCAGGTCTAAAAATACTCTCCATATAGATATCTGATCAAATTAAGTCAATAATAGTATATTACTATATGGTTGGAAAATTGGGTAAAACCCCCCTTAAGTTTTACCTAGAGTTATAGTTTGCAGTAGTATAGATTCTAGTATGAAGCATGTTATCCCCAAGTTTAATCAAAATCAAGCTATTACTAATAAAGTTACAGTAGCTCAAAGTTGAATTTACCGCTTGAATTTACTGCAACTAAATATCAATATCACTCTGAAGTAAATCCGACATGCTAAATGCATACATATAACGGGCTACGTATAAATGGGATAGTTCTGCATTCAAATATACGCATAGAAGAAACAACCAAAACCTTTCATATCTGAAGCGCGAGCTTCCGTTTTCCCGCCTTGTTATATGGCGAAAATACTTTCGGTGTGGATTTTGAAATTGAGTTGTTAGTTCGAGATTCAGCCCACCTCACTTCAGAGCACTTATGAGGCCATTCATTTGAAAAATATCATGGTTGAACAAGCCGGAATACGAGAAGCTTGGTTTTGTCTTCATCTTATGTGGAAAACTTTCTACGTACAGTTTTCCATTCGCATATGGCAAAACACCCAAAATATTGGTTTGGTTTAGAATGGTTTAATCTGCAAATATATCTGAATCAGGCGCTACCCAAAAACTTCGTTAGCATATGCATGTTCTCAGTTCTGTTAGCGGTAGTGATCTGCCCAGAATTGAGCGATTTAAATATCTCCGGTCAATGTTATCAGCCAAAAGAGGGCCTCGGCGTGGTATTGCGTTTCAACACGGGTGCCGTACTCCTTAGTTCGGTAGAGATTTAGGTAATTCTTGCATCCATCAGTATGAATGCTAAGCCATGCACTTCGTATAGACTGGTACCGTTGTTGCTTGTCTCAGCGGGGCTCTGATTGTGGTCACAAAATCAATCCGTGTCTAAAGAAGACCGTAGGATTAAGTCTCCACGACAGGTACCTACGTCTAACACTCAAGGGCTTAACTGTCAGCGCAAATAAAACCGACGAGGCAATAAAACGAATGAAATTGGGGAAAGCCATAGGAACTGACGACATCGCATCTGAGCTCTGGAAAGAGAAGAGCTGGGACCCAACACTGTGGCTTAGTGAATTCTTTAATCGGATTATTCAGGAAGGTAGAACACCATCTGACTGGCAAGAAAATACTACTGTTCCATTATGGAAAAAAAAGGTAGTTCAACAGAATGTTCAAATTACCGTCCGATCCGGTTACTTCCCCACACCGTGAAGATTTTTAAACGCATTTTTGACAACCGTATTCGCGAAGTCGTTGAGATGACCGTGAATCAAGGCAGATTTGTCAAAAACTTCGGAACTACTGACGCAATATACGCTGCGCGATTACTCATGGAGAAGCACAGTGAGAAGCATCGTCCTCTTTACATTGCGTTTCTGGATCTAGAGAAAGCATTTGACCGTGTGCCACACGAACCCATCTGGTATGCTTTACGACAACACTTCGTGCCAGAAGAACTCGTGCGCTGGGTTTAATTGCTCTACCACGATCCGAAAAGTAAAGTTCGAAGTATGGCGGGTGTATCGAAACCGCTCTGTTGATCTTCATCAAGGATCTTTGTTCTTGTTATGGATACCGTCACACAGGACATCCAACGTCCAGAGCCCTACACACTGCTTTATGTAGATGATGTTTTCCTAGCATCTGATAGCAAAAATGATCTCGAGCAACTTGTCCAAAAATGGAATAATCACCTCGTACAAGACGGTCCCAGATTGAATCTAAAAGAAACAGAATGAAACAGTCACAATCACTGTCAGCGGAAGTGATCTGCCCAGAACTGAGCGATTTAAATACCTAGGATCAACGCTATCAGCCAATGGAAAACTACGTTATCAAATTGATTCACGCATTAACGCAACCTGGATGAAGTGGCGTTCCACAACCGGTGTTCTTTGTGATCGACGTATCAACCAGCGTTTCAAATCTAAAATTTACCGCTCTCTAAAACTTGTCACTCTCTATGGTTCTGAAGGCGGGCCTGCTATAAAAGACAAGCGGCGTCTTGCGGCAATGGAGACGAGGATGTTGCATTTGGCTAGTGGCACGACATGTTTTGATCACATCCGAAATGAGGACATCCGTGATCGTTATGGGGTTGCACCGATCGTGGAAAAATTGCGAGAGAGGCGTCTTGGATGGTATGGTCACTCAATTCGTGCTAACGAGAATTCATTTGACAAGATTGGTCTGAACATCGAAGTCGATGGTAAACGACCAAAAGGCAGGCCGAAACAACGGTGGCTTGAAACGCTGGGTGGAGTTTTAAAAGTCTGGAGATTACACCCAGATCAGGTATTCGCCACATGGCGAAACCGATCACGACGAGCCGACCCCGCTTGTGAACGGAACAAAAGCTGAAGAAAAAGAAGAAAATGTAAGGAGCCACGAGTGCACGACAACTCCGTGTCACATAGCTAAAAATTCCATTGGCCTATATTTTTTAGAAAGAGATTTAAATTAATCATTGGAAGGAAAGCCCTGTATTGATAATAGTCAACTTCATATGCTTCACACTCTGAGTCTAATATTATTAGCAAATCCGAAGAATTTAATTCACAATAGATAGGGTTGGGGCGAAGTAGATTCTTCATAAATGCGACTCTAATATTTCAGGCGAATGTCAATTATTCTCGTTAATTATGAGGTCAGCATTTTATTTGTATGGCTTAGGATGCTGTCAATTTGCACGAAATTAATAGGTTTGAACTGCTATAACTTTGGCGTTAATGGCCAGATTTCCATGAAATGTGTGCATACAAAATATTGCTCTCTATGCTGGTGCGAAATTTGAAAGTCCTAGGATGAATTTAAGGCGGGTTTTTAGTCAATTTCTAAAAGGCTGGTAATATACAATTAGTAAGTTTATTTGAACAGATATCGGAATGGACATTTTTGAGGCTTAGATTTCATCTAAGCGTACCGCCCTGATTTTTTTTTTGGGATTTTTGGGTTGTGTACATCTCCACTCCTTAATCGCGCACTTTGCAATTCACGTCAAAACTAATATCAGATTCGGAAAGTGATTGAGACCTTTCTTTCGATACCCTACATAGTTATATTCGATGAAAAAAATGTTTACTTCCCCCCTTTATATGTATGGGGTGCCCCTCTTTAAAGTGAACGCAAATTCATGACACTCACAGTATGCGTGGCATTTGATAGTTTCCGTATGTCCACCAAATTTCGTTCGGATCGCTTTAGAGGTTTTGGAGAAAAGTGCGTGTGACTGACAGACAGACAGATAGTGAACCAATTTTAATAAGGTTTTTGTTTTACAAGAAACCTTACAAAACTAACAAGAAATGTTTCCCTGCGATCCCCCATTCATATGAGTTCATTTTGTTGTGCTACTGACGAATTGATATGTTATGATAATGTCATACACGTCTTAGAATGCACAAAATTCACAGAAAATGTAAAGGTTCTATAACTTTCTTAATCATAGTTGGATTTCCTTCAAACTTCCCATAAAGCATAAATGTTATTTCTTAAGCTTGTGCCATTTTATATTTCTGGCGTGAACTTCAGGGGAGTTTTCGGCTAAAATATGTTAATATATTATTATAAATTTTATAAACTTTATTTGTGCACATTTCGGAATGGGATGCATTTTGAGGCCTAGATTTCGTTTAGATACACCACTGTGCTTTTTTCAGATTCGGATAGCTTCTGAGAATGAAACCAGTTACATTTTTTGTGGGTCATATTTTGGGGCCCCACTGCCCTACGTTTTATCCGATATCAAATATGGGACCGGTTTTGAAAGGTACTAATTGAGCCCTTTCATTTGATACACCACACGATCATATTCTATAAAAAAAAATTGCACCGTCCTTTCGCATGTACTCTCTCAATAATAATTATAATCGGTCGGTGTCCGGATAGCTGAGTGGTTAGAGCGCAAGGCTGTCGTATGGAAGGTCGCGGTTCAAATCTCACTGGTGGCAGTGGAATTTGTATCATGATTTGACGTCGGATACCAGTCGACTCACCTGTGAATGAGTACCTGAGTCAAATCAGGGTAATAATCTCGGGCGAGCGCAATGCTGACCACATTGCCTCCTAGTGTACCGTTACGGTCTTGAATGAAGTGCTCTAACACACTTCAAGGCCCTGATCCAACATGGATTATTGCACCAACGATTATTATATTATTATAATCGGTCCAACCGTTTCAGAATAAATCGGGTGCGACAGAAGGACAGGCAGATTTCGACTCGATTCTAATTAGCTTTTGTTTCACACGAAACCTTAAAAAGGAGGAGTTCGAAACGGAATGAATTAGTTTCACTCAGTTTAGGCCACTGAAGTAATATCAAATGTTAGAAAGTTTAAATATCTGATTTTTATTATCAGTTCACTTCAATATGGCCGCAAAGCAGTGCGAGTACATTCAGAAATAATATGATAGCTTAACCAGCAGCTAATCCCGCATTAGCAGTGGATTTCGAATTTCTTATTTAACTCTTCTCCCGTCAGTTTTCATTTGATCTCTTGACGCCTCCACACAGCCCTAATATTATAAAGAAATGAGACAGCGTCTAAAGTCTGCCAATCTGAACTTGTGTAACTCCAAGCGGAAGACGGGAAATATGAAATATTCTTTATGGAACTCAGGTCTTCATAAAGTTTTTATTTATTTATCCTTTCTACCCTGAATTCCCTCTGAGAGACTTATCAAAGGAAACGCAACCTGACACCTTGCATGGACTACAAAAGTCTCTGCTTATAACTCATGAAGTCGCTCCACTGCTAATTAACTTTCCGTGCGACGACCTTCCGCACCGCCAAGGATTCCTAATATATTCAAGGTGTTCTTATTAATAAAAGTTAATGCCGTTGCTTCTAGAATTAAAATCTCCACGGAGTCAAGATATTCAGGTCACTGACATTTTTGTTTTGACTATATCCCGCCATATAGGAAGCACTTGCCGTGCTCTATAGAATTCGCTCCCGTGAGGCAATGAACTTCAGTTTAATGCCATAATGTGCAATCAACTTTCTGTTCGGGACAATGCCTCGAAAAGCTGGATGAGAATTTTGCCCGGAAAACCTTCACCAGTCGCGTGTTAGTTCGGAAAATGGGGAAGTTGTCTCTTCTTATTTATGTTTTTGAACTATCTTTCACTAAGTGACGAAAGCCGGCAGGAAGTAAGTGTGGAAGGAAGGTTACAGGGTAGCAGTAGGATTTCGTGCTAATTTCTTTTTCTCCATAAAAGTAATTAAATTAAGTGTTCTTGATACAAAAATAGCTTCGCCAGTATGACCACTTTGACAGTCCACTTATATGCAGAGTAGGTTAACGGGTGAACCTTTTTTAAGAACTCCCAATTTCAGTTTAAGTTCAATCAAGAGAGAACCCTCAACACCATCCTGTTGCAGCTTCGAAACCCTAGCTCCGTCTGAGATGGTAGTCAAACACCAATTTCTTGACGATATTATATATCACATAGTCTATAAAATCCTGGATTTCGCATTTGTCATGTTTGATCCCTTATTCGTGTCATGTTGCAGTAAAAGCTCCAAGTCATGAACTATTATCGTCTCCCTATCACTTCCATTATTTTTTGTCTTATTGTTAGTACTTTTCGGTGTAGTTACTTTCTTCCGTGGAAGATAGTATTGTATTCGGGTTGAAATGAGTTCACACTTTCCTGCTCCATGTGGGAGTTTTTCTTCCGCTCGTTCATTATTAGAACGCATAATAGAAGATTAATGGAGAGGAAGGTGTTGGATGTTTTTCATTAGAGCGGGTTGTTGCTCTATTGTCTACGCTTTCATGGGGGCAACCATAGACGGAATGCTTTTTGAAAATCATAATTATGATTAGCTGATAAGCCGTAAGGATGAGGCAGTAAATTAATGAACTTCAAGTCAACGAAAGTTGATATCGACTGGCAATGACCGAGTTCCTGGAATATTGGCGCTTAGTGAAACGACATTAGCCAGTTGTGGTCAGGTCAGCGATCAGGAGAATGATAATCAATTTCGGGTTTATCGTGCTAATTTTCTGAGGTCACGGAACTTATGGCATAACATGTTTATGAAGGGGTTGTTGGCCACTCGAATATAATTAGTGAAAAGTTTATTGACTCAACGAGAGCAGAATTTCACGATACTCAGGCTGTAATAGATAATAAGGGTGTTCCCTGCAACTTACAAATAGGGTTTTCTTAAAAATTGTTGCTCGGCTCTGTAAAGGCTGAAAAGTGTTGGTTCAAGGTCACAACATTGATCCTGACACCATACTAAAGATCGATTATTCTACAATCTACAACCATCCTCATCCATACCCATCGGAACCTATTGAGCCGGATTTTATCCACAACCTGGCGGTCATGGTATCGCTTATAGTTTTCGTCGTTATATAGGCTACGGAATCGTCCATCCTCATGTAGGGGGCCAAAAATTCTCCGGAGGATTCTTCTCTCGAACGTGACCAATTCATTATTTTTCTTGCCAAGAACCCAAGTCTCCGAGAATACATAGGGACCGGTATGACATAAGACATGAGATCATTGTCTTGTACAGTAAGAGCTTTGTGAAACGTTTCGAGCGGAACAGTTTTTGTAAGCTGAAATAGGCTCTGCTGGCTGACAACAACTGTGCAAGGATTTAATCATCGTAGCTGTAATCGGTTGTAATTTTCGACCTTAGATAGGAGAAATTAACAACGGTCTCAAAGTTGTATTCTCCTATCTTTATTCTTCCCGTTTGAGCAGTGCGGTTTGATGTTGTTGATTGGTTGGTTTTTGGTGCTGACGTTGCCACCATATACTTTGTCTTGCCTTCATTGATGTGCAGCCTAATATCTCGCGCTGATTACCGCCTGCTCGATCTGGATGAAGGCAGTTTGTACGTCTCGGGTGGTTCTTTCCATGATGTCGATATCGTCAGCATAGGCCAGTAATTGGGTGGACTGAAAGGGGTCGTACCTCCTGCATTTACCTCAGCATCATGGATCAACAGTTTTTCCATCGCTTTACGCAGAGAGAAAATCGGATCTGTTGCTGATTTCCCTGGAGTGAAGCCCCTTTGGTATTGGCCAATGATGTTCTGGGCATATGGGGCTATCCGACCTAGCAAGATAGAGCAGAATATCTTATAGATGGTACTCAGCAACGTGATACTCCCATCAGCTCCTGGCGACTTATGATTTTGAAGCCGATGTCCCGTCTGTGAAGTCGCTTCTCCGTTCACCGGAGTTCGTGATAAGTCTCCGCGCGTGCCCGCGTTCTTTGAGAATGCAACATTACTCGGTATGCAGCATTCTCCCGTTCCGTTGCTAGCTTACATTCCTCGTCGAACCAGCCGTTCCGACTCCTTTTGCGGATGGGGCCAAGCATGTTTGTGGCCGTATCAATGATAACGTTCTTCAGGTGGTTTTGAAGATCATTTGTTGATGCTTCATCTCCAGGTCCTCTGTTGACTGCGGTTATTGCGGCATCCATTCCACTCTTATGGGTGTCGCGGAGGGTGTTGTGGATGGCTTCAGTGTTAACTCTCACCTGATTGTCAGAGGGAATTCTAGGTGGTGTTTATATTCGAGCTCGGAACACCATGACAACGAGATTGTGATCCGAGTCCACATTGGCCCCCCTATATGTTCTGACATTCTTCAAGGCTGAGAGGTGGCGGCGTTCAATCAAGTGGTTGAAAGTGGTCCCGTCTGGAGAGGCCCACGCATGTTTTTGGACCGCTTTCCGCTCAAACCAGGTACTTCCAACAACCATTTCGTTTGACACTGCTGATTGAATAATCCGCAGTCCGTTTTCATTTGTTTTTTCGTGTAAGCTATGGGAGCCAAAGTATCGCCTGAATACGGGCTCCTTCCTTACTTAGCTATTAAAATCCCGAAGTATGATTTTAATATCATATCTGGGACAAGTTTCGAGGGTTCGTTCTACTGCCTCGTAGAAGGTATCCTTCTCCGACTCTGCAGTCTCCTCTGTAGGGGTGTGAACGTTAATGAGGTTTATATTTCTAAACTTGCCTCGCAAGCGCAGAGTGCATTGCCCTTCGCATATGTTTTCAAAGCCGATAACACCGGGTTTCATTTTTGGCTGACTAAGAAACCTACTCCGAGCACATGGTATACTGGATGAACCCTATAATATATGGTCTAGTGGCTCTTCTGCAAGAAACCGGTGCCTGTCCAACGCATCTCCTGTAACGCCGTTATATCAGCCCTATATAGGGACAGCGTATCAGCTAGCTGCTCAGCAGCATTCGGCCTGTACAGGGAGCGCATGTTTCATGAGAAAATGGACAAATTGTTAATCCGTTGTCGTTGCCGGGTTCACCAACCTGGAGGACCAGTTGGTACAATTTGTCTCGTTTTTAGGCACAGGAGACTCGCCTTCATCCTTTTTCGTCTGCAGCTTTTCGTTAAGAAAGAGTTCCCAGCGGTCACCACGTGGAGGTGGGGATAGGGTTTGGTAGTAGAGCTGGTAGTGTTGGTTTAGCAGGCATTTTCCAGGTTTTATGCTCCCTCGTGGGCACCAATACACGTTTCGCCCTGGGACCTATACCCCCTATACCTGGGTTTGGAGAGCTGCGACCCCCAAGTTCAACATCGACCGTTTGTATGATCTAGTTTTCACGCGACAACGGGGGATATGACTTGCTGATATATTGAGTAATTCACCTGATGAAATCGGAGAAAATTGGGCCGCCGTCAAAAATGCTCTTCATTCGGGTGCAGCGTAGAACGTCGCCACTTCCAGAAGGGACGTGATAGGATCTGACGTTGAAGCAGATCGATGAACGGACGGAATTGGAAGCTGCGTTAGCTGCTTCAAATGATGGCGAGCGTTACATCCTGGCACGCTGATATACATCGATTTCGACAACGAAATCCCAGGAAGTTTAGGGCAGTATGCCCCGTGACAAAAGGGAATTTGCTATTGCGTGGTAGGGGAACCGCAGAAGACAATAATTTCAGAAGTATATCGCATTACGAAAAGCTTGCATATGACTGCAAATGATTCGATGGTCCTGACGAAGCGGTCAACGGTCGACTTCTCGTCCACGATAATAAACAATTAAAGAGATGGAGAGAACAATTCACCATGGTTCCTAATCGTATCACATCTGGTTAGGTTCCTATTTTTGAGGATAAAGTGGCTAGTCACCGTAACATGCGGATACGGACTGTTCCTTGAATCACAAGAGAAAGGCTCAAACGGAGTATAGCCGCTGCGCTTAACGGTCTATCCGCAGAATTATTTATCGCTGCCCTGCAATTTTTTCTGGGAATTCGACACCTCTCCCAGAGAGAGTGGAAGAAGGGGATGATTGTCAAGATTCCAAAGAAGGCCACCCATCTCGAGTGGTATCTGCGTACCCCCTGTCGTTGCAAAGATAATAGCTAAAATAATCCTGGAACGCATCGAAGAACATCTGAAAAGCTTGATCGGCAGAAAGCAAACTGGTTTCCGTACCGTATTTTCATTCATTGAACGCATCAACACATTACGAATTATTTTGGAACTGCGCGCGGTGTTTAGATCTTTGCTTTACTCTTCATCCATTTCGAGGAACATTTAGATAGTGTAAACAGCGTGCTCTATCCAGAAGGGGTATTCTCGAGAAGGTAATAGATATCATCAGACATATGATGACGCAAATTGTCAAGTGCTGCATCGAGGTAAGATCTCGGATGGTTTTGAGGTCGAAAGAGAAGTCGCCAGGGTTAGTTCTTGTCCCTCCCAATCAAGGAGTCCAAGTTTTAGTGGGCGACTAGCTGCTTAAAAATTCTGTTATTTTTTCAGATACTTCTTCAGTATAAAGTTACTGTAAAGACATATAACTTCAGTCAACAGAAAGAATAATGTTTCTTATGTCAGTAACTATAACGCTAAATAAACACATTTACAACAAATGTTGCAAAAGCACCGCTTTTAACGCATCGCAAGGAAGGACGATAATGAATAGTCCTTCAGATTAAAATCCTACGAGCGCAGTGGCCAAGCCTACTTATGCCAAAATCCTGGAAACAGACCTTCGGGGCGAATGGGTCGTCATCAGCCATTTTAAGACGTAAAACAATGGCGCCATTGACTTCCACGTTTCATTCGATGATGACCAACATCGCCATCACCAAAACCAGAAAATGACTTTGCCCAAAGATTTTCGCAGTCGTAATCTTCAGATCAAAGGTAGCCGAGAATATCGCCTTAGATAAACACAGGGTTTCCTGGCAGAAAGCAAGGTTGGTGAACTGCATAAGCGATATAGCAGACATAGATATCTAGATACATTCGATTGAATTTAAGTCTGGATTTTTAGTCGGCTAGATGTAGATACCATTTTAAAATTTTCAGTAAATTAATTATTTTTACACAATCAACTCAACTCAACTTGGGAGCATAAATTCTACATACTGGGTTGTTGGTGCCCATGCCGTCTCATCATTTAATCCAATTGGATCAGGGCCTTGAAGTGAGTTAGAGCACTTCAATGAAGACCGTAACGGTGCACTACAGGGTTACAATACCCAATAGGTGGCAATGTGGTCAGCATTGCACTCGCCCAAAATTATTACCCTGATTTGAATCCGGTACTCATTCATAGCTAAGTCGACTGGTATCAGACGTCAAATTATGATGCAAATCTCACTGCCACCATTGAGATTTGAACCGGGACCTTTCGTACGATAGCCTCGTGCTCTAACCACTCAGCTATTGAGACATTTTATACATGTTGGAATTTTTATGCATATCGTAGTTCTTTTTAAAGCTTTTTGTGAACTAAAACCTTATTAAAATCGATTCAATTTCTGTCTGTCCGTCTTTTTGTCGTTTTTGTTTTGTTGTTTTTGGGGGGGTAAAAATCTGCAGAAGACGTTGACCTGGACACGCCAGTGTGTGGGATTTTGACCCCCCCGCTCCACGGAACAACTATAAGGAATTGCATCGTGGGGCGGAGTGAGTTCACTCTAACTTCATCGTCTTTCTTCTCTGCGTGGCGTACATAACTCTGCTTTCGCAGTTCGTTTTGGATAGATGCGATCAAGGAGTCAAGGAGTCGTCTTCACATACTACCATTGCTACCAGATTTTCTGGTACTAGAACGTCTTGCAAAGCATCCTCTATGTTTCTCCTTTCTTCCACAAATATTGGACAATGGAAGAATACATGCTCTGGATCCTCTGGGACTTCAACCCAGCTTCTACAATCGGGTGAGTTATCCAGGGTAAACCAATACAGGTACTCGAGATATTCCCAATGCCCGTGGGTAAGATTGTAATTGAGCTCACCGTGTCGTCTCTCCAACTACACCTTGATGGCAGAAATCAGCTTTAGAGTCCAATGACTCTTTTCCGAGCGTTCCCTACGCTCTTACTATCTATCTACAGATCCCTCTCGGCGTTCTTCGTCTGCGGGGCGTCTGGGGGGTTTTTTTTTCTACCACAGATATTACCCTTATAGACTTTCGGGTGGGATCATCCTCATCCATACGGATTATGTGACCCGCCCACCGCAACCTATTGAGTCGGATTTTATCCACAACCTGATGGTCATGGTATCGCTCATAGATTTCGTCGTTATTTACGCTACGGAATCGTCTATCCTCATATAGGGGGCCAAAAAACCCTTGGAGAATTCTTCTCTCGAACGCGGCCAAGAATTTGAAATTTTTCTTGCTAAGAACCCAGGTCTCCGAGGAATACACGAGGACTGGCAAGATCACTGTATTGTTCAGTAAGAGCTTTGATCCTATGGTGAGACGTTTCGAGCGGAATAGTTTTCGTAAGCTGAAATAGGCTCTGTTGGCTGCCAACAACCGTGCGCGGATTTAATCATCGGAGCTGTTATTGGTTGTGATTTTCGACCCTAGATAGGAGAAATTATCAACTGTCTCAAAGTTGTAGTCTATTATCTCTATTTTTCCCGTTCGACCAGTGCGGTTTGATGTTGTTGGTTGGTTGGTTTTTTGGTGCGGAGTGGTGGTTCATGCCAACGAGGATTCACTTGCCAAGATTGGTCTGAACATCGAAGTCGATGGTAAACGACCAAAAGGCAGACCCAAACAACGGTGGCTTGATACGCTAGATGGGGATTTGAAAGCCTCGAGATTGCACCCAGATCAGGCATTCGATAGAGCCAAATGGCGAAGCCGATCACGACGAGCCGACCCCGCTTGTGAACGGGACAAAGGCTGAAGAAAAAGAAGATTCTCGGTAAATTAAACATTTTCGATATAACTGGTTGGTAGTGTTGAACTTTTTGGTTGCCCTAGGTTTCAATGAAACGAAAAGATTGTCTTTTTTGTTCGGGGTAAGCCTGTACGTATTCGCAAATATGAATATTTCCGGAGCTAGTTCCTCCCTTTCTCAGTGCTTATAATCTTGAGATTACCAGATTGACTAGCATCATATGTTCAAATTAATAACAAGTCGGAAACCGGAAGCTTGGGGGTTCAGATGTGAAAGGTTTTGTTGATCTTGTAGTTTCTGAAGACGGTTCCCTGAAATAATTGATCGTTTCTGGATGGAGCAGTGCGGGACTAATAGCTACTGTCTAATATTTGTTATGAAAGGTACTAATCGAGACCTTCTATTTGATCCCCACATGTTTATACTCGGCAAAAACAAAATTGCACCCCTCTTTTATGTGCATGGGTGCCGCGTGGAAGAAACCAAATTTCATGATAATAAGTGTAGCCGTTTCTGAAGGAAATACTTGTGACCGACAGACAAGCAGACAGACAGTGAACCGATTTGAATAAGGTTTTGAAAAAATAATTGCCACTCGCTGCGTGGAAAAAGTTTCACACATATTGCCACCAAAGTTCCTGAAAACAGAGCTAGCTGTTTCGGAGTAAATTGAGTGTGACAAATGGACAGACATGTAGAGAGGGACAGATAGATATGGGGCAATGTTAAGATTTCTTTCAAATTCGATTGATGTTTTAACTTCTTTATGTTGACTTGTTTTGCTACCTAAGATACTCTAACCCTTTACAACTGGCTCATGGTTTCTTGCAACATATCCGTTCCGGGTAGCCAACCGCAACACGAATTTCCAAGTCAACAACTACTTTCTTGAAAATATTGAATGGGCAAGCC
This sequence comes from Hermetia illucens, assembly GCF_905115235.1. Classification (NCBI taxonomy): domain Eukaryota; kingdom Metazoa; phylum Arthropoda; class Insecta; order Diptera; family Stratiomyidae; genus Hermetia; species Hermetia illucens. Next base: position 84,397,599 of record NC_051849.1, on the reverse strand, counting down.
AATTTAAATTTCAATCAAATACATAAGTCATAAGTAGTTGGCACTATAACGGAGACACAATTCTCAAGTTTGACGAGAATGTTTACTTTCATTCAGTTTTCCTTCATCCAATACTGAACTCAAAACCAATTTCTGTCAAAATTACTTCAAAATATTGGATTTAATTTAAACTTTCTCCGCTCTCACAACTCAAAAGTCTTCGAATGCATACTCTATCTTGATTTTCTATCAGTTATCAAAATATTCAAACCGAGTTCACCTCTACATACTTTCCCGATTCCGGGCAAGAAAAACGATTGCATGTAAAGAGCACTTTAGGGAAGTCCTTGGGGCACTACTAATTCATTCGTCCTTTGGTGCACGGTGAGAAGAGAAATAGAATTTGGATGAGATTGAATGTATCTGCACACGTACATGCATGTGCAGTAGACAAAGGGAATAGTAATAGTATTTCCGTTGAACCTCAACATTTCCTCAACTTTGCCAGATGATTGTTGAAGTACTCTGGGGGGATTCATCCATCTCCCGATTCTGGATATTACTCGAATGAAATTTATTTGTGGAAATGTTACGCATACTACTACAATAAGAGCAGAGCGTATATTACGATGCAGATCAATATCCTTGAGCAATTTGCTCGCTCTTTTATGAGATTGTTTGCGGTTGAGCTAAAAGAAATAAATATAGATATGTTGGGAGTTAAGGGTAAGCACACGTGCAATAAGCTACAGCTGGTGGGGCAAGAAAATGGATAAGTTACTTATTTTTCAGCCCCAGATGGAGTGATCTTTAGCCTTTCATTATAAAGAAAAGGATACACGAAGAAAGAAAGCCATTCTTATTATGTACGATGGAGTCATAGCAAATCAAAAAGGATTCAACTTAGCAGCGTTCAGCCTTTGAAGTGGATTTGGTTGTCTTTTTGTTTGAGGTAGTGTTCGAAGCAGACATGAATATGTGTCCTTGCGTTTAAAGAGCTTACAGCTCAATTTATTTTCCAATAAATCCAGAGGACTGATCCGCACATTTATTAATTCTTTACATTTTTTAAATTTTAGGATACTCAAATAAGTGTCCCACGTTGGGCGCCGAATGAGGATATTAGGTAAATTAATTCCAGAGAGATAAATAAAATCGAAAAGTTAAAAATTTCCTTCTGTTCTTGTATAACACAATGGTTTAGGTCTTTCTTGGATCAAACTTTTGCTCTCCACAAACAATCGTTTCATAGTTTATTTGGAAGCAAGAAGAAAATGTTGAGTTCATTTTTTTGCTAACTGTACTTCTGTGTGTATAACCTTAAAGTCTTGCCACTATGAAAGCAACAAAACAAATAAAGGAAACAAAGATGCGTTTATTGTTCCGCAAGTGATGTTGCGTTCAGTGCCAGCAGGGATGATTGTTTGAAAAGGACCTTTATGGGCTTTCATTTAGGCTTAGTGGCATAAAAGTAAATGGATGACCTCTCCTCCCTTTCGCCCAGAAAAAATGCTCTATTACAGTTAAATGTCGAAATGAAACACTACGCAAACAAAAATATAGACAGCCGTTGGAATTGTTGCAGAACCCATTTCATTTCATAGCCACAATGTGCTCCTTACGTTGCTGCCTTTTGATATTCCTAACCGTCGTAAGTATAATTTTTGATATTCATTTTATAACTTTATATTGCGTATGTCGGTGGATTTTTTTGGAAAGAAATTTATATTCAGCAAGTTCTTCAAGGATTTCTCGTTCTTGTTGGATAGAATCTGCCCTGCAATAGACCGACGGGATATGTGCGTCTGGCATGCTTTTATTTAACCGTAAATTCACTGAAATTTGACGGCAAACATAATCATAAATTAGAAGGATTTTTTGTTATTGCGTTGTTGGAATATGGTTTTTAAAGTTAAATTTGTTACTGTATATACATATGTGCGTGCACTACACACTTTCTTAAAGGGAGTAGAAATTTAGATTGTCAATACAAGTTTTAGGAAATTGTGAATGACCGAGTTGTTGGCAATATGAGAAACCTTTCTTCATAAAATGAAAATATTGTTATATATGCAAAATCCGAAAGGATTTGATTATTTTGAAATAATTAGCAATTTGATGAAAGGCTAATGAAGTTCAAAATTATTCCAGCTGATAACACGATTCACTTCTTCACTGAATACGCACTACAAGCAAAAGGAGTTGAAATGTGTCTGCATGACTGTATCGTCATTGCGGCCAATTTTAATGGTCATCTTGGTGAAAAAGCAAGCGGCTACAGTTACCATGGGTAAAAGGGTCTGAAGCACTGTAATGAAACTAAGTAAAAATAGCGAGATCAAACGACCATCTTGAGTGGCCGAAGACGACCTAGAGGGGTGAAATATCCCAAAAACCTACAAACTTGGCGCATGCAATCGAAACAAAAGACTGGAATCCTCCCAACAGTCTTCAAACAAATGTCCAACCTGCCGACAATTCCAACAGACCAGGTCTGCATCCCGATCTTGATTTCCTGAGGTGTTCATTATGTCAACACCCTCTTCAGAATCAGCAGAATTGCTGTGACATTGGGAGAAAGCCTGCTTGAGGGACGCTCTTCTAAAATTTCGCTTTGTTGCACCAACTTACGCGGCTGGCGAACCATACCAGCTGGAAAATAGAAAAGTTGCCTTTGAACATCCGGTCTCAGCCCAGGACGTAGCAACTCTACCAATTTGTCTTCCGTAAAGGAATTTTCTAGCCTATTGGCTAACAAACGTTCAGCTTCATAGTAACTGTCGAAGTTTTCAGATGGAGCTTGCGTTCAGTCTCGCATCAGTTCAAGGATCGTCTAGAGAACCTCACAAAAAGAGATCGATTCGTCAGACAGACTGGTAGTAGTTCCAGTATCAATATGCGGCTTTGAAAAGGGTATGTACATAAATACACAGCAGGCCAAAATTCGCTGTTGGGTTCAGTGAGTTAGCGCCTCCACGCGGAAAATTAACTGGTTAATCGGTATAGATGTTGGCGTGCCATTAAACACCAAATTCTAAGATGCCATGATAGTGTAAACATGATCCCCTGAGAACGTATTAAACGGTCGTGCCTAGCATCCAATAGGCGAGTCGTCATCGTAAGAGTAATATTCAAACATATAGTCGAATATGGACGTGTCGTCGTGTCCGTGATATTTCTGGAATCCGGACCTGTCGTCAGATCTATAAAGAGTTCGTTTCGTTCATCGTCATATTTGCAAAATTTAGTTGTACTTTGTCCATCGCCATGTCCGCCTGTCACTAATAGCAAGCGGCTAACATTTCCAAACTTCCTATTAAATTTCATTTCAATAGGTGTAGGATTTAAATAACATTTTGTTTTTCATAAAACCTTTAGTTATAAGTAAAAGAAATCATAACAACGGGAATGAAATGAATACCTCACGGGAGTCCGACTTTTCCTTGAGAGCACTTTAGTGTCGGCCATTTATTTGCAACCTTCTTTCATGTTATTTCTCTGGTAGACAATATTCATATTTATCCACAAACGGAAATGCCTAATGAACCAACACAAATGACTCTGCTACTAAAATATGTCTTCACCTCCACGTGATGAGCGTGGAGAAAACTTTCAGACGAAGAAGGATGAAGGCGAAACGGAACAAATCGTACCAAGGAGTCCTCCAGGTTGGGAGTAGGGCAGGACTGACAACCCTACGCCACATACGGAGTTTCGGGCTGGGTCAAATAGATAACGACAAACACGACAGTCAAAAGGGATAACGGAAACGAACCATATTTATACATACCGTATATTATAGTGGCCATCTAGTAAATCATGTCCTTGAAGCGGATTCCCAAATCAGTTGAAAAATAAAAGGAGCTGCAGCTGCCTTTCAAATTGGCCTACAAATTTCGAAACGCAAGTCACATTATCGTAGAGCCTGAAAAGAGGACACTGCAAAGTCGGAAGAGAATACCTTCTTTAAGGTAGTGAAACGAACTTTTAAAGTCTACCCCAGCAATAATATCGAAATCTTACTAGGAAATTTCAATAAGAAAGTAGCGACCGAGCCCGTAATACGCCGGTTGCCATGGATTATTCAACCAGCGTTATCAGACGGAATGGTCCTTGTGGGTGGAATAAGATCCCCAAACAAGCTCCCCCCAGGCGGGACCACTCCCAACCAAATTGACCAATTCTTACTTTAACGTCACCATCTCTGAGTCGTGATGAATGTTTAAACATATAGATTGGTCAATATACGCTGGGATTACTATTTCGCTTCTTGCTAGGCCGGATAGCCCCATATACCTTACAAAAAGTGTTTCATTCGAAAGATCTGACCATAGGGTCAAAGCTCTTACTATACAAGATTATGATCTTGTCAGTCATTATGTATTCCTCTGAGACCTGGTTTCTTAACAAAAAAACTGCGAACTGTTAGCTGCGTTCAAGAATCCTCCCAAGAATGTTTGGCCCCTTACATGAGGATGGACGATTCTGTAGCCTACATAACGACTGAATTTACGAGCGATACCACGACCGTCTGTTGTACATAAAATCCGACTTAACAGTTTGCGGTGGGCGAGTCACTTAATCCGTATGGATGAGGAGGATCCAGCCCGAAAAATCTATAAAGACCAAATCTATGATAGAAAAAAAAAGAGGCAGACCTTGCCTGAAATGGACCGATGATGTTGGATAGGACACCATATAGCTTTTAGGGATGTCGAATTGATGTACGTGCGGGCAAAATCGGAATGTATGGAGTTCCTTATTAAGGCAGGCCTAGATCGGATACCGGTTGTTGCGCCCTTGATGATGATGATGATTACTATTTCGTTGGCATATAACTCGGGCTTAAATAACAACACCACTTCCAATCTCATCTGAGAATCAGATGAGAATGGACACTGAAGCCGCCCAAAACAAAGTCGTCCATAAAGCCCTTAACGGGAAAAGGATTCCGCAACCAAACATATTTGGCTTCAGTCGTAGAAAGGTCAGAAGGACTGATTCGATGATGATTACAAGCTAGTGAAGAAATGATGGTCAGGATATGATTAGCTCATACCAAAGAGACTTCATTCCAAGTAAATCAGCAGCAGATCAGATTTTCTCGACAGAAAAGCCGTTGGAATGTTGCCGCCAGGTGCGCCTTTCCCCGACTTCAAGCCAGGGTAAAACTATATACTGCTATGAGATAATTTGGTGTTCTAACAGAATATTTAGGACTGGTCCGTCTTAAGGCTGATCCTTACCAAAATTCGAGATCAGATGAAACCAACAGGATCACCTTTCCCCACCAATAGATGGAGTTTTGACTTGCTTTAAAAAAAGTGAACTGCAATGATGCCGTAAATATAAGGGGCACCATGCTATTCAAATCCATCGCAACTGCTGACTTATTCTGACAATATTGACATAATAATAATAATCGTTAACGCAACAATCCATGTTGGATCAGGGCCTTGAGGTGTGTTAGAGCACTTCATTCAAGACCGTAATGGTACACTAGGAGGCAATGTGGTCAGCATTGCGCTCGCCCGAGATTATTCCCTGATTTGACTCAGGTACTCATTCACAATGGTGAAGTGCTTCATGAAATTAATTCACACTTCAAAAAGTAGCGGGCCACTGGCGGCTTTCTTTGTAATCGACGTATGAGTGACGCATATCCCACCTAAGGAAAAAGACAAGAAATCCAGTGAATCATTTTCACGACAGTCCGAGAACAAAGTAGAATTCATCCTCTTTGAGCGGCTTTAAAGTGAAAATCTCCTGATAAACATTTGGAGAGCATGGTCTTCATGATAAAACAAAAACCATGACAAATTGACTAAAAAATCGTAACCCCAAAAGCGACTCCCTCCACACACTCCCGGCACTTGCAAGAAGATCAGGGAAACTTGCAGATACCTAGGCAAAGCAACCCAACAAACCTCTGCCCCCCACTCTCTCTTAGCTTACCATTACACCCTACACATCCGAAACTAAGTTTTCGAAGCTGAAGTCAGCGGGTCAATTTGTGAATTCCAATCTTTTTAACCCAATCCCTGATCCTCCATTTTATCGATTCGAACCTCGTCTAAAAACAGAAATTCGGAATATCCTTTTCAAAACCCTGAAAGAATGTGCTTGAATAGCCTCCAACTTGCTTCCCTCAATTATCAATTAGTCTTAAAATCCATTTTTTGTCCATTCCGATTGTGGATGAAGTCACCTACCTAAGGGTGACAATAGGGGTCAAGCAGTGCACTGCAGGATAGACTGATGCGGAACATAGCTCCCTGAGGCCAACCTATCTCTTTCAGGGGCCAAGCCTCTCGTCTACCAAGACCGTTAATGAGTGGTGATAGCCACACCCTGTACGAGGTGACCCTTCCCCCAATCCAGGGTGTCATGCGAACCGTGCCCATTGGATAGTTTGCAGTCGGGGGTAACTGACTGTATTCGAACGGAGCCTCACTGATACCTGGTTGCCTCAGTGAGTAAGTTAGGCCTTAGCGTGCTACGGGGGCTATGGCTCGGCGGACCTCTTAACCCCCATACTCGTGGGAATCAAATGAGTACAAAACAAGAAAAAAAAACGAAAACGAAAAAAGCGTACCGCACCAAAACTGGTTAATCAGGCGGAGGCACGTTTCCGAATTACTGAGAGCCAGGTGACTACACCCAAGAAGGGAGAAGTTGGGACGTCAAGCAGTGGATCCAAGGTGAGCATTGGTATACTGCGTGGACTACAGCCAACGAACACCACTGCTCAAAGAGCAGGGACCAGCAAAAGCACGTCTGAGATAAATATAAAAAACGTCAGGAAGGCGACAGGTCTCAGTGGCGCCGGGGTTAAATGGTACCTGCGCTATCTGAAGGAATGCCTGAAACCAGAAGAGGCCCTTAAGAAGGCTCAAGACATACCTAAGCCATCTCTACCGGACCCAAGAAAGCGGGGAGCAGCAGAGATCAGTCCGCATGAAGGGAAAGCTCCCAAAAAATCCAGACCTGAACCCAAGGGAGGAGAAATCCCGGGCAGGTCAGGAGTGAAGGCAGGACCCAGGAAGCCCGCCATTAGCTATGCTAGTGCGGTCAAGGGCGTTCGACTGGCCATACTGCCAAAAAGGTTTCCCGAGCAAATACTCACTCGGGAGGAACAGGAAATCATTGAAGAACTTGTCGTCAAGCAGATGATCAAGGGTTGGACGTCAAAACTAGTGTTCACCGGGATACGCTTTCGACCAGGCCTTATACTGATGGACTGCGCTACGGAAGGCACCGCAGAATGGGTTAGAACCATAGTTCCTATATTGCCAGGCTGGGGAGGGGTGGAACTCTCAACATGTGCTGGGGATGATATACCAGGAGCCCACATGGTGACAGTTTTTCTGCCAAAGACTCTTAATTGCTCAGAATGAAGATCTCCATACTCGACTATGAAGAGTCTTCAGAAGCAAGGTGGAGGGCAAGGGTAAACTAATCACGATCGGGGTAGATGACCGAACCCTGGAGGCAATTAAACGTCGGAGTTGTCTTATCTACTACCGATTTGGCAACATACCCGTGCATGTGCACAAGGAAAAGCCAAGGAAAGAGACCTCGGAGGAGGCATCGGGTGAAAAACTTACGGAGGTCCTTGAAGAAGTCGCGGAAGCCATAGAGGCGGAAAGAACGGGATCAACCAGGGAAATAGACCTGCTGCCCAGTGAAGAGCAGAAGCTGGACGACCTAGATCTAGGACTCCTAGGGCTTGGGGTGGACAGCGACGCGCAGGAAAGCGAGATGTCGGAGGAGGAGGGTGATACTCCGATAGTGGCGAAGAGCTCCAAACAATAACGGAGCCAATAGCCAGCACTAAGATAGCCCAGATAAACCTCCACCATGCGAGAGCTGCATCTACAGTTATTGCAACGGTAAATTCCAAGGAGAACATTGGAATAGTGCTGGCTCAGGAGCCCTGGGTGTACCGGGGCCAGATTCGCGATATGCAAGGAGGAGACATGCAGGTAATTTGGGACTCCTCTTGTGAAAAACCAAGAGCTTGCATAACTCTCAAACGTAATTTAAAATACATATGTCTTTCAGAGTTCTTAACCGGGGACCTTGTGGCTATCCAGGTCTCATTGGAAGCCGGGTGGAGCACTCCAGAGGCAGTTATATCATCGGGATACTTCCCAGGAGACGAGAGCCGGGCTCCACCGGAACAAGTCGCAAGGCTGACGAAGAATTGCGAGGTGAGGGCGTTACCACTTCTTCTCGGCTGCGATGCCAACGCCCACCACAAAGTGTGCGGAGGCAGCGACACTAATCGTAGAAGGTACTCACTACCTTCTCGAATTTATTCTTAGCAATAAGTTAGGAATATACAACGTAGGGAACACTCCAACATTTGCGACCAGCACCAGACAAGAGGTACTAAATATAACTCTAAGAAATACCCTAATGAACGGGATGGTCAGGAATTGGATGTAATAAGGAATCCTAAGAGAACGGATTGGGAATCCTACACAATGCACCTGAGCAACAACATTGCCCACCTTCAAGGGGGCGGTGACATCAGGAGCGAACTGGAATTAGAAACGGTGGTGGAAAACCTCAACACAATCGTGATTGACGCATATGAGGCCGGCGGTCCGGCCACATCAGTCAAGTCATCAAGGGATGTACCATGGTGGAACAAGAACTTAGCCAGAATGAGAACAGAGGTACGAAAACTCTTTAACCGGGCAAAACAAACCGGGGACTGGCGGAGGTATAAAAATGCACTGACTGCGTATAGCAACGCAATCAGGGAAGCGAAACGGAACAGCTTTAGGGAATTCCGTCAAGGAATTGAACAGATCGCAGAAGCAAGCAGGCTGTACAAGGCTGTAGCCAAAGACGGGGGAATATCCTCTGTCTGCTTGAAAGAGGAAGATGGGACATTCACCGAGAATGAGGAGGACAGGGTACACCTGCTTCTCAGAACTCATTTCCCGGGGTCCTACCCCTCGGTGGCAGGCGACAACAATCTGCCTGACACCCCAACAACGAATAAAAGGGGAAGGAAAGAGAGCTGAAAACTGGCAAAAGAGGTATGCTCAGAAGCTAGGCTAAGATGGGCAGTGGGAACTTTTAAACCAATGAAATCTCCCGGAGTAGATGGCATTTTCCCAGCACTTATCCAGAGAGGCCTAGGAATTATCTTAGAGTCTCTTCTGAGGGTGGTAAGGGGGAGCATAGCACTGGGTTACATACCACGGGCATGGAGACGGGCAAAAGTGGTCTTTATTCCGAAAGCGGGTAAAAAGGATCCTTTTCACCCTAAATCTTTCAGACCAATCTGCCTAACATCGTTCATACTCAAAACGGTTGAGAAGGTCATAGACAACTATATTAGAACTAACGTTTTAAAGCGTAATCCCCTACATCACTGTCAACACACTTACCGGGCAGGACGGTCAACTGAAAATGCTCTGTATCAGCTGACAAAGGTGCTACAAGACGCCATAGAAACAAAAGAAATTGCACTGTGCGCATTTTTGGATATTGAAGGAGCATTCGACAACACATCCCACACAGAGATACAGGATGCCCTGAGCCGCAAAGGAGTGGGAAACACCCTGGCACTCTGGATGGGCAGAATGCTAGAAAGCAGACAAATAGAGGTACAAACAGGTACAAATTCTATTATCATGAACACCACTCAAGGCTGTCCACAGGGTGGGGTACTATCGCCGCTGATGTGGAGTATGGTAGTGGATGAACTCCTGGACGTGTTAACTAATACTGGAATACAAGTCCAGGGCTACGCGGACGACATTGTTTTAATCTGTAGGGGCAAATATGAGGATACCCTATGGGATAGAATCCAAACTGGATTAAGGGTTACTAGTGCCTGGTGCAGGAAGGTGGGACTGCGGATCAACCCAACCAAAACCACCATAGTACCATTCACTAGGAGGCGTAAGCTGGATCACCTGAAAGCCATAACATTACATGATATGGAGGTGAAACGAGAAATACAGGTCAAATATTTGGAAATCACGCTAGACCAAAAATTACTCTGGAAGACACATGTCGGAAACACTTGTCGGAAAGCCACGAAGACTCTGATGACTTGCAGATCCATAGCAGGAAAAAAATGGGGTTGCAGCCCGAAGATACTACTTTGGATATATACTGCAATAGTAAGGCCAATGATTACCTAGGAAGCGGTAATCTGGGCACAAAGAACCCAACTCAGCACACAAGCCAGGGAATTACATAAGCTCCAAAGACTGGCTTGTGTGTGTATCAGTGGGGCAATGAGGACATGCCCAACGGCATCCTGGAAGTCCTTCTGGGATTAACCCCTCTCCATCTGCACATACAGATGCAGGCAAGGAGATCAATGTTCAGGACGTCCGGTAGTATGAGTGAGGCGGGGAGCTGCCTAAATCGAAGGAAGATTGATATCCTTTCTAGGCGGTATCCCGAATTACTAATACCGAGGGACAACACGACAACGAGGTTTCACTTCGATAAAAAGTTTCAAACACGTTAGAGTAACAAGGCAAACTGAGAGAGCGTGGCTGCGACATACGGCTTAAACCAGCAACTGATTACTTGGTACACTGACGGATCCCTCACAGCAGAGGGAGCAGGTGCCGGTGTCATTGGTAAAAGGAAAATGTACTTTGAGCCAATGGGCAGGTACACTAGCATATTCCAGGCGGAAATTTACGTCATAGACAAATGTGCCTCCTTTAATCTGCAAAGGAACTACAGGGGGCAGAACATAGCTATTCTCACCGATAGCCAAGCAGCGATCAAGGCACTTAGGTCCAACCAGGTGAACTTTAAACTGGTATGGGAATGCCTTGAGAGACTGAATACACTCGGCTCGTCCAACAAGGTCTGGATACTTTGGGTGCCAGGCCATGCTGGGTTGGAAGGCAACGAGGCAAGGGATGAACTAGCCAAAAAGGGAGCAGGGACGCCTTTACACGGGCCAGAACCCTTCTGTGGAATCGGAAACGGTTTCATGGCTATGAATCTAAGAAACGAAGAGAAACGGTTGAGGGAACTATATTGGGCGGGCCTACCAGGGATGGAGCAGTCCAGGGTGCTTATTGTGGGATACGAACCCATGCGTACAAAGGATTGCTTAAACCTCACCAAAAAGAACCTCCGAATCATAATGGGAATTCTCACTAGTCATTGTCGGCTGAACTATCACCTAGGGAAGCTAGGGATATCTACGGACGCTGCCCGCAGGTTTTGTGAGGAGGAGGACGAAACCTCTATGCACGTCCTGGGACAGTGTCCGGCACTTGTGCAAAGTAGGTCGATACATCTGGGAGAACACTTAATACCAGATGCAATGCTGAAACATCTGGAAGTGGGGAACACACTAAAGTTCTTAACGGTTACAGGCCTGCTTGAGATACTATGGTCAATAGGTACACTATAACCAGTTAAAGGGGGCACAATAGTTCTTCAAGGACGCGGTGCGACTTTCCCTTAACAGAATAATAATAAAATAAGGGTGACAATGAACCCCGTACTTCCCACATATCTCATGTTTTAAAGGCAATGAACGTTGCTTGCAAATTAGGCCCTGAAATACAGCGACCCAACTTCCTCGAAAATTAGATTTTTATGACAAACAGCTTATTGGACCTCTACTCACTTTCGGCTTCACCTTTTGGTTCGAGAGTTCAAATAAGATAGCCTACATCTGTAAGGACGGAAGATCCTTCGCCAGTGTTCTAATATCAAGGACGCGAAACTCCCCGCATTGACGTTGTCTTCGTTCGCCATGACGTTGATCCGCCAGCCGGAGACAACCTAACCTCCATATCAGCCTGTTCATGCAGACTGAGAACATCGAAGGTATAATTCTGTTCTCCTCATTCCTCTCATCTCAATAAACCCAAAACGGCCTCTTCGACTTACAAAGTGGGAAAGTGCTCAACACCGACAGTCACTGCGATGTTAGCACCAAAAACAAGAAAAACAACAGCAGAGAATGCACTGGTCACATGAGAACAATAAAGATGGAAGTGAATAACTTTCAGACCGAAGGTAATTTCTCCTATCTAATGCCAGAATTTACAGCTAATAATAAATACGACGGTGACATCAGCACACAACGTTTTACCATGTGGTCAAAGCTCCCACTGTACAATAATTTTCGGTACCCTATATGATGATGGATGATCCCGTAGTCTATATAATGATCAAAATTATGAGCGATACCAACATCGTCCCGTTGTTGCTAAAATCAACCTCATAGGTCACTGTGGGCAGGCCACTTACCCCTTATGGGCGAGGATAATCCAGCCAGGAGAGTTCATAAAGGTAATATTGGTGGTAGAAAAACAAGACGTGGCAGACCCTGTCTAAGATGGAGCGATGGCTACACAGCTTGTAAGCATATCTTCTTGGCGAACCTCATTCATGATAATGATAAACGTAGGAAGGTGTTTTTTTTGAGCAAATATCTTGTAAACTTTTGTTTCTTTTTATACCTTTGGTAGAATAACCAGTGATCGGGGAAAGTGAGAAAAAAGTAGGGGTAGATACCCAGTTTAATTAATTGGGATAACTTCGCCATACTGTATCGCACCCCTTCCTTAAAGGGGTCTAAGGCAATTGATGTGGTCTTCCACTTTGGGGTCCATAACGATGGGCTTAAAGCCCGTCATTCATAAAAAAACCGACCATCATATTCAAAAGCGGGATGAATTACTTCCGACTCTTGACTCCTGGATCCTGGAATGCTAGATCACTAAACAAGCGGATTTTCAAAAGTAATGGGCGTCCCTAGATGGCACTACTTTCAATCAGATAGGCTACGTTCTCATTACCAAAAGATGATCATCGAACATCATCAACGTGACATCATAACGAGGAAAAAATTGAGAGTCTGTCCGCTAAAAAGCGACTAAGGCTGCCGAATTTCAAAGATCCGCGGAATAGAAATCAACCCATTCCGCAAATTTGAGGTGGGAAAGCTAGAAAATGATTTAATAGCGGGAGAAAAGGACGGAAGGAAAAACTGGAAGAAAAACAGATATGTAGACGACATATGGAACGCAACTCGAGGACGAAAAAAAAAATACGAAAATCTTCGATGAGCAGCTAATAACATATTAAGGCTAAAGAAACGAAAATACTTCGACGACGAATTGAAGAAAATTGACGACAACATCGCGAGCAACAACACAAGATAAGCCAAAAATGGTGACGTGTCTAAGTCGTGGAACAAACTCAAGTAATCATCAGGGACGAAAGTGAATCACGTGAGAAATTGACTCCTCAATTCCTCATACACGACTCAATCACCAGAACTTACAAGAATTATGGATGAGCATAATGAGAACATTAAACCGTTAGCACTGGAAGAAATATAGTCAGAAATCAAATGTCAAACAAGTCGGGTAACCAGAAGCTGAGCGCTTCAGGTATGAAAGGTTTTGTTTGCTTCTTCTGTGAGTATATTTGAGTGTAGAACTATCCAATTTGTACGTAGCTCGTTAGGTATATGCATTTAGCATGTCAGATTTAGTACTTCGGGTTGTAAATTTACAGGGTAAAAACAACTTTGAGCTACTGTAACTTTGTTACTAATAGCATGATTTTGATCAACCTTGGGGATAATATGCTTCATATTATATTTTATACTACCACAAACTTTTATAACTTCGGGATAAACTTAAGGGGGGTTTTACTCAATTTTCCCAAAAATATGGTAATATACTATTATTGACTTAATTTTAACAGATATCGATATGGAGAGTATTTTGAGGCCTGGGCACCATATAGAGGCAGCTTCATGATTTTTATGAAATTTTTCGGTTTCCACCTCTTCCACTCCCCGCCTTTCCAACAAATCGCAAAACTAAAAAGTATTTAATCGCGGCCTTTCATTTTATACCCCACATGACTATATTCGGTGAAAAAAAATTTTGTGAATTTTGGTGTTTTTTAAGGCTTCTTTAATGAGTAAAACGCATTTAAAAGGTAGAATGTGATTTTTAGCCATAAAATCTTAGCTGATCATTAATCTGCTATACCTAGTCCATAAACTTTAGATTTCTTGAAGAACCGCATGTACGGCCTTGGCTTCAATTCTTGTCCTTTTAGCGAAGTCATTCGAACGTCATTCGGGCCGATAAATACGCGGTTTATTACGGAAATCGACATAAACCTGGCATGTGACTTATTAGGTGCTTAACACTATAACTTCTGAATTACTCCAGATATAAACAAGTCGGAATACCGGAAGCTCGTGCTTCGGGTATAAAGGTTTTGTGTTCATCTTATCTAAGAAATTTCAACGCACATTTTTCTACCCGTATACAGCTACAAAACTACGAGACATATGTACATATTACAGCCGTAGATGTTACGCTCACCCTAAACAAACAAACTGCCTATTTTCGAATACTGTACACATATAGGCACATGTATAAATTGATCGTACCCATATTTCCGATTTACTTCTTATATCTATCTGAATTAGGCTCTACCCGCAAAGTCCATTAGCACGCATATACTATATACCTACCTACACACATGTCTCGTTGGAATAATTGATATTCATATACAAATGATTAAAGAACTAAAGCAAAATAATTCTTTTCCACCCAATTCATACGAACCTACTTCGTTGTGGTATTGACGAATTGATATGTGATGATGACGTCATGCAGGTTGCAGAGTGCACGAAATTCACAAAAAATTGTAAAGTTTTACCCCATATAACTTTGTTAATAATAGTTGGATTTTCTTCAAACTTGACCAAACTGTGCATTATGTTCTTCGTTACACGCATGCCGAATTTTGTACTTCTGGGATGAAAATAAGGGGGGTGCCAGGTAAATTTCTAAAATGTGGAAATATACTATTATTAACTTTATTTGTGGAGATATCGGAACCGGATATATTTTGAGGCCTAGATTTCGTAGAGATGCATTATTGATATTTTTTTCAGATTTTTCGGTTGGATAGGTTGGATAGGTTATTATTATTATTATAGGTTCTGAGAGCGAGACCTGTTACACTTTTTGGGGGTCATATTTTGAGCCCTCACTCCCCTATGTTTCACCCAATATCAAATATTGAACCAGTTTCAGTTTGTACTAATTGAGACCTTTTATTTGATACCCCACATGGCCACATTTCATGAAAAAAAATTTTGCACCCTCCTTTCACATGTATGGGGAGCCCCCCTTAAACTTAACACAAATGGCGTCAGTCGCTGCATCTAAAGGGAACGGCAGATTACATACTCCTACCAATTTTCATAACAATCGGTTCAGCCGTTTTCGAATAAATCGGCTGTGACAGACAGACAGACAGACAGACAGACAGACGGACAGACAGACAGACAGACAGACGTATTGGGCCCACTACTGTGGAACATCATGTACAACGATGTATTTAATCTTCCCCTTCCGGGGGAAGCCACAGTGGTGGGTTACGCTGACGACATAGCGCTGGTTGTTGTCGCAAAGCATCTTGAAGATGCTGAGTTATACTCAAGTGAGGCAATCGGTGCTGTTAAAAGTTGGCTAAAGAGCTCTGGTCTGACACTTGCGGAGGAAAAAACGGAAGCGGTCCTCATCACTAAGCGCCGGAAGAGAGATTACGCCTGTATTAGAATCGGGAATCATATCGTCACTGCCAAGCCGACCATCAAATACTTGGGAGTGGTGATAGACAGGAAGCTTAGCTATAAGCAACATGTGCGGTATGTTTGCGACAAATCATCCACTGCAAGTATGGCCCTGGCAAGGATGATGCCGAACATTGGAGGGCCACGGCATACCTCTAGGTTGCTTATTGCCAGGGTGGTGACCTCGATCATGCTCTATGCGACCCCAGTTTGGAGGGAGGCGTTGTGGATGTCAGGGAACGCTACCAAACTGAGTTCAGTCTACAGGAGGACAGCCCTGAGGGTATGCTCTGCCTTCAGGACTGTCTCAGATGATGCAGCATTCGTCATCTCTGGAATGATGCCGATTGACATCTTGGCAGATGAGATGGCGAACATATACAATGCAAAGCCAACCTCTTCCTCATCGGGGACGAGGAAGACTGAAAGGGAGAGATCCATAAATAGATGGCAAGAGCGGTGGGAACGCTCGGGAAAGGGCCGGTGGACGCACAGGCTCATTCCTGCCATCAAGGAGTGGTTGGAGAGACGACACGGTGAGATTAATTATAATCTCACCCAGTTTCTCACGGGGCACGGAGGATATCTCCAATACCTTCACAGGTTTAAATTGGAGACCTCACCCGATTGTCCAAATTGCAATGGAGTCCCAGAGGACCCAGAGCATGTATTCTTCCACTGTCCGAGATTTGTGGAAGAAAGGAGGAATCTAGAGGAGACTCTAGGGGAGGTGCTGGTACCAGAAAATCTGGTGCCGAAAATGCTAGCACATCAAGAGAATTGGGATGCGGTAAACTCCATGATCGCATCTATCCAAAATAAACTGCGAAAAGCAGAGGAGAGGAGAAAAACGCGGTCACGTGCGCCGCGTATAGAAGAAAGGTGACAAAGCTAGAGTGAGCTGACTCCGCCCCGTGATGTAATACCTTATGGTGGTTCCGCGGGGCAGGGAGGGAGTCGGGGGTGGTTTTAGTGGGTAAAAATCCCACACGCTGGTGTGTCCAGACCAGTGTCTTTTTGAAGATTTCCACCTCCTCAACAAAAAAAAAAAAAAAAAAAGACAGACAGACAGACAGACAGACAGACAGACGGACAGACAGACATCGAATCGATTCTAATAAGGTTTTGTTTCACACAAAACCTTAAAAAAACTTCGCCCATATATTCTACATTATATTGTATCTAGATACAATTGATGACACATGGGATGACCCCCTTAAAAACAGCAGAATCACCAGCCTACATCTTATAACAAAGCTGTCAGATTGGATTATCTAAACACCATATGGTTTGGAAGGAAAAGTGGTATCATGTTATTATTTTAGATGAGGAAAGGGTTATTCTAGACGGCCCTGACGGACGTAGTTGCTATTGGCAGGATCTTAGTGCAAATGACCCCTCAAGACTGGACCGTGTGTAGATCATGATATGGGAGGTAAATTCTTAATGCGGAAAACTCTAATTGTGTTTTACAACAAACAAAATGAAGCCAGAAAGATTTGTTGCCATCTTGAACGATGTTCTAATTATAATAGCTATTCAAAATATATAAATATAAGAGCATGGATTCATGCAGCAAAAAACAGCCAAAGAATTTCCCCTTCATTAAATACTATTTTTGGACTGGGAAGCCAGAAGTCCAGGTCTTAATCCAATCGAAAATGTTTGAGGAATTTTAGCAAGAGCAGTTTACGCAAATGGTGGGCAGTATTTAGCAACAACGGATTTTGGGGATAAAGATACTTCGAAAGTTAATTGATTTACTGACAGACAGAATTTTTCAAAAAAATCAACAAAAGGAGTGGCCCAACTAATTACTAGAAACTCGTTGTTGTTGTTGTTTTGTTTTGTTTATTCCCTGGGACCCGGCAGGCTAACAGTCCAAAAACGACCTGATACCACCAACGAAGTACACCGACAGGACTGATGGCGGGCATTTAGCCAATGTTGCCAGAAATGCACTAACGATTATGGCCAAAAACAGCTAAACACAAATTGATTAAGTTTGATTTTTTCTTAATTAGCCGACACATTTGCAAACACATAAGTGCCAAATCCTGCCTCAACAGGATGCACACGTGTTGGAAGGTTAACACGTCTAGGCCTGCCTTAATAAGGAACTCCAGACATCCCGGTTTTGCGCTAAGATCCACCAATTCGATATCCCTAAAAGCTGTCGGGCGTCCTGACCTACGCCATCGCTCCATCTTAGGCTGAGTCTGCCTCGTCTTTTTTTTCTACCATAGATATTGCCCTTATAAACTTTTTGGGCTGGATCATACTCATCCATACGGATTAAGTGATCCGCCCACCGTAACCTATTGAGCCGAATTTTATCCACAACCGGACGGTCATGGTATCGCTCATAGATTTCGTCATTGTGCAGGCTATGGAATCGTTCATCCTCATGTAGGGGGCTAAAAATTCCTCGGAGGATTCTTCTCTCGAACGCGGTCAAGATCGCAATTGTTCTTGCTAAAAACCCAAATTTCCGAAGAATACATGAGGACTTGCAAGATCATAGGCTTGTACATTAAGAGCTTTGACCCTTTGTAAGCTGAAATAAGCTCTGTTGGCTGACAATAACCGTGCGCGGATTTCATCATCGTAGCTTTTATCGGTTGTGATTTTCGACCCTAGATAGGAGAAATTGTCAACGGTCTCAAAGTTGTATTCTCCTATCCTTATTTTTCCTGTTTGACCAGTGCGGTTTAATGTTGTTGGTTGGTTCGTCTTCCGTGCTGACGTTACCACCATATATTTTATCTTGCCTTCATTGATGTGTAGCCCAAGATCTCGCACCAATCGCCGCCTGCTCGTTCGGATGAAGACAGTTTGTATGTCTCGGGTGGTTCTTCCCATGATGACGATATCGTCAGCATAGGCCAGTAGTTGAGTGGACTTAAAGAGGATCGTACCTCTTGCATTTATATCAGCATCACGGATCACATTTTCTACGGCCAGGTTAAAGACGGCGAATGATAGGGCATCCCCTTGTCGTAGACCGTTGTTGATGTCGAATGGTCTTGAGAGTGATCCTGCTGCTTTTATTTGGCCTCGCGCATTGGTCAGGGTTGGCCTAGTCAGTCTTATTACTTTCATCGGGATACTGAATTCTCTCATGGCCGTGTACAGTTTTACCCTGGCTATGCTATCATTGGCCGCTTTAAAGTCGATGAACAGATGGTGCAACTGTTGTCCATATTCCAACAGTTTTTCCATCGCTTGCCGCAGAGAGAAAATCTGATCTGTTGCTGATTTGCCTGGAATGAAGGCTCTTTGATATGGGCCAATGATGTTCTGAGCGTATGGGGCTATCCGGCCTAGCGAGATAACGGAGAATATCTTATAGATGGTATTCAGCAACGTGATACCTCTATAATTGCTGCACTGTGTGATATCTCCCTTTTTATGTATTAGACAGATAATGCCTCGTTGCCAATCGTCAGGCATTGATTCGCTGTCCACACCTTGAGCACAAGTTGATGAACGACTTGGTGTATCTGGTCGCCTCTATATTTAACCAATTCGGCTGTAATTCCATCGACTCTTGGCGACTTATGATTTTTTAGCCCTAAACTTGTCCAGCAGTATTTGTCCGTCGTCTTGAGTTGGTAGGACTTCCAACTCGCTGATGTTCTGGTTGTTCAGTAGTTCATCAAAGTACTCAACCCATCGCTTCAATATGCCCATTCTGTCGGAAATCAGATTTCCCTTTTTGTCTCGGCAGGATGAGCATCGAGGTGTATAAGGCTTCATCCTGCTGACTTGTTGGTAAAACTTCTGCGCCTGGTGCAGTTCCTCCTGTACTTTTCTAGTTCACAAATTTGTCAGTTCTCCCAGGCTTTCTTTTTCCGTCTGTGAAGCCGCTTCTCCGCTTGCCAGAGTTCGTGTTAAGTCTCTGCCGTGCCCGCGTGCTTTGAGAATGCAACATTACTCGGTATGCAGCATTCTTCCGTTCCGTTGCTAGCTTACATTCATCGTCAAACCAGCCGTGTCGACTGTTTTTGCGGATAGGACCAAGTATGTTTGTGGCCGTATCCATGATAACGTTCTTCAGGTGGTTATGGAGATCATTTGTTGATGCTTCATCTCCAGGTCCTCTGTTGACTGCGGTTATTGCGGCATCCATTTCCCTCTTATAGATTTAACGGACGGCTGCATTATGGATGGCTTCAGTGTTCACTCTCACCTGATTGTTAGAGGGGATTCTAGGTGGTATTGTTATTCGAGCTCGGACCACCATGCCATCCGAGTCTATATTGGCCCCCTATATATTCTGACGTTCATCAACGCTGAGAGGTGGTTCGATCAACGCGTGATCAATTTGGTTGAAAGTGGTCCGTTTGGAGAGGCTCATGTATGTTTGTGGACCGCTTTCCGCACAAACCAGGTACTTCCAATAACCATTTTGTGTGACCCTGCTAATTCAATAATCCGCAGTCCGTTTTCATTTGTTTTTTCGTGTCAGCTATGGGAGTCATCGTATCGCCTGAATACGCGCTCCTTCCCTACTTGTCTGTTACAATCCCCAAGTATGATTTTGATATCATATCTGGGACGGGCTTCGAGGGTTCGTTCTACTGCCTCGTAGAAGGTATCGACTCTGCAGTTTCCCCTGTAGGGGCGTGAACGTTAATGAGGCTTATATTTCCAAATTTGCCTCGGAAACGCAGAATGCATAGCCGTTCGCTTATGTTTCCAAAGCCGATAAGAGCAGGTTTCATTTTTTGGCTGACTAAGAAACCTACCCCGAGCACATGGTTTACTGGATGACCGCTATAATATATGGTGTAGTGACTCTTCTCCAGGAAAATAGTCCCTGTCCATCGCATCTCTTGTTATATTAGCCCTATATTGGGACAGGCCATCGGCTAGATGCTAATCAGCTTCATCTCTGTACAGGGAGCACACGTTCCATGAGAAAATGAGCAAATCGTTATTCCGTTGTCGTTGCCGGGTTCGTCGTTGTATAATCCGCCCAGTCCGAGGCTTCTATTGTGGCTTCGTAACAAGTTGTTTTCCGTGTAGGGTTGTCAGCCCTACTCAACCCCGAACCTGAAGGATCCGTTGGTACAGTTTGTCCCGTTTTTAGGTGCGGGAGACTCGCCTTCATCTTTTCCGTCTGCAGCTTTTCGTTACGAAAGGGCTTCCAGCGGTCACCTCGTGGAGGTGGAGATATGGTTTGGTAGTAGAGCTATTGGTGTTGGTTCAGCAGGCATTTCCCAGGTTTTATGCTCCATCGGGGGTACCAATCCACGTTTCGCTCTGGGACCTATACTACCCTTTGACCACCACGTATTAATTATTAATATTTTAGGGTTATGGATGTTTAGTCGTTATTAAGTTGACAATATTTAAGTTGAAAATATTAATTCACGCGATGATGATGGTTAGTGTGTGTTTTGGGCGTTACCGTAGTTAATGATTACGAGGAAGCATTATAAGTTTTAGTATTCACAATAAGTAGGGAAAGCGGAAGCTGGGCGCTTCAGGTATGAAAGGTTTGGTGTATTTCTTTTATAAAGGCATTTGAGTGTGTATTTGTCCCATTAGTACCCAGCACATAATATATGAATACATTATGTGTGAATATCCATTTTCGGGTGATATTGACGTTCATAGTGTTGAATTTGCAAAGGAGCGACAACTTTGACCTACTATAACTTTGTTAGTGATCGCGCGATTTCCACCAAACTTGGTAGGATCATGCCCTATATTATAGACTATATTACTGCGGATGCTAGGATGAACTTAAGGGGCTTTGTGGCCAATTACTAAAATTATAATAATTTACTATTATTAACTAGCCTAGGCACCTTATAGTGGCAGACTCTTGATTTTTTTTCAGATTTTGCGGTTCTTTAGCTTCGGAGAATGGCCCCTTAAAGAAATTACTACTTTCGACTCTCTGCCTTTCCAATAAATGTCAAAACTAAGACCGGTTTGGGAAAGTACTAACCGTCACCTTTTATTTGATACCCCACCTGACTATATTTGATGAAAAGATATTTACACTCTCCTTTTGTATGTAGAGGGACCCCAATTAAATTCGACGTAAAAGGATGTAACTCACTGTATGCGTGAGTGTTCACAGTTCCCAGGATTCCACCAAATTTGATGTCAATCGCTAGAACCATATATGAGAAAAAAGCGTGTGACGGACAGACAGTCAGACAGTAAACCGATTTTAGAAAGGTTTTTTACACAAAACTTCAAAATTTAGAATGAAAATCGAGGGTGGTTGAGGTCCGGAAAATCGGGTGAAATAAAAGGCTGTCTGCATTCTCCATCTGAAAGGCCCGCAACCCAGACCAGAAAGTCGGTAGCAACTGGACGCACGAATACACAGAGGCTGCTCGGTATTTTAAAGGTATCTGACACCGTGTGGATCAGGTACTTCTCCGCAACTCTACTAACCATTGCGAACAATTGGAGCACCATAGGGTAATTATCGATCAATGCAAGAAAAAAGAACGGGGATGGCAGGAAATGCCGTACTGGGAAGAAACTAAAACTGTATGTGCTATAATTTGACTCTAGACACCTTAAAGAAATATAAAAGGTCATCAATCATGCCTCTACTCAAAATCATTTGTTGAAGATTAAAAAACTTATTATAGCATCTGCACTTAACCCGAAACCGAATCTATGTTTCCAACCCTTTTTACTTTTGAGAAAAACTTTGTTATATGTGTGATTAGTCTGAAGGCGATTAGGTATTTTTTCTTCAGAAGCTGCACGTGTACACGTTAACTCCGGTTAAATTATGGGTAAACCAGCGGGAATGTTACAGGAAGTGGTCGTTTGACACATGATACCGCCAAAAAGGAGTGTTCCTGAATTGTCTTCAGTACACCAACAGGAGAGCGTTCGGCAAAACTTGTGGGACTTGAGCCCAAAGCTTTACGGGCCTCTACATGGGCGTGGTCAGAAGCAATGGGAATTAATAATAATAATAATCGTTGGCGCAACAATCCATATTGGATCAGGGCCTTGAAGTGTGTTAGAGCACTTCATTCAAGACCGTAACGGTACACCACAGTACACTGTGGGAGGCAATGTGGTCAGCATTGCGCTCGCCCGAGATTATTACCCTGATTTGACGCAGGTACTCATTCACAGCTGAGTCGACTGGTGTCCGACATCCAATCACGATAACAAATTCCTCTGCCCCCAGCGAGATTTGAACCGCGACCTTCCGCTACGACAGCCCAGCGCTCTAACCACTTGAGCCATCCGGACATTACGGGAATTACAGTATTAAATAAGCTGTGGAACTTATAGATCGAGGAGAGGCCATTTTCAGCATCCGGGTTCTGACCCACCAAATGATAAGTGTTGAGATTTGTTTCCTTTAATTTGAGAAGTTCTTTAGCTGCAAGGGGGGCCTTCTGAAACGGAGAGGCGTAGCGGCATACTCTATAGTGGGTCAGTACAAATCTCTAGAGATTGATGGCCTTACGGGGTATGAGACCCCAAGAGAAACCATCTCTAAAACCTGCCTGCCTTTACGGGTTTAGGGATAATAGAGGTCAAGGGGTCTCTGACTACATTATCTCCTAAAGGTGATGGATATGATACAGGCAAGAGTAAGATTATTAATTTTAGTAAGGTGGATTGCTATCCTGCTTCTCTTGAAAGATATAGATTGGAATTTGGTTATGTTGATTGTTAGGCCCAATCTTCGGGATTCATCAACAAACGCATCTACCTCCCTTTGCAAAATTTTGGAAGACGACAACCAATCGTCTCCAGTGGCCAAAAGGAGGAAATCGTCCGCATATTGGAAGATGTCAATGGTATCGGAGCATTTATTATGCAGGGATGATATATAGATATTAAACAACATTTGACTCACTAGAAACTTGAAATTCTCAAAACTGTCGATTATATTTCGATATTTTGACAATTAATTGTAGTCCGGCTAAGCAAATTTCGCTTCATATTTTCGAAAATTGTTAATATTTCTGTTTTGCTTTATATTGAAGCACGATTTGTTTAAGTGTTAGTATTTTTTTTATTAACGTATATTTGCTTTATCAATGCATTTCTGTTTTATTTCATATCGATAAAAAACTGAGTGTGGCTAAGTAATTTTCGCTCACTGTATCAGCACCAATGTCTGTAGTATGTTTCCTTTTCTAAAAATAAGACTCTTGAAATAATACTATGCTGAGATTTGGTTTGCATAATTGGTGTAGTCAGCTTCAAAATTAAGATTATATTTTATTTAAATTTGGAGTATGCAGATGTACAATATTAGCTGACAATTGAAAGACAAAAGCTTGAAACACCCACGATTACTTACAAAATGATGATATAGCTGGAGATACCGAGGAAATATTTCCCACTGTGGCAAACTTTTATAATTCATTCTCAGGTCAGCAACTCCATACATTGTATGTGCATTATACCATGTTAACCCCAATCGAAACTTTTGCTACTTTCAGTAGGAGGTGCTTACCCCTGTAAACTTCATGTAACCATAACAGGAGCCTTTATCACTTTCTCCCAGATGACTTTCAAACTCATCACATTACCAACTATTTTTATCATTTTAATGAATATTTTCGACGGGAAGTTTCCAGGGTAAAATAAAATGTGAAGTGAGTGAAAAAAACAATATCCGCGAATGTGAAATTTTCCAGCCCAAGTAATTTGTATGCAAATTGCAGGGGCTCGTCATGAAACCCTGGGACCGTGGCCTCTTTTTAAATTTCTGCAGATTATAAAGGGATGAACTTTGCTAACAGCATGACTTTGACTTCGAAAAGAACGCAGAATAAAGTGAAAAAGTATCCGAAAATCTTCGCTCCAAATAAAACAGCGTGTGAACTTACACACTTCAAGTAACAAGCTGCAAAGGAGAAAATGGATAAAGCGCAAGCACCGTCGTTACTGTTAAAATTCATGCTTATTAGCTGCTGCATATAAATGGAATACTTTCAAGTAGACATATTTTTAATTTGCTTATGTGTATATAGAGAGAATTGGCTTCCTTTGGGAAGCGAAGTTAGGAAGATTCAGTGTCGATTTTCATGGACGCTCAATATCCGGAGAAAATTTGCGCACGATTTGCTTTAGATTAGAATAGAATATTTCAAAAACACAAACATTTTAGATACAGAGTTTACAATTTTGGCCATTTTACCATCATTATATTCAAAGTATAATAGAATTGAATCATATGGATGGTGCCTTGAGATCCTACCTGAAAATGGAGTTCCTAACAGTTTGAGGGACCATCGGAATGTAACCAAACAAAACTAAAATCAAAGTGACGACCACCATTGTGCCGAAAAATTCCTGAAATGCATGTCGCAGAGGAAGGACGGAGAACCAAAATTGATCGCAACTTAATTGTGGACCGTATGTCATCAAACTAGGAAACGCCTGCTGAACCAACATCGGCTCTACTACCAAACCATATCTCCACCTCCACGTGGTGACCGCTTGGAGCTCTTTCTTAACGAAAAGCTGCAGACGGAGAAGGATGAAGGCAAGTTTCTCGCGCCTAAAACACAACAACTTGTTACGAAACCACAATAGGAGCCTTGCACTGGACGGATTACACAACCACGAACCCGGCAACGACAAAGGAATAACAATTTGCACATTTCTCATGGAACGTGCGCTCCCTGTACAGATATGAAGTTGCTGAGCAGGTAGCCGATATATAGGGCTGGCTGATACAACAGCCTTACAGGAGATGCGTTGGACAGGGAACGGTTTCCTGGAAAAGAGCCGCTACACCATATTTTATAGTGGCCATCCAGTAAACCATGTGCTCGGAGTAGGTAGGTAGTAGAAATATAAGCCTCTTTAACGCTCACGCCCCTACAGAGGAAACTGCAGAGTCGGAGAAGGATACCCTCTACGAGGCAGTAGAAAACGAACCCTCGAAGCCTGTCCCAGATATGATATCAAAATCATACTTGGAGATTTTAATAGCCAAGTAGGGAAGGAGCCCGTATTCAGCCGATACGTTGGCTCCAAAATACAAATGATAACGAACTGCGGATAATCATTCAATTAGCAGTGTCACACGAAATGGTTGTTGGAAGTACCTAATTTGCACGGAAAGCGGTCCACAAACGTACATGGGCTTTTCCAGATGGGACCACTTTCAACCAAATTGGCCACGTGTTGATTGAACACCGCCACCTCTCAGCCTTGACGAATATCAGAACAAACAAGGGGGCCAATATAGACTCGGACCACTACCTCGTTGGCATGGTGCTCCGCGCTCGAATAGCAATACCACCCCCGACAATCAGGTGATAGTTAACACTGAAGCCATCCACAACACAGCCGTCCGTAAAATCTATAAGAGGGAAATGGATGCCGCAATAACCGCAGTCAACAGAGGACCTGGAGATGAAGCATCAAGAAATGATCTTCACAACCACCTGAAGCACGTTATCATTGATACGGCCAGCCGCAAAAGGAATCGGAACGGCTGGTTTGACGATGAATGTAAACTAGCAACGGAATGGAAGAATGCCGCATACCGAGTAATGTCACATTCTCAAAAAACGCGGGCACGCGGGGATGCTTATCACGAACTCCGGCGGGCGAAGAAGCGACTTCACAGACGGAAAAGGAAGCCTGGCAGAACCAAAAGGTTCGTGAACTCGAAAAGTACAGGGATCAACCGCACCAGTTGTGGAAGTTGCACCAACAAGTCAGCAGGATGAAGCCTTTCACACCTCGATCCCCATCCTGCCGGGACAAAGAGGGAAATCTGATTTCCGACAGAATGGGCATATTGGAGCGATGGGTTGAGTACTTTGATGAGCTACTGAACAACCAGGACATCGGCTAGTTGGAGGTCCCACCAACTGCAAACGACGGACAGATACTGCCATCACCAAGCACGGAAGAAACAGTCCGTGCAATTCATTGGCTAAAAAATCATAAGTCGCCAGGAGCCGATGGAATTACAGCCGGATTGGTTAAATATGGAGGCGACCAGTTACACCAAGTGGTTCATCAACTTGTGCTCAAGGTATGGGACAGCGAATCAATGCCTGACGATTGGCAACATTATCTGTCCCATACCTAAAAAGGGGGATATCACACAGTGCAGCAATTATAGAGGTATCACGTTGCTGAGTATCATCTACAAGATATTCTCCGCTATTTTGTTAGGCCGGATAGCCCTATACGCCCAGAACATCATTGGCCCATACCAAGGAGGTTTCACTCCAGGCAAATCAGCAACAGATCAGATTTTCTCTCTGCGGGAAGCGATGGAAAAACTGTTGGAATCTGGACAATAGTTGCACCATCTGTTCATCGACTTTAAAGCCGCCTAAGATAGCATAGCCAGGGTAAAACTGTACACGGCCATGAGGGAATTCGGTATCCCGTCAAAATTAATAAGACTGGCTAGGCTGACCCTGGCCAATGTGCGAGGCCAGATAAAAGCAGCAGGATCACTCTCAAGACCATTCGACATCAACAACGGTCTACGACAAGGGGATGCGCTATAATGCGTCCTCTTTAACCTGGCCTCGAGAAAGTGATCCGTGATGCTGAGGTAAATGCAGGAGGTACGATCCTCTCTAAGTCCACACAATTACTGGCCTATGCTGACGATATCGACATCATGGGAAGAACCACCCGAGGGTAAAAACTGCCTTTATCAAGATCGAGCAGGCGGCGAGAGATTTTGGGCTGCGCATCAATCAATCAATGAGACAAAATATATAGTGGCAACGTCAGCACCGAAAACCAACCAATCAACAATATCGAACCCCACTGGTGAAACGGGAAGAATAAGGATAGGAGAATACAACTTTGAGACCGTTGATCATTTCTCCTATCTCGGGTCGAAAATCACAACCGACAACCGCTACGATGATGAAATCCGCGCACAGTTGTTGGCAGCCAACAGAGTCTATTTTAGCTTACAAAAACTGTTCTGCTTGAAACGTCTCACCATAGGGTCAAAGCTCTTACTGTACAAGACATTGGTCCTGCCAGTCCTCATGTATTCCTCGGAGACTTTGGTTCTTAGCAAGAATTTTTGGCCCCCTGCATGAGGATGGACGTAGTGTGCATAACGACGAAATCTATGAGCGATACCATGACCGTCCGGTTATGGATAAAATCCGGCTCAGTAGGTCACGGTGGGCGGGTCACTTAATCCGTATCGATGAGGATGATCCAGCCTGGAAAGTCTATAAGGGCAATATCTATGGTAGAAAAAGAAGACGAGGCAGACTCTGCCTAAGATGGAGCGATGGGGTAGATCAGCACGCTGGACAGCTTTTAGGGATATCGAATTGGTGGACCTCGTCGCAAGACCGGGATGTGTGGAGTTCCTTATTAGCCTTGACCGGATACCGATTGTTGCGCCGTTGATGATGATGATGATATCATCAAACTCAAGCAGGAAGAGAAACTCGACAATTCAGTTATTTTTGCTTTGAATTACGAAGCAGAACGGGAAAAACCATTAAGGACAGAGTAGCGGCAGCATAAGCTGATGGCTTCGATATTTTAAGAAATTTTCTCCTCTTTCTGATGAAGAAGTTAACTCTTTTTCAATTTTTTCACTGAAAGATTGTCAGTTATTTTACACAGGTATGGAAAAACAATTCCCAAGAACTCGTACCTCTCGGAATATAGCTGCAAATCCGTTTAGAAGGTAGAAAAAGGAACCCACGAGACTAAGAGAAAACAGCACAAAAATGGTAAGTTTCTATGATATCATAAGGAAAAAGAAGTAGAACTGGATTCTACATACTAGATAGGATCGAAATGAAGCAAAAACTTAGATGAAGAAGTCAAATGAATCTGAACGTGATAGTTTGATTGAGTTTGGACGGTAACCAATAAATAATAAATTGGGGTCAAAAGTGACCATCCGAAAAAAGACTGGGGCAACCAATTCAAGCTAACTTCAACGCTCATTACAGATTTGTGCCACTAGCTACACTCCAACATCAAATTCAAAATTACGGTAGGCAAAGGAAGAGAAATCCGATTTCCACACCTCAGGTAATCTATAACAACAAAATAGAATTTGATATTTTTAGGAAAGATTTCTCGACACAAGGCAGCAGTATATCATTCAAGGATACACCGTCTCCTAACAGTACCACGACCCGATGAAAGATTCAACATAGAAAGAATGTTCATCAGAGATACCGCAACAAAAAATGGATTTAACCCCTGGATGATACATCAAATGATAAAAGAAGTCGGAATACCGGAAGCTGGATGCTTCAGGTATAAAGCATTTGTCTTCTTCATGTGTGAAAAATTGCCTTTTCAGATTTTTCCATTCACATATACCTCCAATTCAAAATATTCCTTGATATATCGCATTTTCAAACTCCAACAATTTGACAATGCCATATGTACGTCCAAACTTCAACTCCGCCGTTAATATGAGTTCACTTTATATTATGATGACGTCATACACGTCTTAGAGTGCGATAAATTCACATGAAATACGCAATTTGGTCCTTCTATAACTTTGTTAATAATAATTTGATTTTAATGAAACCAAAACTATGCATTCTATTAATATCTATAACCCTACCAAATTTTGTACTTCTAAGATGAACTTGTGGGGGGGAGGGGGGTCCGGAAAATTTTTTTCAATATCGTAATAAATTATTATCAACTTTACTTAAGCGGATGTCGGAATGGGATGTATTTTGAGGCCTAGATTTCGTATAGATGCACACTTGTGATTTTTTTTTCAGATTTTTTGGTTGGGTAGGTTCTGAAAACGAGACCTGTTACACTTCTTGGGGCATACATTTTGAACCCTCGCTGCCCTATGTTTCGGTATCAAAAATATCAATTCTATCATTTTATCAATTATTAATCGATCCCTTTCATTTGCTACCCCACACGACCATATTTAGTGAAAAGAAAGTTTACACCTCCCTTTCACAGACATGGGGAGCTCCCCTTAAACCCAATGATGCCACCCATACAAAGGAATTCATAAAACACGTTCTCACCAAATTTCGTGACAATCGATTCAGCCGTTTCCAAGTAAATCGGGTGTGACAGACAGACATCGAATCGATGCTAATGAAGTTTTTTCACCCAAAACCTTAAAACCAAACCAAATTATTGAGAAACAACTACACAATACTGTACGAACAAGAAAAATAAAACTGAAGAATATAGAATAGGTGTCACCTACTCCAAGGACGAATACATAATAAAAGAAGGGCATGTAATGGATGAGGTGAAAATAGTCAGCAGCCAAAGGTTGACCCTTACGAAACTTTCTTCATAGATAGAGAAACGCAGGAAACCCGGCTAAACACTGATCTAGGAAATGCGCGTCCCCCGTTCTTCATATTAATTCCATGGTTAACTTATTAGGATAGTGTAATTCCACAACCTTTAGGATTAGGTATAGGTACAAATGTAAGAACCGATTGATCTTTAGCTTCATAACCCACTGATGAATGTAGCTAGTTTCTACTGAAATGCCCATATGGAATAATGAATAACTAACTGATTCGAAGGAAAAATTTTACTTTAAACAAAAGATAATGTAATAATAAATCTGGGGTGCTTTCTGGGGTAAAATTTCCTCGATAGCTGGCCTAGAACCAACAATTGAGGTGTCAATAGCATTGGTTAATGCTGTTAATGCCTGTCAAAAACCATTGGAAATAGGTCCTTTGGAAAGACCAGGTGTACCCAGGCTGAATGCAATTTCAGCAACTATGCGAATTAAATTTTAAATCAATGATGAGGTTGCGCCTTCACTGTGCGCTGATATGTCACGCCTCCAACTACAGTGAGCTTGCATATTGTGGTGCAATTGCAACAGTCAAAAATTTACTTTCATGTTACTGGTTTGCAATCAGCAGTGCTATTGCCAGCCGACCACTGAACTATAAAGTATATACCGGAACTATGCAATCCCTAGTACGGCACCCATAGCAGAAACTCTCGTCACACTAAAGCTTAGACTTGTTGTGACGGTATGGGAAAAGCCACTTTAGTTCTCGGAACCGTGATGGGGTGATGTTAGCTTAGTTATGGCAAGATGGAAATTGTAACTCCCCTTGTGGAAACTGGTCGGGTAGTTTGCACTGAGTCGGTATTAGTAGACCGCATTGATCTGAGCGAGGGCTGATCAGCCCGTAAGTTCCGCCTAAGGGAACTGAGGTAGGAGCTTTCTGACTATTGCGGAGATGAATAATTGAAGTGAAAATAGGGATGAAGGAAGAGTTGGTGCAGCATAAAAATGCGTCATTCACTGCAGCGCCTAGGGAAGGAGGTAGCAAGGGTTGAAATACCCGATGAGACATTGATAGCCAAATAAAGAAAAAGACTCACTCGGGACGGAGACCGCAATCCAGACGGTACCACGCAGTATTGTTCTTCGGGAAAGTGGCACAGTAGAAACCGTTGAATTGAGCAGATATATGCAGAGTTTAAGTGCAGTACACTTTTCTTGCGAAAGCAACGTTCCTGCAGACATACATCAGCAAAGACATGAAATTCAGACTGATGGAGCTGGAAGAATTTCCGGTTCATATTTCAAACTACAAGTCGACATTGAGAGCAACGGAAGATGCGTAAAAAGCAGAAGCAACCGTGCCCCCGCTGAGGCACCTCTGCCTAAAGTTAAAGTCGGTACGAATGGTGGAGCATAAAAAAAAACGATGGTGACACGAAGGAGAACTAGCCTGCTAGCTCTACTTATAAAGCTGAGAAAAGGGAAGATGCTTGCGGAAATGCTCACCAAAATCCGTTATTGAATCAAGTCCGAAAATTGCGGAGTATAAGGATCTTCCATTGGAAAAAGGAAGAGTGCTGTAGTTCTCGTCAGATTAGGCCTAAAGACGATGAACATGTGAGGCGGCCAAGGGACTACTGGGACAGAAAGCCTATAATCCACATAATCTCTTGAAATCCTAGACCTTAACTGCCTCACAGGAAGGAATGCAGCCGAGGAGGCCCGGAGGTAACTAATGCTCGGGTAGATATCACCTCTAGGAACTCTTGAACACAAAAACCTCGGAGATACCGCTGCTATCTAGGTTCCGGTCGGCACCCACCTTAGGGTTTTTATCCAAGACCGAGGGGATGGCTTTGTCTGGATTCGGAGTTTAGAGGTAACGTTTTTCAGTGTCTGTCTAACACCAAATGAGACTATTATGGACTTTCGACGCAGTCTTCATGCTCTGGAAGGACACTATTTTGTGCACAGCGAATTGGATCCTGGGTGGGGGTGACTTCAATGTCCTGGCCCCTGAATGAGGCATGCATCACCCCCAAATCCCCCTAATTCTTGCAATGATGGCGAGAGCAAGCTTCGTAGTTTTAAATATCGCATCTGATAAGACAGCATTCCAGATGTAATCTTTTCGTCGGAATCACTGTTATCGCTAATGGACGGGACTTATCGGCCAGCGACCATCAATATACGTCGAAGCTTTTGGAGCAGGCCGCGCGATAAGGCACTCCTGAGGGTGGTGGCACTTTGCCTGCCACTGGCGTAAATTCAGTTATGGACCTGATAACGACAGCCTGCGGAGCTTCCATGTCTACGAGGGCATTGAGGCGTGGCAAACTGTGTGCCTATTAGTGGCCGTCGAAAATTGCAGAACTCCTGACGGAGTTTCACAAACTGCGCTGCTTGACACAATGTTTAATCGACCGGGAGGAGGCTTGTACCGCAATGGCAGAGATCAGCCTAAAAGAGATCCTGCGGCACAATAAAAAGAACCAAAGCTTGCCTCTGGCGGGACCTTGTCGACAAAGTGAATGGGTACTCGTTTGGACTCGATTTTAAACGGGTAACTCGAAAAGTCGGTGCTCTGCGGAAACCCTGTTCATTAAAAGTCTAACGGGTGGACCCAATTATCCGGCTACTATTTTCTGTGTTTTCTACACGGGTTGGTGGCAGCAGCGTGAAAGGCGCCGAGGACTGACTTTTCTCAATAAAGGAGTTGGAAAATAACAAAGCACTTCACCTCGACGGTATCCCAGTAGAGGTATATTCATTGGTACTGCTCGGCGCATTCAATGCTTTCCCGAAAGAAGGCATCTTTCCTTTCCGATAGAAGGTGGCGAGGCTTGAACTGATCAATAAACGAAAGCCGACACTTAGCTGTCGTTTACATATAGGCCATTCTGTATGCTTAACACGGCTGGGGAGGTATTCGAAAAGTTCATCAGAAGTAAACTCGTGCTGCCGGGGACTTATCCTGACTGCTCCTGTCGGGGACCTATCCCCATGGTAGTTCGGTTTTAGAGCAGAAAGATCCACGGTGGATCCTTCTATGCACACTTAACAATAGTTTCCACATGCCAAGCTATCTCCTACGCAGATATTGAGGGATTATCTGTGAAAGAGCTCCTGCTCTACAAACCGATAAATGGTCAGAGGAGGATGAAGGGGCCGCAACTATCCAAACCTAAGCACTGAAGAACGCGAAGCACGACAACGCTTACTGTCGGTCGCACTGTCTAACAGGCGCAAAGTAGATTTGCTAAAAGCGGATGAATGACTACTAGGCGTTTCAGCCTTGCACTGGTAATCATCCTGATGAAAAAGAGAATTCTGGTCCTGCATCTGATATCGATAACCAAGACATGGAGCTTTGCGAGTGGGGCCTGCTTACCGCTATTCTAGCTCCCTGCTGAAGGGGTTTAGTTGGTAGTCTGATGGCAAACGTGCGGGAGCCAACACTCTATGTGTAAATGCATTCATCTTCCCTACCCAAAAAAAGAATAGGATCAGAACGTCACCTTTAGGAGGCTTCTCCTCAACTGCGTACTAGACAAATTCTATGAGGGACCGGCTTTCAGTTCATAAAAGCGCTCCTTACCCTAGCAACAGTCCAACGTCGGAATCGTGTTTTTTACCGGGAGACTTTCCAGAGTACAACAACACAATGTCGTAATAAGGAGAGGCCTATTCTCCAGAGCACAGCCATTTTATTGTTAAGTATTCCCAGAGCCTAGAGTTGCTGCAATTAACGCCCAAAGCAATACCGTTGTGGAGGAGCGTTCTCAAATTCCAGAAACCAATTACTAACCATTTTTGATAGCCAAATGTATTGAGATAGTCATAAATTGTCTACGAAAAAGATTCTTATAAGTGTTAAGGCAAAGAAAGAGAGCTCTACCATTATTTTTTCTTGAACAATCATTCAAATCATACGGTCAATGAAATGCATCTCACGGAAAAGAGCAATGTTGATAAAGTATAGCCCAAAAATTCATATATCCTATCAACTTTATCCAAACTGCTAGAATTTGTTGCCCTCACGCGTAGCCTTGGCAGTGGGGGCATATCTGACATTTTCAATTACTCGAACAACACTAGTCAAACGTTTTAGGTAGATAAGTTTCAAATGGGGCGGGAAACAACAGCCTTCTACATCTTCTTTACCAGCAAATTCCTGAAATTCCACTATATACGGCTGATTCCCGCTTCCGTTGGCTGTATATTGCCGTAACGTACTTGACTTTGATGTCAACGTCAAGAAAGATGACGAGCTTTGTTGCATAAGCCACCTCGAGGAAAGCGAAACAAAATATATCAAACAATAAACCAGTAAAATACAGGCAACAGCGGCAATTCGCTTAAAGTCACAGAAAATATTCTGTCGCCTTCCTAGCTGCGTAATGGCGTTTTTGCGTGCCAGTAAATTTAGGGAGATGGCATCAGTAACTTGCAGGCACTGTTGTCTATATTGTAGATGCGTAGAGGCGAGTGGGGGTGGATTTCGCTCCAATTCAACAAGGTGAGGGCATGCTTTACAAAAAATTTACTCTTCTCAGGGAGCTAGGCGTTTGTTTGCTTCGAAGGGGAT
The DNA here is from genome assembly GCF_905115235.1 of Hermetia illucens. Lineage (NCBI taxonomy): Eukaryota > Metazoa > Arthropoda > Insecta > Diptera > Stratiomyidae > Hermetia > Hermetia illucens. The sequence goes on along the minus strand of NC_051849.1, from coordinate 84,363,174 downwards.
GACAGCAGGCAATAATACAATACAATCGTGCAATTTGGCGGAGATCAAGATAGGCTTTGGGAGTTGGCTTGGGCAAATGTCTCAGGAGCTTTAGGAAATTGCTAGATTGCTATACAAGTCTGGATAGGAAGGTTGTGTTACGAATGCTGCACGGCATACTGTAACTTTACCATAATATGTAGATAAATTTGCTGCTTAATAGACGGGAAAGTTTATAACCTTCAAATACGTTTTGCAAATGAGACCCTGCTAATATGAAACTTAATTGACAGGTAAAGAATTTTTTCAAAGGTGGGAGCATTTTCTCTGAAAATTTCCATTTGGGAGTTTCCACTGAATATACTTTGAAGTTTAATGTCTGTGAACAACATGAACATGTTGCAGACGTTAGAGTTTGCATGAGTGGACGAGTTAAGTCCATAAATATCGGTGGCATTATTGCTATTTCTGCGCGCTTAAGAAATTTTCGCACATTTCTCAAAAGGGTGATAGGGACACATACAACGGCAACATATTTGCTTAAATCCGTCAAAAGTTTCCCTAATTAATTTGTTTATAAAATTTTAAGTTATATTTGCAATGGTTGCTTTGGTACCACTCACATTAATATACTACGAAAGTCTGTCAATTTTGTGGCTTAAGAATTTAATCGAAATTGTTTTAGATAAATTCACTAACATTTCCATTACTATTAATCTTTTTGCTCAGTTTTAATATAGTTTATGGATAGCATCGAAGAAAAAATATTGATCTTTTGAAGTGATGCATTGACTAAATGATTTTTTGACATCATAATAGTCAGAAATGCGGTTGGGGTAACACTTCCATTGAGGTTTTCCTAGGACGACTCATAAAATGGGTTAGGCCATAATTGCTTGAACTTCAGATAATAAAATTAAGTCGACATAATGCAGTGCAAAAATCTCCTTTTCTGCCTTCCTGTCGAAATGGCGCATGCTTTTTCGTTGTTTTGTCAGTTCATGTGGCACTCACATTCCTTCCTGTCGGATACTGCCTGCTTGATATAAAGTAAGCGAAACTGCCTCCTTTCGAACAACTCCTTTTTATGGTAGTAGACTACTATACTAAGAGCTTCCGTTGAAGTGGCAAGGAGGTACACAATCGAATTAATCATTGGAATTAAGTTGGGGCCGAAACACTGATTTCAGAGGCGGCATGACCAGATTAATGGTCACCCATAGAGAAATGTGTGGACATGCTTTCCATTTCGGTGGAAAGTCTGAACTCAGTGTCTACGTCGCTTTCAGACAAATAGGAGAATACAGCAACTCTCATAATGAGAGAAATTAGAAGCCTGCCTACAACCTGTCTGTCGGTGGTACTATTGCCTGATCTTTCCAGACAATGGGTGAAGAAGACTCCGCAGGAGACTCCAGCGAGGAAGGAAAAAGGACTACCGGCTAAATTTTACCTGCCAAAACCCTCACTTCCGTCTCTATCAGAAAAAATATAAGAAAGAGAAGGTAGTGACACGAATGCCATCGATCTTATACCGGTATATAGTAAAGGATCCGTGCAGACAACGCTACGTGAACTTGTGAAGGCTACTAGCCGATCGTAGCAGAAAATACTACGAAAGAGGATAGAGCTTCTTGGCATGAGGACACGGGCATGGTTGCGCCATCACCCGAGTAAGTAAAAGTTTTGGCGAGAGGTGGGAACATCTCGGTGAGTTCATAATCGTTCATCTGCGATTTGCATATTTGTAAGCAAATACTTCGTTGATTAGCAGTTGGATTTTATTTTTTGAATATGGCGTCATCTTCAATTTATGATATCCAATGCGTAGTATAACGAACCTGAATCGCGGCGCTCGAAGTTTCTCAATTGCGACGGTTACTGAGAGGAATCTTATTATTCTGTTAAGGGAAAATCGCACCGCGTCCTTGAAGAACTATTGTGCCACTTTTACTGGTTATAGTGTACCTATTGATCATAGTATCTCAAGCAGGCCTGTAACCGTTAGGAACTTTAGTATGTTCCCAACTTCCAGAAGTTTCAGCATTGCATCTGGTATTAAGTGTTCTCCCAGATGTATCGACCTACTTTGCACAAGTGCCGGACACTGTCCCAGGACGTGCATAGAGGTTTCGTCCTCCTCCTCACAGAACCTGCAGGCAGTGTCCGTAGATATCCCTAGCTTCCCTAGGTGATAGTTCAGCCGACAATGATCAGTGAGAATTCCCACTATGACTCGGAGGTTCTTTTTGGTGAGGTTTAAGCAATCCTTTGTGCGCATGGGTTCGTATCCCCCAATAAGCACCCTGGACTGCTCCATTCCTGGTAGGCCCGATTCCACAGAAGGGTTCTGGCCCGTGTAAAGGCATCCCTGCTCCCTTCTTGGCTAGTTCATCCGCTGCCTCATTGCCTTCCAACCCAGCATGGTCTGGCACCCAAAGTATCCAGACCTTGTTGGACGAGCCGAGTGTATTCAGTCTCTCAAGGCATTCCCATACTAGTTTAGAGTTCACCTGGTTGAACCTAAGTGCCTTGATTGCTGCTCGGCTATCGGTGAGAATAGCTATGTTCTGCCCCCTGTAGTTCCTTTGCAGATTAAAGGAGGCACATTTGTCTATGGCGTAAATTTCCGCCTGGAATATGCTAGTGTACCTGCCCATTGGCTCAAAGTACATTTTCCTTGGACCAATGACACCGGCACCCGCTCCCTCTGCTGTGAGGGATGCGTCAGTGTACCAAGTAATCAATTGCTGGTTTAAGCCGTATGTGGCAGTCACGCTCTCCCAGTTTGCCTTGTTACTCCAACGTGTTCCAAACTTCATATCGAAGTGAAACCTCGTTGTCATGTTGCCCCTCGGTATCAGTAATTCGGGATACCGCCTAGAAAGGATATCAATCTTCCTTCGATTTAGGCAGCTCCCGCCTCACTCATACTACTGGCCATCCTGAATATTGATCTGTATGTGCAGATGGAGAGGGGTTAATCCCAGAAGGACCGCCAGGGATGCCGTTGAGCATGTCCTCATTGCTCCACTGATACACACGCAAGCCAGCCTTTGGAGCTTATGTAATTCCCTGGCTTGTGTGCTGAGTTGGGTTCTTTGTGCCCAGATTACCTCTCCATAGGTAATCATTTGTCTTACTATTGCAGTATATATCCAGTGTAGTATCTTCGGGCTACAACCCCATTTTTTTCCTGCTATGGATATGCAAGTCATCAGAGCCCTCGTGGCGTTTCGACAAGTGTTTCCAACATGTGTCTTCCAGAGTAATTTTTGGTCTAGCGTGATTCCCAAATATTTGACCTCTGTTTTTCGTTTCACCTCCATATCATGTAATGTTATGGCTTTCAGGTGATCCAGCTTACGCCTCCTAATGAATGGTACTATGGTGGTTTTGGTTGGGGAGGAATCTTACCACATCAAATGCCTAGGTATTCCTGCAGTATTTTCGAAGATTCAAACAAAATTTGCCAATAACATATCCTATCGCTACAACACCTGCCATGGGTCCACCTTGTCGGATGCGATATAGATGCTTAATAAATAGTCTACGACCTTGCCAGCCATTCAGCGTGCTGTTGAGACTTCTACTTTGGTACCGCAGCCGCATGGCATCATTCTACCCGCGGCAACAACTATTTCTTCAGCTGGAAATCTGAATCACAGCACTGGTGCAGTGCCAAAAATGCCACAATCTAGTCCTCGCTATCTACGTGTTCCCGGCGGCTTAAGAATTCGTTCGACGAGACTTTGGCACCTAAAAATGCGCTTCCTACTGTGCCTAACTGTGTAGTCGCCTCAGTATCTTCTCAGGAGTCTGTGCAAGAGGCCTATTAATCAGAGTTGATTTTCATCTGCAATGCCTTTCTACATCAGCGTTACTTCAACCGGCTCTCAATTTCTAATTCGGCGACCCCTATGCAACCAGTTAAGGTCCACCGAGCGTCCAAGCCTGTCTCGTTCGATCGCGCCTTTAACAGGACAATATCCGCAGCCTCCTCAGCAGGTCACGAATCGGAACATAGCCGCTCCACTTTCTGACGCAGTTCCCTCTGTCAACGAAGCTCCCCTTTCCACCGCTGCTCTATACCAACCTGCCCCCTCGAGATCAAGTCTTCCAGGTGTTACTTGATGAATAAATGATTTTTAGCTAATGCCACGCAAAATCGCCTCCAGTTATCGTAGGAATATTAACGATCAGCCCTTTCTTTCACTCATGGGGGAAGATCTCAGACGAAAGCGTGGATATAGTGAATCTGCAGAAACCGCAATGGTTGTGATTCACAATTTGCGGTTCCACTTCGATTGAGGGTATCGGTGGCAAAGATAGTTTCCCGTTTTTTTCGTTTCCCCGCACTTCTCGCACCTTACTGTGGCAACGAAGCTCCAGCGCGGCACACTATCCCCGTTCACAACCATTAACAAGATTCTAACCTCTTACCTTTTGCGGTCCAGCGTCATATTTTTGCAATAACCAAATCTTGTAACGTCCTTTTGGGATGAAACCAAACCTTCACGCATTCCGAAAGTAAGAACCGTTTTGACGACCATAGTATTATATTCAGCTGGGTTGTTTGAAATTTCTGGCGAGCCGGTGTTTTATTCCCCGTGAGCAGACGTAGTTAAGTCATGAAAGGCTGCTTGGATTGATTATGCTTCAATTTAAAGTTGCATACTTCGACAAGTCTTCACACGGAATTTCTACGATGGCTACTGGAAACCATCTTAGCAGGGGTCAAGAGTGGGTATGACCGTGCTGAGCGGGTCACCGATGGTGATCTGCTTGCATGTTTTAAGGCGAGCGAATATAGCCGGGAAAGAAATGCGGCAACTACCCAAGAATCGTATTCCCTGTACTGAGATAGGCACTAATAGGACCAGAATCTTCCAGCCAGGGTGGAACATACTAAAGGTAAACAAGTCGGGAAACCTGAAGCTGGACGCTTCAGGTATGAAAGGTTTTGTGTATTTCTTATATAAAAACATTGGATTGGACATTTTTCCCATTAGTACTTAGCACGTAATGTAAGTATTTTGTCCAAATATCCACTTTCACGTGATACTGACATTTTGAGACTGGAATGAGAAATTTGTTAGTAATAATGCAATTTCCACTAGACTTGCTAGGAATATGCTCCATATCATAGCATATACCACTGCAAAATTTCATGATTCTAGAATGAACTTGCAGTCAATTACTTAAAATTATTTTTATTATTTAATGCTTGGGGTGCTATGCTCCAAACTAGGGATCCATGGACTATAAAACGTGGAAGTAAGTTGCTCCTCATTTGATCCGGTTCACCATCGTATAGATATGGACTTAGGATCCCGCATATCCTAAACAACTACCCAGCTTTAGTCTCGCTTAGACTAAAACAACTGACGTTTTAGTCCAATATAATTCGCAACCTTGTCGTGTTTTTGCGATGATAAAGGGGAGCGTTTTTCCACCTGTTGGCTGGTCACGCTGCTCCCAGGGCAGAGGTGAAGCAGCATCTGATGAGTTGCCTCTACACTGGACGAAATCGTCAGTCTTTTTTTGTTTTTTTTAATTATTGAAAATTATAGTAATATACCATTATTAACTTCATTTGAACAGATATGGGTATTTTAGAGCCTAGGCACCATATAGTGTCAGCTTTATCTCCTTTTTCATATTTTTCTGTTGGGTAGGTTCTGGAAATGGGTCCGTGGAGGCAATAACCAATTCTCAACCCCCCGCCCTTCTTCCTTCAGTATTAAATATCGAAATTGAGACTAGTTTTGGAAAGTACTTACTAAGAGCTTTCATTTGATACCCCACACGAAACCGCCCTTAAATTCAACGTCGCACAATGTTACTTATTACATGAGTCAGCGTCCGCAATTGCCACCTTTCCTGCTGGAACTAAAAGCAGGAGCCTCAATGAAAGAGGTAGCAGATTTACCACCGATTTCCAGTCTGGAAACCTGTCATTGGACTGCATGTAACAACCACAGTGCTCCTACTCCGAAACAGTCAACATCCAGGATATTTTGGTCGGATCCTGTCGGCTTGCAGCGAGGAAACGGAAAGCCATTCATGTTTTGAGCTAGATTGCGAAGAATTAGGAGGCCGATTCAAAACTCAAAGCTTTATTGGGGATGCCATCCAAACCTGGGGCCTTGTTGTGGTTGATTCTACCACATATTTCCCGTAACCCTTCCGCAATTACTGGAGGCAGTATCACCTCGTGGAGCCCTCTTATGCCCTTATCAAGGGGTGTTTTCCAGAAACTGATCACACCCTGTTTTCGTTAGCCACGGGTTGTACTCGTCAGGGCAATTCCTATTCGAGACGTTGTTGATGTACTGGCAGCACTAGTTTCCAAATTTGCAGGTTTCCCACCCACACATTTGTATCTCCTTTATTCGAGTTTTACAATAACCAGGGATTACTTATGTACCTATGTTATTCTTAAACCCTTACTCAGAGCGCCCAACAATGACCTTTAATTATGAATAAAAATCTTCCTAAGCACACGTTTTTTTGTGCTAAGGTTTTATAAAAATGTTTAGTTATTAAAATGTTCTTATTTGTTAGGTATGAAGAAATACTATAAAAAGGCCTACCAATGAAAAAATGATAATTTCATCTCATGAATTAATATATAAAGCCAGTGGAATTTTGCTGGGGCACAGTAAATTCACATAGTTTAAACTGTAGAGAAACCTTTTCCTCCACCATACTCTGTCCAAACAGTTACGTCAGTTCATTAAACATTTGGGTTTTAGTTACTAGGGCTATCCTCGGCATATCCTTGGTTCTCAGACAGAAATGATAATTCCATCTGAATTATTAGAAATACAATTTATTAAGAGGAGTAATCACATGGGTAGTTTCGAGATAGAATCCCACGGATGAACAACTTTAGTAATTACCGTCGTCCTCACAACGTAATAAGGCGAGCCACATCAATTAGGACTTAGCGCTTCCTTTTTATTGACTCGAGGGCATCAACGGTTTGATATATGCAGGCGCTTTGCGTGAAATGAAAGAATCCTCGTGAAACCTCTCTGACCTCGCCACTAGAAATAAGAAGCGAAAGGAATATTTTCGTCAGAGTTCTTGCTGGCCTCTCTCTGGCAAAAAGATATTGAAAAGTGTGAGCGCAGAAGGAATCGTCCGCAAGGACGCGAGCAGAGCACCAAGTTAGGGAAAATTCTATTTAAAAGTTTTATAGCTAGCGAAATTTTTTCTTCGTATTCTGTGAAAGTGGAAAAGTTTTATTTCAGAAGCATCACAAAAGACGGAAGAACGTTGCAGGGAAAGGGATGCTTACTCCCTTTTTGGGATAGGAGATTATTTATTTTTTTCATTCTTTAGTCTTAGAATGTTATCTTCAACCCTGTTTGTTGGCATGCAGGCAATTTGTACGTGGCAGGTTGATCAGGGTTTATTTTTTTATCTCTTCAAGGATTTTTCGCTGTAAATATTCCTTTGCATGGCAAATATCTGCTGCGTTCAAGCTTTTCCCGAATTTTCTGGCAACTGAGAAACATTTTTTTACCAGTTTTTAGCATTAAAAAGATGGATACCGTCGTGTCTTTTAGTTACGTGCGATGACTCTGCTAGGGGCTGTTTTTGTTTCGACTTCTATCATAAAGGATAAAGAAATTAGATGAAAAATGTCTCCTCGGTTTGACGAAATTGGAATCAAAAACTATTTTGTTACAAACGGTGCAATGATTTCACTCAATCACGGGATTGGTGAAGCCACAAAAAGTAAAGTTATTCGGTGGGCATCCATGTTGATGAAATGCCAACATAAAAAAGGTGAGTAAATTCCGAGAGTCAAAAGAAACAAAAGAAAAGATGAAAACTTTCGCAAAGTGAAATAAAAAATTAAATGACTTTTGTATTTTCTTTTTATGGCAGTGAACATTTTCACTTAGTTTTGTAGCTAAACAAACATCAGTTGAAGTAAAGAAAGAAAACAACTGAAAGCAAAATAGCAAAGGCCATAAGAAATAAAATCATTTCAATTTTCACGTTTTGGCCGGAAGTATGCCCCGACTGGTATGGAAAGCAACAACAGAGACAAACGTAGGTTGACATTTATTTTTTCCTTTCCCGGCAAAGTTAAATTAAATGATATCTGTCTAGGGTCCTGGGTTTTTCAGCACTAATTTTACAAAGGCGGCGAGAAAAAACTCGGGGTAGAAGTTTTGATGAGTGGCTAAATTGAATTAAATCCTTGTTTCAAGTTTCGGAAAATGGGTGAGCGACAATAGAAAGTGTGATTTCCGGACACGACAAGTTTTCTGCAAGCAATTAATATTTTTCTGCTGCTTTCCTAACTTTTTCGGGGATTTGCTTTGTCATTTTGAATGAAAATGAAATCATTTAGGTGTAAATTACTTATTAAATTAAGAAATTGGAACTTTCAGTTAGTTTGAGAGAGATGCTGGCTGCTTAGTAATTAAGCCATCAGAAGGAAGCCCAAAATGTGGAAACCGGAAGCTCGGCGCTTCAGGTATGAAAGGTTTTGTTTATTGGTTGCATTTACATAAACTCGAAGCATGTTGTGTATATATACTGAATTCGACACGGTACTGGCATTTTATCTCCTAAGGAGTAGTAATGTGACGAGAAAGAGGGAATTTCAACCTACTATACCTCTGTTAATAATAGTAGGATTTCTACCAAACCACTCAGTATGTTGCTCAATATTAAAACTTTTGCTAGTACAAAACTTTCCGTATCTAGGATTAACCTAAGGACGATCCTAATATTATTATATGTATTATATAATATATTTGAGCATATACCGTAACGGGGAATATTTCGGTGCCTAGACGCCATGCATTTGGACCTCCACAAGGTACATTTTCTGCAATGGGTGCTCTAAATAACTGCCCCTTTTTCGGACACCCGCATTCCTCCCCTGTCAAAATTGTCAAAATGTCAAAACTAATACCTGCACCATTAAGTACTAACCGAGACCTTTCATTTGACATCCCCCATGGCTATATTATATCCGGTGAAATAGAATTTTGGACCTCCCTTTTAGTTGTATGGGTACCTATCCTTAAGTACCCCAGTGCAGCAATATAAGTCACCGCATGTGTGGGACTTCACATTTCTAACCGTTCTATGATATCAAATTTCGTGTCAATTCGTATAACTGTTTCTAGGAAAAGTGTGTGTGTCAGACAGATAGATAGACATGTGGCGCAGCGGGGTTAACAACATTCGAAATTTATTTTCTCCGGAGCAGGCCATGATTTAAATGATAAATTTCAAAAAAATGAATTGTTTTTAAGGTTTTGTGTAAACACCGTCTGTCTGTCTGTCTGTCTGTCCGTCACACGCATTTTTCTCGGAGACGGTTATAGCGATTGACACCAAATTTGGTAGAAAGTTGGGAACGCTCACGCATACAGTGAATTACATCCTTTTAGGTCGAATTTAAGGGAGGGCCCCATACATGCAAAAGGGGGGTGTACAATTTTTTTTCATCAAATATAGTCATGTGGGGTATCAAATTAAAGGTCTCGATTAGTACTTTCCAAAATCGATCTTAATTTTGATATTCGTTGGAAGGGTGGGGAGCGCGGGGGTTGAAAGTGATCACTTCTTTAAGGGGGCCATTCTCAGAAGCTACCTAACCAAAAAATCTGAAAAAACTCAGGAGGCTGCCACTATATGGTGCCTGGACTCCGAAATACCTTCCATGCCGATATCTGTTTAAATAAAGTTAATAATAGTATATTACTACATTTTTTTGTAATTGGTTAGAAACCCCCCTTAAGTTCATCCTAGCACCATGAAATGCAGTAATATAGGCTAGAATATAGAGCATGATCTTACCAAGTTTGGTGGAAATCCCACTATTACTAACAAAGTTATAATACCTCAAATTTGTTGCTTCTTTGAAAATTGAAGACTATGAATGTCAATGTCACCCGAAAGTGGATACTCTCACATAATATATGGATATATTACGTGCTACGTACTAAGAAATACACAAAACCTTTCGTACCTGAAGCGTCCAGCTTCCGGTTTCCCGACTTGTTTGAATGTCAGCCTGCGGTGTCAAGAAGAAAAAAGTAGAATGACGATTAATTAATTTTTAAATTAAAAAATATTAATGTTGATAAGCTTAGAAATGAGGTGCCGCATTTTTTTCGACCTTGGATTTAATCAATGAATATCACCAAATTCTTGTAGCATTCCAAAGACGACAATATGCACACCCTTTGGACTCTTCGAGTTCACACGGATGACTTTCGGATTGTGCAATGCGGCGCAAACCTTCCAAAGGTTCATCTAACCAGTCCTGCCAAACCTGGACTTCTGTTTCGTACATTTGGATGATGTTTTGGTCGCTTGTTCCACAGAGCCTGAGCACTTCGCCGAGTGCATTTTTCAACGTCTCCTTGAGGCCGGGTTAGTCCTAAACGTTGAGAAATGCAAGTTCCTCCAGACACAAGTGAGATTCCTCGGCCACTCCATTTACCCTGATGGAATACAGCCCGACCCAGATAAGGTGCAAGGATCTCAAGCTTCTTGCTTCCGAAAAGGAATGAAGGATTTGCGGAGGTTCTTGGGCATGCTAAACTTCTATCGCCGCCAAAGACCAGTCCGTTTTGAATGCGTACTTGTCTGGCCCCAAAACTAAGGACACATGAGAGATTGTGTGGTCTGAAGAGGCTGTCCGTGGGTTCGATAAATCCCGATAGCAACTGGCCGATGCTATACTCTTGGCATTTCCTCGACACGATGCACCCCTAGCCATTTTTGTTGATGCCTCTGACATCGCAGTAGGTTCTGCTCTTCACCAAAAGAAAAGGTGAACTAAGTCTGACAACCGCTTCTTCTCCAGACAATTAAACCCTGCTCAACGGACCTACAGCACTTACGATGGAGAATTGCTCGCCGCGTACTTGAGCATCAAATACTTCTGATTTAGCACATTCAGGCATCAGGACAACAAGTCGGCTAGTCATTGAGAATTTCTTCCGGCCCTCCATGAACAAGGATGTCAACTCTTGGGCCAGGGAGTGCTTCGCATGCCAGAAGTGTAAAGTCACCAGGAATGTAAGGAAAGAGATGGGCTCATTCCCCCGCACTACCAAGCGGTTCCACAAGATATACCTCGACATAGTAGGACCTTTGCGACACTCGCACGGTTACAAGTATTGCCTGACAATCATCGACAGGTTTACGCGGTGGCCTGAGGCATTACCTCTGAAAGACTTTACGGCGCAATCTTGTGCGGAAGCCCTCTGTCGAGAGGGGATACCTCGCTTTGGCGTCCCTGCAGTGTCCATCACTGACCAGGGAATGCAATTTGAGTCCACCCTTTTCTCCTGGGTTTCAAACGCCAGCGGACTACGGCATACCACCCACAATGCAATGGGATGCTAGAACCTTGACACCGTCCTGGACTCAAGTCTTGCCTCTCGTCGTACTCGGCCTACGAACGACCCGCCGAGAGGAATTTGCTGCCAGTCCCGCAGAGCTGGTATACGGGGAGAACCCAAGGCTCCCAAGTTATCCGGTCTTTGACAAGAGATCGGGTCTCACAAATTTGGGATTGCTGCGCCAACCTTCGCCACATGAAAGCCACACCTCCCACACGACACTCGTCCGCACCTGCCTGTACGCCCAGGGAGCTGACATACACATCCTGGTCAGGACGGATGCTGTCCGGAAGCCGCTGCAGCCCCAGGGAGGAGTTTTTCCCCAAAGCTGTATCTGATAATGCAGCGTTTGTCATCTAGATAGTGATGTCTTGATATCTTGGCAAATGAGATGATAAACATATACAACATCAGATTCATACCTCCTTTATCGTGGACGAAGAACGCCGAAAGTGAGTGATTTGCAAATATATAACAAGAGCATTGGGAATACTCAAGAAAGTGTCGGTGGACTCACAGGCTCATCCCTGCCACCAAAGAGTGGTTGGGAAGACGGCATAGAGGATATCGCCAGTACATGTACAGGTTTAAATTGGATACCTCACCGGATTGTCCAAACTGAGATGGAGTCTCAGAGGACCCAGAGCCTGTCACTGCCCAATTGTGGATCTAAAAGAGCAACCTAGAGGAGACTCTAGGAGAGGTGCTGACACCAGAAAATCAGGCGCGAAGAATGCTAGCATGTCAGAAGTATCGGAATGCGATCAACTGAATGACCGTATCTATCCAGAGCAAAGTGCGAAAACCTTAAAGAACAAGGAAAGAATTTTTGAATTACTTTTTTCAGTAACTTATAAACTTCGGTAAAATATGGCCATTTAAATGTATCCTACCACAAAATAACATGTACAAATTTCAAGATGGTGTATTTTGGATCAAGAGCAATAACAAATTTTTACGCTACTAGATTCAGGTTACTCGATAATGAAATATGTCAAAATCTATTGCAGAAATTTCAGTCCTATATAAAAGGAAACAAAAACAGGTTAATTACAACTCATTCATTCTAAAAACAATTTCGAAGCCGAACGAACATGGAGAGATTACATGGCGACCTAAATTCAGTCGCCAATTCCAATTAGTTTCAATTAAGGCTAATTACAAGTTAAACACATTCGTCCCGAACTGTATGCTAAGTCATGTCACCGTAGACAACTAACTACTTTGGGAATTAATTAGCGAAATGAATCCATCTACTTGCATGACTCAACCATATGGTAATCGTTAACCAACTCCGAAGAAACAACTTAGTATCTGAACTTGTTAAACATAAAGTGGCCGCTCGTTCAGGGATATGTATTTATATGTGCTGAAGTCCTGGCTAACGTGTCTACTAAAACTGCAAGTGTTGTTTGAAGGTTAAGAGATTCAAATGATTTCAGCCAAGAAACTTTTATGTTTCTAAAACTCGCAGTAATTGGAAGGACCTCGTAGGTGCACTACCTTCTAATAGAGAAAAGTTTTATTTGGAAAAGCTTCAGCAAATTTATATTGGGCGGTACATAAAGCAGCTTTGGGTTTGGTAAATCGCGGAAGAGGATTTGTGATTAGAGTTGACTAGAAAGGATGAGATGCTTTAAATATAAAGTTTCAGAGAATATTCCCGGGGAGAGTCGAATTTATGATAACTTCAAAGTGGGGGGCGGGGAACTATTGTATGTCCTTTGTGATTATATCATGTATGCAAGTATGAGCTATGGATTTTTTTTGCAAAAATATTTAATCAAAGTGTGCCCCATTAATAGTTTCCATAAAGATACTATGCAAGTCCTAGCTTGTCCACCACATCTAGAGACCATCGTTATCGATATCTAGCACTGTACTTTAAATCCGTGAAGTTTGCATTCGTCCTCTACTATCCTACGCCACGCGCCGTCTTCCTGTGATAGGGGTCTCCGTGGCATAACCCGACTGGAATTGTTGTTCTTCCGCACTATATGACCTATCTACTGCCAGTTCTGGTTTCTGATGAGGAATAAAGAAAACTGATTTAACATTTGGCATTAACTCCGTCATGTTATATAAATACTAAGCTGATCTCAAATCCAGGTAAAAGAGGAGGATTTGAGGCAACATATTTAGTACAATTCTGGTTAAATGAACCAGTGATTGAAGAGAGCGAGAAGAAGAGAAAGGTTCAATGCGATGGGACTGCAACCCGTTATCCATAAGAAAACCGGACGTCATGTACAGAAGCAGAATTAGCAGAATTTTCCTTCCTAGAGCTGTTGGTCAGGCTCCATAGCTTGATAAGAGAACAAGCGGATCCAATCGGCGTAGTCAAGAGATCTATGGAGATATGAAACCCCCCACATCCTCCCAAAGCAGCATAAAAGAAGCCCTTTACAACGAGAAAACAATTATCCCTGACAAAATGCAATCCTAATGGACACCGTTTCGAACTTCAAATTTCTCGTATATTTTCCATTTCCATCCATGTTGCCATTTAATCATAGTTATTAGTCGCTCCAGAGTGCCTTTCTGCATAGTGCATTGCAGATACACTTTTGATTAGTTTTCACTTCAATCATTGAAGTCATACCTCTTTATCACAAGTCCCAGCAAGGTGTTGTCAAAGTCCACCTTGGCATTCAAATCACCCATCACGATCGCAATATCACTTACACCGTAGTTACAACTAGTTGCCCATAGCAAGCATCAGCAACAGTCTGATACTGAATTCTCGTCTGTTACCGCCAGCCCTACCAAAGTAAGGAAATACAGTACCCCAAAAAGTAAATAAGTACTTACCGGACTTCCACAATCTCATTTCGTTTATGCCCACAATATCTGGAATTCTGACTCAACTTGGAAAAAAAGAGGATTTTGAGGGTCTTCGATACCAAGGAGCGCCCTCAAATTCCAACCTATGAATTTGTAGAGAGTTGGTAAAGCAAGTAATCGGTCTTTTGTCTGTGAGGTTCTGTTCAATGTTCTTTTTGGGGATAAGGTAGGTAATCCCCTCAGTGAGGAAAGGTTGAAATTCCTCCGGCTGACTAATGACCTGATTTATGCTGCGTGCCGACCGACTATGTACTCTGGTGAACTTTTTGTACCAAAAGTTCCACACCCGATCCAGACCGGAGCCCTCAAGTTCTTCAAGCTATTTATGGCTCGTCGAACCCCTCTCTTCGGCAACATTTGCAAAATTCATGGCCGGAAAAGTGTCGTGGTGGGTGCCTTCTACCCCAATATTCTTTCACTTCCGTCACAGAAAACTGTAATGTTTGATTGATCATCAGCCTTTCTGCCTCGCTATAAGGAACTCGAACCCCGGTTCGTCATGCATGTTTTTGTTCATCTTCTCGGTGTCCCACCACTGTAGGTTTATCGCCAGCACATTGAAAATAAAATAAAACAATTTGGGAAACCGGAAGCTTGACGTTTCAGGTATAAAAGGTTTTGTGTTTCCCTATGTGAGAAGCATAACGTAGTTCTCCAGACAGACAGGCAGACAGATATCGAATCGATTCTAATAAGGTTTTGTTTTACACAAAACTTTAAAAAAGGGAGAATTAGATTATTCTTGAATGGAATTTTAATATCTCACTCGAATGTCAATTATTCTCGTTAATTATGACGTCAGCATCTTATTTGTATGGCTTAGAATGCTGTTAATTAGCATGAAATTGATAAGTTTGAACTGCTATAAGTTTCCGCTAATAGTTGGATTTTCATGAAACTTGGCATGTGTATGCACGAGGCTGTCCTCTATGTCGGTTCAAAATTTAGTACACTTAGGATGACCTTAAGGGGAGTTTTTTAGTCAATTTCCAAAGGTTGATAATATACTATTAGTAAATTTTTTGATCAGATACCGGAATGGGACATCTCTCGAAGATTAGATTTCGCATAAGTGTTTTACACAAAATCTTAAAAAGGGCTGCAGATAAGTAGATTCTTCATAAATACGACTTTAATATTTCACGCGAATGTCAATTATTCCGGGTAATTATGACGTCAGCATCTGATTTGCATGACTTTGGAAGCAGTAAATTCGCGCGAAATTGCTAAGTTTGAACTGCTATAACTTTGGCGTTAATTGCCAGATTTCCACGAAATTTAGCACGCACATACGAAATATTGTCCTCTATGCTGGTACAAAATTCGGAAGTCCTAAGGTGAATTTAAGGGGGGTTTTTCAGTAAATTTCAAAAAAGTAGTAATATACTATTAGTAAGTTTATTTGATATCGGAATGGGAGATATTTTCAGGCCTAGATTTTATCTAGGCGCACCACCCTGATGTTTTTTCGGATTTTTAGGTTGGGTAGTTTCCGAAAATGAGTCCTGTCTCACTTCAAGTGCGTACATTTTGACTCCTTACTCACGCTTTTTGCAATTTGTGCCAAAACTAATGTGAGTTTCGAAAAGTATAAATCAAGACCTTTCATTTGATATCCTACACAACTATATCCGGTAAAAAAAATTTTTGAATCCCCCCTTTGCATGTTTGAGGAGCCCCCCTTTAAACTCCACCTAAATTTATGCCACTCGCTGTATGCGTGGGATTTCACAGTTCCCATCTGTCCACCGAATTTCGTTCGGATCGGTTTAGCCGTTTTAGAGAAAAATGCGTGTGACAGACAGGCAGACAGACGCCTTAGGAAGGCGCTCACTGCAATGACAAAATGAGGTTTATTCAAATAAAGCTCAATCATTGCAGGGTCGCTCAGGATTTACTTGATCAGACCACGTTCGAATCTGAGATGGAAGTTGCCATCATAAGTGAACCGTATAGAAACCGTCACGGTGGCATATGGGTCACAGATTTAACTGGTGGAGCGGCGATATGGGCTTGCGGTCGACAGGCCATACAATGTACTGCAAGTCAGGCAGGCAGTGGCTTTGTGTGGGCGAAAATAAGTGGTGTATATGTATACAGCTGCTACGCCCCACCAAGTTTGACACTGTCTGAATTCGAGCAAATGCTTGATAATTATTCTCGACGCAAGGGGACGAAGTTCAAAGTTGATTGCTGGTGATTTCAATGCTTGGGCCCGTGAGTGGGGTAGCAGATCAATCAAATGCTAGGGCCGCAGTTTATTAGAAGCTTTTGCGCAGATGGACATGATCTTGGCTAACGAAGGTTCTGTAAATACCTTTCAGAAAGGAGGGTCAGGCTCGGTTGTAGACCTGACCTTTGTCAGCTCTGCGCTGACACGTGGTATGTCCTGGTGCGTCAGCGAACGCTACACCCACAGCGATCACCAGGCAATCTTCTTTGAGACACGTGTCGAGCTACAGGGCAAAGAGCTACCATGCCCGAAACCGAAAAAGATTTCAGGCTAGTCTGCAAAATCTTTGGATGAGGAGACCTTCATAGAGGTGTGGTTAGATCAACCTGATAAGGCAGGCGCCTCTACGGAAAGAGCCGTCCATCTAGCTCAATGCATCGCCAAAGCATGTGACGCGTCTATGCTCAAGAGGTGTTCATTCGCCAGTAGAAGATCAAACTACTGGTGGAATGATGAACTGACCGGCCTTCGATCAGCCTGCCACCGAGCCAGAAGAGCGGCTCAGAGAGCGATCAGGGGCAAAAAGAGTGCGCCTATAAAGTAGCCCGCAAAACCCTCAAGCTCGCCATCCAGCGAAGCAAGTCGAAATGCTTTAAGGAGCTCTGCTCAGGAGCGGACATAAACCCGTAGGGGAGTGCTTATAGAATCGTGATGGGACGATTCAGAGGCCGTTCCTCTCCGCAGAGCACGTGCCCCACCCTCTTGCTGAAAATCATCCAGGGGTTATTCCCCCAGCAAGAGGAGAGCACCGACATATTCCAACCACCTCTGAATGTGACAGCAATTCCTGCAGTCACCAGAGACGAACTGCTTGAGATCTGCGGCAGAATAGGAGACAATAAAGCACTGGGTCTGGACGGAGTACCGAATAAGGCCCTTAAGCTTGACGTGAAATCCAGGCCGGATATGTTCGCTGAGTTGTTCGAAGCGTGCATGTCCGAGGGAATACTTCCAGCGGTATGGAACCGGCAGAAGTTGGTGCTTCTGCCTAAGCCTGGTAAACCTCCAGGTGGACCATCCTCATACCGACCCATATGTCTTTTGGAAAGTGGGGAAAATGTTAGAGCGGGTAATCTATAATAGATTACTCCCGGTAGTTGAGAGCCAAGGCGGCCTTTCAGATTGGCAGCATGGGTTCCGTAAAGCCAGATTGATGCCATCAAATTGGTTACTGGCTTGGCCGAAGATGCAATTCACGGAAAGGGTATTACCAGCAAATATTGCGTGGTAGTAACCCTGGACGTGAAAAATGCATTCAATTCGGCCAATTGGAATCTAATCCGGAAATCCCTAGCGAAGGTTGGTATTCCCGCCTATCTCGCCGCAATTGTCGATAGTTATTTAACTGAAAGGAGGCTCTGGTACGACACTGATGACGGACCGCAGGAGTAGGGCTCCGCATTGGGCCCACTACTGTGGAACATCATGTACAACGATGTACTTCACCATCCCCTTCCGGAGGAAGCCACAGTGGTGGGTTACGCTGAGGACATTGCACTGGTTGTTGTCGCAAAGCATCTCGAAGATGCTGAGTTATACTCAAGCGAAGCAATCAGTGCTGTTAAAAGTTGGCTAAAGAGCTCAGGTCTGACACTGACGGAGGAAAAAACAGAAGTGGTCCTCATCACGAAGCGCCGGAAGAGAAACAATGCCTGTATAAGAATCGGGAATCATATTATCACTTCCAAGCCGACCATCAAATACTGGGTGGTGATAGACAGGAAGCTCAGTTATAAGCAACACGTGCAGTATGTTTGCGATGAATCGTCCACTGCTAGTATGGCCCTGGCGAGGATGATGCCGAATGTGGAAGGGCCACGGCATATCTCTAGGTTGCTTATAGCCAGGGTGGTCACCTCAATCATGCTCTATGCGACCCCAGTTTGGAGGGAGGCACTGCAGATGTCAGTTAACACTAACAAACTGACTGCAGTATACAGGAGGAGAGCCTTGAGGGTATGCTCTACTTTCAGGACTGTCTCAGATGATGCAGCATTCGTCATCTCTGGAATGATGCCGATTGACATCTTGGTAGATGAGATGGCGAATATATACAATGCGAAGCCAACCTTTCCCTTATTGCAGACAAAGAACACTGAGAGGGAGAGATCCATAAATAGATGGCAAAAGCGGTGGGAACGCTCTTGAAAGTGTCGGTGGACTCACAGGCTCATTCCTGCCATCAAGGAGTGGTTGGAGAGACAACACGGTGAGATTAATTATAATCTCACCCAGTTTCTCACGGGGCATGGAGGATATCTCCAATACCTTCACAGGTTTAAATTGGAGACCTCACCCGACTGTCCAAATTGTAATGGAGTCATGTATTCTTCCACTGTCTGAGATTTGTGCAAGAAAGGAGGAATCTAGAGGAGACTCTAGGAGAGGTGTTGGTACCAGAAAATCTGGTGCCGAAAATGCTAGCACATCAAGAGAATTGGGATGCGGTCAACTCCATGATCGCGAAAGGCAGAGGAAAAGAGAAAAGCGCGGTCACGTGCCCCGCGTGTGGAAGAAAGGTGACAAAGCTAGAGTGAGCTGACTCCGCCCCGTGATGTAATACCTTATGGTGGTTCCGCGGGGCAGGGAGGAAGTCGGGGGTGGTTTTAGTGGGTAAAAATCTCACACGCTGGTGTGTCCAGACCAGTGTCTTTTGAAGATTTCCACCTCCTCAAAAGACAGACATTGAGTCGATTTTAATAAGATTTTGTTTTACATAAAACCTTAAAAAGATGAAAAGTAACAAAAAGGGAAAATAGGTTACCTTTTTGACATCCGTTTCGACAAGGTCGTTAGTCAGGAAAATTCCTATTTTATCAACTCTCTATCTTGGTATGTTGTCCAGCAGTGTGTAGGCAGTGCTTTTGATATAGCTATCGATACCAAGTTGTTCTTAAATCTCAAAAGCATCTGTTCTTTCGCAGTGAGCCAGAAACAACCCTGTGAGGTCGCTTCTCCGTTCGATATAACTATATGCAGCATTGTTTTATGTCATTCTTAGCTTACTAGATTAAATGAATGGCATCAGCAGAAATTCAGTGAAGATCCTTTTTGATAAACATAATATATTATATTTAATTGCATGTATCTGTAATATCAGACCTACTTTTGATTGTGGTGGCTCATAATGTGATAGTTATGTGTAGACTGCTCTAGTTAACTCTCTAGCAATTAAGTAACTTTAAGGTAGAAGATCACTTCAGTAGAAAAGAAATCTAATTAATCTAGTTGAGGTAGTTCCTGGCATCTTGTTACAGGTATGTGTTTGAAGTAATTAGCATCATCATAGACTATTTTCTTGAGATCGTTGTTACGGATGAAGTCTGGGCTTGTTGTCGCCAGGTCCCTGAATATGAAGACTCTTTTGTTGTCCCGTCAACTTCCATTGACTGCGCCTCAGACTCTGTCTTAATTTACTCGCGTAGCTAGACGAGTTTACTCTCTCCGCAGCGGTTCAGATGAAGTCTTTCTCCCAAGCTGTACGAATGCCCATGACAGCTAATGCTATCCAGCGACTGTTGTGACAGCTTGGCTGAGCTGACGATGGAAACGCGCGACCATACTATTAGCTGCTGCATAGTTCTTGAAAGAATTTCGATTCAATCTGTCTTCTTTAATCTGAAATGATCCGAAATTGCATGCTTTTTAACGGGGATTGGTGCTAGATCCAGCTGACAAGTGGACTGAAGTAACGTTCGGCATGGGATCCCATTCTCTGCTTTCCAAGTCCAAAAGAGGCATGGCAGATAACATGACGGTAGCCGGATGTAATTGGCTAGAGGATTATTTCTCATAATGAAAGTCAGTTTGCAGTAAAAAAGCACAAAAGCGACGAAACTTGGCAATATTATTCCTTCTATAGCTTAAAACACCGCTGAATTTTACAATTCTACGATGAACTTTGGGGGCTTTCCCTTTTGATATTTTAACTTTTATTTCATAACGTTTTATTTGACAAACAAAAGTAAACGTAATCTTTTAAATCTTTTTCTATATTATTTCTAGGGTCTAAATAATTACAGAACATATTCAGTTAATGAATTTAATAATTATTTGTATTTGTATTTCGTGGTGAAAGGGTAGTATAGTCCCATGATGGAGCATAAAATCTTGGAAACGCCTGCTGAACCAACACCAACAGCTCTACTACCAAACGTTATCTCCACCTCCACGTGCTGACCGCCGGGAGCTCTTCCTTAACGAAAAGCTGCAGACGAGGAAGGATGAAGGTGAGTCTCCCGCGCCTAAATCTGGCCAAATTGCACCAACTGGTCCTCCAGGTCGGGGGTTGGGCAGAGCTAACAAACGGCGGCCCACAAACAAATTTGGACCTCTCCAAATGGAGCCACTTTTAACCAAATTGATCACGTGTTAATTGAACCCCGCACCTCTCAGCTTTGATCAATTTTTCTGACATATGGGAGGCCAATATAGACACGGATCACTATCTCGTTGGTATAATGCTCCGTGCTCGAATACTAACACCACCCACGATCCCCTCTGACAATCAAGTGAGAGTTAAAACTGAAGCCATACACAGCAGAGCCCTCCGCAACACCCATAAGGGAGGAATGGATGCCGCAATAACCGCAATCAACAAAGATCCTGGAGATGAAGCATCAACAAATTATCTTCACAATCACCTGAGGAACGTTATAACGTTAGGAACGTTAGGGCCACAAACATAATTGGCCCCAGCCTCAAGATGGGTGCGAATGGCTGGTTCGGCGATGAATGTAAGCTAGCAATGAAGGAGGAAGGTTTGGAGAACCAATATGTTTGCAAACTCGGAAAGTACAGGGAGCGATCGCACCAGGCATGGAAATTTTACCAACAAGTCAGCAGGATGAAGCTTTACACACCTCGATGCTCATCCTGCCGAAACAAAGAGGGAAATCTGTTTCTGACAGAATGGACATATTAAAGCGATGGGTTGAGTATTTTCATGAACTGTTGAACAACCAGAACATCGGCGAGTTGAAGGTTCCGTCAACTGAAGACGACGGATAGATACTGCCACCACCAAGTCGCCAGGAGCCGATGGGATTACAGCCAAATTGGTTAAATCCGGAGCGACCAATTACACCAAGCGATTTACCAACTTATGTTGAAGGGGTGGGACAGCGAATCAACCCCTGACGACTGTCACATATAGAAAAAGGGAGATATCATGCAGTGCAGCAATTATGGAGGTATCACGTTGCTGAATACCATCTATAAGATATTCTCCGTTATCTTGCTAGGTCGGATAGCTCTATACGCCCAGAACATCACCTGCCCATACCAAAGAGGCTTCACTTCGGGCACATCAGCAACAGATCAGGTTTTCCCTCTGCGGCAAACGAGGGAAAAGCTGTTCAGTTATACCATCTCTTCATCGACTTTAAAGCCGCCTATAATAGCACAGCGAGGATAAAACTGTACACGGCCATGAGAGAATTCGGTATGTCGACCAAATTAATAAGACCTACTAGGCTAACCCCGGCCAATGTGCGAGGCCAAATAAAAGTATCAGCATCACTCTCGGGACCATTCGACATCAACAATCGTCTAAAACCAAGGGGATGCCCTATCATGCGTTACTTTTAACCTGGCCGTAGAAAATGTGATCCGTGATGCTGAGGTAAATGCGATGGGTACGATCCTCTTTAAGTACACCCAACTACTGCTGACTATGTCGACATCATGGGAACAACGACCCGAGACGTACAAACCGCCTTCATCCAGATCGAGCAGGCTGCGCGAGATCTTGGGCTGCACTTCAATGAAGGCAAGACAAAATATATGACGGTAACGCCAGGACTAAAAACCAACCAGCCAACAACATCAAACCGCACTGGTCAAACGGAAGCAATAAAAGTAAGAGACTATACCTTTGAGACCGTTGAAAATTTCTCCTATCTGTCGCACGGTTGTTGGCTGCCAACAGAGCCTATTTCAGCTTACAGAAACTGTTCCGCGCGAAACGTCTCACCATAGGGTGAAAGCTCTTACTGTACAAGGTAATGATCTTGCCAGTCCTCATGTAATCCTCGGAGAGTTGAAAAATTGCAGACTCTTGGCCGCCTTCGAGAGGAGAATCCTTCGAAGAATTTTTGGCCACTACATGAGGATGGACGATTCTGTAGCCTATATAAAACGATGAAATCTATGAGCGATATCATGACCGTCAAGTTGTGAATAAAATCCTTCTCAATAGGTTGGGGTGGGTGGGTCACTTAATGCGTATGGGTGAGGATGATGCAGCCCGAAAAATTTATAAGAGCAATGTATATGGTATATCTATGCCAGAGATGAAAGGATGGCGTAGGCGAGGACGCCAGATAGCTCTTATGGATATCGAATTGGTGGACCTCGGTGCAAAACCGGGATATTTGGAGTTCCTTATTAAGAGAGGCCTACACCGAATATCGGTTATTGCGCCGCTAATGATGAATGATGATTTGTATTTGCGGTCAAAGAACGTCTCTCTAAAAAAGGGTTAGGAACCATAACTCAATTTGTAGCCGTCTTGTAAGGTACCTAAATGCACTTGTCTCACGTCATATCTATTCGACGGCCATCTTTTCTGTTATAACGTCTTATAATAACCATTTCTCGGCGTATTTCTAAATCAGATCCTTTCTTATCTCATTTACTATAAAGCATGAAACTTTAAGTTTGAAACCAAACCTGTTTTCACACACTCAAATTCACCTCACACGTATTTTGGAAGATTTTCGTGAAGATCCATTCTCAATTTACTCATTTATGTAGCATGTATGATTGCGCAATTGTGTGATTGACAGACAAACATAGACAGACGGATAGACAGGCAGACAGACAGTAAACTGATTTTAATAATGTTTTGTTTTACACAAAACCTTAAAAATTTGGTTTCCGGAAAAAATTCCAATTCAATTTTCCAAAAATATAGTAATATGCTATTATTAAGTTTATTCGAGTAGGTATCAGCACGAAGAATATTTTGAGTCCTAGATACTGCACATGAGATGCTTCTTGATTATTCTCAGATTTTCCGGCTGTGTATTTTCTGAAAATGGCGCTGTTAAATAAATACTCACTTTGCTAACCTTCCAATCCTCTTGTTTAGAACTAACATTAACGCTAACACCGACTTCGAGAAGCACTTATCGAGACCTTTCATTTGATACCCCACGTGACTATATTCAACGAAAAAAATATATACCCCTTTGGATATATGGACCCCCTTGAACTAAATGTAGAACAATGTTACTCACTGCATGCGTGGCCATTTAGAGTTCCAGTCTTCACACCAAATTTCGTGGTAGTTAGTCGTTTCTGATGAAAGTCCGTATGACAGACAGGCTGACAGACATTAAACCAATTTTTATTAGGTTTTGTTTTCAACTAAATCTTTAAAAAAAATAACGATGATTAGTTTGTGGTGAAGTTGACGAATACTACCAAGAGTGAATCACTTCATTATTCCTGCAATCAAGCAGATTTCACTACAGTCACTAGATTTGATCAGCGCTTGACTTTAGGCTTTCATCCATGATCCTATTCTTTACTAGACCCTCTCACCAACATAAGGTAGTTAATCATCATCCAGGGAGTTTTCAAAAATATATTTGCAATTAATATTTCAAAACAATGACTACGATGCCATTTAGTGAAATGGGAATTCATCTAAGAAAAATGACGATACAAGCAAATGTTTATATGTTATGTTTCCATAAAATACAATCATTATATGTTTAAAAGCAATGCAGCCAAAAGGATTCCATTAGGACTTAAAATCGGAAGCTAAAAAAATTCTTTCTACAAGTTAATTTTTCAACAGGACTCAATAAAATGTAGTTCAATAATGAACGAAGAGATTCATTTCTAAGATTGGCCAGTCATCGGCTAAAAACTTTTTAATCATGTGTAAAAGAATCTTATTATTTCCTATTTATTTCGAAAGCAGTAGTGAAATGTATTGAGATTCATATTGCCCCAACTCAACGATATTCACCCTGACCAAATGTCAAAACAATTTCTGCATCCTATTGGATAGGTTTAACTTATATAGTTTCCCGGTAAACTCTTCTTTCCAGTGTAATGAAAGTCCCCAATTCATGCTTATTTCTTGAAAACTACCGTTCTTTCCGTTGCCACCCCAATCAAAGCCTTTATCAGTAAAGTCATCAATCAACTGACAAGTGGGTAGGTATAAATAATCAAAGAATTAAGTAGGCCGATAAAAAGCCGACTTTCTCCCTGACTGAGTGTTTAAACGTACCACGCCATTTGAGACTAAATACCTCCAATAAACCACCTCCTTATCAATTTTTTCAGGTTTGAAAATGACGTGCCAGCATGTAATATTTGCCTTCTGAATTAACTTCTGGAGTGTGTAGTACTTACATATACCCGTATGTATGTATAAAACATGAAGAAAGCGAACGACAACTATACAGTCTTTGTTTGCAAGGTATAAAATGCAACCAAGGACTTTTGCGAAGGGGACTCCAGCCCCGGAATGATTCCAGAATGTCGGCGGTCGACGAGAAGTGCATCGACTAGACAGTGTCCTATACGAGGGTTGAGGTAGCATGTTAAGCACTGATAAGGTGAAATTTATGAAGTTTAATATGGCAATCGACAATTTTAGGATGAGGGTAGATATACCGATAGCGACATATAGTGCGGATTGAAGCAGCGCCCGTCGCAAAAATGCAAAAGGATAAAGTGAGTGCAAGTTTTGTGTGGAATCGATACTTTGAAGTTAACATTCTGCAAAAGTTTGGAAGTCTTGAATGTCTATAGCTGCAGGTATTCCACTTCATTCCGGGTATTTCTGTTACTGGTTTTTCTTATTATATAAATATTTTTTTTTTAACTAAATTCAAGTAAAAATATATTGAAAGCTGGGTGAGCATATGAATGATATGAACATTTATGTTGTCCCTTATGTGCGTACTATTGGTATGGGTTCTATCGGGTACTTTTGAAGAGGCATTCAGCTAGCTCATTCTAAAAAGCACTTCATTGCCAATAGTCCACTGGTACACTTCCATAAGTTTCTGTCTTTTCGACGAGTGTCGGATAGTATTTAATGAGCATACGTAGAATTATAATTAACTCCGCCATGCTATTAACATAGTATGCTGGTCCCAAGCCCAGGTAATGGAGGAGGGTTTGATGCAACGTACTCTGTAAGATCAGAGAAAGAGATAAATAGAGTATAGTTGGAGTTATTCTACTATGCTAAATCCTACCTGATCTCTCTTGGTGACAGGTCGACTAAGAAAATGCATACAATGTCGTTACAAACATGATGATCGGATTGAGTCACAACCCTCGGAGAAATGCTAGGGCGTCCACCCCAGTCGACGCGGCAGGACGGGCCCCGGTCCTGTCGAGAAATCGGCAAGGGTTCTTGACGCATGGACGGCGTCAGGACGTAAGCAAGTTAGTCCGAACACAACGAACAAAACAAAGACCGAGGAACTCGCAAGAGCCCTTCGGAAAAGGCGCATTGATATCTGCACTCTGCAAGAAACCCGATGGTCTGGTGCCAAAAGCTGCGACATTGAACGCGAACGCGGTAAAAATGGCTACAAAATTCTCTATCTCTCTCTCGGTAACGCACACACTCAATATGGTGTTCGCATTGTCATCTCAGAGGGTTTCCGTGATGCTATTAAAGAAGTCGAACGATTTGATGATCGGCTGATGAAGCTCACCATTATATCAGCTGATCGCACTATTCACTTCTTCACCGCGTACGCACCACAGACAAGTCGACCTGATGCCGAGAAAAATGCCTTCTGGCAACTTCTCGATGAAAAGACTTATCACGTGCCTGCTGACGATTATATAATCATTGCCGGCGACCTTAATGGTCACGTGGGTGAAAAGGCAGACGGTAACAGGTGCCATGGGGGAAAGGGGTTCGGAGCGCGCAATGAGGGTGGCGAGCGTATAATCGATTTTGCGGACACCCATGACGTGTACTTATGAATACATGGTTCATCAAACGATTGTCTCGTCTTCCTACATTTTATAGTGGGAACAGTAAAACGCAAATCGACTATATTCTCATAAGACGCCAACATTTTACCACTGTCACTGATTGCAAAGTCGTTCCCTATGAGACCATCGCACCTCAACATTGGCCGTTGATTGCCGTCTTGCGAATTAAGCCACCGATAAAACAGCGTGAGGAACGCACTGGCCCGCGATGCATTAAATGGTGGCGATTTGGTGAGAAGAAAGGAGAAACGATTGCCGACCATTATGAATGTGGAAGAATCATGGAACCAAATGAAAGACACGATCCACAAAGCGGCTTCTGCAACCCTCGAGGTCACCAAGCCGGGTAAGCGGTACATCAACCGAGATACTTGGCTTTGGAATGATGAAGTTGAAATGAAGGTCCGTGAAAAGAAACGCCTCTACCACATTTGTTGCGTTAATGACAAGAACGGTACTTTGCTTACCAACCGTCGAGCCGGAACGAATAGATGGCGAGAATATTTCCAGCAGATTTCAACTGAAGAATTTGCTCATCCTCCACTTCCACAATCATTCCCGACATTTGGACCATTGACCAGGAGGCAATAAAACAAGTGAATTCGGGAAAGCAACAGGACCTGACGACATCGCATCTGAGCTCTGGAAAGCGAAGAGTTAGGACCCAACACTGTGGCTCAGTAAATTCTTTAACCGGGTTAATCAGGAAGGAAGAACACCATCTGATTGGCAAGAAAGTACCACTGTTCCAATATGGAAAAAGAAAGGTAGTCCAGCAGAATGTTCAAATTACCGTCCGATCCGGTTACTTTCCCATACCATGAAGATTTTTTAACGCATTCTTGAAAACCGTATTCGCGAAATCGTTGAAATAACAGTGAATCAAGCCGGATTTGTCAAGAACTGCGGAACTACTGACACAATACATACTGCGCGGTTACTCATGGAGAAACACCGTGAGAAGCATCGCCCTCTTTACATTGCCTTTCTGGATCTTAAGAAAGCATTTGACCGTGTACCACACGAACTCATCTGGTATGCTTTATGACAACACTTCGTGCCAGAAGAACTTGTGCGCTGGGTTCAATTGCTCTACCACGATCCAAAAAGTAAAGTTCGAAGTATGGCGGGTGTATCAAAACCGCTTCGTGTCTCTGTTGCTGTTCATCAAGGAAGCGCCCTCTCACCACTTCTCTTTGTTCTTGTTATGGACACCGTCACACGGGATATCCAACGTCCAACGCCCTACACACTGCTTTATGCATTTGATAGCAAAAATGATCTCGAGCAACTTGTTCAAAAATGGAATGATCACCTCATGCAACACGGTCTCATATTGAATTTAAACAAAACTGAATTTTTGACGACCGATCCCCATGAAACAGGCACAATCACTGTCAGTGGCAGTGATCTGCCCAGAAATGAGCGATTTAAATACCTCGGGTTAACGCTATCAGCCAATGGAGAACTGCATTATGAAATTGCTTCACGCATTAACGCAACCTGAATGAAGTGGCGTTCAACTGGTGTTCTTTGTGATCGATGTATCAACGAACGTATCAAATCTAAAATTTACCGCAATGTCATCCGTCCAGTCGCTCTCTATGGTTCTGAGTGTTGGCCATGAACGGCGTCTTGCGGTAATGGAGACGAAGATGCTACGTTGGACTAGTGGCGTCACACGTTTAAATCACATCTGAAATGAGGATATCTGCGATCGTTATGGGGTTGCACCGATCGTGGAAAAGTTACGAGAGAGGCGTCTTCGATGGTATGGTCACGAAATTCGTTCCAACGAGAATTCACTTGCCAAGATTGGTCTGAACATCGAAGTCGATGGTAAACGACCAAAAGGCAGACCTAAACAACGGTGGCTTGATACGCTGAATGGGGATTTGAAAGCCTCGAGATTGCACCCAGATCAGGCATTCGATAGAGCCAAATGACGAAGCCGATCACGACGAACTGACCCCGTTTGTGAACGGGACAAAGGCTGAAGCAAAAGAAAAAGATACGTAGAATTATAATTAATTTATATATATACCAATGAATCACGAACGATTCTTCAATTTGTTATCTACGAATAGAAAGAAAGCCACTTTGCCTGCTAATCTTTGCCAAATTTATCCGTCACCCATCCATGTCGCAAGTCCGAATACCGTAGCAGTTTCAATAACTGCATCAGTAAAAAAAAAACAGTAGGACTCGAAAAAATGCTTTTTATTTTCCTCCCCATCATCCTATCATCGATCATCAATCACTTTCTGCACAACGGCCACTTTCCCAACGATTGGAAGAGCGCTCTTATTGCCCCTATTCCCAAGAAAAACTAAAATTCTCTCAATCCCGATAGCTATAGGCCTATCTCGATCCTATTTTGCTCTCACAAAATCATCAATCAAACATTCCACATAAACGGGCACTGTGATACTACCTACATACTCACTCAGTTGAATACGCTCTCCTCGTTTTGAGAAAGGTTTTCGACTCTGCATCGCAAATTTCGGGATCCTAACCTTTCATCATTTCGGGATCCTAACCTATCATCATTCTTTGCAAGCTAACCCCTGGCTTTCTCGATGGGAACATCCCTCAGTACTTTATTCATGCCCTGCTGGCATCCCACAAGGACCGCAGAATTTTCCAAACCACTATCATACCCAAACCCTATCCGAGTAATTCAATATGGGGACAACTTGATCCATTATATCTCCACCAAGAGCATCCAGGTAGGCGAAGCTCGATTAAATTCTTATTAAGGCGGGGTTTGTAACTACTTCCACAAATGGAAACTATCCTTCAATCCCCAGAAATGCGAAACACTCACTTGACGCTAAAAATGTAGAGGAACACCCTAAAGAAGTCACCTATCTTCGTAGCCCATCTCACCAAAGCACTAGTGTGTGCAACCGGTGCTTCAGATTCATATGCCTATTATCAAATACAACATTCCAACGCACCAGACGGTTGAAATGTTTTGCAACAAAGAGCTTATTCGACCCATCCTGAATTTTGGATTTATTTTCTGGTTCGACATTTCCCATCCCAAGTGAAATGACTCCGGTGCCAAGAGCGCAAAACTCTTCGCCACTGTTCCTGCACCTTCAGAATCGAATAATGATCCAAATCAAATATATCCCAGATCCTACACGACTCCTGTCAAACTCAATTTCAATTTCTTCCGCAACCGCCAATCCCATCAAAACCCACTAATTACTCAGGCCATGCAGATCGAATTCGTTGAAGAGGATCTCCTGCGAATTCATCTGTTCCCTCAATTGCTTCTAATACCCCCATCTCAAAACCACTTTTTTGATCCCCAAGGCAGAGTAGCCTTCTATACAAATCACTATACCTTGTACCAATAACAATACCACCTCCAGTTCCCTCTTATAATAAGGAGAGTGAACACTGACAACAGAGTTCTTTATAAAACCTATAATGGAAATGGATGCCGCGATAACTGCAGCTAACAGAGGTCCCTAAAACCGGTATCCGGTTGTTGCGCCATTGATAATGATAATATTTTACCCATATTCCAAACGGGAGTGTGAATATTTAGGCGTTTGTAATGAGCACAATGATGGCTGATGCTGGAAATGTACCTTCGAGCTGACTATTATTAATCAGAGGGAGACACGCAAAATAGAAGCAAGCCGATGATAGACGCCGTGGGTATGAAATTTTTGTGTGTTTCATATTTTAGGAATTGATACATGATTCTCCACTTTAGCATTGCAGAAATTCAAAATACTTTTACTATATTTCCAATTTCCGGATATGAGTTCATATTGAAAACTCTAGCGTCAGTTCTTTTTGCAAACTTGCGCCGGTTAGCTGCTGGTCATAACTATCCCAGTTAAAAGTCTATATCTGTATAATAACGTAGTCTTCCTTTTTTTGCATCTATTTTCCAGATTTGCCCTTCCTACCCAGTTCTTCATTCGACATATTCTTCCTTTCAACAGTTTTTGTAGCACCTTCCAAAGCGATTACTCTGATTAATTTTTTCAACATTGCTGTCCGTAATAGTGTCCTTTGGGATTTTCCAATACCCTACCTCCCTCAGCAGGGTTGAAGGTGGCAATCATATAATTCGTGATGTGCCTTGCAATATTCTGTTCGGTGTGAGATACTTTGTTTCGTCAGATTAACTGCTCATCGAAACCAGATAATTATTCGGTGCTTGATGCTTATTTGGTGACTGCATTCCCCAACCACCCGACTTCGTGGGGATACGAGTACAATATGAGTTTTCCGGGAAGTAAAGACGTAAATCGTCATCACAATAATTTGTTCCGTACTAGTTACTATTGAGTTCTATAGACGACTAACAGTAGCAAACTGATGGACGCTATGGTCCCAAGTTGCAGAAACAGATCCCTATAAAAACATAATGTTGATCATGTTGCCTCCCGCAGGGTACCGTAGTCCTGTAGTGTACCATTACGGTTGCTCTAAGACTCTAAGACGCTTCAAAGTATTGATCCAATTGGATTGTCGCACCAACGATTATTATTATTTCCGAGTTGTTAGAATCTTGGCAGATGCCGGATATTACCTAATACTAGCATTAGGTGCCAAGCATTTAACCTCGGACCATCCTACCTACTAAATAATATAGGTTGCGCTAGTGGTAGTGGCCGGTGGTAGGTCAATGGAAGAATCCGTCCTCCCCGCAACATCGAGCACGTAGGCAGAACGGTGTACTTTGACATTTGCATGCATGGTTTGAACCAGACTGTGTGAAAGTCCCAGGACATGAAGGGAAGCCGTGAGAGATTTAGATGCAATACCTATAGCTGACAATATTATAGAACTACAACCACCTGCTCGAGACGCCAAATGTCTTTGATTTCCATAGTTCTCCTTCTTCTCCAGGTATTTCCGTTCGATGTTGCTATTATGGGAGATAGCAACATAAAAAATATAGGCTGAGCAACTTGTCTTGTCAACTAACAGTACGTCAGGCTTGTTGTGTGGAATATGGCGATCAGTCAGAACTTGCCGGTCTCAATACATGCTGTAAGTGAAACTATTAAGTACTGATTACGTCTCATATCGGTTCAACCGGACAATTGACAAATGGCTGCCAAAGATAATTCATTGCCTTCGACTTCCATTCATCGATCCGCTCCTGGTCCGACTTCACACAAATCAGAGAAATAAAAGATCAATCCTTCAAGTTAAGTGAAGTCAATCCACAGTCTGCCTTAAAGACAGCCGCATGCAAGAGGCTCGTCTGTCCCTTGCTGTAAAAATAAGCGTACAATGAGTCGACTGGGCGATCATGTTGTGCTGCCACGTCAACCACGCCTCTACCTCAGATGGTACAAAGGCAAGTTCATCCGTTCCACGAGAGAGTTTGGATGTTGCATTCGGAATTTGGACATAGTTGTCCGTATCCGCCGCTGGACGTTTTCCAGGTCGGTCTTCGTCCACGGCAATATTCCGAATGCATAAGCCAGTGAATGGATAGCGAATACATTCAATGCGCTTATCTCATTCTTCCCCGAGAGATGCGATTTAAGCACCAGCTTTACAGGTCGCAGGAATTCGGAATGCAGAGTATCCGTCAGATCACTAACTCGAGCATATGTTCCTTGTAGAATTTGTAGATATTTGTGGAAGTCTGTCTCGGTCATAGATTCCATGTGGAGGTCACCAATGCTATGTCCGGCATGCGTCTCGTGATGACCTTTGCGGATGGCTTGGATTCGACACTTGTCTAATCCAAACTCCACCCGAATATCACGGCTGAATATGTCTACTATTCACAGCACACTTCTAAGATGGTCGTCAGTACAGCTTGATGTCATCTAAGTACATCAAGTGTGTCAGTTCTCAATTAGGTAGGCCATACTTTATTGCAAAAGTATAAGTATAAAAGTATAAAGTAGTCATGAAAGTGGGTTCAGTGGCATGGAAAAACAAAGGGGACTCAACGATAATCGATATAGCAACTATATAGGTTTCTTTGGCCTCTAGTTGCTTGTACTACAACTACCGAGTGGATTATGAGTTGTGCTTTGCTGGTTCGCTGCTTCTTGGGGATAAGGTAGGTAATCCCCGCAGTGAGGAAGGGTGGAAATTCCTGCGGCCGAGTCATGACCTGATTTATGCTGTGTGCTATCCGACTGTGTATACTGGTAAATTTCTTATACCAGAAATTCTGCAAATTCGGCGGTGATCCACTTACCATGCTCAGCATGCTGGGCGGGTAAACCCCAAAATCCACCCAGTATTCTTTCGCTTCCGTTACCGAAAACTGCGCTGTCTGGACGCTTATTATTATTACAATGACATAAACCTAGAAGTAGATTTAGCTAAGCCAGTGTTTTCAGTGATTTATATAAATCCACCGAAACCACTCCCGTTGCGGAAATCGATATCTCTAAAAGCTGTCTGGCGTCTTCACCTATGCCATCGCTCCATCTCAGGCAGAATCTGCCCCGTCTTATTTTTCTACAATAGATATTGTCTTTATAGACATTCCGGGCTGGATCAACCTCATCCATGCCAATCAGGTGCCCTGCCCACTTGAACCCGTTGAGCCTAACGTGCAAGGTATCGCTCATAGATTTCGTCATTATGTACGCTACGGAATCGTCCATCCTCATGTAGGGGGCCAAACATTTTATCCAACGCAATCAAGAGAGCAATTTTTCTTACTAAGAACCCAGGCCTCCGACCAATATATAAGGACTGGCAAGATTATAGTCTTGTACAGAAATAGCTTTGACCCTATGGTGAGACGTTTCGAGCAAAACAGTTTTTGAAAGCTGAAATAGGCTTTCATCACAGCTGTTATCAGATGTAATTTTCGACCCTATCTCGATAGGAGAAATTATCAACGGTCTTAAAGTTGTAGTCACCTATCTTTATTGTTTTCGTTTGACCAGTGGGATTCGGTGTTATTGATTCTTTCTTCTTTGGCGCTGACGTTGCCCCAATGTGCTTCGTCTCGCCTTCATTAATGTGCAGCCCGATATCTCGCGCCACCTGCTCGATCTGGATGAAGGCAGTTTATACGTCTCGGATCGTTCTTCCCATGATGTCGATATCGTCAACATAGGCCAATAGTTGGGTTGACTTGAAGAGGATGGTGCCTCTTTCATTGGCATCTGCATCGCGAATCCCTTTCTCCAGGGCCAGGTTAAAGAGAACGCATGATAAGGCACCGCTTTTTCTTAGACCGTTGTAGATGTTAAATGGTCTCGAGAGTGATCCTGCTGCTTTTATCAGGTCTCGCACATTAGTAATGGGGCAGCTTAGTCACTCTTATTAATTTCGCCGGGATACCGAATTCTTTCGTGGCCATGTACAGTTTTACCTTGGCTATGCTGTCATAGACGATCTCGAATTCGATTTGTGTACACAGCAACAGGTGTCGATTTGCCACAAACAACAAAACAAATAATAATAAACAAGTGTTCTTGTGTTGCGTACAAGAACACTTTCGAACTAATGTATAAACACGGAAGGGTCAAAAATAGGTGAATTAAAGAATGACATTACTTTTGATTTTTAGTATTCGAGAAGTCTCCGGAAAGAGCTAAAATGTTCTAATCGAAAACACTTTACACGCGTGGTTGTTCTTTAATTCGCCTTTAGATTATCTTCTTATATATAAAAATCTGTTCGTTAGTCTCGCTAAAACTCGAGAACGGCTGAACGGATTTATCTTATCTTGGTTTTGAGATGTCCGTGGAGGTCTAGGGAAGGTTTAAAAGGTGAGAAAAATTCGAATAATTGCCGGTAACACGCTAAAAACAGCACTTTTCTTCTTCCCATATAAACGTTTTTTTCTAAGTAAAATTTAGAGTCAATTTGAACTTTATTGTTGTTTGTTGTTAAGTTCAATCACTCACTGTGCTCATCGGACATCATATTACAACCAAGTGACAATCTTTTATTTCTAAAAAGACAAAAGACATCAAATGTTTCATCGCTCAGAACATGTTGTATTGGAAAATAGAATTTCTGTTTTTAGTATCTTTGTTTCTCACCGTTTAAACCTTCTCTGAATTTCCATAAATAAGACCAAACTAGACTACCTACACCTAGACTAGATATTAAGTTTTGTTGCAAATTAAATTTCTAAACGCAACGATAATATTTGACATTAGATTTTACAACCAACTAATATGTCAATCCATCCTGTTGCATTTTAGAACACAGAAAGAAGTATTACGATATTGTGTTACGATATTTATGAGTGCGCGAGAATTTTCTTTACTTTGGCAATCCTTTGTGATAGTGACATTCCAGGGAATGTGCTCTTTTTGTAAGGGTTTGTGTAAACACAAAACCTTATTAAAATCGGTTTACTATCTGTCTGGCGGTCCGTCTGTCTGTCTGTCCGTCACACGCATTTTTCTCGGAGACGATTGTAGCGATTGGCACCAAATTTGGTAGAAGGTGAGAACTGTGAACGCTCACGCATATAGTGAGTTACATCCTTTTACGTCCAATTTAAGGGAGGGTCCCCATACATGCAAAAGGGGGGTGTCAATTTTTTTTTCATCAAATATAGTCATGCGGGATATCAAAGGTCTCGATTAGTACCTTTCGAAGCCGGTCTTAGCTTTGGCATTTGTTGAAAAGGTGGGGAGTGCGGGGGGATGAAAGTGATCATTTCTTCAAAGAACCCATTCCCAGAAACTACCCAACCGAAAAATCTGAAAAAAATCAGGGAGCTGCCACTATATGGTGCCTAGGCTCCGAAATACTCTTCATACCGATACCTGTTTAAATAAAGTTAATAATAATACATTACTATAATTTTTAGTAATTGACAGGAAAACCCCCCTTAAGTTCATCTTAGAATCACAAAATTTTGCAGCAATGTAGGCTACAGCATAGAGCATGACTCTGCCAAATTTTGTGAAAATCACGGTATAACTAACAAAGTTATACTAGGTCAAAACTGTCGCTTCTCTGCAAATTCAAGACTATGAATGTCAATATCACTTAAAAGTGTAAATTTTCACATAATATATGCATATTTTACGTGCTACATGCTAATGGGGCAAATGCACACTCAAATCTCTTTATAAAAGAAATACACAAAACCTTTCATACCTGAAGCGTCTAGCTTCCGTTTCCCGACTTGTTTATATTTTGCGATTGTGACATTTTACTGCTAACTGAGCGAAAAATTTTCTCACTTTGATTATTTACAATTTACGATGCCGAGGAGCAGACGACCTGACTTAGGTCGTCGCAGTCAATCAAATGTGGGAAGAGCTACCTCACGTGCTAACTGCACTGATGACCAGAGAGAGACAGATCAAGAAAATACTCGTATTGCTATGCCAGAATTGCGTTATTTAGTGAGTGATAATGAAGTAGATAGGCCTAGAATACAACGAGTTCGTGCACATCAAACACAACACCAACAATCACGACATAATGCAATTGATCGAATCCACAGACGGAATGCTCCTGTGATTCTTGAACGAGCTGCATTCCACTATGATCCGGCAATTGATTATAATGCCGACAAATCGGTAACAATTGGGGAAACGAAAATAATTTGTAAATATTGTAAGGCGTTAAAATACCACCAGATCCTTTACGATCTTTAATTTCTGGGATTGGAAATGATTCTAAGCACTTCTTGGCCAACATTCAGAAATATAACAGCTGTTTCCAGATGACATCATTTGGCACTACACATATTATACAAGACAATTTCATGCCCACTTTCAAGGTATTATATAGCAGAATATTTTTTTATAATATTCAATATGTTCTAAAATGTATGTATCGGAAATAATTAATCGACAAATTTTTAAAAATTACAGAAGGCAGTACGAAGTCTGCCGGGTCAGCTAGTATTGTATAAGAAATTTAGAAATAGAACAGTCAAAAGTAGAATATTGTTTTTTGGAAATAAAGTAAGTTTTTTTAAAGTGGAAACGCGAGTGTTCATAATTTAATAAGAGTTGTGCAACGACGTAAGTAATAGTAATAAATCTTTAGCTTTTCCTTTTCAGAAGTTCGAATACCCTATCGTTCCGCAGCTAAGTTGCGGCATCCCGGAACGAGAGCAACCACGGCCATCAAAGTCAAATCCGCATATTAGCTTGATACTATTGGCACGTGGAAGAGCAGTCAATCATATGCTTATACGTCCATCAGAAAATTCCTTGGTAAACATTAGGTGACTCTGATGCAGCCGATCATATAGTTTCCAGATTCGTCTTTGAAAACATATACTCCGTCGTAATCATCAAAAGAGAAGAATTGTCAACAAATGGCTTTCAGTCTTTTGGGATTGGAAACTTAATACTCTTCACTGACAGGTTATCTCTGGAAGTCGTATCAGGTGCAGGGGTGTTTTCGGGAAAGCCGATTGTAAAATTGGCTTTACGTCGCCAAAAAATAAGGACCATATTCCAGGCGCATATATATGCCATTTTATTGGAATCAGTAGAATGTTTGCGACAAAAATGTAGGGGCCGAATTCGTTCCGATAGTGGAGAAGCAGCACTAAACAGCATATCAAGTTGTCATCAGGTGCTTTTCAAACTTGACTGACTGAACGGAACATGATGTAGGTGCCAGGACACTCAAACATTGCTGGTAATGAGAAAGCTGCAGCACGCTGGATC
Source organism: Hermetia illucens (assembly GCF_905115235.1). Lineage (NCBI taxonomy): Eukaryota > Metazoa > Arthropoda > Insecta > Diptera > Stratiomyidae > Hermetia > Hermetia illucens. The sequence goes on along the minus strand of NC_051849.1, from coordinate 84,326,122 downwards.
GCCAAGGTTCTGTATCCACAATGGTGGGGCCAGAACCAGCTTTTGGTATTCGGCCATCTACTGTCGAGTCTAGGATGAAGGAGGAAATTGAAAGGATTCACGCAGCCGAATGGAGAAATTTTAACTTCTGCCGGTAGATGAAAATCTTTGTGAAGGAGTGGAAGTGGGACATGGAAAAAAATAGTATGGCTTTTAACGGTACACTCTTCCTTAATTAATTAAAAATTTTAGTGGCGGTCTGGCATATGCAGCCAATATGGCTTCGTATGCAGCTGCCCGGCCTCCTCAGATTTCAGACGAAGATACTTTGGTAAGGTTTCCTTCGACGAAGAGTCTGCGCATTCTCTGTCTCTGGAGGTTGTTCTCAGATTCGCTGCTTGAGAATGCCGTAGGCGAGAGGTCATTGAATAGGAGTGAGTACAATGGTCCTAACAAAGGTCCGGGTGCTTGGAGCTGCACCTCCCCCCACCAAACTAAAATGATTACCTTTGGGTGCCAGAATAACTGGAACATCGTTGGTAACCAGGAAACTGACAGATTGGAAGATCTGAATCCCCAATGGTGAGACCAGAGTCAACATCTGCCATGCACTGTCAAGTTTGTCCTGAAGGTTGAAATTGCAAGGATTCGCGCAGCTAAATTAAGAAATTTGAATTCCAGCCGGCAACTGACAACTTTTGCGGACAAAAACCAGGAACTCTGGAGCAACATTTCTAATGCCCCTTAAGGCGCTAGACAGGAAAACTCCAGTGGGGCTTGCAAAACACACATGGAAAAAATTGGAGTAGTACCCTCGGCTTTATATAACTAATATGGCGAAGAGGACAAGGCGACTCCGCCTACTTAAATATCACATGAAGAAACCGCGGTCAAGTTTTCTTCAACGTTGAATCTAAGCACTCTCTGGCTCTGGAAGATATTCTCAGATTTACAAAAACACACAAAACCTTGCATACAATTTAATGTTCGTTTTCTTTTTAATAATGTACACCAAAAGGCTTAAAATGAATTTTGATAATATGCCACGTTTGGTTTGGAATCTGTATTTGCTTTTGTTCAAAATATGTGACAACGAGTTCAATGAATTTACAATGACTACAATAGGACTTGTGAGTAACCATGGTGGATTATATATCGGATTGATACTTCTCCTGATATTTGTGAGCCTACCTTTGAGGCACAGTATTGATCATTATTTTTCCTTTGCGGCTTTTACAGCTGCTCCTTAACTATCAATTTATGAGGAGTTCACGGGATGAACTAACTAAGCACTGTGAGGACAGTAGTACGAAAGTATTGTAATTGGTGGATATTTTCAAGGGTTTGGTTTGACAGGGGATCAAATAATTTACCTCGTTAGTGAAAACTGGTGGAAGTATAATGTTAGCAATTGAAACCCAAGTAACATATCAGGCTTTCAGCACATCTACTCGACAACGGACTCGCCTCTTTTTGAGAAGCTTGCGTTCTCTTTCACAATTTTGTGTCAGCGGAAGACCCCACTAATTAACCAGCGAAATGACTTTTATATTGAAAGTATGGTATCCGGACAAAGTAAACAAATTCCTCGGCGTATTGTAACCAACACCTGCTACAATGGTTATGAAACCTAGATAGCGGAGAGAATCTAACACTATACGAAGAAAGAAGAGCGAGATCCATATGAGAAAAAAACCCTGGAATCGACATCTTCACCATTCGTGGAGCTAGGGTGTGTCAACGGATGGTGAGGGTAGTTCTTGTAAACGACATGTACAATATGCGAATTAGTTGAGGATCGCTATCTCAAGTCACCTGGAACGAAAGGATGTGCTTAATGAGTAACATTTCTACTATAATTGAGTGCATTCCCTTTGTCAGATTTTCTCTGAAAAACAACCCCCTAGTCAATTGCATCATATAACTATCACGATAGGTAATATGTTTTTGAACATAACTTCAGCTCAGTAGAAGATAGACAAGTATAAAGAGATACCCTCCAAGGGGGGGGGGGGGGATACGCGCACTCCATCACGGTCGGTTCAGAGACAGTGTGGTACGCAGGCGCGACCCGCAAAGCTTACGCTTTACCTCCTTGCCAAGAACGTCAGCCCATACCTCTGCGGCGTAGAGCAGGACAGCTTGCGTTGAACACATCAGGAGACGTCGCCTACTAGACGTAGGACCCCCAATATTTGCCATTAACCTACTTAATGCCGAAAGTCTAGCTGCTGCTTTGATTTGCTCAAAAAAGTTTATCTTTGAGTCAAGAGTCAGTCCGAGGTACTTTACCTTTGGTTTTGGCTCACCGAACAACATGGGACGCAGGGTCGGAATTCTCTTTTTAGTCAGGATGATTACTTGGTTTTTTCCTGTGCAAGTTTGGAACCATGAGTAGTCATCCATCCGTTTACCCGTTGCATCAATATGTTTTTGCGCCTGTTCGACAGTGCGTCCAGCAACAAACGCCGCGACATCATCTTCATAATCGACCAGGCGCGGCTCTTCTGACATGTCCATTTTAAGTAGACTATTATAGATAGCGTTTCAGAGGTCCGGCCCTAGGATGCTACCCCGACATGACCTCCATCCTCCTCTGACCCTCTAGAGCAGGGAACGTTTCATCAGATAGTCCCTCAATATTCGTGAGAGATAGTTCGACACGTGGAAAGTATTGTGTAGTGTGCCTAGAATGTCTTTCCATCTTACGGAATTAAAGGCGCTTCTAACGTCAAACGTTACGGCGGTTATGTACCTCCCCTCGTCGAATGGCATCGACGACTTACATGATAGCATTAATTGTGGATCTCCCTGCTCTAAAACCAAACTGCTGTAGAGATAAATCTCAGGCAACGCGTACCGCTTCAGCGAGTCTACTTCTGATGAGCTTCTGGAGCACTTTTCCTGCAGTGTGAAGCATACATATTGGACGGTATGAAGACGGCAACTCGGGCTCGCTTTTCCCTTTGCTAATCAGCACAAGCCTCGCCACCTTCCAACGGGAAGGGAAATGCCCTCTTTCGGGCGCGCGTTGAATGCGCCGAGCGGTAGCTTTGGTCTGTGTTGGAATAACAATTTGTACACCTCTGCTGAAATACCATCGGGTCTTGGTGCCATCTGGCCTTTCATAGGGAGGACTGACTGTTCCAGGTCTTTTCCTGATAAAAGTGGATTGTTCTCTGCGCTCTCGCTCTCGCCGACGTCATCATCCCATACGGGGTGTACAAGGAATAGTGACCGTACAATGCAGCCCATCTGCTCGGCCTTAAGTGAACAATTTTTCTGATAACCAGTTTGTAACCGAGACCCCATTCACTTTGTCGACTAGATCCTGCCAACAACGAGCTTTGCTCCTGTTCATTGCGCTGCGGATTGCGCTGGATGATTTGTACTCCATCATTATGATACATGTCTCCGCCCGGCCGTTTAGACGTTGTGTTAAGCGGCGGAACCTGTAACGCTCGTTCCGGAGCTCTGTAATTTCCACCGTCCACCAATACATAGAAGGTTTGCCACGTCTCGATTCCCTCCCGAGCATGGAGGCTCCCCAAGGCGTCGTTATCAGGTTCATAACTGAATTTACGACAGTGTCGGCTTTAGCGCTACCGCCCCCCTTTACCCGCTACCCGCTCCAACGCCGCCACACCACCAAGAGTTTCGACAAACTTCACGGTGTTCTCACTTTCGCGACGTTCCATGCACAGAAAGAGCGTCGCGGTGATGCACACCGAGAGTTTGTGTCCACCAGTTCGAAGGTAATGCATTGGTGGTGGCTTGCCGAGAAATCTTCCAGAACTCCAGAAACCGTCCACCAGCGACACCAGTGATTCCGACGTGAAGGTTATGTCTTTAATGCTTCCCCCGCAGCCTTGGCGTCGAAACGTTCGGGTGGATTCGGTGTTTAGAACTACCAGTCCTGTTCTCACGGCCATTTCCAGAATTTGTTTCCCTCTGGAGTCTGGGTAAAGTATGTCCCATTCAAGTGTCCTAGCGTTGAAGTTACCCCCGACCAGGATCCGCCTATCCAGAAAATCAAGCCTGCATCGAAAGTTCGGCATCATTTCATTCGGCGTAAGATAGACACCGAAAAACGTTATCCCTCAACACTAAATCCAGACAAAGCCGTCCCTTCGGCCTTGGATAGAGCCCTAAGGAGGGTGTCGTCCCGAACGCATACGGCATCGGTACCTGATATGTCAGGCTGCCATGAAACTGGGTCGTTGTTTCGATACTGCTCACTGATGAGCACTAAATAGGCTTTGGTCTCGCAACTCGTGAGCGGTTGCAGTCCGGTGCATATTAATTTGTAAGATGCAAATTATGTTGACCGCGTCCTAGCTCTTCCCAATTCTGCTCTGAACACCGGATATCGGTCCCTATATAGGACGCAGCTTTCCTTTTCATTGCAGGTGTTCGCTTTATGGGCGGACTGATCGCATTTACGGCATGTTGCTGTTCTGTCAGGTCCCCGACAGGTTGCAGATGTCTGCCCATAATCCAAACATCTGTTGCATTTGGCCGGGGCGGTCCGGATTCGTATCCTACACACTACCCAACCAATTCTGATTTTCCCACTGTTTAGAAGTTTCCTTGCGTATTGCTCGCAACTTCCACCACAGCGAGTTTTTGGCTTCGGGAGTTTGCAGAGGTGAGGCAGTCAAGGTCTCGGGTTTCCAGAGAACACATCGGCTAGAAACAGAAGCATTCTCTTCCAGAAGCCCCTTCACTGTTTCACAGAAAGTAACTATATTTGTTGTCCTCGGGTCTAGTTGGACTACGACTCCACTGCCCTTTGTTTTACGAATGGAAGACACACAGTTTCCACTGTGCCTCTTTCCGCAATTATAGCACTGCGTGGTATTGTCTGGGTTCCCGTCTCCGTTGCAGGTGCGCGTTACCTTCGGAGTTCCCCTTTCCTTTTGCGCATCCTGATGTCTCGTCGGTTATTCCAGCGCTTGTTGCGGCCTTCGCTGGGCGCTGGGGCGAGCGGCGCACTTTCGTGATGCGTATAAACGCAGCCAGCTCACTCCCCATTTCCACTATCTCCTCGTTTGTTTTGTTTTTGCCCGCCACTTAAGTTTTTCACCAGTTCATCGTGTGCAAGGGAGCGGGCCGCAATAGTCAGGAACTGGTATACCCTCGGGAAGGAAACGCCTACCCCAGTTCCCTGAGGCCTGACCTAAGATTGGCTGATCCCGGAACTCACGGCGGGATTAGCGCTCGCTCGGGGCAATGCACACTACCCAACCAGGGTCCCAAAGGGGCTACCACCTTGGCAAAGCTAGGCTCATATCACCCCATCAACGTCGACAAGGAGTTGTTGTATTGAACTGCGGTTTTAATGCACCACCACATTTCAAATTTTTTGTCTTTGCCCGCGGTTGAGCAGGTAAACCCAGCGCACACCTTCTTTTAGCCTAAGATGTTGTCATAGTGTATACCAGACGAAATTATGAGACGCGTGGCACACCTTCTTTAGAACGGGAGGTGTTCCCCTTGACAACGATTGATGAACTCCATGAACTACAAAGTTAGAATCTAATTCTTCATTTTTCGTTAATTAGATTGCTAAATTTCAAAATTTTGGCTCGCCGGTAAACAAAGTACTATTGCTGCTCTTGATAGAACAGAATTTCTATATCCAGAGTACACTGGCATCGATTCAATTAAATTACAAAGTTGAAGCTCTTTGCAGTCGAATGCTTAGATATCAGCGGCCGCAATCTTTGCTTCATATTTGGCTCCAGTTTCATCGACGGGGAGCTTGTAGCAAAGGATTTTCTTTTCATTGGCATTAATTTGTATGTCACAACTCCGGGGTCGTTCTGATATGAATACTTAATCTCTATTTGTCTACAGATTTTTGTGTATCCATTCTCCACCCATTAACCGATACTTTCTTACATGGCAGTCATTCCTGATATTATTTTCAGCACATTCGCCGGAAACCGAGGACATTGCATGACTACTCTCCCTCAACGAGACATCGAAAAATTAATTGCAAAGGATCTCCAAGATGGCATATCATCATCTTGACCGCAGCAAAATGTCCTTATGCTGCCGGAATTTTAAACAGCTCATTGAATGGCGGAATGCATTCTTCTCGTCTGACTGCAACTTAACGGCACTCCTCTGCATGTTGAACCAGCATGGAAAATAGGAAAGACATGGGAAATAGAGGATATGGAAAGAGCGATGGGAAAGGACCTTGTTTGCTAAGTGAGGCTGTGTCAAGAATTGCGAATGACGTGTACTATGAAAAATTGGTTTTCACTCGAAGTAGTGGCGCGTTAGCTGGTTGGGAATGAAAGGCACTTTACAAATCGCGCTCGTCCCATTGCAACTAGGATTTCTAACGCCTGGTGAAGGAGCAGGCACCATGGCCTGGCCGGTGCATTCTGAACTGAACTATTTGGGGGAGTTGTTGAAATGCCGTGATATTGGGAGTGAAAAGGCTTTTTCTCTAATTGCATACGTTTCGAAAGAGAAAAATGCATGTTATGCAAATGACTCGAAGGTTTTGAGCGTTTTTGTGGCTGGCAAGTCATTCACTAATGGAATAGTGCAAATGACGGTGCTAATCAATCAGATATTAAACACTCAACTTATGCTACAATCCATCAAAGCCTGAGTGAAAGAGTGTTTTATCTGAAATGTTGATGCAATCCACATGAAATGCTGACGCAATCCATATCTTATTCAATAGTCAATAGAATTCAATTTGCCGAAGTACGAATAGATACTTGTAACGTCTTCTCGTTGGGAGTTTGATATCTTCCCTACATATGGGTAAGATTCACCGAAGAGGTAATCCATGCAATTTTCAAGACCATCCAGCAATTATTTAATCCGATATGTGCACAGCTCAACAATATTTGGAAACTTCACAATTCATTCCTTTCCCTTGGGTGTCCGACCGAATATACTTGACTTGACTGAATAATTGAATTGAAATGTAACTTATTTATTTAAATCGTTCCAGTGCAGGCAGGTTTTAGCTTCGGACTATGTAAAGCACATTTCATATCAATCCGGTAATATCCGTTTCGGGTGCTCAATGGGGATTCTGTAGAATGCATACCATGCACATTTGAGGATGCATGAATTGCTCCATAAGTTTCCGGAGTCCATCAGAGATTGAATGGAATTTTATTGAAAATATTATTTCTAATAATGTTTGCCCACTTTGATATCCTTCCTGAATGCGAACCGTATATGCATGATGTATGTTTGCAGATTGATCATAGCATTAACATATGCATGTTTGGGATTGTCCTTTTGCTCCGTGAGTTCTGTAGTTTTGGTATTCTGTTCGTGATGTAGCTTTGGGTTTGAACCTTGCCATAAAGACAATTATGGGTGATGCTGATGAAAGCTAATTTATCTTCCGAAAATTAATCCAGTTTGTTGTGGAAAAGCTCTCCGTTCTGCTTGCGCCACCTTATGCAACGTTAATGGCACCGAAAATGTGACCTTCTGCGTTTTGCTACTATTATATATATGGATGAATTAGCTTTAGGTTTAAATCTTTCATTATTTTATTTATTTTTGGTAATTCTTGCGACAAACTTCCGGATTAAAATATAAAGGCAGACAACGATTGGAAATTTCTGATTTTAGATCCAAATTAAATCGACTTCAAATTAAGAGATTAAGGAGATAAAATTATAATTCGCGCCAATCATCAACCTTCCAACACAAACAGTCTTGAACAATTTGAAGGTTGCTTCTCAAAATTTGCAGGCAGTATTATTGAACGTCTACAATATAGACCGACAGCAAATTCAACTCAGAACCGTGCGTTTCTTACTAATAAACATGTATTTCTTTAGTTCACTTAAAGCATTCCCTGCTTATCGTAAGAGGCGACTAGAATTGATAAAAATTTGTGGGCTAGCAACCTGCAAATTTTCATTTAACCTGGAATATGTGATCTGGAAAGTGGTTGCAGATGCAAATCCGGTGTCGGAGAATATCGATGAACATTGGGTTGCCTTCAAAAATGCTCTTTTTTCGGGTGCTACACAGGCTGTAGGTCACGTTCCGATACTCAGTCATAAGGTCTGGCAGATTGCCGGATCATAGATACATATGGATAAGATTCATCGAAGCGGAGCGATAAATGGAAGGGGTTGAAGGCTTTACTAACTGCTGCAAGTGATGGTGGAAATGACGCGCTCGAGCTCCGATACCGAGCAACATCCTGAGGAGTTCAACGTGGTGTGTGCTATGACGAAAGAGAATTTGCTATTGCAATGATCAAGACGCAGAAGATGCTACAGATCGGAATGATTTCAGAAATGTATACCGCATCACGAAAGAGCTTGCATATGATCGCAAATTTTTTGATGGTCCTGTGACGGGGGTCAACGGTCGACTAATCATTCACGATGTTGAACAGCTGAATAGGTAGAATAGGTACAGTCAGTCACTGTAACATGCAGACAAGGACTGTTCCTTCAAACAGAACAGAAATCATTTCAGTCATCAACGCACTCAAACGGAGTAAAACCACTGGGCTTGATGGTCTTCCCAAAGAGCTATTTATCGCTACATCTGCAGCTATTGCGAATCTGCTGCTTCCGAGACTTTTCAGATAGTGGAATAATGGGATGTTCGTCAGATTCCAAAGATGGGGACCCGTTTTGAGTTTGGCAATGGGAGGGGTCTCTGTGTGCTCCCTTCCATCGCAACGATAATAGCTAAAATAGTGCTGGAATGCATCAGAGAACATCCAGAAAGATTTCCGCTGCCGATCCTGCTGCATTGACTACATCAACACCCTACGTGTAAGACAGAGAGCCAAGTAAAGTTGGACTGAAGAGACCAACAAAACCTAGGTTCTCAGTCTGACGGGTCATCGCACTCTCCCTATCTATATTAATGGGCAGAGCATCGAAGGCGTCGATCAATTTGTAGATTTAGAAAATATGGTTTCTTCGCCATGCAGTAGAATACACTTTTCCAAGATGACCGACGGGTGGGTCGCCCCAAAGGTACTTGGGGCAGAACAGCAGAGGAGGAATGGGGTGTCGTGGGGGGAGTTGAAGGGCATTTCCTGTAACCGAGAACGATGGCGACTCCACCAAGAGGTGAATGATAACCATATACATAAACTTAATATGATATGAAATATAAAAATGTATAAAATTAAAATTTGACCAACATCTTCTTCTTTAACCTTTGACCGCATTCAGTAGTGGCGTCGTCTCATTTTGATTGATTGCACGATTTTTCTTCGACATTGGGTGGAACCGAGAGACTGCCAAATCACCACCTAGCATATATAGGCAACGGTGTTTAGGTCGGTTTGTGGTCATTTCCGATCTACTTTGGTACTTAGACCGATCTTAGTAAGTTATCAGACTGACAGGATGGATGACATTGCGGTAAATTTTGGAATTGTGTCGTTGGCTAATGTGTGATGTAATGAATATCTTTTCTTTCCAGTTGCACTGACACGTGAACAAATTCGATAACTCAATTCAATGTTGGCTAATGGCATTGGTCTGAGATATTTAAATCATTCAATTTTCGGCAAGTCACTGCCACTGACAATGATAATGCCTGTTTTATTGGGATCGGTTGTCAAACATTTTTATTTGGACAAGTAACTCAATTTGGTTGTGAGATGCTAAGAAAACACTATCCGCGTAGAGGAATGCATAGAACGCTGAGCGATGGATACCACGTGTGACAGTGTTCATGACAAGGACAAAGAGGGGAAAGCCGCTTCCTTGATAGCCATCTACAGAGGCACCAAGGATATACCTACCCTACCTACCCTTTACATTTTACTCTTGGGATGGCGGTAGGGCAATTAACCCGTGCATGGTTTTCTCTGATATTAGGTGTTCCCACAAAGCAAACCAGAGTTCCTGCAGCTCACAGTCAAATGCTTTCCCCAGATCCTGAAATGCAACGTAAGTAAGGCGGTGCTTCTATTTCGTCTATTTCTTCTATTTTTGCAGTTCTCAAAAAGCCCGGTCTAGTTTACAGCTATCTGAACGATGCTGCGACTGCAGTTATCAATACATTCAAACACTGTTCTGATATTGTATAACTATCGGATTGGACAGTAATTTGAAAACTGCCTTCATTTTTCCATATTAAAGCGGTTTTGCTTTTTTTGGTAATCAAATGATGTTCTACTCTTCTCAACAATGAGTCAGGAATCCCACCTTACAGCCATCCTGGGCTACTAGATTCCGTTGCACCAGATAACAAAAATTGACTAGTCGCCCTCCATTTATGTATGATTTGTCCGCTCCCATTTCGCTGTTCAGATATACGCGTAAGCTGGTATTTGGCAGGGACGTGGACGAAGTTCTTCATTCGTTAATGTTGCAGATCAGAATAAACCTGTTGCACTAAGCATGCATCAGTTTATGAAAGCTTTTGAATAAAAGTGGTGGTTACTTTGCGTGCACTGCTTCCATATAGCACTTCTGAGGGGACACAGCTCCGGAACAACCTCAATTTGGCGTTAGTTTTGAGATTATCCCATTTCCAAATTTGGAACAAAACAGCGTAGGCGGATTTATCGCTGCTAATGCGTTGGCTGCTGTCAAGTTTGGTCCGATCCCTGAAGAAACAATGCTTGCTAGATATGTAAACTCATTGAAGCCTTCGACGTTCTGCCTATTAATGCAAATTGGAAGAATGCGACGACTAGTCATACTGAGAACTTTAGATTTGTTGGTGTTCATTTCCAGTCTAATTCTGTTACCTCCTTTACAAGCTCCACAGCCATTTGGTCAAGGTCCACGTCAGAGGTGACAGAACAAACATATCATCAGCGTAAGTAGGATGTTTGGGGAAAGATGACGTCGTCCTTTGAAACCCTCTATGTCCTCCAATCAACCCAGCATAGGAAACGTCACTGTTAACGAAACATTTTGCGTCACCATATGTTGCCTTGGTAATAGCCCATCCTACGTAAAGCATTCTTGATGCTCCCCTTGTTCGCACTATCGAGAGCTTTCTCTAAATCTATAAAAAGCACTGGTCCTCAATGGCCGGAATGGTGTTAATGTGGTTAGTACAGGAGAATATTAGCCAGATACCAGCCTGTTAGCTGCTGATCAAGTTTCCTAGGTATCTTTCGATGGGCTTCAGAATGTTTCTGACTAATATCCTTGCAAAATACCCCTCTCTCACAAGATCAGTGACATGGCAGAAAGTGGCGGTTGGTTTACTGCTGACGGTAATATGGTCGATCTGATTTTCACTGCCCATCAGCTAAAATCTGTGCTCAAACAGAAATAAGACTTTATCGTTCCGATTCTCAAGGTTTCGTATTGCTCAGTTTTCTATAGAAAGTTAAATTATAGCACTATAGTGCCTTTGGACTGGAGTTTCAAATTCAGTATCTTATCTAAAAACAGGATTGGTCCTCACAAGGCAGGTCCGCTTTTCTTTTGAGGCTTACACAATGAAATCATCTCTTTCAGCTACTCCTTTCGTAACCTATTTAACCGTGGCATCGTTCATCTTGAAATGTCGGACCTAATTCTTTACACAGTTCGGGCTTTTTCTTTTCGATCCAACTCTCAACTCCTTTTATATAATTTTAACTAACCTGGATCCCTGACTTCGCCAATGAGCTGTTGAAAAAAACTACGTTCCGACGGCGACTGATGATCCCCTTATGCAATCAGATTACGCTAAGCGTATCACAGATAAATCTACAGAACTGGAAGCCCGTCTTTTCTAATCTGCTGGCGCTTCTCTCAGAGTACGACATTTACGTCGCATTAATGCAAGAGCCTAGGATCGGAGAAGGGCTCCAAAGTAAATATTGTAATTTATTCTACAGCACAAGAGGCTTTAACTAAGCATTTACTCTAACAATAAGAGCACTAACAGTAAAAGCGGCTTAATCGGAGTCAAACTGAAACAGACGCGGAAGGACAAAGTGTATCTTCTCGGAATATATGATATACGACCGGTTAGCATCGCTTGAATCACAGGAACCATACTACTACTACTACTAAGCGACAGCGGGTGGAAAACTGCAGAGTGCTTGACCAGGGATTCTTTTCGGACCACAGTTGGATACTTTTCAGTGCAAATCTTGTTGTAGAAGTCACCAACTCCTTTAAAGACGTCAGGAAGACTGACTGGAGGAATTTTGGTGAAGTTACATATCAAGAATAAACTCCCCGGTGCGTGAAGCGGTAGCGTTCATACGTTTAGCAAACTGGAGTGAAAGGTCGGGGCTCTGGAAAATATATTCGAAGCCACCTTCAATGTCTTATGCCTTGCAGGACGACATTCCTACTTTGATGGAATGAGGATGTCTCCAACCTTAGGAAGTTGATCACGAAGACTTTCAACATCTGTTACAAGCATTAATGCTAGCAGCTACATAAGGGTAAACGGAAAGGGTATAAGTTGTCCATTAAGACTCCGGAAGCGGTTCTCGCTAGACTATTGTGAAAACACCAGCGAATCTGCAAATCTCAGTAAGATTCTGGCGGCGAAATTTTAGAGCCCATCCTTTCTCAAAAAAGTGAGAGCACTGTTGGACAGAATCCGAGATCCTGGAGCTGCTAGTTTAAACGTACTTTCCCGCCAGCGAAGAGGACTGGAGTCAAAGCCTTGCTTCAAATCGGTTATAGATATAGATAAAACCAGAGGATAATCAGCTTGTGGTCACACAAATCTCCGGGCCCAGGAAAAGTAGACAAGTCGGGAAGCGGGAAACTCTTGTTGAATGATGCAAAAGATTTTGTTGGTTTTATATGCCAGAATCTTTGGCTACTCAAAGGTTCCACTTATATAAAGCTAGTAGTGTATAGACATTGAATATATCCGATATTCAATTTAATGTGTTTTTTTTAGAATTGTGGGGCCCGCATCAACTTAATGCTGGACCGGACCAAATGGAGAGCAACTTACTCCCTCTTTTTTGGTCCACGGACCCTTCGTTTAGGGCTTAGCATTCAAACTTTCTAAAAAATAGGCGATGATGGCTTTACGGTTTCCTACCCTCATTTGGTCCGGTCCAACATTAAGTTGATGCGGACTTATGGCCCCACAATTCTCAAAACAAAATATTTTCAGCTCTGGCCAAGCTCTGGCCAATAAGGACCATTCAACATCTGCGAACCGCTTCGGTCACGCTGCTCCCAGGGCAGAGGTGAGGCAGCGTCTGACGATTTGCCTCTGCGCTGATAAGAAACCGTAAAGCCGTTATCGCCTAATTTAATGTGGCATTGACATTTTATCCCACGGGGAATAGTCATTTGAGGGGAAAGGGGCAACTTTGACCTACTAGAACTTTGCTACTAACAATAGAATTTTCACCAAACTTTCCAATGTCATGCCTCCTATCAAAGTCTACCTAGCTGGAAATCGTACGGATCTAGAACGAAATTAAAGGGGTTTTTGAAATTGAATGAAAATATAATAATGTACTACTATTAACTTTATTTGAGTAGATATTGTAGCGAAGAGTATTTTGAGGCCTAAATGCCATGTGCACGGATCACCATGAATTTGTTCAGATTTTTAGGTTGAGCAGTTCCTGAAAACGCATCCTTGAAGTAATTGAACCTTTTGAACCTTCGCATTCCCCCATTTTGCAACCAATCTGGAAACTAGTGCCAGCTTCGAAGAATGAATCACAGTACCCAGCTTTCCACCAAATTTCAAAATCAATAGGAGTAACCGTTTTTGAGAAAAGTGATTGTATCAGAGGGACAGATATTAAACCGATTTTAATAAGGTTTTGTTTTCATGTTTTTACCGCTCTCCTAGAGGAGCATAAACGAAAATCGGATTAAAGGGGGTCTTACCCATAATATCCATGTTAAAAACCAAGATAATTCAATCTGATCTAGGAGCTAGAGTGGGGACACCCCCAGTGTGGTGTCATGTGTTCAGTGCTCCGGTTGTTAGCGGTGGGTGAACTTCTACGCATATTGTACAAGAGCGGTGTGAAGGTGTTGCCTTATTCCGACGGCTTGGTGAACTCGGCCGAAGGGACCAAGGGAAGAGATTATTTCTACTTCAGCGGCTGAATGAACAAGGATTGGTTCTTTGCTTCAATGAAAGGGACCTCGGTGTGATCCTCTCCAAATAACAATAGGAGCTGAATATAGAACTGAGTGTTTGGAAGGCCTGGATTACCTGCGAGAACACTTTTGCAAGGAAATGGGGTCTTCGCCCGATGATGGTTCTCTGGATGTACATATCCATGCCGTGGTTGATCCCATCCTAATGTACGGCCTTATTGTGTGCTGGTAGGCACAGAGCAAGAAGTGCAACATAACCAAGTTTAAAAAGATTTAACTAATGAGTGTGCAGGTACGCCTGGGGCTCTAAAGTTTTTCTTGGCAGATGTCCTCAATGTACTCCTCCACCTTCTAGCTTTGGACATTCATATTAAATACTTCTTATTTCTTTACAATTGCTCAGCTCTAGCTAGAATTTGCTGATTTTCCCCAGAAATTGCAAATTTTATTTAATTTTGAACTGTGGTACCGCTATTTAAAAACTCCCCTAAAAGCACGAAGTTTAACGCAAATTCCATCACCAGATTATTGTATACTTTATAAATCTTATAAACGCCACTATAGGAGAAACTTTTCCTGAAATTAATCATCCTACACACTTCCGCTTCCCATTGCTCCCTGTATACACTTTTTCTGCTCGACAATGTTTTTATAAGCTGGCAGCTAATGGCACACCATAGTATTACTCCACCAACGTTCATACCTTCCGCCAAGTAAAAACTATAGCAAACTTGCTTCTGACGCAAAGATTCAAAGCGTATAAAGAGGTTTCAACTACTTCACAACTACGAAAATATCCTGCAAAATTTTTATCGAAGGAATAGTAAACTTTGTCTCGAAAAAGTTCTCTGTACACGTTCGAACTTTTGAACTTTTGTCCGGCATTAACTTCCATTCCCAAGTTTCGTAACTATGAAAGATTTTAATAATTGATAATAGCTTAGCGGAACTTGCCGAGTTTGAAATATTTCCGCTAATTACTTTCGCATAAAACGAGATTAACAAGCAATCCAGGGAAATAGGGGTTCAATCATGTCTGCATTTTTTTGCATTATCCAGGAAATCCAGGAGATTTATGTTAGAAATCATTTGGCTCTAACTTTTCTTGCCTATTGTTGCATATTGTAATTTTCAGAACCAGAAGAATGCCTTCTTCGCTGACCTAGAAACTCGGAAGCATCATATTTCGTGGAAACTTTTCAGTGCATAAATTCAACCCTTATGGGTTGGGATAAATTTTACACAAGTAAGAAAACTTAGAATTTAGAATTATACAAGGGTGAGTGTAAATAGTTATTCAAGAAACGAAAATATTTTCTTCCTGAAAGCAAGGTCCGAGAATCATGCTAGGACAGCGTGTGGTTGCGTTACTTTGCGGAAGCAAAGGATCAAAATTAAAATGAAGTTTCGTGAAGGACATTTAAAACACTAAAATTCCACAGAATATAAACTTCTTTGCCATCTGAGGTGGAATTATACCTGAACCTTATGATAGTATACCTTGATGCGGGCAACGAGCAATACAAGCTGTCTGAGTGAGTTCGCTACTGACTTTGTCACAGCGAAAATAAGTAAGTAAGTATATGTGCTCAGCTCACATTATAAGAATTTGAAGGCACTTGTAGATGATAACTTTATCTTCAACACAAAAGGATGCATTTTAAATGTTGTTGCTTGTAACTTTAAGTAATACTCGTAGATCTATCTGAAAGTGGTCTGGTCCTGTTGTCGGCCTGATACAGGGTAGAAGGGTCTGCAGAAGCAATGAATGAGCACACATTCAAGGAGGCGCGACAAGAACAGCATCAATGCTGTAAACGTGCATACTCCCCAGAAGGAAAGTGAATTGAAGAAAATTTGTCTTAATCTTCTGCTGAAAATTACCTAAGGCAGTATTCCTGATTGATTCTAGAAACCCCACGATGTGATAACAACTGGGACGGTGACTAACGAAGGTAAAACAATCCTCCAGACTTGTAAGGTATGGCGAATAAAACCCTCAAACTTGTGATCATATTCATTGAATTTTACAAAATGTCCATTCTATATGGAAGTGGTAAAGTTTGTACTAACTATCTTACCACTGGGTAACAAAGGAGTCGAAATTTTATAAGAAAAGTTTGCATAGCACAAAATATTTATAGTAATCATCACTATTAATTACTAAGCACTGGCAATAATGATTCAAATTCAACCTACTTATGAAAAAAATTAAATCATTTGTGATAATTTAAGTTATTCCGGTAAGACTTCTGTTGTATGAAAATGGGAAGTGGGCATTTCAAATTATCCAGAATTTGTATCAGGGTTGTTAAAGTTACATAATTCGGCAAATCCTCACATGATCTCCTCGCCATGGCGGCTGGAAGCCGTATTCGGACCGGACAAGAGTGAGTAGGGCTGGGCTGGGAGTAGGCTCATTCAACCGACGAGAATCTGCTTGTCTGCTGGTCATGTGTTAGGAGCAAGTGGATCTAGCGAGAGATGAGCCGAAGCAACAGTCTCTGGATCGTCGTCCCTGCACTGGAGAACGTGCTAATAGGAACCCAAGCCAAGGTGGAACAGCTTGGTCTTTAGTATGTGAACTCTGGATATCTTAGGCACCTTCAGTCTCAAATAAGACCCTTAACCTGGTGGCCGGTGAACATTCTTCCCGGAATACTCGTGGGCCAAGACATGCACTCAATTTAAAAAAAAAATAACCGACGACGAGATGGTGATGCCAGGATCTTGGAGGACGAACTGCAGGCAATCAGTCAGGAGACAATAGAATATCAATCACCGGAAAGCGGCTAAGTAGGAAAGGTTTCCTGGTGTCCTGATTAAGAGACAGCATCACAAGGCCATCCATATTCTCAGCAAGATCGCTAAGAAGAAGGAAACCAGCACTGTCAACGAGTGGGATGAAAAACACCTCGCTAAATACCAGGCAATTGTTGAGGAATATAACAACAAACGCCTGGCAGACGAACAGAAGGCAAAGCTCACCGTTCCCAAACGCAATTGATCTCAAGACGAGGTCGAATAAAATCACAAACGGAGCAGAGTGAGTAAGAGCCGTACCCAGTAATAGCCAGCCGACAAATCAGGAACTGCAAAACCCTTCAGCGACGTGGCTAGAAGCCACTTACGGGTGGCGCTGGGGGCGGAAATTCCGCAATGGCAAACTAACTCCGGATATGTGGACCAGTGTTGAGTCAGCCTGTCGAAGGTGGTCATTGAGAATTTCCTGGACGCCAAAGGCGAACACACGAGATCCTCCCCCTGCTTTGATTCCTCTCAGGTGATCTGTGGGTTCCACGTTACAGCTTGGGAGGACCAATTCTCCAGGTTGCCGCAGTAACGTATGAATAAGGACAAGCTCGTCCACTCCCTGCATCTTTAAAACCCCAGGATTCGCATGGACGACAGGGTTGTTATCAAGGGTGAGGAATCCCAGGCGAACGACCAATCGTATAAATGGAGAGTGCCTTCATATAAACGGAGAGTGCCTGGAGGCACTGGGAAACGCCAACTATAAAGTACGGTTTGGAGTCAGGAACGCTCTGTCTTGGTGCCAATCACACGCACTTTTCTCCAAAACGGTTACACCCATTCAAACGAAATTTCATGCTCATAAGGGAACTACTACTACAATCAGAAGATCGGCGAGTTGGAGGTCCCGCCAACTGAAAACGACGGACAAATACTGCCACCACCAAGTTTAGGAGAAACAGTTCGTGCAATTCATCGGCTAAAAAATCATAAGTCGCCAGGAGCCCATGGAATTACATCCGAATTAGTCATATATGGAGGCGACCAGTTACACCAAGTGGTTCATCAACTTGTGCAACTTGGTATGGGACAGTGAATCAATGCCTAACGATTGGCAACGAGGCATTTGTAATGAAATTAAGAGGGTAAAATGATCAGAGCGATCATCCTAAGTGGCCGACAACGACCTAAAAGGGCAGAGCTATCCCACAAACCTAAAAAAAATTGGCTAAGTTGACCGTGAAGGTCCGCCCGCAAAGATTGAAGCTCCATCAAAGTGCTCGCTCGACACGTTCTTGCACGGCCTCTGGGTTAGCCAGGCTCGAGAATGTGGGGGGTCCTTTGAGCGCTTTGATCCCTCACGCTTCGTTACTACAAAATCAACGTGTCTATTCCGATGCGTGGGTCCGCACCAGATTCCTAAATTGACAATACTAGGGAATTCGCGACTGCCAATCGAATAGCAACCAAAACGCGAACTAAAATTGAAAAATAAAAAAGAAGGCTCGACCGCGCGCGTGGAGCTTTAAGTCTCCGGACCCGAGTGCCGCGATCACGGAGAGGAAGATCCACGACGGATCACGGCCCGGATTATTGCCTCTTCTGCCTCAGATCTTGAAGGAGGCGCGGCCCCTGAGGCTCCCACTCTTCCTTGACATCAGGCCAATTTGTCTTTTTTGAGGATATCCCTTTGTACAGGTTCTGCGGGAGCAAGCAGGAAAAGAGAGATAGGAAGTCGTGAGATTACGTAAGAATTACTCACAATTCATATTGTATTACATATTAAAAAAATATATATATATAAATATATGATAAAAAAATTAAATTAAAGTAAAGAAAGGAAAAAGAAAAAAACTAAAAGAAAAAAATTAACTGCAAACCAAAAGGAAATTTAAAAAAAAACTCACACAGGCCGCCACTCCGAGCTCATAGAATGATTCTGTGGTACAAATCAAGTTCATAACATTACAATATGTAAATTCTAAAACATAATTTATAATTGATTAGTTCATTTGTTTTTTTTTTTGTTTTTACTTTTGTTTTGTTTTCAACTAAAATAGAAAACCTTCTCGTGTTCGTTGGATGCTGCGAAAACAACTCTACCGAATCCACTAGGTGAATGTGTTGTTGCGGGCAAACCTCCCCGAAAATTTCACATCCACTGGAACCGCCTCTTCGCCGTTCTTCCGCTGTTTTCTGATGTAACAATTTATTTCCACGAATGTTATAATTTTCTACTGCTAATATTAATTTAAACCGCGTCACGGTTAGTTTTCGAAGCAGTCCCGGAGGTTTCCTTTGTCTGGAACAGAGACGACAAAGGGTTCGTGCCCTTTCACGTCCCTTCAAAATCTCCTTTTTATTCCCTCACTAAAAGACTTCTTCGTCACGAATTCGATTCTTTTTTTTCTTCAACAATTCCTCAATCAAAATCTTACAAGATATCTCTCTTAGGGAAAAGAAAAGTCACTCACAACTGTTTATTTCACTGTTCTAACTTTCACCAGAATCTACCGCAAAAGAAAAAGGTCATCCCAATTCACCCGCCAACAGTTCAAACCAGACTCCCCGGCCTTCAGCCCCTCGTCTTTTTTCCGCCCAGCACCGCTTCACTTGCCGCTACGTTGCCTTCAACTCTGTCTAATCAATGTTGCGCAACATGCGCATGCGCCTGCGGATGCGGCAACTCATTCGCCTCTGTCAAGAATAATTCGCCCGAATGCATTCAATAATGAGCAATCTGCGGCGAACATTATGGTAATTGCATATAATTAAATGCATTATTTAAGCAAATTAATTAAGAAAGAGCCGAATGAGATTCCGCTCCCGTTGCGCAGCGGCGGTCACTACACATTATCTGTCTCATACATAAAAACGGGAGCTATCACACAATGCAGCAATTATAGAGGTATCACGTTGCTGAGTACCATCTATAAGATATTCTCCACTACCTTGCTAGGCCGGATAGACCCATACGCCCAGAACATCATTGCCCCAAACAAAAGAGGCTTCACTACAGGCAAATCAGCAACATATCAGATTTTCCTTGTGCGGCAAGCGATGGAAAAACTGTTGGAATATGGACATTAGTTGCACCATCTATTCATCGACTTTAAAGTCACCTATGATAGCATAGCCAGGGTAAAACTGTACACGGCCATGAGAGAATTCGATATCCCGACGAAATTAATAAGACTGACTAGCCTGACTTTGACCAATGTGCGAGGCCAGATAAAAGCAGCAGGATCACTCTCAAGACCATTCGACATCTACAACGGTCTACGACAAGGGGATGCGCTATCATGCGTCCTCTTTAACCAGGCCCTGGAGAAAGTGATCCGTGATGCTGAGGTAAATGCAAGAGGTACGATCCTCTTTAAGTCTACCCGACTACTGGCCTATGCTGACGATATCGACATCTGCGGGAAGAACCACCCGAGACGTACAAACTGCCTTCAACCAGATCGAGCAGGCGGCCATTTTGGCGAGATTTTGGGCTGCACATCAATGAAGGCAAAGCAAAATATATGCTGGCAACATCAGCAACGAAGACGAATCAACCAACAACATCAAACCGCACTGGTCAAACAGAAAGAATAAGGATAGGAGAATACAACTTTGAGACCGTTGACAATTTCTCCTATCTAGGGTAGAAAATCACAACCGATAAAAGCTACGATGATGAAATCCGCGCACGGTTGTTGGCAGCCAACAGAGCCTATCTCAGCTTACGAAAACTGTTCCGCTCGAAACGTCTCACCATAGGGTCAAAGCTCTTACTATACAAGACTATGATCCAGCCAGTCCTCATGTATTCCTCGGAGACTTGGGTTCTTAGCAAGAAAAATTTTGAACTCTTGGCCGCGTTCGAGAGAAGAATCCTCCGAAGAATTTTTGGCCCCCTACATGAGGATGGACTATTCCGTAGCCTACACAATGACGATATCTATGAGCGATATCATGACCGTCCGGTTGTGGATAAAATCCGGCTCAATAGGTTGCGGTAGGTGGGTCACTTAATCCGTATGGATGAGGATGATCCCACCCGGAAAGTCTATATGGGCAATATCTATGGTAGAAAAAGAAGACGAGGCAGACCTTGTCTAAGATGGACTGATGGCGTGGGCCAGGACGCCAGACAGGGGGATATCGAATTGGTGGACCTCGGCGCAAAACCGGGATGTCTGGAGTTCCTTATTAAGGCAGACCTAGACCGGATACCGGTTGTTGCGCCGTTCATGATGGTAATGAAGGGAACTACTAAACCCCGCGCATAAAGTGACTGGCATAAAATTAGGTGAATTTCAAAGGGGGCTCCAAATCCATCTATTAGTATCAAAATTATAGAAGCTCAAACTTATCAATTTAACGAGAATGATCGAGATTTGAAATACTAAATTTCAATTTGTGAAGAATCTACTTGTCACTTTTTGAGGTTTTCTGTGAAACAAAACTTTATTAGGATCGATTCGACGTTTGTTTCTCTGTCACACTCACACATTTATTCGCAAACGGTTAAACCGATTGTCCCGAAATTTGGTGATAATGTGGGGTCGGGGATCCATCTACGAAATTTAGGAATCAAAATACACCCCGTTCCAAAATCTGCACAAATAAACTAAATAAAAGTACATTCCCATATTTTAGAAACCTAGCCGGAAACCCCCTTTAAGGTCATGCTACAAGTAAAGTGGCAGTGGTATAGGGGATAACATAAGGCATAACTTCAGGAAGTTTGAAAGAATTCCAACTATTAGTAACAAAGTGATAGAAGATGAAACTTTCACATTTTATCTAAATTTCAGAAGAAGACAGAGTTAAACGAACCAAGCTATAGTGCGTTTAAGGACCGACGTAATTTCCAGATCGGAAAGTGAGAACTGCTGTCGAACTCCACGAAGGGTAATATTTAATAAAACAACCAGGGCGGCAGAGCAGCCCATCAGATACTTAAAGAATTTGAAAATATTAAGGAAAGGAGGTTGAGAATACAAAGCCGGAAGTCCATATGGAGAAAGTTCTCTTGGAAAGGAGTGATCGAGTGATATTGCGTTGTACAACTTCGCGCGTGGCGACCATATTTTCGGCAGGGAGATTACGCGGTGATATTTTAAAATGTTTTCAATAAGGAAGTTGAAGATTATTGAGGAGAGCTGTATTGAAGTAAAGTGGGAGGAGGAACGAAGTTTAAAACCAGACATTTTGGAAGCAAGGTTGATGATGTCAATGAAGTGGGAACTCAAACGAAGGTTGTCATCGAAGATTACACTCAGATTTTGAAAAGGGGTCAGTAATGATAATGGTTGTCCATCAACAACATGGGGAGG
Organism: Hermetia illucens; assembly: GCF_905115235.1. NCBI lineage: Eukaryota > Metazoa > Arthropoda > Insecta > Diptera > Stratiomyidae > Hermetia > Hermetia illucens. Next base: position 84,304,041 of record NC_051849.1, on the reverse strand, counting down.
ATTTACGCGGGTGGCGCCTCCAGGTTCATTTGCTGACATTTAGTAGCAGATTGTTAACCGAGTACAAACAAACCAGAGTATCTAGGTTGGACTGCAAGAGAGTATAGTCCAGCGGATACGAAGCAGAGGCAATCATTTAAGTCCGCAATCGTAAAGCAAATACGGGCAGGTGAGAATGGAGGAGGTCATTAATCAAACATAGAAATCTTGGGGCCCAAGTACAGAGCCTAGGGCAACACTAGAAAAAGGAAAGAAGGAACATGATGAGTAATTAAGAAAAGAAACTCTGCCGGAACGGTTTGGTAGGTGGAAGGAAAGCCGTGAAATTATTGGGAAGGTTTAGCGGAGAGAGTTTGGAAGGGTGCTTATTGCGGTTGACGGTATTAAAGGCTTTACAAAAATCTATGTAAATAGCTTGTGAATCCTGAAAAATGGCGTCGACTGTCTGCACGTTGCAGGCAGCAGCGGATACCCAGAGTTTAGGACAGCCTTGAATCCAGCGAAGAAATGAGGTTGGTACAAATCACTCAACCACTACAAAAGACCTTCTCTCGCAGACCATCGGTGAGAAGGAAATCGAAGCTTCCATAATTAGCCAGCCTTATCGCAATAATAAGAGCGGTGCCTGGACTGCAGAATTGGAAAGGTGACAATATGGGCGTGTCAAAATCAAGCCATTCAAAAAGTGATTGACTTTCCAGAAGTTCGATCCGTCAAGGAAAAGGTAGCTGATATATACATATATAGTTGGTACGTTCGATGATGGTAGAATTTGAAGGAATGTTATATATGGTTATATATGTAAGTCTCGGATGCAAGAACTCGAAACCCCAAGATCATACCGGGTGATTTCAACGCGTGGGCCGTGGATTGGGGCAGTCGCATTACGAACATCAGGGGCCGTATCTTGCTCGAGGCTTTCACGGAGCTAGACTTGGTGTTTCCAAATATTGGAATTGTTTCCATTTTTCGTGGGACAGGGTCGAGCTCAATAGTCGATCTAACATATGTAAGTAACACATTGGCGAATAGAAGGGCATGGTTTGTCAGTGAGCATTATACCCATAGCGACCACCAGACAATTTTCTTCCAGATCGAATATAGGCCCGGCGCGATATACGTCGCTGCGGAGCTGAAAACCAGGGTTGTTCAGTGAAAAAGTTTGAAGAGGATACATTTATGGAGCTGCTATTGGCTGGCCACAATCCCAGTGGTGCCGCTACAGAGAAGGTTGAGCAAATGATGGCGCGCATAGCGAGAGCATACGACGCTGCTATGCTGAGGCGGCGGATCGTCCCAAAAAAGCGCTCAAACTATTGGTGGAATGAAGGGTTGGCAGAGTTGTGGGATGCATATTTTCAAACTAGAAGGATCTGCCAACGATCTAGAGAAAGACCGAACTTCGACAAGAAACGGCAAGTATATGTGAACCTTCAAGGTTGGCGGAAGCAGACTATATGGACAATCAAGCGAGAATGCTTCAAGGAACTTTGCGCAGAGGCAGACCAAAGTACCTGGGGAGCAGTTTACAGGGTGGTTATCAAGATGATGAGAGGCTAAACACTACAACTGATCAGCCCGCATCTTCTACTTGCTACAGTTATGGCGCTCTTTCCCCGGGTAGCATGAACAACCCAACCAACCATTGGACGTCTACACTATATCTGCGGTAACTGAGGAGAAACTTGCGTAAATTTGCCGGAGAATTGGTGATAACAAAGCACCTGGTCTCTTAAACTCGCTGTTTAGAACTGACCCGACTAGTTTATTAGCGTATTTGAAACATGCATGGTAGAAGAAGCTTTCCCCCACCAGTGGAAGAGGTAGAAACTAGTTTTGCTCCCGAAGCCGAATAAGCATCCTGGGCACCCATCGTCATACCGACCGATTTGCCTCATCGACACGGTAAGAAAGATGCTCAAAAGGGCTATCTACAATAGACTGCTTCCTATCATTAAATATAAAGATGGAGCGACAATTTGGATTTCCACAAGCCCACTCAACGATCGACGCCGTAGACGTTGTTTTGAAGCTGGCTCGAGACGCGATGTTGTCTAAAAAATGCTGTGCCGTGGTGACAAAAATGCGTTCAATTCCGCTAGCTGAGAGTCGATCAAAAGCTCACTGTCTAAAACGGGTGTCCCTGGTTATTTGACTAAGCTCCTCGAAAGTTACCTCTCGGAGAGGACACTTTGGTACAATACGAATGAATGATCTAAGCAGTAAACCATCACCAAAGGCTCAGTGTTGGGTGCCCTCCTGTGAAATGTCATGTACAACGGGGTCCTTTTCCTTCCCGTGCCAAAGGACGCCACGATGCAGATGATCTAGCTATGGTCGTCGTCGCGAAACAACCTGACGATGTTGAAGTGTACATTAACGAAACCATTAGCGCCATAAAAGCGTGGCTGGAGATGGTTCAGCTCGACTTTACGGAACAAAAGACGGAGGCGGTCTTGATTACCAACCGTAGGAAGAAGAATACGGTTAATATTCGTGTTGGTGGTCATCACTTCGAAACCTGTTATCAAATACCTGGCGGTGATGACTGACGCTAAAATCAAATTCAAGGGACACCTGCATAGTCCAGGTGCGAGAAAGCGGCAAATACCAAAGTATCATTAGCACGGATGATACCCCCTAACATTGGAGGCCCAAGATACAGTCGCAGATTATTTGTGGCCGGAGTGGTTCGCTCCACACTATTATACGCGGCACCAGTTTAGAAGGAAGCACTAGCGTGTAATCGGAGGAGGGTAAATATGCCTTACCGCTTGGTGGAGCTAGTCGTGTGCGGCGCCTTCAGAATAATATTAGGCGGCGTAGCGTGTGTTATTCCTGTCAGGTCATGGTAGTTACAGGAAGTATCTGCACCAATTCAGGCTGGATAATTCTCACTTTGGTCCTGAATGTGGTTGCATACCTGGGGATCGGGAGCATGTTATGTTCCACTGTCCATGATTTTACTCAGAGAGGAGCAGCCTGGAAGACTCCCTGAAAATCAACCTAAGCCCTCACAACATTGTTGGGGAAATGCTGAAGTTGAAGAGAAACTAGTGTGCGGTGAACTCTGTAATAAAAAATGTATACAGGAGGAACTTGGAAAAGCGGAGCGCGCAAGGAGGACGCGAAGAATGGAATGTGTGGTCTCTAAAAGCGCAGTCCACCCCGCGAAGTAATGCTTTACTGCGGTTCCGCAGGGAAGGAAGAAGGAGAAAGTGGGGGTGGTTTTAGTGGGTGAGAATCCCACACGCTGCTGCAACCTGGCGCGGCAGCGTCTTATAAAGATTTCCTCCTCCATCCATAAAAAAAACAGACAGTAAACTGATTTGAGTAAGGTTTTGTTTTACACAAAACTTTAGATAATTGGGTTCCGTGAAATAAAGTTATGGGGACGTGTTTTAAGGCCTTAATTTATTATGAAAGCATCAGCAAAACTTTTGAGAACTTTCGTTTAGCTAACTTTCTAGAAAGGAGCCTGTCAGGTTTTAATTTAGCGTTTTTCAACTCCTCGTTCTCTTCTTAATTTTAAGGCTGACGTTTGTTACAAAAGGGAAAATCAACATCGCTAGAGTTTAATGGAACTTTCCTTGTGAAATACGAAAATGTTCTTTGATCGGATTTTCGCTTCATTAGATCTACGCAATTAACGAAATTTCATAATTAGCAACGGTCCAGTCAAGTAACTCACATTTTCATAAGAAGTCAGAAATTTATGTATTTGTAAACATCCACCCCACGAAGTAAGAGAATTGTAACGTAGTCAGCGGCAATTCCTTGTTTTGCCGGGACTGGTGCACTCGAGTTCATCATAAATATTATACATGCACGAGCCCACTTAGGCCCCATTTTATACTTTTTTTATCGAATCATTACTTGCATATTCAGACGGTTGATGTCATAATTCTATTAGGTTGTTTCCATAATGAAAGGGTGGAACGTAAAGTAGTATGTGAAGATAAAATACCATGCGTCGATTGGTTTACCCCGTAACTGAGTTGTCAGTACCATATCATAACAATCGCTTCCTCCGTATGTGCATATTTAAAGGTTGAATATGTCGACTCTTCGTTCGTGATGCTGAAGATCCACTAGTCGTTTTCACATCCTTCTTTAGTATAGTATCGTAAAACAAATCTGTTACGGGAACTACTTGACGTACTATAATATCACATCGTGTGATAACATTAAATTATAAATGTTATTTGGTAGGGAGCATAATACATTTCCTTGTTTGGCATTGACGATTCATTTCAGCTCCTTGGAGTAAATTTTGAATTAGTCCCATTTGATCTAGAATGCAGCTTTTTCTTCAGTTAGTAGCTTTGCGACATACCAACTCTAGAGAGTTGTTTAATAATCTGGTAGAAGTTTCCCGTGCATAATTCCTGTTCACTCTAAATATAGAAATGCAGAGTCTAGGGCCTTTCCACAGTTATGGTATTTTCTCCCTTATCTCCATGGTGTGGACACTAGCGCCTGCATTTTAATATTACCTATCTACACAAAGCTAGAATTAGGTCGTGCAGTTTTGTTATACCAGGACGTTAAGGCAACATTATGAGTTTAATCAACTCCATAATCAAAAGAAACTCTGCGTTGTCAGTTATCCAGTCTATCCTATCGAATGTTGGTTTTTATCTTTCGTCCGACCCTGTTGGCCTCCTCCTTCAAATCAGAGTCATTTGGCCGAGGTTCGTGACTCGCTCTAGCCAAAGCAGCATGTGGAACGTCACTGGCAATTGGAAAAAAATATTGTTTGTGTCAAGGTCCATCCTACGGGGACCGCTTTGGATTTGAAATTCATCAGAAATTTTACTTCGATGCACTACATGACATCCTGCGCCATAAAAAGCCGCAGTGAAGCCGCTCTTAGTTGTCAGAAAATCCAGAGCGGAAATCAGCCTGCCCTCTGTCGATCAAGTTTTCAAAGTAATTTTTGATGAGGTCCAAGATAATTTTCGACTGAAAGGAGTTCGGAGCAAATCTACTGCTGAGGCGTTCCTAAATCTGGACTTTGATCTCCGAGTATTTTGTACCAACTTTCACAGTATAAAAGCGCACTCTGGTGATGGAGGAAATATTAATTCGGTAAGATTTCTTGAGGACAATAAAACGGTGCAACAAGAAGGTGGCGAGTGCTCCTCAGAGTCGCACCATCTTGCCTCAACTAACCCCAGAATTCTCCGTCTACACTGCTGAAATTATTATTAAACGTTTGGGACGTGAGCATTCTGTGTAACCCTAAAAATTTCACCGGATAGCGTTTGAATATTCCAGATTCCAATCCACCTCTAAGGCATGATTCCCGCTTCTAAAACAAAGTAACTTTATTTACAGGTAGCTCCTTCACAATCTCGATTGCTTTCCGATGTCGTTTACGACAAGTAATTCTAAACATGACAGGGTGTCCAAAAAGACATGAAGCAATGGATTTTAACTCACCTAGTGGTAAAGAGTCACAGACTTCAAATCCACCTGCGACTTTGAGAAATCAGATCGTGGCTGAGGCACGGAGTTTGGAGACTCACCAGAGAAATCTGCGGAAGACAGACTTTCCAATAGTGGAAACCTACGCCCCGTGTCTACGATGCGGTCAGCCAGAAAGTACGACAGAAGAACTCCCTTAATAAGAGGAACTGCAAACCTGACTAAGGCTCGGCAGAAGGAAACTTCAGCCGCAAAGGAGAAGGGACTTCAGGCTTGCCTGTAAGAATCTTTTCTATCGGGAAAAACGGAAGAAAGGGAAGCTTATGTGGACACAGCTGGTATAATTCCGGTATGTGGAAACCGATCCATGAAGCCCGGACATCGTAAACCTTGGAAGCTTTCCAGCCGACAACAAAAAAAGGTACTGCGAAAGAAGGCGAAGTTTCTTGAGAATGAGGACAAGGGTGAGGTCCCGCCAACTGAAGACGACGGACAAATACTGCCACCACAAAGTATAGGAAAAACAGTCCGCGTAATTCATCGGTTAAAAAATTATAAGTCGCCAGGAGCCGCTGGAATTACAGCCGAATTAGTTAAATATGGAGGCTACCAGTTACATCAACTGGTTCATCAACTTGTGCTCAAGGTATGGGACAGTGAATCAATGCCTGACGATTGGCAACGAGGCATTATCTGTTTCATACATAAAAACGGAGATATCACACGGTGCAGCAATTATAGAGGTATAACGTTGCTGAGCACAATCTATAAGATATTCTCCGCTATCTTGCTAGGCCGGATAGTCCCATACGCCCAGAACATCATTGGCCCATACCAAAGAGGCTTCACTCCAGGCAAATCAGCAACAGATCAGATTTTCTCTCTGTGGCACGCGATGGAAAAACTGTTGGAATATGGACATCAGTTGCACCATCTGTTCATCAACTTTAAAGCCACCTATGATAGCATAGCCATGGTAAAACTGTACACGGCCATGAGAGAATTCGATATCCTAATGAAATTGATAAGACTGACTAGGGTGACCCTGACCAATGTGCGAGGCCAGATAAAAGCAGCAGGATCACTCTCAAGACCATTCGACATCAACAACGATCTACCACAAGGGGATGCGCTATCATGCGTCCTCTTTAACCTGGCCCTGGAGAAAGTGATCCGTGATGCTGAGGTAAATGCAAGAGGTACGATCCTCTTCATAAAATCCGGCTCAATAGGTTACGGTGGGCGGGTCACTTAATCCGTATGGATGAGGATGATGCCACCCGGAAAGTCTATAAGGGCAATATCTATGGTAGGTCAGGACGCCAGACAACTTTTAGGGATATCGGATTGGTGGACCTCGACGTAAAACCGGGATGTCTGGAGTTCCTTATTAAGGCAGGCCTAGACCGGATAACGGTTGTTGATGATGATGCATAATAGTTGGATTTCATTCAAACTTCTCAGAGGTATGTCTTATGTTATCCCATATGCAAGTGCCAAATTGTGCAATTATAGCATTAACTTAGGGGGGTTTCCAGCCAAATTTTCGAAAATGCAGATACCGGAACGGGATGTATTTTGAGGCCTCGATTTCGCTTGTATTTTTTTCAGATTTTTCGATTAGATAGGTTCTGAGAACGGGACCTGTTACATTTTGGGGGTCATATTTTGCCCCCTACCTTTCACCTGATATCAAACATGGGACCAGTTTCGAAAAGTAGTAACTGAGCCCTTTCATTTGATACCCCACATTCTGTGAAAAAAAAGTTGCAGACAAAACCTCGAAAAAGTGACTGATGGTTTCGTCTAGGGCAGAGGCAACTCATTAGACGCTGGTTCACCTCTGCCCTGGGAGCAGCGTGAACGAAAGTGACTACAGATGGCAATAGCTCCTTATGTATAATCCCAAACACAACATGTGTGCGAATTATATCAAAGTCGAATTGTATATAATTGTATATATATGTATATATATGTTCATACCGAAACTAGGCTGAAACGAAATTATTTTTGTTTGAGCATTGATGGAGTCCTAAGTTTGCATCCACTTGATATCCGACCGGTCTAATTGGAAAGGCACTGTCTTCCACAAACAGCTAAAAAGTCGAGGAACCGGAAGTTTGGCGTATAAAAGGTTTTGTGTTTCCATATGTGGGGAGCGATGAGGGCGTGACAGTTCCGTGTGTACATAGTCAAAAATTCCATTGCCTTCAATTTTTTAGAAAACGCTTTAAGTAAATCATTTGATGGAAAGCACTGGATTAATAATAGTCAACTTCATACACTTCACACTCGGAGTTTAATATTATTCGCAAATGTGAAGAACTTAACCTACAACGGATACAAACAAGTCGGGAAGTTGGTTGCCTCAGGTATGAAAGGGTTTGTGTATTTCTTTTGTAAGGACATTTGAGTGTGCATTTGTCGCATTAGTACCTAGCATTCAAAGTCTTGAATTCGCAAACAAGCAACCATTTTGGCCTCTTGTAACTTTGCTAGTAATAGCGCCATTTTTATCATATTTAGTACGATCGTGCTTTATACTATAGCTCACATTGCAGCAGTAGTTCTTAAACTCTGACAAACGACAGAGGTGGGCAGCAACAAGCGGCAAAAGCACAACAAGAAGATTCGTCGGGAAATAGTCAGAATCGAAAGAGACATGTCTTATGCCGATATCCTTCGGAAAGTTTTGCGGGTTGTGTTAGGAGTACGTAGATAGGGGATTTCACGCTAGAGTTAAATGAAATCAGCGAGAAGACACTGGATCGTTTTCGTGGCCAGAAGTTAAAGCTCAAAAGCAAGAGACAGTAACCGCCTGCAATGACCTAGATGAGGTCACGTCACGGGAAAATATCTGCGTTACGCCAACAGAATTAGACTAATATAGAATAAACGGCTATTACTAACTTACCGGTGATATCAGGGAAATTATAACCCCGGGCAAAGGAAGAATGGGTTGTGCCGTCTGCCAACTTAGGGAAAAAGTACCTCTTAATTGTGTAGTAATCTGCATGATAAGTCAAAAAGTTGAGGAAAGTGTGGAGAAGATTCCAATTTTATCAAAGATTGCACTGCCACGATGCTTGGTGTGCAAAGCGAAAGAGGGAGTGAATGATCTGCACATTACTGGTAGGTTTAGGTATCCGGCATATGTGGCCCACCTTCCAAGTACTTCGTAGGCGAGAGGAATGGTCTCCATACTCCTCGACATTAAAATAGAAGTAGAAAAACCAGATTGCTGGCTGGTTCACTGGAGCTTTCCAGGAGGGAATATTCTTGGCGTATTTAGAAGGGTGTCATGACCCGAAGGGAACGGAATGCGACTCTTGAATACCGTGACAGCGATTTCACCACAATAGGAAACTAAACTATTCATGGAACCATGAAATCTCGCTGTTGAGATCTTCATGTATGCGAGTGAGGATATTTTGTCAGAGGAGGGGGGAAACCAGAAAAGCGGCATCTGGATAAAAAATACTGCGATCTTCGAAGTTGCCTTAAGAAGGCTATTCGGAGAAGTAAGTGGAATTGCAACAAACACTCGCACCTGGAGGTAAATACAAATCTATGGGGGGGCCGCCTACAAGTTTGTAATAAACAAGATTTGTCCGCAAAAACCACCGCGTGTTCGCGGCGTTTGTTCAAAATAACCGCAGTTCTTTTCCCACAATAGGAAGTAAGTTAACCTCAGTGGCCTTCTGGCCATCTTCTCAATCCCCGGGGTGACCGAGGATGAGCTACAAAAGATCTATGTAGGAATTGTGGACTACTAGGTTCCGGGATTGAATGAGATTTTGAACAAAGCCCTGAAGGTGACTGCCTGATTCATAAGCGCAATAGAATTGTCCATATGACGCACCCTCCCCACATCACCGATAAAATCACAACGGTCGTGGATTCGACCCGGGAGACATCAGCCGCTGGTTAGTGCTGTGCGGTGGTGACGCTAAATGTCAAGAGTGCTTGTAACTCGACCAACTAGGGTTAGATTCAAGGTACCCTGGCTAAACTGGGTGTCCTTGGTTACATAGTTTGGATAATTGAGAGTTACTTCGTAAAGAGATTTCTTTGGTAGGGGAACGATGAGGGAACATAATGTATGACGCAATGCGTGTCCTTTACCTGCCAAAAGCGGCAATGTTTTTATCCCCACACAATAACGCTTCCCTCTCCGTGTAATTTACATATCGAATGGAATAAAATTTCAAATAAAGTCAGTCAAGTAAAACAATTCGAATTTGCGCAAAACTGTCATTTTGAAGATCAAGCGTTTTTTAGGGAGATGTGCTTTTCTCGTCTGAATTTTGTGTTTTCTCTATCTATGGAACAACTTGAATCGAAAGATCTAAAAAGCAGTGGTTTTTGTAAAAGGGAATATGAGTGCGAATCAGTGTTGACTTTTTAGTAACAAAAGTACATGTGCTAAACCTTTTAAGGTTCAGTAATACCTCAGTACTTCTTCCCGTTTTTCAGTACATTTTTAATTAAATAGGTATTTTTCAATACTTTTCAACGGGAACCAAGACGAAATCTATATTTGGCAATATTATGTTTTGCTGAATGATAAAATGACTGTAAAGTTGAACTAGTAATATTTCGGTGCTTTGCATGAAATAGGACCAAATGTCCGTAAAATCGCAAAAAAAGTGGCAGATATCGGCGAATGCGGTCGATCACATTATATTATAAAAGCTATAAAATAACCCAGTAAGTTGGACATAAAGTAGAACGATCGATTGCGCGCGCTAGCAGTTCGAAAAGAACGCGGCATCATTCGTAATTCACATAAAATTCGGTCCCCACAATATTACAAGATGTCACAACTTTCACCGATGGAGAAGGCAAATCTCCCTGCGAAGGAGCGAATTGTCAAAATCTTTGAGCTTTAAGTATTTAGTTCGGTGGTTGGCCAAAAGTAAAGTCAGGATTTTGTAGGTAAGCCAGTACAGAGCTTAAAACCTACATGCTGCGGGTATTAGTTAAGGTTTCGCAGCGACCGGAGTGAATGCATAGGTATTTATTGATTAGAACATGAAAAAGAAGTATACTCTTATGTACTGTATTTTAATTCGTAACAAAACGGGGCCTTAGGCATAAAACAACCGTTTGTCCTTCAGTAGGACAAGAAGCCCAAGTACACTTCCTTTTCGGCTCAAGAATGGTTACTGTTTAATGTCTCACTCCGGGTCTGTATGCTTCCCCGATCGGAAAACCTTAACCTGGTTGAACATCTGTAGTATTTGCTAGAAATACAGGTTCATACACGAGACATCTCCTTCAAAAATGATTTCACGAAGGTGATATAGAAAGCCAAGAAGAAAATTTCCCCCGATGTGATTCAATACCTTTCCAATTCGGTACATTGTTTTACAATTTTAATTGCACACATAACTTTAAAAATTGAAGTTCGAATTTGGTTGGCTTCTAACTTCCAATGTATCGTCTCATTTTTAAATGTGCGCTCGTTAACCTCCTCTAACCTAAAACAATGCTCCAAGAATATTTTGGTACTCACATTAAATGGTATACGTGCGTATGACACAAAATACAATAACAAGACAATTGAAAGTCCCTCCCTCCTTTTTGCCTGAATTTAGGTACCTTCTTGTAAAACAGATTGTTTAGTACCATAATTGCCGGTTTCATCAACGCTGGTATGACTATGTTCACCGATACTTTAAAACAAATTTTAATGCCATCGCGAATACATTAAGTATTCGCCAAACATTCGAGATATAACATACCAAGCCAATGATCCGAAACATAACACGAGTATTGCTTGATGGTAGACGAAATGCTTCCACAATCCCCGGATTGCAATATTATTGAGAACTCGACCACTGACTTCGCAAACCTTCCATTTCGCCTCCAGTGTCTGCTCGATTGGAAATTACGAAGAAAGCTGTATGCTACGTTCTTCTAAAAAGAAAATCCGTACATTTCTTTTATCCCTTTTTTGAACACTTTCAATTTCATTCAACATCCCGCCTGACTTATTATATGGCTCGACTTCTAGTTTTCTAGTCGCTCTTATCACGTTTCTTGCCACAATTGTACCCTTTTCTCCCTGCACTGTCCCCCGCTTGTATTAGGTGTACTAGGTCTAAACCCCCGCCCATTGATTCGCAAATAGGCTGTGTATTCCTATAATCGAGCTTAGTCACTCGGTTCACTGCTGAGTTGACACTAAACGTCAGTGTGCTAATCTCTTAAATCCACTCCCTCTCTTTTTGGTACTGTCTTCGCGGCTATTCTTTTTATGTAGTTTCTTCAAGACCTTGTTATAACTTTCACTGATACGTCGTGTTTCGGCAAATACGTGTTCCATAATCTCTGACTTCATATAGTCTACCTTTTCTGACCTTGACTGGGGCCAACACTCCGTAACACCCTTCATCCTTCGGTATTGCTCTATGATCTAATTCTTTTCCCACGGCCGGGAAGGTCTGGTCCTCGAAAAATTCTACGAAATTACACTTAATTTCTATCCTTTAAGAAGAACTTCCCCCATGTGGACTATCCCGCTCGAATGGCATACTAAAGGTTCAAATATAATGTAGCTTGCCCCCGTTTTGTCAGGCTTATTTCAACTATGAATTTCTGTATAATTGTTAAATAATGTTCAACTATCGCTATGGACTACCTTCGGTACTATGCTTTTGGGAATAACCTCGTGATTGATGAATACTGCAAAATGGCGCAGAACTGATTTTTTCAAATGCAAGTTTCTCACATTGAAAAACATGCCTGGTTTCCGAATCGTTAATTTTAACATTTTCAATCAATTATCTATGTATATATAAGAGAGCTCCCACATCAGCCAAAGTAAATTTCTCAAGGATATTGTTGGAAGATGCCTTAGTTTCCTCTCATACTTCAGATTATTTCAAACAAATTCAATATATTCAGTCATGCGACTATACAACCTTTAGATATAAGACATTTCCGTCTTTCCATTCATTCCTTATTAAAGTGCAAAGCTACCCCACTTAATCACCATATATTCGAATGATTAGTGTCGCAACAATCCCCAATAGATGTTCATATCCATTTATTAAACCGCTGACAATTGCATGTTCTACTGTCGCTGCAATTTCTTCTTCGTATTCGTCCCCGGAGTAATCAATTTTCTTTGTTGCACGACATCGACCGCAGGAGTCACACAGTAGTTGAAAAATTACAACTGATTCCATTATAGCTCCCGTTTGCATTAAAACATGAATAATTGTGTGTATAATGGTAGCGTTTACGAAACGGGTAGTTCTGCCCCATTCAAGGACACCGTGAACCAGTCGGTAGACGAGCAGCTTGAGATGGCGTGACGATATTTCATAGGAGCCAACTGAAGACTGCATAAATCATTGGAATTGTAATCGTCGAAATATTTCATCAAACAAAACTTGCCGTCTTTCCACACGAGGTCTTTTGTTTGACAAAGAAAATTAATCAATTCGCCAAGCTTGCAGCGATTTATCACGAAATGCTCCATAATGTTTGCCATTGCCTCCTGCTCTATGTGTTCTGCTTTCGTTTCCATCTTCCTGCCTAGAGCGACTTCAATTGCGGTATCATGAATGCTTGTTATCTGCGAATACGTTCCGAAGGATTGTAATTAATCTCCCAATACGAGATACAGATGGATGGTATGGCTGATTTTGCCTGAGAATTATGGTTATCAGCATTCCGCTGCAAGTAGTTCAACCCCGCTAGTGGGGAGCAAGTGTGAGAATCTGGCAAATTCTACTAAAGTCAGCAATTTGTCTGAAGGCGCATAACTTGATTTTAATGAGGAAGATCCAACGATATTTCGATTTCTGCTGTGCGAAAACAGTGCTATGCTGCATAATGTATTGTCCCAGAAAAATCCATTGCGAATCAAGTGTAATGAACATTGAAGCATACATGGGAGTGGCAGATGCTCTTAAGGGATGGCCTTAAGTGGTCCCGAGGTGCTTTCTGTTATCACTCACGTCGATGTGTTCAAGTTTGCCGCTTGACTAACTAGCATTTGAACTAGAGCACGGGTTGTTGACACTTATGCTCCTTGCATAATATCATGACAATCGTATTTATGTATGTACCTACATACATATATACATAGGGAGGATGCTGTCGAACGCGAAAAAATATTTCAGGGTGAGAATATCAAACTTTATGTATGCGCATTTCACACTGGTAATGTCGTCCCAAACGTTCGAATCCAAATAGTAAACCCCGGGCAATGAAGTTCCTACTCTGGTTTTTAACGTATCGTGAAAAACAAAGCCTAAGTCAATTCGATGTCCGTCTGTCACGAAATTCGATGAAAATGAGTGATCTATGCAATCCATATTTTGTATTGAGTTTAAGGGGCCCCGAACACATACATCTGAAAAGGGTGTGGACTTTGAATTAGAACTTTTGGAAACTAAACTTGCCTTTGAAATCCGACAAAATGTACGGGAGTGAGGGTTCAAAATGTGTGTCCATAAAACTGAAAAAGATCTTGAAAAGCAAAACAAATCGCAACAGCAAATAGGTATATGAAAGTTAGGCTTCAAAATATATCTTCTACTGATACCTGCTAAAATTATTAATGGTGTTTTTCTATATTTTGAAGTTTACCTAATAACTCTCCTTAAGTTCATTTTAGACGTAAGCCGCGTCGGGAGTATAAACGCGATGGGCAGTGAGCGTGAACCGCAGATTCAGCCTTAGTGGCTTATCATCGTGATGCTGGCATTTAAAGGGGCAGTCTTGTATCTTATTTTCAAAAAACTGTTTTTCAAAATCATGTTTTTCTTATAGTATATACCAATAGAAATAGTGCACCAAAATTAATATATACTACCAAACCCTGTCTCCACCCCCACATGGTGACCGATGGGAGCTCTTTCTTAACGAAAAGCTGCAGACGGAGAAGGATGAAGGCGAGTTTCCCGTGCCTAAAACGGGGCAAATTGTACCAACTGGTCCTCCAGGTTGGGGGCTGGGTAGGGCTAACAACTCTACATGGAAAACAACATGTTGCGAAGCCACAAAACGAACCTCAGACTGGATTGACTACACAACGACGAACCCGGCAATATATAGGGGTGATGTAACAGTGTTGCAGGAGATGCGTTGGACAGGGACCGGTTTGTGGAGAAGAGCCACTACATCATATATTATAGCAGTTATGCAGTAAACCATGCGCTCGGAGTAGATTCCACGAAGCGGTAGAACGAACCCTCGCAGTCTGTCCCGGATACTTCGAGATTTCAACAGTCAAGTAGAGATGGAGCCCGTTTTCTGGCAATAGGTCGGCTCCCATAGCTTACATAGGGATACCATAATGGACTGTCGATTATTCAGTTAGCAGTATCGCACGAAATGGTTCCTCGAAGTTCCTGGTTTGCGCGGAAAATGGTCTACAAACGAATTTTCATCCTCCCCAGACAGCACATTTTCAACCAAATTGACTACGTGTTGATCGAACGCCGCCACCTCTCAGCCTTGATGAATGTCAAAATATTTTGGAGGTGGGGGGGGGGGGGTGGTGGTGCAATATAGATTCGGATCACTATCTCGTTGGCATGGTGCTCCGAGCTCGAATAACAGCACCACCCAGAATCCCCTCTGACAATCAGGTGGGAGTTAGCACTGAAGCCATCCACAAAACAGCGGGAAATGGATACCGCAATAACCGCAGTCAACAGAGATCCTGGGCAAGAAGCATCAATAAATGATCTTCGCAATCACCTGAAGAACGTTGTCATAAATACGGCCACAAGCATACTTGGCCCCAGCCGCAAAAAGAGTCGGAATGGCTAGTTTGACGATAAATGTCAGCTAGCAACGGAACGGAAGAAAGCTGCATACCGAGTAATGTTGCATTCTTAAAGAACGTGGGCACGCAGGGAGACTTATCACGAACTCCGTTGGGGGGAGAAGCGACTTCACAAACGGAAAAGGAAAAGGAGAACCAACAAGTCTGTGAACTAGCAAAGTAGAGGGAGCAACGCACCAGGCGCGCAAGTTTTACCAACAAGTCAGCAGGATGAAGCCTTATACACCTCGATACTAATCCTACCGAAACAAAGAGGGAAATCTGATTTTCGACAGAATGGGCATATTTGAGCGATGGGTTGAGTACTTTAATGAACTACTGAACAACCTGAACATAGGCGAATTGGAGGTCCCGCCAACTGAAGACGACGGACTAATACTGCCAGCACCAAGCATAGAAGAAACAGTTCGTGCAATTCATCGGCTTAAAAATCATAAGTCGCCAGAAGCCGATGGAATTACAGCCGAATTGATTAAATATGGAAGCGACCAATTACAGCAAGGGGTTCATCAACTTGTGCTCAAGGTATGGGACAGCGAATCAATGCCTGACGACGAGGGAGATATCACATAGTGCAGCAATTATAGGGGTATCACGTTGCTGAATACCATCTATAAGATATTCTTCGCTATCTTGCTAGGCCGGATAGACCCATACGTCCAGAACATCATTGGCCCATACCAAAGAGGTTTCACTCCAGGCAAATCAGCAACAGGATCAGATTTTCTCTGTGCGGCAAGCGATGGAAAAACTGTTAGAATATGGACATCAGTTGCACCATCTCTTTATCGACTTTAAAACCGCCTATGATAGCATAGCCAGATTAAAATTGTACGACGATGAAATCCGCGCACGATTGTTGTCTGCCAACAGAGCCTATTTCCGCTAACAAAAACTGTTCCGCTCGAAACGTCTCACCATAGGGTCAAAGCATCTTACTGTACAAGGCAAAGATCGTTCCAAAACAATAATCTTGCAGTTCCTTATTAAGGCCGGTCTAGAGAGGATACTAGTTGTTGCGCTGTTGATGATGATAGTTGGGGACTAATTTACTTCTCTCCACTTTCTGTTTCGTTTTTCATTATGAGGATAAATACATTCCACCTTCAAGAGAAGAACTTTTCAACCTATGCTGTCACAAAATCGCGAATTTTGCAGGATGCCTGCTTTTCGACCCTTTGATTCCCTCTTCCATACAGTCTTTTGAGGTCGAATTCCGAAAACAGGGAATAAAGGGGTACACTTTAAACATATTTATGACATGCACACTTTTTTCACAAATTATGTTTACGTGTTGCGATATTGTTTATTATCGTTCTTCAAATTAGTCTGTCTTTTTTGTTTGTAGTAAATAAAACATAAAATCTGTGCTTGTCACAGAGTCTAGCCCGTCGCCCTAGCCAAAGCCCTAATTTTAGGGCAATTAAAATTTTAATCGAAATCCAACGCAGCGATTACAGGAACTCGAATCAATCGCAAACCGCGCTGGAGCCTATAGTTCTATGGAAATTCAACAACTAAATTATCGAATGTACCAGTGTTAAAAGGAATTTCAAAACGAAATTACTCGGGCCAATTCCAGTTAACAGCACCCTATGTGGCTCATATTTGACAAAAAATGCATCGATAATGAATAGCACCAGATGCAAAATGATATAAAATGAATTCAATCAGATGAACTTAATGAGCACATAATTATCGGATTCTAACCGCAGTTCCTTCAGCTCCCCGCACGGCTTCCCAAGGCGCCCACATTCCTTCTCCATTATTCTACGCCAAGTGCGCTTGGGGCGATCTTGGTAGGGTGGATGCGTAGCCAACAATGTCAATGTCACCCATGCTTAATACGTGACCTATTCATTGCCACTTCTGTCTTTCGATTACATTGCGTACGGGTAGGTATGTTCGTTGACCAAATCGGTTGCAATATTATCAGGCCAACGTACTCCGATGATATATCGCAGAGAAGTGTTCTGAAAGGCTTTGAGCTCTGGAATGGCAGTGCGGGTCGCTGTCCATGTGCAACTCCCATATAGAAACACAGAAAGATCACCAGCACAGAACGGTCTGAACTTGGTCTTGGGGTTGAGGTGACTGTCTTCTACAGACAAGCGCAAATTTAAGCCTATTTTGGGAATTAGTTGCAAAGCAATCACTGAAGATAATCTAATGATTTTTTTTAATTTAATTTGTACATGTTTTGACTTTTTAAAGATAATTTTGGAAAATACCTTTCGTTTTTCTTGTGTCCTTCAAACGTCATGGGCGACTTTGTGGCATCATTTTATCTATCCGAAATCTATTTATTATTTTGAATTTTAGCAAAAATATATATCACTGTATTTTACCCTGTTTTTCAGCTTTCAATGGCTGCAAAAATGGAACAAACTAAAATTTTCAAAAACTGTCTCAGGAAATCATAGCGAGATGTTCACTGCAGAATTCGATAAACATTTCTGGTAAAAATGATGCCCCAATATTTAAAAAAAGTTTGCATACGGGAAAACGCGTTTAGAGATAAACTATGGCATGAAACATGATTGCTGAAACTTACTATTCAGTCTGCAAAGTGAGGGCAGTAGAGTTCATTAAAAAATGTTCTCGGTTGACCGCATTTTCCTTCCTGTGTTGAATCCTGGCCCTTTTTGCGGCTTCAGCAACCTTACGCTGGGAACGGTCAATGCATTTCTCGTCTCCCACTTTCAAAATATGGGAAAAAAAACGATTTGCTGAAACCACGACGGTGGCATTTTATCGCCGGAACCACGCTTCCTTGATATAAAAATTGATCAACGCTGTCTACTTATTAATGGAGATTGGGAGAGGGTGATGATCTGTCCGACTGAGACCCTTGGATTTGTTGGTGTTTATTTTCAGTCCAAAATGTGATGCTTATTTATTAAATGCCTCTGTTTTCTTTTAATTCCATCCACCGCTATTATTTGTGTTTTGCTGAAGCTACAAAATGGAGATACGCAATTTGTTTCTAGAGCCAGCACAGATGCGCTGACGCTCTTCAACATAAATTGGCATTCCAATTTCTGTACTTCTGAGTCAAATCACTGTCAAAGCTGAATTAAAGGACTTGTTTTCACAGTTTGCCCTTACCGAGATGCTGTCACCGCCATTGTACAGTGATTCTATTATAATACTTATCTGAAAGTGGTTTTGAGAAGTAGCAGTTTCATAGCGCGGTTCGCCATTGTCACTACCACGGACAGTGATAGTGCCTGTTTCATTGGAATCAATCGTGAACTCTGTTTTATTTAGATTCAATCTGAGACCATGTTATGAAACGTCAGAAAAACATCCCCTGCATAGAGTATTTTTTATTGTGTTGGACTTTGGATGTTCCATGTGACAGTGGCCAACCGCACTGCGTGCATTTCGTCAATAGTCCTGTAGTTCTTGTCATCCCCAGTTTGGTTCATGGTTATTCCAACGATTCCGTGAATACTGTTGTCAAGAATGCCTATAGAAATCTTCAGGATGTGGAACAGCAACCGTATCGGGCGGAAGTTTTAACATTCTAGTGGACTGCCTTATTTTTCATATTAAATAGACCTTTCATGTTTTCTTACTAGCCAGATGGCATTGTGTCCTTCCCAATAGCGCGATTGAAGAACTCATCAAGCCAGAGTACTAGATCCTGGATGTTGACTCCCCTGAACTCAGCTACGATGTTGTCATGTCCTGTTGCTCTGCTCGATTTCATTTATTTCATTGTTTCATCAACGCTTGTGACACTGATATTAGAAATTGCTGGCTATGGCCAATAAAAGTGCTCGCAATAACGATATAGTCAACGGTAGGCACGTTACAGGGCTTTGTTTCAAGTAGTCGCTAAGGCATTGGCAGCACTGTATTCAATACGTCAGCTACCAAAGCTCGGAAGGTTTTTAGTCATTTCAAATTAACGTTCTAGTCGTATGTCGTGCTTTTGACGCCACACTAAGGAGTTTTTTACAAGACGTAAATACTCATGTGCCAAGTTTCTCCATCTTACCTAGTTAAGAAACCCACATTTAGCTCACAGACAAGGATTAATGCATTATAGCTGGGACCAATTTGCATTTGTCGTAACCTTTAGTAACCAATGTCAATATGGAAAATGATACTGGAAAGTTTGGTGGAAATCCTACTTAATATACATAGTAGGATAGAAAGTTATAATAACTAAAACTGCCATTGAGACGGCATAAATTTAGTGCAAGCTTAAACAACAAGCCGAACTTTCAGTTTTCGACTTGTTATTGATCTACAAACCGAAAATCAGCAGACTTTGGGTCTTACTTGAGAGAGGAGAGATTAAATTGATGTTACATATAATATGTTCGCCATCTTGTCTCCCAAGATATCGATCGGCGACATTCCCGAGATGATGAAATCCGCATCATCTGAGCAGGTCTGGAGAAATACCCTCTTCAGTTTATATGCATAACATAAAACATGCAGCGCTGTTCCCCAAACTGGGACTGCCAATAGTAAAGCAAAACTTACCGCTGTGCTTATATGCAGCCTGTAAATGTGGTCCGACCCTCTAACATTCGGAATCATTCTTGCTAAAACCATACTGGTGTTGGATGCTTTTTCAATAGGATCCCCTACGTGCTGCTTAAAATTGAGTTTTTCATCGCCAATTTTAATGCGAGTGTACAGTACCTAGCGATGACGGTCGGTCCCGCGCTTTTCGCAGCAAGTACCAGAAACCTGCTATCGAAACAAACCATGACAGACCTAATTGACTTGCATGAGTACACATCAATATCTTTGAGATTCTTTGCGACAACAATCGTAAATCACCACCGTTGCTTTCTCCGGAACTGGAAGATAAAATACACCTTTGTGAATGATGTTCCATAGCAGTGTGTCCAATTAAAAGCCGTGTCGGACACTCACGAAGACAACATATTCCTGAGGTCCGTCATTGGTGTCATATCAGACCCTTCGTTTTTGCAAGCAGCCATCGCAATAGTAGCTGGATAGGCACCAATTGCCCTCAGGAACCATAGATGGCTATAATTGGACGAACTGAATGCATTTCTCACGTCTAGGTTACTAGGGACAACCCAATGAACACGTCCTGTCTGGACTTCATGCCGAGCTTAAGAACCGCCCAGGCGGGGATCTTCGTTGTTACCTATTCTGCTGAAGATCTCTAACAGCTCATCTGTTACTGAAGGAATTGCCGCTACATTCAGAGATCGCTGAGAGGTTAGATTTTACCCAAGCTGGATTTTTTTCAGCTCAAACATGAGATCGCTTTTCTGGGACCGTTGCCGACATTTCCACCTCGATCGTTTAAGTTGAGGTCAGCTTTGACCTTTTTTAGTATCTTTGCTTAAATAAGATTGCGTGGGCTGGAGATGACAATTCCCTCCGGGTGAATTCGTACCATTGTTATTTTTTCACCTCTTTGTGAGTGTGAGAACCAAGGTTCATTCTCCATTTTCATTCCTTTGGGTTTCTATTTATTTGCTGACGACTGCCGTGGGTGCAGAAGCTTCCTCCCTCCATCCATCGCGTTTTTCTAGTGGCTAATGTAGGCCTGGTCAGTCCCAAGACGATCATCAGCACTTTTTTGTTTGATGGCAGAATAGTGTCACTTGAGTCGCTTGTGACACTGTAAGAATGGCAGATTTCGGCTTTTGCTCGGGTTTTCTTTCATATCATCATAATTAACGGCCCAACAAACACTATCTCCTCTAGGCCTGCCGCAGTAACTGCAGATATCTTGGCTTCGCGAGGAAGTCCACCATTCCGATATTCCTGAAAATTGTCTAGTGTTCCGTCCTACGCCATCGCTCCCTCTGAGGCTGTGTCTGCCATGCTTTTGTTTTCTATCATGGATATTTCCCAGACGGTTTATGTTGTGTCATTGTTACACTTACGGATTAAGTGACTCTATTGGCCAGATTTTGTGCACAAGCGGATCGATGTAATATCGCTTATAAATTTCGACTTAGGAGTCGTCCATCTTCCGGTAGAGGGCCTAAAATTCTTCGGAGGATACTTCTCTCGGATGCGGTAATTTTCCTTACTAAGAACTCTCCAAAGAATACATGAGGACTGACACAGTAAGAATTTCGATATGGTGAAACGTTTCGAGTCTTACCGAATTTTGTAAGCTAAAGCAGACTATGTTGGCTGCCAACAACCGTGCGCGAATTTCATCATCATAGTTATTCTCGGTTGGAATTTCCGAAGCTAGGTAGGAGAAATTATCAACGGCCTCAAAGTTGTAGTCTCCCATGTACACACTGTCTTCTGGGATTAACTTCTTTCATCTGTACATACAGATGCATGCGAGAAAGGTAATCTTCAGGATACCCGAAGGTACCTTTCCAGGCGGTACGCCGAATTACTGATACCAAGGGACAACATGACCACGAAATTTTACTTCGATAAGAATTTATGTTGGAGTAATAAGGCGACAAAAAATAGAGCGTGTCTGTGACATGCGGCTTAAACTAAACCAACTTTGTAGCTGATTGCTTGGTACATTGCGGATCCCTCATAGCAGCGGGAGCGGACGCCAGGGTTATTGGTCCAACGAAAATGTGCATGGAACCAATGGGTAAGCACTCTGGTATATTACAGCCGGAAATATACGCCGTCGACAGATGTGCCCCCTTTAATCTCTAAAGGAACTACAGGGACAGAATATTGCTATTTTGACTGACAGCCAAGTGGCGATCAAAACACTAAGGTCCAACCAGGTAAACTCTAAACTGATATGGGAATGCCTTAAGACACTCAATACTCTCAATTCGAACAATAAAGTCTGGATACTGTATGTTCCAGGCCATGTTGGGTTGGAAGGCAATGAGGCAGCAGACGAACTGGCCAAGAAGGGAGCAGGAACGAATCTACCCGCAATCCTTCTGTGGAATCGAAAACAGGTTTATGACTATGACATTGAAAAATTAAGAAGAACGGCTGAGAGAACTATACTTGGCGATCCTACCAGGAATGGAAAAGTCGTGGGTGTTTATTAGGGGATGCGAACCGATGTGAATACAGGACTGTTTAAGCCTCACTAAGAATAACTTCTATATTGTAATGAGAATACTCACTAGTTACTGCTGACTAAACTATCACCTGGGGCAGCTGGGGATATCTACACTGCCTGCAGGTTCTGTGCGGAGTGGGTTGAAAAGTCTATACAAGTTCTGGAACAGCGTCTGGCACTTGTGCAAAGTAGATCGTGGCACCTGGAAGAGTACTTAATACTAAATGCCAAGATGAAATACTTGGAGGTAGGGAATATATTAAAATACCTATAGGCTTACTTGACATACTACAATTAATAAATACACTATAAACAGTAAAAGCGGCCCAATGGTCCTTTAAGGACGCAATGCAATTCCCCCTTAACAGAATAATAGTAATAAGGTAGGTTGTACATCTCGGGTTTTTCTTCCCATTATCGTCAGCATAGGGCAGTAGTTAGGTGGACTTTAGAAACATGTTGCCTTTTTCATTTACATCTGTATCGCAAATCGCTTTTTCCGGGGCCAGGTTAAATACAATTTATCATAGGGCAACCTCCTCTGCTGATTTTATCTGGCCTCGCACACTGGTCAGGGTTAGCCTGATCGGTCTGATACTGAATGATCTTATCCTGAGGGCAGTTTTACCAGGCTATGCTACGATATGCAGCCTTGAGGTCAATGAAAAGATGATGGCCATGTTCCAAACTTTTATCCATCGCTTCCTACTCGGAGAAAATCTGCGCTATTGTTGATTTGCTTGCCTCTTTAGTATGGGTCGATGATGTACTGGGCGTATGGGGCTACCCGGCTTAGTAAGATACCCGAGAATATCTGCTCAGCAACGTAATACCTCTATAATTATGCACTGCGTGTTATTTCCCTTTTCATGTGTGGAACAAATAATACCTCCTTGCCAGTCATTAGGCATTAATTTGCTGCACCACAACTTGAGCATCAGTTGACGAACCACTTGATGTAGTTGGTTGCCTCCATATTTCATGAGTTTAGTTGTAATTCAATCGACTCCTGTCGACTTATGGTTTTTAAGGGTATCTAGGTCTCAAAATACCTTTCATATTGATATCCGTTCTATTAAAGTTAAAAGATAAATTGAGTGGAAATTCAGCTTAAGTTAATCCTAGAATGATAAGGCTGCAGTAATATAGATATAAAGCATACCACCAAGTCTGGTAAAAATCACTGACAAAGTGAGTTCATTCTCTATTTTGTCTGGAATATATAGAACATTTCGGTAGATGATGTGCAGCTTTAACGCTCTTATTTCAAATTATTTCATTCAATGCCTAAATGATACTTCATCGACTTCTGATATCTTCATTTCATTCAGTCTTAATCCCTTTCGGTAGTGGGATCGTCTTATCCGCTTCTGGTATACTGCCCCAAATCTTTTAAGACAATTGTTTTCTGTCCCAGCTTATTAATTTCATTTAGCGCAAGACCAGGTTATTAGATGTATTAGATATATGTATATATATTAGATGTATGTATTAGATGTCATATACCAATTGTAAAACTAAATCACACTTTAATGACAGCAGTTTCATGGCACATTTAGAAAGGCGAAGTTTCTTTAACTGGATATATAAGTTACTTGGTTAGTCAGCGTAAACAGTTAGATATCCACTCATCGAATACATGTATTTCACTTTATATTCTGTTTGATAAAGATGCGGTTTCTGTTCTCCGGCTGCGGGTATGAATGCAAATTAATTCCGCACACTGACTTGGTAACTGGGTTGGGCTCCAGTAATGGAGCATTGCTCCGCTTGCTGCAGCTGTTTTGCCACAATCTGTGGCGACCACTTCAGCAGGTTTGCGTAGGCAGTGGATAAAGTGGACTGAGGAAATGAATCTCTTCATCATCCGCTCCTACTATTCAATAACGGCAATGGCGGATACAAAATCTTACCGCTCTTTTTGCACCAGGGATTCATCGAGCGTTTCCCGCAATTCGCGCATGTAACTGTGCAACGAGTCGCAGACCAGTGCCGCTAAATAACTCGCAGCGACACAATCCCGGCCATCATCAGGAAGTGTGTTTGACTTGAGGTTATCGCGGAAACTGGTAACCGAGAGTCGATGGGGGCGCACTGCAAGCGACAGGCTCTTTGCGTCTCCAGCAAATCTGAGAATTTTATCTCAAATCAATGATGAGATTGAATCCCGGCTGTGTGTTGATATAACGCTGCTGTAACTACCATCACTTGTGTATTGTGGTGCAGTTACGGATGTCAGATTGCACGGTCAGAAGATTCGCTTTTGCGTTATTGGTTTGAGTGACCGAATAAATCCACCGTGGAAAATTCATCTAGAAAGTCGGCGGGATTCACTTAGGCAGGTCATTGCTAGGCTGATTCAGGTCAGGACTGACAGCGCAGTTTTTTTCAGATCCCTCACCGAATCCCAACAGCGTCCAGATCGTACAGTTTCCGGTAACTGAAGCGAAAGATTATTGGGGTGGACTTTTGGGGTTATCCGCCCAGCATGCTGAGTGTTCTGAATGGATGTTATCGAAGAGGAAGTTAAACTGGAGGGGCCCTGTTCTGGATCGGGTGCAGAATTTCTGGTATAAGAAATTTGCCAGCGTACACAGTCGGTTGGCACATAGCATAAATCAGGTCATGAGTCGGCTAGAGGAATTTCCACCTTTCTTCGCTGCGGGAATTACCTACCTTGTCTCAAAAAAAGGATGCGGTGCAGGCCCCCGTGAAGACAAGACCAATTACTTGCTTACCAAACTTCTATAAATTCATAACGTCCTTTATTAGGGCAAGAGTCAATGTGGACCTCGAGACCAACAATATTCTATACGAGGAGCAGAAGGGCTGCCGAGTCGGATCAAGGGGTTCCCAAAAACAACTTATTATCGACTTGGTAGTTGTAGCACAAGCAACTAGAGACCAAAAACTTCTTTAGTTGCTACATCGATTATGACAAGGTTTTTTGGCGACAGTCATGGAAGGGTAGCATACCACCTAATCAGTGCATACATTTGAGTATTCCAACACCTCAAAGCTTATCTGCATACGGAAAGGCATCTTTCAGAGGAGTTCTTTGAGTCCCCTTTGGTTTTGAATGACACTTAACCCATTTCATGGCTACTGAATGATGCTAGAGGCCATGGTTTTGCAATCAAATATGGGCTACGTGCGAACTGACACACTTTATGTGCCTAGATGACATCAAACCGCACCTTAGAATTCTTTTGCGAATAATAGACATGCTCAGCCGTGATATTTGGACGGAATTTGAATTAAACAAGTATCTAATCCAAGCCATCCGTGAAGGTGATCACGAGATGCATGCCAGACATAGCATTGATAACCTCAAATTCGAAGTTATGACCAAGACAGACTTCTACAAATATCTAAGAACTGTAGGGAATCTATGCTCGAGTTGGTGATCTGAAGGATGCTCTGCTGTCCGAAATCCTGCGACGTATAAAGGTGATACTGAAATCGCATCTCTCGGGGAAGAATAAAATAAGCGCATTGAATGTATTTGCTATCCTTTCACTTGCTTATGCACTCGGAATATTGCGTGGAGGGGGACCAATCTGGAAAACGTCCAGCGACGGATATGGACTACTATGTCCAAATTCCGAATGAATCCAAACTCTGCCATGGAGCCGATGAATCTACCTCGTGACATAGGAGGTGGGGGCGTGGTTCACATGGCGACACAACTTCATTCAGGACAGCGTGGTCGCCATTCGAGCTTATAAAAGCACATCATGAAATAGCGGGTAGAGAACAACCAGTGCGTTAGAGACGTTGTACCATCTCATTCTTGGCTGCACTATTATTGCACCGGTGCAATACATCACCAGGCATAACGCTGTTTATGGTTATTCATCAAAACCTTACATATAAGCGTGGGCTGATCATGGAAACATGTCCGGTTTACCGATATGAGCTGCAGGTAGTACTTGATAGTTCTGCTTGCCGCATGCGTTGGGACCGGCAAGTTCTGACTGGTCGCCATACTCCACACAACAAGCCTGACGTACTGCTAGTTGACAAGACGGGTCGCTCCGTGTGTATTATTGATGTTGCTATCCCCATAATAGCAACATTGAACGGAAATACATGGAGAAGAAGGCTCGGAAAATCAAAAAAATTTGGTATCTGGAGCGGGTGGTTATAGTTCCCATAATATTGTCGGCTATATTGTACCTAAATCCCTTACGGCTTCCCTTGATGTCCTGGGACTCTTACACTGTTTGGTTCAAACCATGCAACTTCCGTACGTCCTCGATGCTGCGGGGAGTTCTCGACGGATCCTCCAATTGACCTACCACCGGCCACCACCACCAGCGTCACTTTATAATTTATAAGTTAAGTTGGTAAGATCGTCCGAGCCTAAATGTTTGGCAATTTGTGCTAGTATTAGGTAAAATCCGGCACCTGCCGAAATTGTGACAACTCGGAATATAATAATCGTTGGCGCATCATATTGAATCAGGGCCTTGAAATATGTTAGAGCACATCCTTCAAGACCATGGCGGTACACTACAGGATTTCAGTACCCTGTAGGAGGCAACGGGGTCAACATTGAGATTATTACCCTGATTTGACTCAGGTATTCATATACAGCTAAGCCGTTTGGTATCCAATGTCAGTGAGATTTGAGCTGCGACCTTCCGTACGACAACCTAGTACTCTAACCACTGAGCTATCCGGACACTGTATGAATACTTGCAAATAATTAATAGACCAAACATCCTCTGTAGTAATAGCTCAGAACTATAATATTCCAGTGTTTCTATGTTTTCAACTCATCGGTTTTTCCGCGGAGCTATTATAAGTTTTTTTTTGCATAGCACAATTAATGATAAAGGCGTCCTTCCTTCTTTTCCTTCCTCCTTTTTAAGGTTTTGTGCAAACACAAAACCTTATTAAAATCGGTTTACTGTCTGTCTGTCTGTCTGTCTGTCTGTCCGTCACACGCATTTTTCTCGGAGACGGTTATAGCGATTGACACCAAATTTGGTAGAAAGGTGGGAACTGTGAACGCTCACGCATGCAGTGAATTACATCCTTTTACGTCGAATTTAAGGGGGGTCCCCATACATGCAAAAGGGGGGTGTAAAATTTTTTTTCATCAAATATAGTCATGTGGGGTATCAAATGAAAGGTCTCGATTAGTACTTTTCAAAGCCGTTTTCAGTTTTGACATTCGTTGGAAGGGTGGGGAGCGCGGGGGGTTGAAAGTGATCACTTCTTTAAGGGGGCCATTCTCAGAACTACCAAACCGAAAAATATGAAAAAAATCAAGAGGCTGCCACTATATAGTGCCTGGGCTCCGAAATACCTTCCATGCCGATATCTGTTTAAATAAAGTTAATAATAGTATATTACTATAATTTTTTGTAATTGGCTAGAAACCCCCCGTAAGTTCATCCTAGTACCATGAAATTTTGCAGTGATATAGGCTATAATATAGAGCATGATCTTACCATGTTTGGTAGAAATCGCACTATTACTAACAAAGTTATAATACCTCAAATTTGTTGCTTCTTTGAAAATTGAAGACTATGAATGTCAATATCACCCGAAAGTGGATACTCTCACATAATATATGGATATATTACGTGCTACGTACAAAGGAATACACAAAACCTTTCGTACCTGAAACGTTTAGCTTCCGGTTTCCCCGACTTGTTTGTTTTCCTAAATTTTCCGACCGTTACCCTAAGGTATAGTATTTCGAAATAGACGCTCTGTATTTATAACTATTCCGGCAGATTATAACTGAGTCAATATTTATGTGTAATATCAATTTAACTTCAGCTTCGACCACATTTCCAAATTTAACGTAGAAAACTAGGAGAGAATCCAGCCTTGCTAATGGATCGTGTGACGCCAAGTACGGCGGTCGCTGATAACAACATAGTCCCCGCTCGACCGGGAAATTGATAACCGCCATATTGAGTTAAGTTATTACAATAAATACATATGTTGCTATACAGAGATATATTTGATGGCTCGAATTGTCAGATGTCACAAATGAATATTACAAGCAGTATACAATAAAGCATATCCAGGATACTTAACCTCGATCCTTTTTCGCTGAAACCTACCTCGAACTGCTTAGTTCAGCTATTTGCTTTCAAGAGCATAATAAACCTGAATTTTAGAACACCTTGTCGCGGCCCTGAGGACAACCTCAATTTATTGCCGGCATGAACTTTGTTATAAAATTCCCATCAAAATCCGCATTTGCACCCCAACGCCCCACGTACATTCTC
Organism: Hermetia illucens; assembly: GCF_905115235.1. Classification (NCBI taxonomy): domain Eukaryota; kingdom Metazoa; phylum Arthropoda; class Insecta; order Diptera; family Stratiomyidae; genus Hermetia; species Hermetia illucens. The sequence continues at coordinate 84,275,534 of NC_051849.1, read as the reverse complement.
ATTTCTCCCATCTGACTTTGCTCCAATGTACTCTATCATTGCGGAAATTATCCATTAAACTGGATATACGCCTCAGATCCTATCGTGACCCATATTATTACAATCGTCTGGGCTGAGTCCTGTGTGAAATGTAAGCCGATGCTGTATTTTTCCTTTCGCCCCTTCCATCTTTCTTAACTATTTTTTCCCTTCTACTCAAACTTGCTCCGGCACCCGTTTAAGTTTAGAGCTCTTCTTAAATATTTACCATCAAGTAAATTGCTAACCCGCTGTCAACAAAATTATGCAAGTAATGGCTAGCTAAGTTGTCCTGAAAATAACTTTCCCAGGTTTTTGTCGAGAAGAGAGGGTACACGAGAGTTATCGGACCGAAGATTATGGATTTGGTGAGTGGTGTTGGCATTTGAGGTGATTACTTGGAATTATTTAGTTGCATTAATTTCTGTTAATTGTGAGTATGATTATTGTCATAATTATTTAGATACATATATGAGCTTCCCGTTTTAGCTCAGATGAAGTTGGTTAAATATTTCTCAAGGAATTACGTTATGTTATAATCAGGCATAAATTTTAGGATACAAATATTGCAAAATTGTTTGAAAAGTCCAGAGTTCTTCCGCAACTAAACATTTTAAATGAAAACACGCCTTGATTTGAAAGGATCAACAAAGTTGGACTAATTCGTATTAATAATTTTGAATCCTAGTATTACTGCCTTCACTGCATCTCCCCCTTTATTTTAGGTGACTAGTACATTGAAGCCTCTGTAATTGAAAAGTAGTGGCCATTTCTGATTTCTCAGATCCCGTGAAATTCCTTTCATGCCACTCACCCAGTATTTTTTTTCAAAACGCTTTCACAGTTTTACTTTTGTTCAAATTTTGCATTTGACATTAAAAACGCCTTCTAATACCTATGTGGTTCTACATTTTATTTCAGGGAAAACCGAGTATGAAATTTCCTTCATCAGCTCGATCGTTATAATGAGAGTACCAAGACCTCTCAAATTGCATGTCTCGAGTTCGTCGGTACTCATTATCAGTTCATACCTCCTCCCGAACAAAACCCATTAGGTGAGACTATCTAACTCGGTAAATCTAGGATTATTCCATGGCTTGAAGTTAGAACGAAATCACTCAATAGGCTCGCCTCACAATTAGGCAACAACAAACAAATCGAAAATGGCGAAGCTCAGCGTTTCATGTGTAGGAATGTCTATGCATTTGTAATGCAATATATTTAAGTGAACTGGCTCCATTTGTACAATGTTTTTAGTGTATATACGTTATTTACTTTCATAAAAAACAACCAGACGAACACAAAAACAGCCCGAAAAAAAGATGGCAACTGTGAACGCTCACGCATACAGTGGGTTACATAATTTTACATCGAATTTAAGAAGGTGTACATTTTTTTCTTCATCTGGGGTATCAAATGAAACGTCTCAGTTAGTACTTTCCAAAGCCCATCTTAGTGTTGACATTTGTTGGAAAGGTGCGGAGCGCGAGGGTCGAAAGTGATCATTTCTTTAACGGACCCATTCTCACATACTCCACCGAAGTATCTAAAAAAAAATCAAGAAGCTGCGACTATATGGTGCCTAGGCTCCGAAGTACCCGTCATACCGATATCTGTTCAAATAAAGTTAATAATAGTGTATCTGTTCAAATAAAGTTAATAATAGTGTATTAGTATAATTTTTAGTAATTGGCTGCAAAATCGTCCTTAAGTTCATCCTAGCACCACCAAATTTTCAATAATGTAAGCTATATCATAAAGCATGTTTGGTGGAAATCGCACTATTACTGACAAAGTGTAATGATCGGGGTTTCGCGACGGGGGTGGAATCTCAGCCGCCTCATTCTGTATCAATTTGCTCAAATGCTTTCCATAATGTACAATTACCCTAATATTGGCCGTAGATTGCGCATTATTGAATGCATTTGAGCGAATTAACCTCTCGGAGTTCAACAAAGTTCAAGGCGAGCGTAGCGGTCCCCATGAACCGGTTCTTGTTGGAAAAACTGGGCTTGCCGGTGAGATAGAAGAAAGGTTTGGATTGACACCGGAGACAGCCATGAAGACGGGAGGTAACCATCGGGGATTTTTCGCTAGAGCATCTGGTGGTATCGAACAGCCCCTGTTCTGACTTTTGAAGCCGATCTTTCCAACATCGACACAGCCAGGGGTGTAAAGGGGTACGTTGGAGCAGACCAAGTTGCTGATTGTTTTAAAGGTGCCGATAAAGTTTTTATCTCAGAGGGCGTGCCACGTAAACCTGGAAGGACTCGAGATGATTTGTTCAACACTAATGCTGGTGTCGTTCGCGATTTGACTTCGGCCATTGTTCAAAGGCTTTAATTGTGATTATTACAAATCCTGAGAACTCGTGTGTACCACTTGCCGCAGAACTTTTAAAATTCAAAGGAAAGTACTATCCCCTACGTCTCCTCGGTGTTTCAACTTTGGATATTGTCCGTTCTCGTAAATTCATTTCTGATTCATGTAAAGTTGATGTGAATACCGTTGATATTCCGGTGATCGGTGGACATTCTGGTGTTACAATCATTCCGGTGATATCACAATGCAAACCAAAAGTGTCATTTTCGCAGCCCGATCACAGTGCGCATCCAAGAAGGTGTGAAGGTTAAGGCTGGAGTGAGAAAAGGACTGAAACGATTTTGATTTGTACCCGTTCCGTGGACAGCGAGTGATTTAAGAGGTTTTGGTTAAGAGTTCATTGTTTCATTGCTAACGCAACGCGAAGTGCGAAGCAACCACGAACTCCCAAAGTGCTTTTGAAAGGAAAATTCGGTCGAGTTTTGGTATCTCGAAGAAAATGAAGTAGTAGATTACATAATCGTATTTTAATGGTCTAAATATTTTTAATAAATACACACCACGCCGAGCTCGGAGTGAATCAACGTGTAAGTATTATTTTTTTTTTGCTCGCCGCGCGTCAATAAATATCTCAGGAAGAAGAAACTATGATCAGCGCACTCGGGTCCGCAGATTTACAACACCACACGCGCGGTCGAGCCGTTTTTTTAAGGTTTTGTATGAAACAAAACCTTATTAGAATCGAGACGGTGTCTGTCTGTCTGTCTGTCTGTCTGTCTGTCTGTCACACCCGATTTATTCGGAAACAGCTGGACCGATTGTCACGAAAATTGATGAGAGTATGTAATCTGTTCCCTTTACATGCAGTAAGTGACGCCATTTTGTGTTAAATTTAAGGGGGGGCTCCCCATACATGTGAATGGAGGGTGCAAATATTTTTTTCACAGAATGTAGCCATGTGGGGTATCAAATAAACGGTCTCAATTAGTACTTTTCAAAACTGGTTCAATATTTGATTTTGGGTGAAACATAGGGGAGTGAGGGCTCAAAATATGACCCACAAAAAGTGTAACAGGTCTCCTTCTCAGAACTTATACAACCGAAAAATCTGAAAAAAATCACAGTGGTGTATCTCTAGTAAATCTAGGCCTCAAAATATATCTGGTTCCGATATCTGCACAAATAAAGTTAATAATAGTATATTTCCACATTTTAGAAATTTACCCGGCACCCCCCTTGTGTTCATCCTAGAAGTACAAAATTCGGCATGCGTGTAATGAAGAACATAATGCACAGTTTGGTCAAGTTTGAAGAAAATCCTACTACTATTAGCAAAGTTATAGGGGATGAAACTTTACATTTTTTTGTGAATTTCGTGCACTCTACAACCTGCATGACGTCATCATCACATATCAATTCGTCAATACCACAACGAAATGAGTTCTTATGAATTGGGTCGCGGAGAATTATTTTGTTTTAGTTTTTTGTTATTTGTCAACCAGACACGTGTGTATGTAGGTATAATGAACTTTGCGGGTAGTGCCTAATTCAAATAGATATAAGAAGTAAATCGGAAATATGGGTACGATTCATTTATATACGTGCATGTATGTGTACAGTATTCGGAAATAGACAGTTTGTTTGTTTAAGGTGAGCGGAATATCTATGGCTGTAATATGTACGTATGTCTCGTAGTTTGGAAAAATATGAAAGATTATGTTGAATATACGGATAGAAAAATGTGCGTTGAAATTTCCTACATAAGATGAACACAAAATCTTTATACCCGAAGCACGAGCTTCCGGTATTCCGACTTGTTTCTATTTTCCAGTGTTAGCTCGCGTTCTAGTTTTCATCGTTAGCCCGTCGCGAGTTTCTTTGTTTATAGTTTGTTTTGAAATCCGGTACGGACCCACGCATCGGCATAGACACGTTAATTTTGTATTAATGACACGTAAGGGATCAAAGCGCTCAAAGGACCCACCACATTCCCGAGCAATTTGATGGAGCTTCAGTCTTTGTGGGCGAAACTTCACGTCAATCTCGCCAGCTTCTTAGCTTTCTGGGATAGCTCTTCCCTCTAGGTCGTTCTCAGCCATTTAGTATACGCGTTTGATCCTCCTATTTCCCATAAGTTCATTACAAAAGGTCAAAGTTGTCGCTTTTTTGCAAATCCGAGACTTTGATTGTGAGTGTCACCTGAATGTAGATCACATATCTATTCATATATTATGTGCTACGATTTAATGGGACAAATGCACATTCAAATGTCTATATAAAAAAATACACATTTCATACCTGAAGCGCTCAGCTTCCGATTTCCCAACTTGGTTGTGGAAAATGTTTGATTGGTCTAAGCCACTTATTCAAGGGCAGTGAAACGAATAAAAATTTTAAGAATAATAGTGCAATGTTATAAATATAAACTTCATTGGGTAAGTGGAAATATTATATTTTACAAGCATATTATAGAAAAAGCCTAAGTTTCATTTTGAAAGTAAGGAAGGTATTGTTTATTAACCCCTCGAAGCAAAAATATTTTTTCCGGCTGGGAAGCTCGAAATTTTCAAAAAAGTGCAATGCGCGCTGTAAATCAATGAATATTTGACGCCGGTGAAGTTCGCTCCAAGTCGGGAAAGTTCGCTCGCATATTACATTTTACAACACTAATTCATCTTGTACATCCCGGATCACTATGCCGTTGGCATGGTGCTCCGGACTCGGATAACAACACCACCCAGAATTCCCCAATCACGTGAGAGTTAACACTGAAGCCATCTCCGCAACACCTGTAAGGGGGAAATGGATGCCGCAATAACCGCAGTCAACAGATGTCCTGGATATGAAGCATCAAGAAATGATCTTCACGATCACCTGAAGAGCGTTATTATGGGTACGGCCACAAACATACTTGGCCCCAGCCGCAAAAGGAGTCGGAACGGCTGGTTTGACGATGAATGTAAGCTAGCAACGGAACGGAAGAATGCCGCATACCGAGTAATGTTGCATTCTCAAAGAACGCGGGCACGCGCAGAGACTTATCACGAAGCCCGTCAAGCGGAAAAGCGGTTTCACAGATGGAAAAAAGAACCCTGGGAGAAACAGGAGGTCTGCAAATTCGAAAAGTGCAGGATGCAACTGCACCAAGCTAGTAAGTTCTACCAACAAGTCAGCAGGATGCTTTATGCACCTCGATACTCACCTGCCGAAACAAAGATGAAAATTTGATTTCTTGCAGAATGGACATATAAGAGGCGATGGGTTGAGTATTTTCACGAACTAGATGAACAACCAGAACATCGGCGAGTTGGAGGTCCGGCCAACTGAAGACGACGGACAGATACTGCCATCACCGAGCATGGAAGAAACAGTCCGCGTAATTAATCGACTTAAAAATCATAAGTCGCCAAGAGTCGACGGCGGTTCATAAACTAATGCTCAAGGTGCGGGACAGTGAATCAATTCCTGGCAATTGGCAACCAGGTAATATCTGTTTCAGCAGCAATTATCGAGGTATCACGTTGCTGAGTGCCATCAATAAGATATTCTCCGCTATCTTGCTAGGCCCCGTACGCCTAAAACATCACCAGCCCCCACCAAAGAGGCTTCATGCCAGCAAATGAGCAACAGATGAGATTTTCTCTCAGCGGCAAGCGATAGAAAAACTGTTGGAATATGGCTATCTATTCAGCGACTTTAAGGTCGCCTCTGACAGCATAGCCAGGGTAAAATTGTAATTCCTCATGACAGAATTCGGTATCCCAACGAAATTGATACTACTGACTAGGCTGACCCTGACCAATATGCGAGGCCAGATAAAGCAGCGGAATCACTCTCGCGACCATTCGACATCAACAACGGTCTAAGATGAGGGGATGTACTAGCATGCGTCGTCTTTAACCTGGTCTTGGAAAAATGATTCGCCTATGCAGATACCAATCCATCCTCTCTCAAGCCAATTCAATTATTGGCCCTATACGCTGACGATATTGGGATATGGGAAGAACAACCCGAGATATTCAGTCTACTGTTTATCCAGATCGAGCAGACGGTAGTGCATCAAAATTGATGTTAACGCCATCTCACTTTACTCTGCGCACATAAGCATACACTATATATGTTATGTAGTCAATTAAAACCGCTGGTAATCAGGACACATACATATGATACCTATATGACTATTCCCTCGGAAGATTTATTAGCAAATAGCTAAAAAAAGCCAGAGAAAAGGAAAACTGAAACGTCCCCACTGAAGCGAATGATCGCCATTTGAGAGCGAAGAACAATGACGGTCTACGAACACACAGGGATAGAGCAAAGTGTAGCATCTTCCGCGTCCTTTCCACAAATGAGCTGCGACGGGGGGCTCGTAATGGGCGGAAGGGACTACAGAGTGAATCCTACCTGTTAGTAACTCTCCTATACCATTTATCAAATAGGCGGAAGTTGATAGGATATGCCACTACATTCGTGAGATCCAGAAGAAGTGAAATAATTGACGTAACAATCTGTCCTTCAAAGGTGTTAGAGTTGAATACAGGCTGGCGGGTGCTAGACGGAGTTTCACTGTCAGATCGCCGATACCTAGAATTCAATTTGACTTTTGTGGATGAACAGTCTGTAAAACAAAGACAGAATCCTAAGAAAAGGTATTGGACGTAGCGGACTAAGGACTACTTTGGCGATAGAAAATCAATTTAAATGCACACTTTTAGATTGCTTTGAAGAGGACTGTCCTATTTCTCGAAGTAAAAGTGGTAAAACGGTTCCATGATGGATCGAAACGCCTCACCATAGGGTCAAAGCTCTTACTGTACAAGACTATGATCTTGCCAGTCCTCATGTATTCCTCGGAAACTTGGGTTCTTAGCAAGATAAATTGCGAACCCTTGGCCGCGTTCGAGAGAAGAATCCTCTGAAGAATTTTTGGCCCCCTACATGAGGATGGACGATTCCGTAGCCTACACAATGACGAAATCTATAAGCGATACCATGACCGTCCGGTTGTGGATAAAATCCGGCTCAATAGGTTACAGTGGGCGGGTCACTTAATCCGTATGGATGAGGATGATCCCACCCGGAAAGTCTATAAGGGCAATATCTATGGTAGAAAAAGAAGACGAGGCAGACCCTGCCTAAGATGGAGCTATGGCGTAGGTCAGGACGCCAGACAGCTTTTAGGGATATCGAATTGGTGGACCTCGGCGTAAAACCGGGATGTCTGGAGTTCCTTATTAAGGCTGGCCTAGACCGGATACCGGTTGTTGCGCCGCTGATGATGATGATGATGATGGAGGCGAGAGCTGCAAATACTCACTGAAATTAATATATCAATATACGAGAAAAAGTGTGATAGTTGTCTCTGTATACTTACCCTATGATTCGCTGGGTCCTCTACCGACACAAGAACTAAGGGGTCGACAACATATGCGAAGTCAAATGGTCTTGAACTCTGAATAGGATATGAACGTTTAACGTATTTGTTGTATTCCTAGAGAAGAAGGGCTATTTGATTTCATCACTTACCCTGACTGCGAACGTGGGGTGTGCTCCAACGTCCCAGGCTCAAGAGGAAGTGAAGTAATTGACCTAGCAATTTGTACATTTCAAATTGAACACTGATTAAAAACTGGCGCATGATAAACAAAGTGTTACTATTAGACTTTCGTTGCTTTAAATTTAATCTAACTATTGACGGCAGACTGACTATAATACATGAGCAGAATTCTTGGAAACCGGATTGTCCAAAGGTCAATGAAATTATTGACAATAAATGATAGAAACCCAATTGGAAATTTTGAATCGACCATTTTAGTGTGTTTCGGAGAAGAACTTCTATTACTGGAGTCAAACAAAATGAAGTGGTTCTTTAGTGAAACCGAAAGCTGCAAATAAGGATGTACTCAACCAGATGATGTACAAGGAATAAAAGTTAAGGCTGGGTAAATTTCCGGAACTCCCAGCGTGAATACAATACGCTAAAGAACTGGATAGCAAAAGAAACACTTTAAGGCTGCGCAGTAGTCCATAGAAAGACGAGATGAGTTAAATTCTAGTAAGAAACCAATGGAACTTCCAGGCGAGTTGGGTCAGCCCAGACTGTTTTAGAAGTACAGCATCTGAGAGAAATAGTACTAGAACTGAGAGCGAGAGAATTTGCGGTTTATACAAACCTTTCAAAACGAAGGTTTTGGAATGGCAATGGGAAACACTGCGAGAGCTGTATTTAGTAGTGGAAAGCTGCTATACTGTCTATCGAGCATTTCAAAGCACTTGGTATCTATCTGGCTCGCCTTTAGAGACCGCTACCTCCATACCTCTTGACAGTAGGTTAAATTGATAATATACCGAAGCCTGAAATGATGCCTATTCAAACTGATTGATTGATCTGTTTTGAGATCTTAATTGTTGAACTTCTTCGTTAGTTATAATTGAGTGACCTAAGCGAATGATTGTCTGGACGAAAGTTAGCCAAGTTCCGCTCCACTCCGAGAAAATCACAAAGCTTCCAGTATACCATGTCTAGAGTTCACAATACCTTCTATAACGATATCTGATCATCCTATACAAAGTATATTGTTCTATTTTGGGAAATTGATTGAAATCTCAGCCCCTTAAAATTCATCCTAGAATCAAATTACTTTGTGTTAATACAGGTTATGGTATGCGATTTAATACTAATATGCTTAGTGAAAATCGTATTCATAGAGTCACAGTAGCTCAAAATCGTCCCTTCCGTGTAAATTTACTGGAACCCAAAGGACTGACTACCAATATTACACTAAAGTGAGTAGTCCGACAAGCCGGGTTTTAGGACGAAACTACGTTAGAGGACCACAGTTACTCTATTTTAAAAGAATCAGATCAAAATAGTCAATAGTTTTAATTTTCTTTGGTTGTCGTAAAAGGCATCTGAAAGAGGAAGATATCTGCTGGCTAGCAAATTTCGAAACTTTATTGTTACCAAAACGTCCTCGCCCCTCGGATGGGTACCGAAAATGTTTGGCAACCGAAAATTGACTATGATCGGTTTCTGGAATGTGCGTATTTCTTCACAACGGCACCCAGGGTTCTGAGAATGCTCACTTTCTCCAACTCTATCGAGAATTCCAAAGATATAAGCTGGACATTCTGTAAGTAAGTAAGATGGTGGGACTCTGCAGAGTACTACTCTCCCTCTTGTCACATTAATTGCAATGTGCTGTCGTACTCTGGGAAACCAAGTGGTAGTATGTTAGATGCTAATCCGCCATTGGATTGTCACTAACAGATACAACCAGACGCGATTTCCTCATCTGGGATCCGGTTGTGTGTGTGTGTATGTATGGTGGGGGAGAAACTACAGCTTCTGAGCATTCAGGCCGTGTTGGCCCATTGTACTCGCCACCTTCGTCTAACGGAATATTCCGGATTCGTTAACGTATCGTTAGGATTTTCGTTAGTCGACGTAATGCTACCCGTCGCAATTGGAGAACATCAGCCACCAAACGATCTGATCCCTGATAGCGTCCATAGGCGGGCATTTCACATAGGAAATGATCCGTGGATTCCGCTTCCTCGTTACAGGAGGGGCAATCCTATTCTGAACACCTATGCCCAGCTAGGGAATTATCGCTGTCAGAATGCCCACAATACACCTGCAAGTCCTCCTGCTCTTTCGAAGGATAAACTTTGCGGTGCATATGTTCGGGGGTTATGGCAGCGAAAACTGTTTGGTGTGGTCGAGCAGCATTTAGGCTCTGCCACCTGTGCATTATGGGAAGCTTCTTCCCAGTTTTTGAACAAAAAAGACTTAGCCATAAGCTTACTTGATATCCAATTGTGCTGCGCTCCGGTCCCGGCATACGGGGAAGATCGACCCTCTTTCGCTAAAGCGTCCGAGATTTCATTTTCTCTAAGCCACAGTGGCCAGTGTACCCAGAGTAGTTCCACCGTATTGAAGGTAGACATAGAGTTCAAACGGTTTCTGGATTCCTGAACGATTTTTGAGGTGATCAAAAGACTGCTCAATGCCCTCAATGCAGCTTGGCTGTCACTGCAGATTGCGATGCGCCTGCCCTTCAACCGCTCGTCAATCACGCAGGTTGCCGCCCTTAGGATCGCATAAACTTCGGCTTGAAAAACCGTTGTATATTGGAAAAAGGAAAAATTCACTTCTCGTTTTTATTCGAGAGGTAGATCTCCGGCCCCAGAACCCTCTTCTGTTTTTGAACCATCGGTGTAGAAAACTTCCGTATATCCCGCCACGCATTCCTCTGGGTCTTCCCATACCTCCCTAAGCTCCAGGGTAACTTCATATCTTCTGCCAAACAGATGTATGGGGACACGAGAATCGGAAGGCATTGTAAGAACTAGATTCAGTCCTCCCAGTAACACTTCCAATGCTCTGTGCCCCCCACATCCGTTGTTTCCCCATAGATCTAATCGAATTAGTCTATGAGGTGCTCCTCATGCAGTGCTTTGAATAAATATATCCAGGGGCTGCAATTGGAATCCACTTAAGTAAAGCGTCATCAACCACCATGCGCTCTGGCGGCATCACAAAGTTTTTGAAAAGGCGCACAGTCAAAGCCCCTTCCAATGTCCACGAATACCCCTATCGCGTACTCACCATTCAAAGTTGCATTCTCTATCTTTGTGACCAAAGAATGAAGAGCAGGACTCACAGGACTTTCCACGTTGGTAAGCATGTTGATTTTCACTAACTGAGTGTGTCCTAAGTGCGTTTCCACGGATGTGACGCTCCACAAGTCTCTCCGAACCTTTCAGCGAGAATGAAATCCAGCTGATCTATCTGAAGCTCTTTCGATTAGAATAGTCATCTTTCCCAGGTTTCGGTATGAAGACTACCTTAACCTGTTGCGAGAAGAAGGTACGTAGCCCAGAGCAAGACATCTTCGACAAATATTTCTTAGAGGTCGCTCTAAATGCTCCAAACCCTCCTTCAGCATTGACGGATAGATGCCATCCATGCCAGGTGTTTTGAAATGTTCAAGGGACAGTATGGCAGCTCTCACCTTTTCATGGGTAACAACTGCTTTTGCAGTGTTCCAGTTCCCCTTTCAACACTTACGTGTTGAAACACGTAAGTGTTGAAAGGGTCAACCGTCAACTCTCCACCTACCACTTCTCTCACCCATTCTCCCGGGTGGTGTACTTTCAGAAAGGTCTGTATTGAATCCTGTTTGGACCTCGTCAAAGAACCGTCGGGTTCTTTAAGAGCATCCAACTTGGCCGACTCATTCCTTTTGAGGACTCTGCACAGCCTTGAAGTCTCTCTTTCGCCTTCCAGTTCCTCACAGTACGCTCTAAACGAGTCTCGTTTCGAACACCTAACAAGCTTCTTATATTCACGCTGTGAGTTCCTGAAATTTAACCAGTCTTCGTTCTTGTTACTTTTGCAAGCATGGTTTAAAAGTCGCCTGGTTGATTTCCTGAGTTTTTATAGTTCTCGGTTCCACCCAAGGAACCGTTTTTACCGCTTTGGCCTCGGGAATAGGACAAGCCTCTTCATAGCACTCTAAGAGTGTGCAGTTCAGAGTTTTCAGTTCATCTTCCAGCGCCAAGGAGTCCTTAGTCGCCTAGGGAACTGTACTTTATTGAGAAGTTCATTGAACTTTGCCCAATCCGTTTTCCTAGGGTTCCGTCTTTGTACTACAGACTGTTCGCCCGCAATATAATAATAATAATCGTTGGTGGCAACAATCCATATTGGATCAGGGCCTTGAAGTGTGTTAGATCGTAACGGTACCACTACAGTACACTGTAGGAGTAATATGGTCAGCATTGCGCCCGCAATAGTCACATTGAATTCTAGATATCGATGATCTGACAGTGAGATTCTCGTTTTTAGCACTCGCCAGTGTGTAGTCAACTCTAACAATCTTGAAGTACAGACTGGTTAGGTCAATTACTTCGCTTCTTCTCGGTCCAACGAACGTAGGGCGCACCCTACGTTTCCAGTCAGCGCAGCTCCATTATGGGAGAGCGCACCGAAGATGCTGCAATTTATTCTATGTTGTGTGAGTCGAAGACCAATATACATGTTCTTTGCTCTTAAAATGGAGATGATGCCCTACAGTTTCCTGATATGACTGAAATTTCAGTCTACATAGGAAAAAGTGGAGAACCATATGGTGACTTCCCCTGAGCACTTTCAGACTCTTTGTCCAGTTCGAATACACAGTTGAAATTGTCCACGTTTTCTAGATTTGTCCTTCCTGGCATTCATGAACTTTACCCTCCAGTGTCCAAAGTCCATCCCCGCGTTTTGTGTTCACCCAACATGCGGATGATCTCCTCTGCCTTCCTTCGAGGGCCCGGTAGCCAACATCTAACATGTTCTGTCCTGCGTAGCTCAGTGTTCACAATAGTGAACTTGGGCTGACCGCCGGAACTCAAATTTGGGATTACCTGCTGGAGCCACTTTAAGGCAGCCTCGTCAGTGCACTCCAAATGGAGAAGCCATCACGAAAACCTTGATTGTTAAATCGTAGCTTCGTTCCGGACTCCAGCATTTTTTTTCCACAGGCATTCCCGGAGGATGGTAAATTGTCCCTCTGACATTTTGCCATCCTTGGAGGAAACTCCCACGGCAGCAGTCAAAACAGAGGCTGCAGCTTGCGTATACGTCCTCTTCCTTCCCGCCTTCGTGTTCGTATTCCTGTGGGTTGGAAGCAGCTTTATTGAGATCTCTCTCGTTGATTTTGATCAACTCCCGGCACACCGGTCCTAATCTCCCGCGAGACGCGTGGATATAAGCTCTGGTGCGGAGCACAATAAAGCGTTGCCCACAGCAGATGTGTTGGTCGTACGCTTGTTGCGCGCATTACCGCTGACAGAAGAGTGTGGATCTTACCGGGGTTTTCCAATTTATCCAATTTATCCCTCCCCGGAGATTCCGCTTCCTTGGCGTCTGATTTCTCCTGGGCGTTACCGCGCTTAGTGGTACAGCCACGTCCATGTCCTCATTCCCAAGGTGCTTCATCTTTCTTCGCAGTGCTCTCTTCTAGCCGGCGGCTTAGGGCTTTTCCAGGTTCACGTGTCCGGACCCGCTTGGATCCATTTCCACATACCGGCGTTTAAACCAGTAGCGTCCACGTCATCAGCTTCCCGTTCTTCCGCTCTTCCCGGTAAGGATGAAGGAGAAGGTTCTGACAGCAGGATTCAGCTTGTAGTCCCCCCCCTCCTTAGTGGCCGAAGTTCCCTTCCTGCGGGGCCTTCCTCTTCCGTTTGCGGGTAGATTTTGGGCTCTGTAGCACGGGCCGGCCGTAGTCGGATTTCCAGTTTCTCCCAATTTGAGAGTTTCCGTACTTTCCTTTCTGGCCTAACTTTTGCCGTACGCACTAAATGCAAGCTTTCCACTGAGTCGGAAAGCATGTCTTCTACAGATTGATCTATAGGCGAGTATGAATGTGGTGAGGCCTCCAAAATCCGTGCCTCGGCCCGCGACATGATTGCTCATGGTCGCGGGTTGGATTCGAAGTCTGTGACTTCTTACCACTTGGAGAGTTTATATCCTTCGTTTCCATATTCATATTTCGGACACCCTTAGTGTAGTAGTAAACTACTACAGGCTCCCCTACCACGACAAGGTGGTGCCCCAAGGGGGAGTGGGATCCGGTTACTGACAGGATTTCGACTGCATGGTTCGGATGCGGCATCACAATTATATGCATTGCTATGCATCAACGAACAGTTCCGATATAGCGGAGAAGAAAGCTTTCCACGAACAATTACATGCAGTTCAGGACAGTATTCTTAAAGCTGACATTGTAATCGTTATAACTGATCTGAATGATAAGGTGGGCTCTTGGCAACACCGTGCTCAGATATGTGATGGGGATGCATAAGCTTGATAACCACAAAATAATGTTGCTGACATTTGTAGATTTTGGGTTTTCAACTCACCGACACGGTACGACAAATCAAATTAACCACTTTGCAATCAAGCAGTAGATTTACTAGGAGTTACATTCTGGAGGTGCGTAATAAGAGAGGCACTGACATCGACCCCAAAGAGATCACCATTCGATAATCGCGTACGTTCGTTTGCGTGTTGCGTCCGCCACTTCTCGCAAGCTTTAAGAGCAGTGTCTCCTGTGTCGCTAGTATGGTCCAGCTGTCGCCGAGAAGTCTAAGAGCTATATTAGTGGTTAGACGGCAGATCTGAGACTATCGATGAGATCGGGGTGTTATGCAGGTCAACGGCCACGTCATGAAAGGGCATAACAAGATCTGGTTGACATTAGAACAACGGAAGTCAATATAGGAAGGGAACGGATTGAAGGTTCTATTGACCGCTGCGAGTGCGCTGCGTGACGCGCTGGAACTGAAACACTGAAACCCCGGGAAACTCAGCTTAATTTGCGCCGTTATAAGGTCAAAGAAGAGGAATATGCTCGCAATGATGTCATAAGTGCATACCGCATCACGAAAGAACTGGAATGTGGTCGCAAATCTTTCGATAATACTGTGAAGGATCCACGATGGCGAGTAGTTGGAGAGGTGCAACTAATATATCGACACGGTTAAAAACTACGTAAGACCTGCAGTAAATTTTCGCCTCTTCCGGATAAAATAATTAGTCACCGTATGCATGCAGATATGGACCTGTTCCTCCAAACAGAAGGGAAATCATCTTGACCATCACGCATTCAAACAGAGTAAAGCCAGTAGGGATGGCATCCTCTCTGCAGAGTTATTCGCCGCTGCAGTTTTTGCAGATCTTCTACTTCCACTCATACGGGAATCTTGGGAACCTGTCACATTTCTCAGAGAGTGGAAGAAACGTATGCCAAAGAAGGGCACCCGATTTGAGTGTGGCAATTGGAAGCGCATCTGCTTGCCGCCTGCCGTCGCTTAAGTAATCCTGGAGCTCATTAAAGAACATCTGGAGAGCTTGATTGACAGAGAGCAGGCTGGTTTCCGCTCCGGACATTCCTGAATTGACCACATCAGCACCCTACGGATCATTTTCGAACAGTGCATTGGAGTTTGGATCTTTGCTTCACCTATTGCCGATCGATTTCAAGAAGGCACCGAACAGCTTAAACAGGGGGTGCATCTGACGTCCTCTACGAGGGGCTGCATCTGGAGGAAACTAATAGCTGTTATCAGAGGAGCATATCTCAGTGGAATCTGAGTTCCACGGCGGAATCCGCATTTTTCCTCAAACACCCTCGATTAGATTGATGACCTCTGTTTACTTTCCCACCCGGTTACGGACCTTATCCAACTGGCTCTAGATTTGGAAAGAATAGAGCAAGTAAACTTGCACCGAAGATAAACACCAACACGTCAATCCCCTTTTCTGCATTAATGGGCAGAGGATCGGAGGCGTCGATCAATTTGTATATCTAGGCAGCGTAGTTTCTGCTGGCGGCGGTACTGATCTGAATGTCGCACGACATATTAAGAGTATTAGATCTGCTTCGCAGGCTTGTATAAATCTCGAAAAGCAACTGCCTCAACAACAATGTGGAGTAGAAATCGTTCTGTGCTAATGTTCTTGCTGTGTTGCTTTATGGAGTCACACATGGAAGTCTTCAAGAATACTTGCACACGACGTATCATCGAAATAATTATCCGTGGACTACGTAACCAGAAAATGGAAGTGGAGTCATTAAAGAGGACTGACGATTGCACTGTTGGCTAACATGCGCATACCCTCATACTCAAAATGGGGATATCCGCGATTGATATGGAGTTGCACCCAACACGGGGAATTCACGAGAGAGATGTCTTAGCTGTTGTAGTCATATAATTCGCTCTGATAGAATTCGCCAGCTGAGATTATAATGAATATCGAAGTCAACGTGAAACAACCAAAAGGCCGGGGAAACAACGATGGCCTGATTAGGTGGTAATTTGAGCACTTTTCGATTCCGCCCGAACCAAGTCTACCCCGTTGAGTAAAACACGGGTTAAACAAGAAGAAGAAGAGATCTCCATTCGTGCATTCAACTACCGTAACTTTCCCAAGGTTTTCTGCATATATGACTTCTTTTTTGCTGTAATAATCAGCCCATTTTCCCGACATATCTTTTGCAACTATATATTTTCTATTTTGGTCTAGCCTTCAATGCGTTCAAAAGGTTCTCCGGAATGAGCCGCTTATTGTACTTTCTGAACATCTTTTTTATAGTTTTTCTTGTTGTTCCCCCAACGTTTTATTGTTCCTTTCTTTTGGATTTTACTATAAAAATTCCTTCCCTTGCCCTTTCCGGGATTCTGACTTTTCCTAATTGCATGAGAAATGTTCTGTATAACAAACAAACTTTAAATCGACAGCATGACGGTTGGGAGGTTAGAGCGCTAGCCTCTCGATCGAGTTGCCCTGGTTTAGAATTCAAATTGTAGTGCACCTTTCTGTTCATCTTGTGCTTGTCTTCCTATTATGAGCTTATCACTTGCATAGCATTACGTGTGACGATAACGAAACTGAAGATAGTGTCTCTGGCTGAATGCCCTATACTCCACCAAGGAGTAAATATGAGCTAAACAAAGAAATTTTAAATGGATCTTAAAAGTTACTTCCCAATCGGATTTCGAACTACATCAAAATGGAATATCATATTATTATCTTTTACCAAATTTTCACTGGTAATATCCTGAATAAATACCGAGCAAAATGAATACCATTTGGCTACAAGACGGAACAGTGTTCAAGGCGAAGGGAAGTCCCGGGAGTGCATATTTGGCGTTTTTAGGTGAACGAAGATTTGACAATCTCGAGAATTGGGTGTGTTCAATGAATTGCGTCTAAACGTTAAACAAATGAAAACGAGAAATATAATGTTAAACAACCCATGAAAATAGCGTAATATATCATTGAAATCACCCAATTAGGTACCGCAGCTGAAGAAAGATACAAATTGTTATTTCAAACTTTCTCCGAAACTACCGCTTGGCCTGGTTTATATCGTGTATAAAGGACATGTTTCGTCTTCAAGGAATGATTTCCCTTTGTGCATGACTTCGTATCACCTCGACAACACCGATTATCGTCAACAAGATTTTCTACATACATAGTCACATGTTTGTGTACTAGTGTTGACCGGAATATACGTACTGAACAACAAGGATCCCTATATCTATGAAAGTTCGCATCGACCAAGTGAGTGGTGCCCAGAATCGAGTCGAGAAACGAAAATTTATTGCCTGTCCTCTGCATATAAATCTCTCGGAAGCATTCAGGATATTGATAAGCATAATTGATGATACCGAAAAGGTGTGTAGTGTACTACCCGGTTAATTTGGTTGTTTTTTCCTACCTCGCAACACACAGCGTCGCTTGAATACAATGTTGAATAGTACATTCGTTTCTCCGGGAAAGTTGTCCATTCGAATTCCCGAGGATAAAAGAGGATATTCGGTTCGTCAGATGACATACATAGTTGCCGTAAATTGTGCTGGAGGCAACAAGGTATGTACAAGCAATGCTAATATCGCAGTTTTGTACATTGTCCAAAAGAGTATATAGACAAATATGTATATGAATATGAACAGGTTCCTTATTTATACGGGTGAATGCCACTATACTGGACTGACTTTAGAAGCTTTTGTTTTTCATAATAAAAGCATTATGTATCTAGAATTCATACCAATTTATGAACGATTAATCTCTTTCTAGCACATCCGAATGATCAGAAACGATGGGTAAGTAAAGTTGAAAATTTGAAGATTACATATTACTCTCCCATTCTTTGGAGGTTTGAAGTGAAACTGGAACGTATTATATTCAACAGGTTGTTTCCGATTATAGAGCAAGCAGGACCTAGGTGTTCCTCGGTCAACAGATGACGTCGAAGGTGTGGTTCATCAAGCATAAGAAGTACTTGGTGATATGAGGTAGGAAGGTGTTACAAAAAAACACGCGACTCTGAGCAATCAGATTGTGGCCGAGGCACGGATTTTGGAGGTCTTACCTAGTTCAGGTTCCCCTACGAAGAAATCTGTTGAGGACAGGTCTCCACTTCAGTGGAAAACTTACATCCGGTGTCTACGGCGCGGCCAGCCAGAAAGGATAATACAGCAATTCTCTTAATGAGAGGAATTGGGAATCTGGCTATGGCCGGCTTGCCGGTGAAATTGTTACCTAACTCTTCTAAACTACGGGGGAGGAACGTTCCGCAAAAGGAAGTTTCAGCCATAAAGAACAAAGGACTACTGGCTTGCCTGTCAGACCCTTGTCCTCCGCCTGTACCCGGAAAAACAGAAGAAAGGGACGATGTAATGTGGACGCAACTGGTCTAATGCCGGTATGTGAAAACAGATCCATGCAGTCCGGACTCCGTGAACCTGGGAGGGCTTCTAGTCGACGATAACGGAAGGCACTGCAAAAGAAGGCAAAGTTTCTTGGAAATGAGGACACCACCAAGTGTGGCGATATCCAAAGAAATCGGACGAAAGAAAGCGGATCATTCGGCAGAAGGTGAGGACAAGTTGGTAACCCCGGTGAGATCCACACTGAACGCAACAGACTTTTCAGTTAGCTTCGGTTTCATATTGGACTGCACTTATGGCGATAAACATAAGAGTTAGTCAAATCAACCTGCAGCATGACAAAGCTCCCTCCTATCTACTGCCGGCAAAGCTAGCAATGGCGGCAAAGCTAGCAATGTTCCAAGAGTCATGGGCTCGCCTTAACAGAATCTGTGATATTGGATCAGTCAAGGGGGCTAGGATCTTCTTCGATGAAAGATCCTCGAGACCGAGAGCCCGCGTTTTGATGTTGAAATTGTTAGCGGCAACCATGCTGAGACAATTCTGTTCCTCTGCTTACTTACCCTATCATTCATTTTGCCCTCCGCCGAGGCAAGAACTAAGGGATCTGATAGTGCATGCAGAATCAAGTGGCCTTGAACTTTTAATAGGTTATGATGTGAAGACTCAGTATATTTGTTGGGGCAGTAGCAAATGCAATCCTAGGGAAGAGAAGCTGTTTGATTTTATCACTTCAGCTGGTCTGATGTAGGGGCGCACCCTAAATTCGTGGGGCCAAGTAGAAGTGAAGTAATTGACCTAACAATCTGCACTTTATAGTTGTTAGAGTTGATTAGAAACTGCCGAGTGCTAAATGAAGTCTCACTCTCAGATCACCGTTGCTTAAAATTTAGTTTAACTATTGCAATACAAAGATGGAATCATAGGAAAACGAATTGGATGATGTTCAATGAATGGCGACTAAGTTGAGCTCCCTAGGCGACTAAGGATTCCTTTGGCAGCAGAAGATCAACTGAAAACTCTGAATCGCACCCTTTTAGAGTGCTTTGAAGAGGATTGTCCAATTTCCCGAGGCCAACGTCGTTAAATGGTTCCATGGTGGAACCGGGAACTGCAGAGGACTCAGGGAATCAACAACGTGACTTCTAAATCGTGCTTGCAAAAGCAATAAAGATGAAGACGGAACTCACAGCGTGAATATAAAAGCCTCGTAAAATATTCGAAACGAGACTCTGAGGAACTGAAAGGTTAAATCGAGACTCCCAGATTGAGTCCTTAGTAAGGATGTGTCGGCCAAGTTGGACTCCCTTAGAAAACCGGACGATACTTTCACGAACTCCAGAGTTGAGTCTATAAAGACTCTCTTCGAAGTATATCAGCCGGGAGAATAGGTCTCAGAAGTGGGAAGAAGTCAATTGGCGGTTTATGCAAATCCTTCAACACGAAGATGTTGGAAGGGGAATCGAGACACTGCGAGAGCGGTTGTTACCAATGAAAAGGCAAGAGCTGCATTCAACGGGTTTTTGACTGTGCATCCTTCCAAAAGCTCTGTGATGCCGCCAGAGAGCATGGTATTGACGAAACTCTAATAAAGTGGATCTATGCTCTGCTAACGCGGAGATTGTTTTGTGCTGAAGTGGGTGTTGATCGCTACCTATCAAAGGAAACAACGAAAGGCTGCCCTCAAGCCATCACCACTTCTGTGGAGTATGCTGATCAGCTCACTACTATGCGAACTGCTAAATTTGCCAATACACGTTCAAGCTTATGCGGACAACGTCGCTGCGCTGGCTGTTGGCCGAGATCACGGAATGGTGTGTAGAAATACACAACCTGCCATTGATTTCATTGACAGTTGGTGTCTTAGGCATGAACTTTCAGTAAACCCAAACAAAACGGCAATGGTATTATCTATAAAAACGAGGAAACTGTATGGTCCTTGTCTTCCAGAGATGGGGAATACAGCCCTTCAACTCTCCGAAGAAGTGGAATATATAGGAGTTATTCTAGACAAGAAGCTTCTTTGGAACAAACATGTAGAGATAAAGATGAAACGTATTCTCACAGCTTATGAGCTGTGTAGGCGGATCTTTGCCACGACATGGGGATTTATGCCTCACGTAGTAATGTGGATATATGTTGCTATCATTAGACCAATATTCGCTTATGCATCCGTAGTGTGGTGGGTTAAGGTGAAACAAATGAATTTTTGCTGTAAACTAGCCACACTGCAAAGAACTGTTTGTCTGGGTATCAACCGGTGACATGACCACCATATTCTGCGCCGTATACGGAGAGGCATCTTCCAGGCGGATTCATTGAGTCCCCTTTGGTTTTGTATGGCACTAAACCCCCTTTCATGGTTACTGAATGATGCTAGACGCCATGGTTTTGCAATAAAGTATGGCCTAAGTGCTAAGTGCGAACTGACACATTTGATATACTTAAATGGTATCAAACTGTATGCTGGGACTGACGACCATCTTAGAAGTCTGTTGTGAATAATAGACATGTTCAGCCGTGATATTCGGATGGAGTTTCGATTACACAAGTTCCGAGTCCAAGCCATCCACAAAGGTCATCACGAGCCGCATGCCGGACATAGCATTGGTGACCTCCACATCGAAGCTATGACCGAGACAGACTTCCACAAATACCTAGGAATTCTGCAGGGAACCCATGCTCGAGTTGATGATCTGAAGAAGGCTCTGCTGTCCGAATTCCTGCGACGTGTAAAGTTGGTGCTGAAATTGCATCTCTCGGGGAAGAATAAAATAAGCGCGTTGAATGTATTCGCTATCCCTTCACTGGCTTATGCATTCGGAATATTGCCGTGGACGAAGACCGATCTGGAAAACGTCTAGCGACGGATACGGAGAACTATGTCCAAATTCCGACTGCATCATCCAAAGTTTGCCGTGGAGCGGATGAACTTGCCTCGTGACATCGGAGGCAGGGGCGTGGTTAACGTGGCCGTACAACATCATCACCAAGTCGACTCGCTGCGCGCTTATTTTTACAGTAAAGAGCAGGCGAGTCCCTTTCATCCGGCTGTCTGTAAGGCAGACTGTGGACTGACTCCACTTAACTTGAAGGAACGATCTTTCAATCCTCTGAGTGGGGTGAAGTCGGACCAAGAGCGGATCGATGAATGGAAATCGAAGGCAATGCACGGTAAACACGTGAATTGTCTTTGGCAGCCATTTGTTGATTTGCATTTGTCGAACAGATGGCTGTGTGCTGGGGAGCTCTTTGCTGAGACGGATGGGTTCATGTGTGCCATTAAGGACTGCGTGGTCGCCACCCGAGCTTATAAAAAGCTCATCATAAAAGAACGGGTGGAGAACGACCAGTCCAAAATGTGTGGTTCGGCGATAGAGACGTTGGACCATCTCATTCCTAGCTGTACTGTTGTGGCACATTGAACGGAAATACGTGGAGAAGAATGTGAACTATGGCCATTGGCTCGGGAAATCAAAGAAATTTGGCGTCTCGAGCGAATGGTTGTAGTTCCCATAATATTGTCAGTTACAGGTATTGCACCTAAATCACTCACGGCTTCCCTTGATGTCCTGGGACTTCCGCACAGTCTGCTTCAAAACATGCTCGATGTTGCAGTGAGTTCTCGACAGATTCTCCCATTAACCTACCACCGGCCACCACCACCAGCGCCCTTTGGTTTTTAATAGGTACCATCGTCAGAACCTAAATGGTTGGCACTTAATGCTAGTATTACATAAGTGAAATTCGGCATCTGCCGAGATTGCGATAACTCATAAATAACTCTGTCAGAAGCCCAATTTCAGTTCTAACTGATGGCCATATACGATACAACAAGCCTGATGTATTGTTAGTTTACAAGACGGATCGCTCCGCATGTATTATTGATATTACTATCTCCATAGTAGCAATATTTAACAGAAATATGTGGAGAAGAATGTAAACTATGAGCCACTGACTGGGAAATCAAAGAAATTTGGCGTCTCGAGAGGGTGGTTATGGGTGGTTCCAATAATGTTATCAGCTGTATGTATTTCACCTAAATTTGTCACAGCTTCCTTGATGTCCTGAGACTTTCATACAGTCTGGTTCAAACCATGCAGAAATATACTATTATGCAAACGTGCTCAATGTGTCGGGGAGTTTTTGACGGATTCTCCCATTAACCTACCACCGGCCAGTACTACTAGTGCTCCTTTATCTTTTAAATAGGTAAGATCGTCCGAGTTTAAATACTTGGTACTTAGCGGCACTTAGTGCAAGTATTAAGTAAAATCCGGCATTTGTCAAGATTGTGACAGCTCAAAAAATAATAATGAAGCATCAATCAAATCTTATTGCCGGATATTTCAATGGTCACCTAATTACTCGGCAATTCATCCGGACAATTGTTAAATAAAGGCAGGGGCTAAGACTTATTTAATTTAGATTGTAAGCACTGTGGAAGGGAACAACTTACTCCCGAAATATCGATATCTGCAATATGTATTAGGTCTGCCCCTAAATAATCGATTACAAAAGATAAGGAAGTAAAAGGTAAGTACAAATTTGAAGTGGTAACTAACGAATTAAAAAATTTTATGAAATACACCTCGCCTACATATGTATATTCGACTGAAATTAATAAATAAATTTTGTCAGAACGCCCCTAGTTCGGCCTCATAGAATTCGAACAGTGGAGTGTGCTGTATTCTGGGAAATTATGAATAGACGGGTGACGATTCTGGCTAGCTACAAAGCATAGGAAAATCACTTTTATACATTTCCTAACCTATTAACAGAAAACAGATTTTGAAGAAAAGAACACCTCCTGAGATTTCTGAAATAAAAACCAAAATTAATCATCATCAATGGCTCATCAACCGGTATCCGATCTAGGCCTGCCTTAATAAGTAACTCCAGCTATCCTAATTTTGCGCTCACGTTTACCAATTCCATATCCCTAAATTCTGTCTGGCATCCTGACTTACGCCATCGTTCCATCTCAAGCAGGGTCTGCCTCGTTTTTTTCTACGATAGATATTGCCCTTGTAGACTTTCCGGGTTGGATCATCCTCATACATACGGATTAAGTGACCCGTCCACCGCAGCCTATTGAGCAGGATTTTATCCACAACTTGACGGTCATGGTATCGCTTATAGATTTCGTCGTTACGTAGGCTACGGAATCGTCCATCTTCATGTAGGGGCCAAAATTCTTCAGAGGATTCTCCTCTCGAACGCGGTGAAGAGTTCGTAATTTTTCTTGCTATGAACCCAAGTAGGAATACGTGAGGACTGGCAAGATGATTTCTTGTACAGTAAGAGCTTTGACCCTATGGTGAGACGTTTCGAGCGGAACAGTTTTTATCAGCTTAAATAGGCTCTGTTGGCTGACAACAAACGTGCGCGGATTTCATCATCGTAGCTCCTTTGAGCCCTTCGATCCCTTACGTGTCACCACAATCCCACCTTAGTCATTACAAATCCCGCCCAAAGTGGTACATAACTGACATTTCCTAGGTCCAGGCTAGGCAGGTTCTTTTTACCTGAATCAGTGTCGTTTGTTGTGTCGGATAGAGAAACAAAAGTTTCTCAATATTGTTCTCGACTAGGCGATAAGTGCATTTGACTTCATCTTTCAAGTTTTGAGTTTCACGCCTTTTTCCCTAAAAGTAAGTGTTCCTTAGCTTCAATTTCCCATACCACCTAGCGTGGAGTTTCCTGCCTTATCATCGGTAGTATGTCTCAAGAGTTGATTGTTTGTTGAGTTTGTCTTTAAGACGTAGCGAAGTCTCTGGATCTACGGGCCTTTGTGTCTCTATGCTAAAGGGCTTTGTTGTCCGAACTTCTAAAGAGTGTCTTTCCCTACCTCTATCTATCTTTGTTTCAGTAATTGGGAAATTTGTTATCCTTTCTTCTTCGTAGGGAGAAAGTGACGGGTGAGATGGATCTTTGTTGGAATACGGAGGCAGTTGACCCAATTTTGCACGGTTCCGTGCTCAATGATTGATCTTCACTTTCTTCTCTGATTTCAAACGAATAAGATTGAATTCTCGCGATCCTTTTTGTTTGTATTGTTTATCTAATAATTTGCGACGGGGTCAACTCGATTGGTGTTTCTCCGTTGATAAATACTGTGGCGCAAGTTTTTCTGCACACCTGTTGCCAACGAGTTTTTGAGGTTGCCGTGGCATTTTAGCAATGCATGGGTTTTGCGGGAGTTAATTAAGGGAGTCCAGTACTGATGTTTTTTTTCACTTTTGCTATTTTCCTTTATTCTTGCCGATTTATCGTTGTTAATTTTGCCTTTATCGCTTCATTTTGATTTTCAGTTTGGACGAGGAGATTAGTGGCGAGTGTTTCCGCGACGCTTGTGTTATAACGCTACGAAATCAAACATATAATTCGGTTTTACCTTCGTAGGCAAAGGAAGCGAGGAAAGGTGAAATTCCACCCTTTTTAGGGTGCCAATCATCGTAGAAAAGGCTCCTAAAGTGATTGGAATCTGCGTGAGTATAATAGTATTTGTATTCTATTGCTGAGGTCAGCACCAGATTCCGCTGCTAGATTCTGCTAATTATTCAACTGCGATCATTGGCAAAAAGTTACAGTTGCAATAATTTTGCTCTTTCTTGCCTATCAATGTGCAACTTTGCGAAGGAAGGGAGGCTTCGGATTTTCTAAAGTGAACTTCACCTTTGGAGTTCTAAAAGAAGAGGGCCTGAATTCGTGCATGTTTCTTATTTTCGTTTGGATTCTATTTTTATTATTCATTTTGTCTATTATATTATTATCTGGTATTCCTTTTATTTTTTATTATTTTTGCTTTTTCTTCTTCTTTTGTTATTATTTATATTAATTTCAGCCTTTGCTATAATTTGTTATATTGATCGACAGACAGACGGACAGACAGACATTGTTAAAAAACAGAATCGTAGAGAGATAAGAAAAATTTAAAATTATAAATTTCAAGATACGATGTACTAGATATACGATACGATAGATTATGTATTATGTGTACTATGTATCTTCTAGTTTATAGAAACTAGCTAAACTGCGTCCCACCGAAGTCCCTTTGGTATCTTCTTGCAATCCTTGCATACGATGATCCATAAAGGCAGATAGTATTCATTATTTCCGGACTGATGGCCAAAGTCAAAATTCATGTTAGATTTGTCTATTCAAACATGATATTTTGAAAAAGGATATGCTTGAGTACATATCCCGCTGAAAATTCTTTCCACATATGCACGTTTCCAATACATATTTTCCGAGTAGTTCCACGGGCTCTTGAAACAGACTGATGCGCTGCGAGTTTGAAAGTTTTTCTATCACTATATCGTCAAGGAAACGCCTCTAAGCGGGAACTTTTTCAAACAAATTTCATTCCCTGGGAATGTACCAGCAAATTTTGTATTTGCACTCGTCCAGCTCCATTTGAAAGATATCTCTCTGCGCTCCCAGCAATCTCTTTGCGCTACACTGGACAAAGGTCTGTGGTGCCTAGTAGCTTCATGTTTCTGGGAAATACTCTGAAAAGCTATTGCACTGGATAAATGATCCTGAAATTTCGGAGAAACGAACTTTATTCGTCTATTTCTGTGTCGTGAGTTCGTTTATGTGCTCCATGTGCTCATATCCGTATGCATACATTCATGCAACTCTTTGATATTGCGGTTCAATTTCTTAAGTGCGTTGAAAATTTATATTGCCTAGCTCTGCAGTAGGTGGTTGATTCTGACCAGCTAATAGCATCCACAGGGTCCAAAGAGGTTAAACAAAACCTCAACGAGAATACTGTGTGGGAAAAATTATCGGTAGAATAATCTGTTTGTACGCTATTTCCTTGGTAATCATGGGTTTCTTCTCTTATCAATCAAAATGAACAAAATGAAAATTTATTCACAAGGCCAGGCGCTGAAGAGGGAAGGTAGCCGCTTTCCAAGTTGTTTAAAGAGGGAAATATGGCAAAGGTAAACTCGCTGTGAATAAGGGAAAGATTTCTTTAGAAAAGCAATTTAGTTTTGTGAGCATGCAGCTCTTGCTTGAATTCATAGAGGGACCACTTTGCTTAGATGAAAAAGATATTAAAAATAGATTTGCTGAAAAATGTGCAATTAGCTGACAGACAGGAGATTTTATATTAGGAAGATGAAAAAAACGGCTACGAAGGCAGGACAAAGGAGAGTAATGAAATACTTTTCCTATGAAGGATGCACTCGTAAATATTTCTGCGTTATTATAAAGATAACGTTAATAATTCTGTCTACTGGATGAGGCCATACACGATATTTGCATCCATTTCAACAGGAGGGCCTACAAATGTCTCTGGTCGAAAAGCTATGATGATGGACCCCGTCAAACTCTCCTACAATTCTAGAAGACATCTGTACTCCACATGGTGGAACTGAGGTATGCTCTCCCAAATCTTCCGGCTAACATGGATCTACGTGAAAATTTGGAATTGAATACTTGGCATCCTCTATTTCCAAGAGTTATATATGCACAATATAAAATCGTAGACTGAATTTACAGATAAAAACGTCTTAATAATTTATTTATATGAAAGAAAAAATTAATTCAGAATTCATTACTCACTTTAGTTAGTGTTTAATTCTGCTAATTTATTACAACTTTTCAACCCTTAACTACTACCCCTTGGGTCATAAATAGTACCAATCATTAATCTAAGCATTTTCCATGTAGAACAAATTATAATGTTTATTTGTTTGTAAGAAAAATACATTCATAAGTGTACCGTCAATCTTCCTGACGTAGTACTATTCTCTGCAGCAAATTTTCAGATAATCTCTGGTGATTCGCAGAATTAAACATTGTGGAGTCACTGGTTAAGTGTCAGTGCTCCCCCTGCTGGAAGAATAATCCCTGGGTGATTTTTAACAAAAAGATAGGGCACGTGATCTGCGGTGATGAATGAGCTTTGAATTGTCCCCTTACGATTCTATAGGTGCTTCCCACATGGTATACGTCCGCTTTCGAGCAGGGCTTCTTAAAGCATTCCTCCCTTTTCGCTGGATGGCGAGCTTGAGAGGTTTGCAGGAGGAGGAGGAGTGCTAGATTGGCCTAATCTATCCTACCTACGTCTTCAGAGTCATTCGTTTGGTTAGATGATAGCCTGGTCGCAGGGCGGTCAGTTTACTGTTGCACCAGTAGTTGGACCTTTTACTAAGGAATAAGCATGACTTTAGCATGCTAGTCAGGCTTTTCGCAAACTCTTAATAGACCCAGGTTTCTCTAATTTTTTTTTGTTTTCTTCAAAGCAGTGCAGATTTCTCCTTTCGATGTTACTTCATCACGATACTTACATACATTGGGCACGCACTGTGGAATTCCTTCTAGCTAATTTTTGACTTGGCTGCTAGTGCCATTTGGGTTTCTCAGATTCCGTTCACATTTGCGCTGAGATAGATTAGATCGGGATCGGTATTGAACTTTTTGAGTATCTTCGTGTAGAACAGATGGTCCTTTCTATAGAAAGCAAGCAGGGAAAATTCGCACTTCACTTCTTTGTTGGTTACGTTTATCCATATATTGTTTTCATTCTCTTTGGGTTCTGCTACACAAGCCAAAGTTCGTACTGTGGTTATATGCTTTTTCGAACTCCCGGTATGCCATTTTTCCTCTTAGGGGGCTGTCCCAGAGGATCTTCCCTTGTGTCACTTGGATGACCGGTGACTAGTTGGGATATCAAGTTCCGGTGTCTTCTTGGAATTCCTTTTCTCCTTCTGTGACCAATGATCAAGGATAATGACCATTACCATATTCTTTGTGGCTTGGTGCACATTGCGTTTGTCCTTGATGAACTCGGGCAGACCAGCTACTTTTGCCCAAGCTGGGTAAAGGGTAATTCCTATGAATCAGGGCTCTGTTCTCTATTAGTAATGACGGAGTTACCTTTTTATTATGCTCTCTCTTCTGTTTGTTTCTCTTGAATGGGTCCCTTTCCTGTCCTGGAGTACCTCCTGCTGTCGCCCCTCATGATCAAACCCGGTGAGTGCTGTTACCGATTTTGTTGCTCACCGATCTGTTTTCAGCTCACGTGTTTTCGGTTTGATTACTGATAAGGTGGTACTACCTTTGAACACTTCTTTCTCTAAATCTAAATTACTTGCACAATGGCATACAACCAACGGCCGAGAGCCGGCTTGCCAACTCCCTCTCCCTTGTCAGTACTGGAGTTTCCAGCCTTTGAACAGCAAGCTTACTCTTCCACTCGTCTTTCATGGTGGTTTTGTGTTCTGGGTATCCTTCTCATAACCACTTTGGTCCACGCACCAGATATGAGCAAGGACTTGTCCATGCACAGTCTAAAAATATAATGCATGAGTACATATTCTCAAATCAACAAGTGTGCCCCTATTTGCCATCTGAGATTGCGCCTGTTGGAAGACTTGGCAACTCCACACATGTCTGTTTTTTTATTTAAGGAGTTATAAAATTTCAAAAGACCCTTGCCTGGACATATCAGGGTGTGGGATTTTTACCAAATAAAAGCACCCCCGACTTGGTGGAGTTACCTCACTAGCTAGGTCACTTCTTCAATCCGCAGGGTTCGTAATCACCCTTTCCTGAGCTCCTCCATTCTTCGCAGTTTGTTCAGAATTGCTGTGATTATAGAGTTAACCGTATCCCAATCCTTCTGGCAAGGTCTAATTTTCCGGTGGTAGTATTTCACCTAGACAGACTCCACACCTCTAGGGCTGTTCTTCGGTAGTCCGCACTCAGTTTATGTGCACTAGATAAGATATGCAGTGCGGTTCGCAACCTTCTCTACAAGCAGCCCGGCAAGAATGCAACGGACCTCCTACATTCGACACTATTCTTACCAGAGCTATACTGATGGTGACTGCCTTATATATACTCTACTACACTACTATATACTCCACATACTGCTTTAAAGTAAGCTTTGCAGCTGTCATCATTCCCAAGAATGTGATAGCTGGATTGGAAGTGATGATACGAATCCCAATTCTAATGCCAGCGAAATTTTTCTTTCCGTACTTGATGATGTGGGTCGTTTATGTCTTTTCCTCCGCAAGCGCCAGCCCAGCGCTAGCCAACCACACTTTAATGGCACTGATTGTTTCGCATGAATACAAATTAGCATATTTCAAATGCTTTACCACGACAACCAGTGCAATATCGTCGGCGAAGCCCATCACCCTGGCCTCCTCCAGACCCGGAAGGTTAAGAACATCGTTGTACAGTAGTAGGCCCAGTACGGGGTCCCCCGGGGCAACCCGCGTACTCCTGAGGTCCATCATCACTGTTATGCCAGAGCGTTTGTTCTTGAAAGTAGATATCCATAATGGCAGCCAGATAGGTTGGACTACCAATCGTTGCCAGGCACTTCTGTATACGGCTGCAATTGGCCGAATTGAATGCAATGTTTACGTCCAGGGTTACTACCACGGAATATTTGCTGATAGTACCCTTTCGATGAATTGCATTTTTGGCCAAGCTAGCAACCAATTTGATGGTATCAATGGTTGATCTAACTTTAGCGGATACCATATTGTTCATCTACGAATTCACCTCAACGACCGAGAGCCATCTATTATAGATTACCCGCTCCAGTATTTTTCCATAGGCAATAGTACAAACTTGTGCCGCATCCATGCTGCAGAGAATATCTCTTCGGGCATGCACGCTTCGAAAAACTCGGCGAATATGTCCGGTTTTGTTTTTGCGCCGAGCTTCAAGGCGCTATTCGCTACTCCGATCAGGCCCGGAGCTTTCTTGTCACCTATTCTTTTGCATATTTTTAACAGCTCATCTGTGGTTACTGCCGAAATTGTCCTCACATTCAGCGATCTCTGAATAGTGCCAGCGTCCCTTTCCCGCTGGGGAAATAACCTCTGGATAATTTCCAACCAGAGATTAGGGATTCCTGTTGCATTCTTTGGCAATATGGCCTTTCTCTCCACACCTCCTGCATCGGTTGGACCGATCAATGCTGTTGGCGCATGACTTCGCGAAGTGCCCAAATATGAGGCACTTGAAGCGCCTTTTCAATGAAGTTTGCGCTCTCAGATGGCAGACAAATCACTCGATCAACTTTTCCTGTCACTAATAGCTTCTTCGCTGCATCCACTGGTAGTTACATTGTTGCCGCTTGACTACTATCATAGGCTTTCCTTAAACTTACAATGGATTCTTCCCCCAGTTCCTTGAACTTAAATTGCTCTTTCAACGCAGTCTAAATTTCTCCTCTGGATGTTATATCATGCTTTTGGGCACGTAGCATAACATTATCCCCAAGTGAGTTTTTAACTTGGTTACAACCGTCATCTGGGTCCTTCGGATTTTGCGAAAATGTTATTCCGCCTAGATCTTATAAGCCGGCGTCAGCTTTGATCTTCTTTTGTATATTCGCGTACAACAGGCTGCCTTAGTTGGAGATAACAATTGCCTGTTGACAAATTCGCACCTTCGATTTCTTCTTCCCCTTTTTGTGAGTGAGCTCGCTCCATCCCCCCACCATGTTCGGCTCCCTTAGGTTTCATTTTGGTTGCCGACGATCACACTAGGGCTCATGCTTTTTTCTTTCCGTACTTTTATAATAGTTTCCTTCTTTGAAACTGTTAGTGCGCCTTCCTTCGTCTAAAGCGCCTGCTGATTTCTTAAACGATCACGATCTTTCTCCTGCGACGATGATTGATGGTAGATCAATAGCACTACGGTTAGGTATCATTTGGATCGGTTGTAATACTGTTTAGGCGGCCAATTCCAGCTTTTGCTTGGGTGAGTTGTCCTATCCTTGCGACCTATTATAGAGGACCCTATTAGCTGTCACCATGTTTTTAATAGAATGGTTATGCTTGTCCTTGATGAACTCAGACTGCTCTACTATTATTGCTTGAAGCTGCATGCGTAGTTTTCTATGAGTCCTGACTTGATCACCTTTTTAAACACTTAGCATTTAATGCGCAGAAAAACTTTAAACGCTTATGCCTCCGTTAATATTGAGAATTTGGCAAAAAGGAGGTTCTGAACTTCAAAATGGTATATAAGTTGCGGGGTCCGGGTGCCAGAAAAAATTTGTGAAATTTCGACGAATCTTGCCAACGCACTAACCGGGAATGACGGCCAAGTGAAGCTGCATAAACTGGCTTACCGATGTAGCGCGGGATACCGTGCAAACTAAAGGAGTAGCACCGCGTGCGTTTTTGAACAGTGAAGGATCTTTTAGCAACAGAGCGAGAGATAAAAGATGCCCTAATACGCAAAGGAGTGGGAAACACCCTTTCTAGACGCGGAGGATATTAAAATGAGGCAAACAGACGTGTCGGCAGGTACAAATCCTATTACCAACACTGCTCAAGGTTGTCCACAGGGCAGGGTATTATCGCCGTTAATGTGGAGTATGGTCGCTGCTAACTTCATCGATCGGTGCAACTCGATATCGATCGCAGAAATATCCTCATTTCGGATGTGAACAAAACGTGTCACGCCACCAGTCCAATGCAACATCTTCGTCTCCATTAACGCAAGACGCCATTCATTGTCTCTTATTGTCGGCCGGCACCCAGAACCATAGAAAGCGACAGGACAGACCACATTCCGGAAAATTTTTGATTCGAGACATTTGTTGATACGTCGATCACAAAGAACACCAGTTATGGAACACCACTTCATCCAGGTTGTGTTGATGCGGGAAGTAATTTCATAATGCAGTTCTCCATTGGCTGATAGCATTGACCCGACCCTCAGTTTATTGCAGCTCACTGCTGTTTTCAGGGATTGTGCCTGTTTCAAGGGTCGGTTGTCAAAAATTCAGTTTTGTTTAGATTCAATCAGAGACCGTGTTGCATGAGGCGATCATTCCATTTTTGGACAAATTGCTCGAGATCATTTTTGCTAATCGATACTATGAAAACATCATCTGCATACAGGCAGTGTGTAGGGCGTTGAACGTTGGATATCCCGTGTGACGGTGTCCATAACAAGAACAAAGAGGAGTGGTGAGAGAACACTTCCTTGATGGACTCCAACAGAGACACGAAGCGGTTTTGATACACTCGCCATACTTCGAATTTTACTTTTCGAATCGTGGTAGAGCTATTGAACTCAGCGCACGAGTTCTTCTGGCACTAAGTGTTGTCGTACAGCATACAAGATCAGTTTATGTGGCACACGGTCAAACGCTTTCTCTAGATCCAGAAATGCAATGTAAGGAGGAGGATACTTCTCATTCCGTTTCTCCATGAGTAACCGCGCAGCGTGCATTGCGTCAGTAGTTCCACAGTTCTTGATAAATCCGGCTTGATTCGCGGTTATTTGAACCATTTCGCGAATACGGTTGACAAGAATGCAGTCAAAAATCTTCATGGTATGGAAAAGTAATCGGATCGGGCGATAATTTAAACATTCTGCTGGACTCTTTTTCTTTTTCCATATTGGATCTTGCCAGTCATATGGTGTTCTACCTGCCTCAATAATCCGATTGAAGAATTCATTGAGCCACAGTGTTGGGTCCCAGCTTTTCTCTTTCCAGAGCTCAGATGCGAAGTCATTCGTTTTATTGCCTCCTTGTGCTGTCAGGTGGAACTGTTCGGAATGTCGGCATTAGTTGTAGAAGTGGAGGGTGAATAAATCTGAAATGAAATGAAACCTGCTTGAAATTTTCTAGCCATCTATCCGTCGCGGCCCGCCCGTTGGTAAGCAAAGTACTGCTTTTGTCAGAACTGTTCGATCTCCTCAGTGCGTTCATTTCGGCTTTCGACAAGTCGATACAGATTGGTCTCGCCATCCCGAGTGTCCAGTTTATCGTATCGTATCGTATTTTGTAATGGTCTGCTCGTTTGACAACGATCCCTTTCTGCTCTTCCCGGTTGGCATTCTAATAAATTTGCCAATTAACGAGCGTTTCATCTTCAAGAAATTTATGGTAGAGGCATTTCTTCTCACGCACCTTCATTTCATCATCGCCATTCCAAAGTCAAGTATCTCGGTTGATGTACCGCTTACCTGGGTTGGTGACCCCGATAGCGTAGCCAGGGTAAAACTCTACCCGATCACGAGAGAATTTTGTAAACCGACGAAATTCATAAGACTAACTAGGATGACCCTGACCAATGTTCGAGGCCAGATAAATGCAGCAGGATCATCCTCGAGACCATTCAACATCTACAACGGTCTAAGAGATTGGGAGGCTCTATCATCCGTCCTCGCTAACCTGGCCCTGGAAAAGTGATCCATGATGCTGAGGTAAATGTGAAAGGGATGATCCTCTTTGGCTCATTCTAACGTACAAACTGCCTTCATCCAGATTGAGCAGGTAGCGCGAGATCTTCTGCTGCACATCTACGGAGGCAATACGAAATATATGGTGGCAAGGTCAACACCAAAAACCGGCCAACCAGCAACATCAAATCGCACTGATCGAACGAGAAAAAGAAATATAGAAGACTACAACTTTGAGATCGTTGAAAATTTCTTCTATCTAGGGTTGAAAATCACAACAGATATAGCTACGACGATCAAATCCCCGCACGGTTGTTGGCTGCCAACAGAGCCTATTTCACCTTCTAAAAACTGTTCCGGTCGAAACGTCTCACCATTGGGTCCAAGGTCTTACTGTACAGGAAAATGATTTTGCCAGGCGTCATGTATACCTCGAAGACTTGGGTTGTTAGGAAGATTAATTGCGAACTATTAGTCGCGTTCAAAGAAGAATCTTCCGTAAAATGTTGGCCCCCTACATGAGGAAGGACAATTCCGTAGCCCACATAACGACCAAATCTATGACCACCAGGTTGTGGATAAAATCCGGCTCAATAGGCTTCGGTGGGCAGGTCACTTAATCCGGATGGATGAGGAGAATCCTTCCCGGAAAGTTTATAATGGCAATATCTATAGTAAGAAAAGGAGATGAGGCAGACCTTACCTGAGATGGAACACTGGCGTACACCAGGACGCCAGACAGTTTTTAGCGATATCGTATATGTGAACGTGGGCGCAAAATCGGGATGTCTGGAGTTCCTTATTAAGGCAGGCCTAGACCGGATATCGGTCGTTTCGCCATTGATGATAATGACGGTGCGGGGCTGAGCATAAATCAAGCCAATACCTCGATATACCACCATTCACTAGGAAGTACATTCTTGATCATCTTAGAGCGATTTGATTGCAAGGGATAGAGGTGAAACAGGAAGCAGAAGTCAAATGTTTGGGAGTTACACAAGGCCAACATTTATTTTGCAAGACTGTAGCGGGACGGGAGCAGGATTTCCTTCGCCCTTTTGGGGATTAATTTGATCAAATAATGTATTCTATAATGTGTAAAAATTTCGCCGCGTATTACGCATTATTGACAGAGGGGAATGATCTGCCGCATCCGTGAATGCTACTGCTTATGTTACTGGCAACATGAACTCTAGAATTTCAAGGCCGATCGTAACGGCGTCACGACATGTTCATGGTGGACAACCGATTAATGGCTGTTGAACTGTCAACTTGGCGAGAGAGGAATGACAAGTGACAGTAATCTATCGGAGTGTTGCAGTTTCATGAAAAGAGTCATGAAAATTGTTGTCCGTGAGAAAGCTGACGATTAGGAGTAGCTGAGGAACTTCTGAACTCTAGCGTTAATTTCTTTCTAAGGATTGAGGAGCCTGCATCCATTTAATGTCGGACCGGACTAAATGGAGAGCAATTTGCTTCCACTCTTTATGGTCCACGGACTTCTCTTTTTGGGTTAACACCCAAAGTTCAAAAATGAAAAGAGGGACGAAGACGGCTACGGCTTCGTACCAGGGCAAAGGCAATTCATCAGACGCTGTGAATCCTCACCAAGAAGACCCTTCGGATCATAGTGGAAATAGTCACTGGTCACTGCACGCTTAAACTATCACAGGAAAACGAGGGATATCTACGGACACTACCTGTACTTTCTGTGAAAAGTGTGGTGAAGTCCCCATATATGTTATGGGACAGTGTCCGGCATTTGTGCAAAGTAGGTTCAGGTACCTGGGGGAATACTTAATACCAGATG
Organism: Hermetia illucens; assembly: GCF_905115235.1. NCBI lineage: Eukaryota > Metazoa > Arthropoda > Insecta > Diptera > Stratiomyidae > Hermetia > Hermetia illucens. The sequence goes on along the minus strand of NC_051849.1, from coordinate 84,239,968 downwards.
CCAGGTTGTAACACTAGGAAGTAGGGCACATAATAAAGTTCCTGTCGGTTATAGGTTTAAACCCTATACGTTGTGGCGCAGCGGGGTTAACAAGATTCGAAATTCATTTCCAATGTTGTTAATTCGATTGACAGTGGCCACCATCGGTATTCTCCGTGGCGGAGCAGGCCATGATTAATTAATTTTTGAATTGTAAATATAAGAATATTGATAAGTTGGAAAATGTCACTTTAAGAAAATAAGAAGAATTTATGTTCCGTTTTCATGTAATGAGTGTATTTTTGTCTTCAGTGGCTGTAAAGTAATTTGCAATTTAATTAAGTTCTCCAAAGTGTCACGTAGTGGCTAACATGTCTGAACTTAGTGAAACGGAAGAATTTTCACTAGACGAGAAATTTTCTGGTATTTAACCATCATCACTCGCTGAAGCACAATATCTAGTTCTGTCCGACATTCCGAATAAAGACGCTCAAAGTGATGTGTGGCTTTACCTACTAAGGTAGAAATACAACGTCATAGGTATACTATAACCTGTAAAGAGCCACAATAGTTCTTTTAGGGTGCAGTGCGACATTCCTTGACAATATTATTATTATTATTAAGGGGTGAATGGCAACCGTATATCACTCAAGCAGCGCCATCCATTTTCATTTTCGGTCTTTTAGGAAGCTGTCCTCTTCCCTTATACGCATCTCAAAATCTCATCTTCCTGTTGCAAATTTCTGGAAAAAATACCATTTCATCGTTGGGGGCGCAAGTGAGTTCTCTGCTGAGAAACAGTTGGGCACACGAAATGTGCTTGCTTTTGAACGTTAATTAGTTTGCAATACTAGAAACTTAATCGGACTGAGTTCTGCCTCCCGTTTCAATAATCTAAGAGTTTCCGACAAAATTTGGGCCCACAAATTTACCCGTTAACCGAAAAAAGGAAAGGTATTGTCAAAATTGAATCCATTTCGACCACTAAAGGGACACTGCATTTAAATGTTGAATTAAATGAGAAGTGATATTAAGAATAATTCTGGACGTATGTAAGCGAATTATGTTGACCGTCTTCTTTTCATGAGTATGTGTACCTACACCGGTGGCTCTAAAGCAGAAAAACTGAAGCTAGCTTGTCAAAGTTTCAGATGTTTAGGTCTAATTATGGCTTATTATGAATGACTTGTATGTGCGATAAAGTATAAGATAATTGAGGAAAAAAGTTCTGTAATATAAAACATAATTTTTTAGAAAAATGACAAATTCACTTTCACTGCTAAGCCGTTTCCTGAGCAAATGGTAATGTCTGAGGTTTGGCGAATGTGTGTCTTCATTTCAAATGTTATGAGCTAGAACATACACAAATAATTTGTTGCCATATATCATTGGTTGGAGCTAAATTACAAATTGCGTGTAGATACCATCCATGTCTGTGGTGTGTTTCCCAGCCGCAAACAGAAACTTGAATCATGCAAGTTAAATTAATTGGCTTAGATTATTATGAATGCCAAATACCAGTGACAATTGTAGTGCAACCTTAGACAATAATGCATTCCAATTAAACTCCAGTTGTAAGCAAACTTCTCGTAAATTACGCAATCAGCAAACCCTGCTCAGAGCGCATGAAGCGGTCGCAAGGACGAAGCCAAAGACTGGAAAACCCAATTCTGTGGGTTCCGAATAGCTTTGGGCTTCCCAAGAGTTTCCATGTTCTCATAAATTTCGCCAAACTTGCAGTGATAGATCTTTGGCTCCAATCATATTTGAATTACGGTGCGAACCAGCCGAGTTTGTGATTCATTCAAAGAATAATTAGTAATAAAATTACCGACAGAAATCATCAGATTGTAATTACATATGGAATGTTCCTCTGACGTTTAAACTGGGGATGAAGAGTATCTTTAGGAGGCAGTGGGAATGAAGTTGGCACTGCCAAATAGCACGCCAGCGGAAATGCCACACAGGATGTAATATCAAATTAAATTCACTGTTGACGGGTCTTGTTTAATTAAATCTAATTAAAATTCTAAAATTTAATGCTATGCCACTCTCGCGAGAAGTTTGGCCACCGAAGCCTTTTCGAAATAATTTATGTAAGGGAAAAGTAAGTTAGTATGCCCCACATATTCGCTAATAAGCACTTTGCGTTAGGTGCACAGCATCGTCCTTAAATGAAAATATTACGTCAGAATAATTCGTAATTTCTGGGGTGGATTCATTCTGCTAATTTACCAGACTCAATGTAAATATTCACCACACCACTTTGATATGGGATCATATAAAAAGATTAGATAACTGACTATATTTTAGAACTCCACGAAAATGGATTATGCAGACTATCATTTGAGCATGTAAAAACACTGATCTAATATGAAGATGTAATTTGAAATATCACCATGAAAAGCTCTTTTTACATCATTTACTCTATGGAAAGGGTTTAGATTTGATACCATATCCCCTTCTTCGGGCATTGAATAGCACTTTATCTGTATGGGTTACGAGTTGAAGAGACCCTTACAAGTTAGTGTTTTTGCCAGTGTTAACTGTTACTACACGTCTTATAACTTTTTTCTTAGCGTTTAGGTTTTTCCCATTCGGAACCGACATGCAATATATCCTTGCTCACTATTATCTTGCATCGCCAAGATAAGACAAATAAGCGCAGCAGAATCCCTGAAGCAATTTGAAACGATAAAGTTTCCCAGTTTGCACGCTCTACGGAATTAATGCCTTGCATTGTATCATAGTTGCCAACGAATTACTGTGTATATGTTTGGCAAAGATCAGAGTTAAGACAAAGTTACATACATGCATGTTGTTTGTAATGAGAAATGCAATCCTTGCAACTTCTCGAAATTCGTATGTACACAAGTATGTATCTTTCTTTGGACCTTTTTCTCTCGATATACCATTTTAATCAATCATAAGTGATATGGATGAAAGAAAAAGTCTCTTGTTCACACGATCTGACGAAGTACGAGATAGTAAGGTTTCAAACTAAATTAAATCGATTCATTTACCTATTGCTTCTAGGATTTTTCGAATGTGGGAAGTACTCAATTCTATACATACTAAGGTGAGCTTTTTTGAAAGGTGCCGTACATTCGGGAATAGGCAGCATGAACGAATACAGTTTTTAAGCTAAAGAATGGAAGAAGGGAGAAAGATGTACTGAACTATCCCTTTGTCGATGGTCAGACGACCATCCTGAAGTTGACTGTGAAGGTCTGTCCGCAAATACTGAAGCTCCATCGAAGCGCACCGTCGCCAAGTGCTCACAAGCCTCTGTGCTACCCAGGCTCGGCGCTTCGATCCCTCAAGTGTCATTTCACAAAGTTCACGTGTCTATACCGATGCGTGCGTCCACACCTTGATCCTAAAAAATAAACACACAAGCATGGGGATTCGCGTAAGCCTATCGAGATAAACTAAAACCCGAGCTAAAACCAAAAACTAAAAATATAACAAGTCGGAAAACCGGAAGCTGGACGCATCAGGTATGAAAGGTTCTGTGTATTTCTTATATAAAGACATTTGAGTGTTCGTTTGTCCCACAAGGACGTAATGTATGCATATATTTTGTGATAATATCCACTAATGGGTGATATTGACATTCGTTGTCTCGAATTTGCAAAGATGTGACAAATTTGACATGTTATAACTTTGTTAGTAAGACGGCGGGATTTCCACGAAACTTGGTGGAATCATGCTCTATGGTCCATCCTACATTACTGCATTTCGTGGTGCCAGGATGACCTTGGGAAGGGGGGAGGGTTTACAGCCAATTACTGAAAATTATTAACTTTATTGGAAAGGATATCGGAGGCTAGGGACCATATAGTAGCATCCCCTTGATTTTTTTCAGATTTTTTCGGTTGAGTGGCGTCTGACAATGGGTCCGTTAAAGAGATTATCACTTTCGAACCCCTGCACTCCCCAACTTCACAACAAATGTCAAAACTAAGACCGGCTTCGGAAAGTACTAATCGAGACTTTTCATTTGATAGTCCACATGACTATATTCAGTGAAAGAAAAATTTACATAAATTTAAATTCGACGTAGAATGATGTAACTTGCTGTATGTGTGAGCGTTCATAGTTCCCACCTGTTCATCAAATTTGGTGGTAATCGCTATAACCGTCTCCGAGAAAAATGCGTGTGTGAGAGAGACAGTAAACTGATTTTAATAAGGTTTTGTGTGAAAAACGGCGGCTCGATCGCACGCGTGGCGGCGCAAATCTCCGACTTGAGTGCCGCAATTGAGAGAGAAGATCCACGATGGATCACAGTCTCTATCTTTATTTCCGCTGCCTCAGGTGTGCAGTGAGACGCGCCTTCTGAGGTTCGTCTCTAACCTTGATATCCTCAGGCCATTATTTTGGAGGATGTCCCTATTTTGGAAGAGATTTGCGGGAGGAGGAGAGAAGAAAGGAGTTCTCAAATAAAAGAAATCTAAGTAGAAGTCATGGTATAATATGATATATTCGCTTTTAAAATCAAAGTAACAGAAAGAAAATTTCCATATCATAGATAAGAAATAATAAAAATAAATCAACAAATAATAATGAAAGTTGAAATTAGTGTCCATGTTTTTTTTTACAATTGGTATATAAGTTGAAAAATGAGAACTCGGTTTTTTTCCTTATCCTGTAAATATTTTTATTTTTTCCCCGCATCCCCGCACGGAAACCAGGTGCCTCCTTCTTCAGTGCTAGTACCTAGGATTAGGTATGCATGTATGCATATATCACCTAGGATTAGGACAGACCCTTGATACCCCACATGGCTATAGACCAAAATTATTTAGAGTATGCTGCACAAGTGGACCAAAGAATATCTCAAATCGAATAATGCTTAAAATTCTTAAAATTTCAGTTTCCACGATAGCCTCACATTTGCAGAATCTTCCGCTAAAATTTCATGTAAATCCATTGACGAGTTCCCGAAAAAGAATGGGCACCAATTAAAAAAATTCAGTTTTCTGAAAAACGCGTTTGAAAGCTCCCGTGTACGCACTGCGCACTTAACCCCTAAAGCCTTCTAATGGCCATTTATCTTCCATCTAGCCTGGCAATCTGTCTCCTTTATCTCTGGGTTTTAACTGGACATCTATTCAGCCGTTCAAAAAGTCAGCTTTTCAGTAAAATTTGATAGATTTGGCATCCTGTCTTCCTGTAGGCCTTCTGACTGTCCAGATATTGCTCAACCGACAACAATCCTATCATTTCCAGGTAAAAATTTTCGTGGAACGAGTCACGTTGATTTTCATGAGCCAGCTCTTAGACTGTTAATGCTAGGTCATTCGTTGCTACTGTAAATTGTGAAGTTCCAAGATTTCAAGGAAAGGAATGGAAAAACTTGAATTTTTGTTGGCATACGAAAATCTTTGTGAAACAACCCAAGCCTTCTAGAGCGGTATTGTTATTGTCTCTTAAAAGGGAAACCAGATTAGAAGTTTTTCAGAATCGAATACGCTACAAAATTTTCAGAGGATTCGTTTTCCTGTAGATTTTATGAGCCTAGAATCGAGTGATTATCGGGGACAGGTTCAGGCGCCCAGGAGGTAGTCACTTCATATCCTTATCTAATCTTGCAGTGCCATGTAAGTAGTGTACATATAATTACTTGGCATCAGTTCCGCCTACCAGTGCGTTTGTGGTAACTGAATCTTGTTTGTAGTTAAGAGTAGGAAATGTCTTTATATACGAAAGGGGACTTTTCAAACATTTTTTTTAAACACGTTTTTTCAAAATGTCGTAAGAAGCTGATCATTATGAAATCTGGTGATATGATTCTTTATGAATTTACCAAGAATTTTAACCAACATTTAGGACAATATCGTATTTTGAAGGGTGCCTCTTTTGCATTATTGTATGTATGTATTCAGGCGAAGATTTGAACTCTACTGGTCCACAGAAGGATCCTTAACGGAAAACAGTCTCCTCCGTGTCGATGAAGTCTTCCATGTGTTCTTTGATATGCTCGAGGAGAACTCTAGCAATTATCTTTACGACGGCAGGAGCCAGGCAAAAATTTTTCTTGTTCACGCACTCAAACGGATGTTCTTCTTCGAAAACCTGCGAGAAAGCGATCTTCCCATTCTTCTACTCACTGAGAAAGATCTCGCATTCACAAAATCTTTTTTTTTGGATAAATATTTTTTAGCTGATTCCAAACATTCATTGAAAGTTATATATTTCAGTTCTTAAAACCAGTAGCATTATGCAAGGGGTAATGTAATTTGATTAGAGGGCAAACGTTTTAGCAAACCAGTTTAAGCTATTGATCACAGCTTTATTTTAATTATATAAACAATAAAATCATCGAATTGTCGCAAATGCTTTCTGAAGTCCAGGGGGTTAACTGTTTTCAGTCTCTTAAACTTTGGATGAGAGAACATTCCCTACCCATTGTATTGGGGAGGCCTTATAGAAATCAACATTACGGAAATACCACCGAGTACCAGTTCTGTATCTGAAAATTTTGAACTGAGACTACTGCAACCGATTAATGTTGGATGATCTCCATAGTTGAATTCAATATGTGTCCATATAAGTTTAAGCCTTTGTAGATCAAAAACTTAGAGTGGAGAGAGAGTGGCGATTTTTTGGGTAGCGTCGAAGTTAAGTTTGAGTTTGATGATTTTTCCTCTCTACATATGAATATGATGATTTTTTCTCTCTACATATGAACTTAAGGTTGCCGTATCATCAGCAACAGTAACCGTGGTGGCGGCAGTTTCTGGAGTAAACGTTTTCTGAATACTTCTGGTATTGTTGGACTGTATCATTTGATTTGGGTGGTATCGTTTTCAGATTTTTGGATCATTATTATAAGTCTAGTCTTCTAAAAATTACAGAAATATCCGATTGCATTGCAGTTCGAGGACTTTTACTGGCAGCTATATCAATAAGAAACAAGTGACTAAATCCTTTCTGGGGTTTTCCTTGCTTAAATGATATTACTAATACTTTCAAGGAAGTTTGGAAGTAGCCGTTTGACGATCGATTGGTACAAATATTTCTTCCAGGTGAACTACGAATGCTTTCGCTTTATTATCATTACCAGGTTGTTCAATAAGTTTTGCGGTTCGATAAGACAAGCACAATTTTATGGTTTGAAATAGTCTCTGCGAACATCAATACCCTTGTTCCAACGAGGTTCCAATTTATGAATTCCATCCCTGAAGTGAAAATCTAGAAGGGCTGAAATACGCTTCCACAGCTGTTATGACCTCATCATTTGATGAAAAACGCTTTTTACGCATGATTTTTTAGATCTGGAAAGAGATGGATGTCGCTAGGGACCAAATCTGGTGAATTCGCTGGACGCTCTAACAATTCGAATGTGAATTCATGGATTTTTGCCATTGTCAAAATGCTCTTGTGTCACGGTGCATTGTCCTAATGAAAAGGCATGTTTTTCTTCTGCAAACCTAGTCTTTTTTCACGAATTTTTTCCTTCAGTTGGTCTAAAAGGTTACAATAATATTCAAAATTTATTGTTTTACCAGTTTTCAAGTAATCTGCTGACAAAATTCCCTTCGCATCCCAAAAAAAACTGATGGTAGGACCTTATTATTAGATTTCAATCACTCCACCATACTTGATTTTTTCCATTGTAAAAAAATACTGCGACCAGTCGATACTAAATGGCTTGTAAACAAAAAATGAATTGATAGATTGAAATGAAACTGCGTATACGTTCACATAAAGAGTGTACCAACATAACAATAGCAACGCCCTCTCTTATCGAACCGCAAAACTTATTGAACAACGTAGTACTTTCAGCCCACGAACGTTCACCTACTAACCATTTCGACTGCTACCACAACGAAAGCTTCTGTACTCAGAAGCAGCCCCCTCAGGAACATCCGACTTCTAATCCTCCATAAGCGCCGATTAAAGTACCTTTTTTAGATCCATTAATTCTACTTTTCACTTTATAGTTGCCATTCTGATCCTGCTTGTCTTTTATTCCAAAAAAGCATTAAATTTGTGGACGAATAGAATAGGCTCTATTCGAAAAATTCCGTGTTACTGTAGAGGCGACTTTCAATATCATTTGGTTGAAGCTCTTAAGCTCTTGAATCGAATGTTCAGCGAAATACTGTTGTCAATTTCCTTTTTGCATGATCATCAGTTTTTGGATTTGTTCGCCAACCCAGTTTAGCTCCTTTCCTTAAAATATCTCCAAATTTGACGGAGAAAAAGGTTCTAAATTAGCTATTAACATGTTAGCGAAGAATTCACGAACAGTGATTAACAGGCACTAGAAACCATAATTGGCAAATGACTACTAAAAGATTCTGATCAATGAAGTTCATCGTACGATAAGTAACAAGGGAGCGTTAATAAAATAATTTAGCTATGGAGGGTCTATGGTTGCCTGTTAAAGGGCATAAAAGCTCCTCGTAAATAGCGTTGAGGGTTTACAAAATGCTCCCTTTCTCCAAGTTTAGCGAGAAATCTTCTAATGTAGGCTGGATATTCGGGGCCTAAGCGAAAGAAGATGGGGAAGATAGGAACCATGGAAATATCTCTAGTGTTCTCGGCATGGAACATAGCGTCCGAATTCAAATTCTGTTTCCGTTATGTGGCTATCGTCCAGAAATTTGAGAAATTTTCTCTAGCGGAAACGACGAAAACTGTAAACAACCACCCGCGAATATTAATGGGCATTGGGTGGCATCAAAAGTGTCTTTACCTCTGGTACGGTCAAATCCCAAAAGGACGTCATACCTAGCTGACTGGGATTGCATTTTTTCACCAATATTATCTGTCCTTGTTATTATTGTCATTCTTAACGTTACCCTTGTTAGGAGGGCATAGAGGGATTCAGTGGACTATGTTAGCTCTCTTCATATATCCCGAATGCCAATCACATCTGGTTGCTTTTTCACTGACACATGATCGTCGGCAGAAGATCGCTCAATTTGGAGAAGGAGGCAAGAAAGTCGGAGCAAAACGAAGGTTATCAGCGTGATTGACCATACCACTCTCCCTGTTTGCAATAATGGACTGAATATTAAGAGGGTCGAACAATCTGTAAGTTTTATCTATATATCTAGAAAGTATGTTTTCTGCTGACGGTAGCACCAAACTGGATTTTGCCCGACGCGTTAACAGCGTTAGATCCGCTTTCGCTATTTTGTCGGAAATCTGGGAATGCAATCACCTCAACAACAAAGTCAAGTTGAAACTGTTCTGTGCAAGTGTTCCTTCTATGTTGCTATATAGAAGTATCACATGAAAAGTAGCCTCCACACCATTCAAAACCTCCAAGCCTTCGTCAACACCTGTGTTCGTCATATTATAGGTTGATGCACTATACCTCACCAACTGGTAAAATATTAACAATATATATCAGGTACTGTGAAATGCTCAAAAGCCAATATAGCAGCACTCACTTTTCCATTGGTAACTACCGCTCTTTCAGTGTTCAAATTTCCCTTCCAACAATTTCGTGCTGAAAAGTTTTCAGAAACCGCCAATACTGTCACTCCTGTGACCTGTTCTTCCAGATAACTTACTTTCGGAAGACTCCATATAGACTCAACTCTGCAATTCGTGACAGTCTTATGAGCTTTCTAAGAGAATCCACGTTTGCCACTCCATCCCTTCTCTGCACAGTCGCCAAGTCTCTCCTTCGCTTTCCAGTTCCTCACGGTATATTCTAACGAAGTTTCGCTTCATACACTTAATGAGCCCCTTTTACATATATTCATCTATGAGTCTTCATTCCTATTGTTAGATATCGCCTTCTGTTTGTAGTTAAGGCTAAAATTAATAGACCATTAGCTTAATCCCAACTACAATTTTATTTTATAAAAGCTTTAGCTTTGTACTGATGAAGGGAGTAAGTTGCTCCCGAAATATATATATACATAATAAAATAAAATTGTAGTTGGGATTAAGCTAATGGTCTATTAACTTCATTCCTATTGCTTTTACAAGCTCGATCTGGTTGATTTCCTGAGTTCCTTCACCGCGTCTGTTTCGGAAAAAAGTATACACCTCTTCAAAGCAAAGTGTGTTATTCGTAGTTCCTAATTGATGTTGTCTTGCCGAGAGGAGCTGGCCTATATTTTCAAAAATGTCTTGAAATTTAACTAATTCGATTTTTTAAAACCCCGGCTTTGACCGTATCTAAATTCTAAGTAATGGTAGTTTGACATTGAAAATTTGTGTAACACCCGTCAGTCTCTATTACACTCTATCATTTCTATTAAACTCTATCATCTACGAGTGCAGATTGCTATTAATTCAAACACCTTTTTAAGGTTTTGTGTAAAACAAAACCTTATTAAAATCGATTCAATGTCTGTCTGTCCGTCTGTCTGTCTGTCTGTCACACGCATTTTTCTCCAAAACGGCTAAACCGATCCAAAGGAAATTTGGTGGACAGATGGGAACTATGAAATCCCACGCATACAGCGAGTGGCATAAATTTAGGTGGAGTTTAAAGGGGGGCTCCCAATACATGCAAAGGGGGGATTCAAAAAATGTTTTCACCGGATATGGTTGTGTAGGGTATGAAATGAAAGGTCTCAATTTGTACTTTCCGAAACAGACATTAGTTTTGACATAAATTGCAAAGTGCATGAGTAAGGAGTTAAAATGCACGCACTTAAAGTGAGATAGGACTCATTTTCGGAAACTACCAAACCTACAAATCCGAAAAAAATCAGGTTGGTGCGCCCTAACTTACTAATAGTATATTACTACTTTTTAGAAATTCACTGAAAAACCCCCCTTAAATTCGTCCTAGGACTTGCGAATTTTGTACCAGCATAGGGGACAATATTTCGTATCCAAGTGCTAAATTTCATGGAAATCTGGTAATTAACGCCAAAGTTATGGCAGTTCAAACTTAGCACTTTCGCCGAAATTTACTGCTTCCAAAGCCATCCAAATCAGATGCTGACGTCATAATTACCCGGAATAATTGACATTCGCCTGAAATATTAAAATCGCATTTATGAAGAATCTATTTATCTGCAGCCCTTTTTAAGGTTTTGTGTAAAACACTTATGTGAAATCTAATCTTCGAGAGATGTCCCATTCCGGTATCTGCTCAAATAAATTTACTAATAGTATGATATAATATCAGCTTTTAGAAATTGACTAAAAAACTCCCCTTAAGTTAATTCTAGGTTTACTAGGTTTACTAAATGCACCGGCATAGGAGACAGTCTCGTGCATACACATGCCAAGTTCCATGAAAATCCAACTATTAGTGTCAAAGTTATAGAAGTTCAAACTTTCGTGCTAATTAACAGCATCCCAAGCCACACAAATAAGATGCTGACGTCATAATTAACGAGAATAATTGAAATTCGAGTGAAATAGTAAAATTCCATTCAAGAAGAATTTAATTCTCCCTAGCCCTTTTTAAGGTTTTGTCTGAAACAAAACCTTATTAGAATCGAGACGGTGTCTGTCCGTCCGTCTGTCCGTCTGTCTGTCTGTCTGTCTGTCTGTCTGTCACACTCGATTTATTCGGAAACGGCTGGACCGATTGTCACGAAAATTGGTGAGAGTATGTAATCTGGTGATCCCTTTACATGCAGTAAGTGGCGCCATCTTGTGTTAAGTTTAAGGGGGGGGGGCTCCCCATACATGTGAATGGAGGGTGCAAATTTTTTTTTCACAGAATGTAGCCATGTGGGGTATCAAATGAAAAGTCTCAATTAGCACTTTTCGAAACTGGTGCAATATTTGATATTGGGCGAAACATGGAGGAGTGAGGGCTCAAAATATGACCCACAAAAAGTGTAACAGGTCTCGTTCTCAGAACCTATTCAACCGAGAAATCTGAAAAAAATCACAGTGGCGCATCTCTACGAAATCTAGGCCTCAAAATATATCCGGTTCCGACATATGCACAAATAAAGTTAATAATAGTATATTTCCACATTTTAGAAATTTACCCGGCACCCCCTTATGTTCATCCTAGAAGTACAAAATTCGGCATGCGTGTAATGAAGAATATAATGCACAATTTGGTCAAGTTTGAAGAAAATCCAATTATTATTAACAAAGTTATAGGAGGTGAAACTTTACAATTTTTTGTGAATTTCGTGCACTCTACAACCTGCATGACGTCATCATCACATCGATTCGTCAATACCACAACGAAATAAGTTCTTATGAATTGGGTCGCAGAGAATTATTTTGTTTTAGTTTTTTTAGTTATTTGCCAGCCAGACATGTGTGCATGTAGGTATATAATATATGCGTGCTAATGAACTTTGCGGGTAGTGCCTAATTCAAATAGATATAAGAAGTAAATCGGAAATATGGGTATTATCAATTTATATACGTGCATATATGTGTACAGTATTCGGAAATAGGCAGTTTGTTTGTTTAGGTTGAGCGTAATATCTATGGCTGTAATATGTACGTATGTCTCGTAGTTTGGAAAAACATGAAGGAATATGTTGGGTTTGTAGCTATATACGGATAGAAAAATGTGCGTTGAAATTTCTTACATAAGATGAACACAAAACCTTTATATCCGAAGCGCGAGCTTCCGGTATTCCGACTTGTTTATATTTGATGTTGGTTAAATTGTTGGCATTTTCTAATAATCTTGGACTCAGAGTGTGAAGCGTATGAGGTTGACCATTATCAACACAGGGCTTTCCATCAAGTGATTTATTTAAATCGCTTTCAAGAAAATAGAGGGCAATGGAATTTTTCGCTATATTACACGGAGCTGTCGTGCACTTGTCGCTCCTCACATCTTTTTCTTTTTCGTCAGCCTTTGTCCCATTCACAAGCGGGGTCGGCTCGTCGTGATCGGTTTTGTCATTTTATTTTATCAATCAGGATGTAATCGCGAGACGTTTAAATCCCTATCCAGCGTATCAAGTCTTCATTGTTTCGGCCGGCTGTTTGGTTGCTTACCATTACTTTCGATGTTCTGACCAATACTGGTTGTTGAATTCTCGTTAGCGTGAACTAAGTGATCGACGTGATCGGTGCAAACCCATATCGATCGCGGATATTCTCATTTCAGACGTAAGCAAAACGTGTCACGCCACTAGTGTAATGCAACATCTTCGTCCCCATTACCGCAAGACGCCGTTCATTGTCCTGTATAGTCGGTCAACACTCAGAACTATAGAGAGCGGCAGACGGACGACATTGCAGTAAATTTTAGATGTGGGACCTGCGCTGATACGTCGATCACAAAGAACACCAGTTGGAAAATGCCACTTCATCCAGGTTGCATAAATGCGTGAAACAATTTCATTACGCAGTTCTCCTCTGGCTCGAGGTATTTAAATCGCTGAGTTCTGGCAATGACAGTAACCTGCCCTTCGAGATATTTAAATCGCTCAGTTCTCGCAATGGCAGTAACCTGCCCAGAACTGAGCGATTTCAATATCTCGGGTCGGTGCTATAAGCCAATGGAGAACGCTATGCTCCTCACATAGGGAAACACAAAACCTTTTATACCTGAAGCGTCAAGCTTCCGGTTTCCCGACTTGTTTTCTTTTTGGTTCGACAAAATTTGTAGCGCACCCCACGTTTGGAGTTATCAAACCAGCTGAAGTAATAAACATTATTTGCTCCCTCCTTGAATTGCATTTGCTACATCCCCAATAAATATGTTGAGCGTTCGCATCAAAACCATTAAGAATTCAATACCACTTGATTCTGCACCCGTTACCAAATCCCTTCGTCCTTGCAGAAATAACTATGACATTGCTTTTCATACCATTATTCTGGTCTTATAAAATCACTGCACCCGACTCCTGGGAATAGAATTGTCTTAGCATTTTAGTCGCTGACAATTTCTACATCAGGGCGCTGGCTCTCCGCTTTAAGGATCTCTTATCAAAGAAGATGCTAGAACCCTTTACTGATCAATATTACAGATTTTGTTAAACCGTACCCATGGCATGTACCAGAAACATACAAAGGCCTTCCCGCAACTTTGTCAGCCTTGATGCTAGCAGAAAGCAAACGGCTTTAGCTCTCTCTTCACGGAAAGCATTCTTCTGTTTTTCTTCGCAGATTTGCGGTATCCGTTCCAAGCAGGCGGATTCGATTCGGTTCCGTTCATGTCCCTAGCTTTCCTTTCTCCCTCTACCGCCACTTTATCGGTATAGCACATGAAAATGTGGACCATGGTTACCCGTAAGCTCCAAGCTTCCATCAACTCATGTTTGCATCGGATCATTAGGTCTCATTATTGAAATGTACCCACCTCTAGTTCCCTGGGCCAATGCCTGAATGTCTTAATGCTTGAATTTGCGTTTAATTAGCCCACTAACCACATTAGATGACATAACATACTCAAAATATTGTGACTCTTCTATCCTTCTTATTCAACTAAAATCACGGAATTTATTTCTTAGCAAAACCTACAATTAAAGGGTTCCAACTAAAAGTACCGAAAAGTTCACCAACATAATTAACTTCCGGCCATCAATCAATTACCAAAGCGCCGAAGTAAACTCGTTTTAAATTTATTATTAATGTATTAAATGCAGATAAAGGATCAAAATGTTCACTAATTAAAATCGCATTTATAAAAAACTCTGACTTACTTTCACTTTCTACAAGTACCACCTACAAAAGTACAAAGGTGAAATTTTTAATCATCCCCGCGATAAAGTCAGAATAAGCTACTGAAGGGAAATCAGTTCCCACCCTGCTTCCGAACTTTATCCTCTGCTAAGCACGAATTCATAAAAAAGGATGGGAAAGAATTACGGTTACTAGCGTCGCAAGTATATAGCAAAAGTATTCTTTAATGGTCATTGACATCATTCGCGTTGAATGTTCTAAAATAAGATGCTATTTAATTCCCTATGAAGTAATCGGTTTCCATGATATTCCAACCTCCTTCAAAAGCAAAGAAACGAATTTCTATAAGCCAAAGTAGTCACTTGTTTTCTTGTATCCTAATAAATTAGGCCCTGAACATTCTCCTTCCAGAGACTTAAGCTGGTCCTAAATTTAGAGACTGTGAGTGCTCCAACCTCTCGCATGCCCTCCAGTAAATAATTTTAATTAAATTATTCGACGGGCATTTTATGAAATCCCGCGTTCTACACATTTTTAATTCGCATCACGTTCTCTGGCCATTATTCATATCCTGGAAAGGGGCGTTTTATTCAAGTCTCTTTCTCTCGGTACTTCGCTCCCTCAATGTTGTCATTCGATCTTGGATGGAAACGGAATTCCAAAAGTCAATGAGTCCGGCAAATATGCTCACAGAGAGATCCCTTAAGTGTTCGATTAATTAATCAACCGTTCTGAAGCCATAAATAGTGAATACGAGGGCCTCGCATATTAGGGGTTAGGCTAAAGCTTCGATTAATGGACGCTTTATCAGGAAAGTTTTATGTTCGGATAGCTCGGACCGAAAGTTTTTAATTTGCAAGTATTTTGGATTTGCTGTTGTCTATGAGGATGGGACAAGGGATGAAATTGATGGCAATCATTTAGGTTATCTCAAAGATTTGTTACAGAAAGCGAATTAGATAGGAAGGGAACGTGCTGCTATGGAACGGAAGACCAAGCAAATTGGCTTCTATGCTCATGTGCGACATGGGAAACTGTACAAATTGCGGAATAAGTCTTGATTTTTCCACTTGTGTAATTCTCCAAATGATTATGATGATATCAGAATGCTACATTAAATAACAGAGTTTGTGTATTCAATGTATTTGCGCAAAGAATTTTTGAATAATTGTTAGATTTAGTATTGCACACATTTCGCAGGAAACCCTTTAATTTTTTGGTAATTTATATAATTTAGTACACTGGAATTAATTCAAGAATTCCACGATTTCAAGGTATTTGCAAACTTGGTTGACTAACGTTAAGCTGATCGGGCTGACAGGCTGTATCTCGAAAGCGAAAAACGCAGGGCTGCAATGAAAATGGTATAGACTCTGGTAAGCATCTAAAATCCGCCTAGTTACGAAAAAATAAAATGTCGTAAATACGGCAAAAGAAGATAGGTTTAAATGCAGACGGATGTATGTGCGACTAGAAAACCGATTGAAAAGTCAAAATACACTCATTCGTAAAGAATTCATAACTATAACAAGACCCACCCACAATTGGGTGTTCGAAAGTTTACTATTCTTTAAAAGATACAGCTTGGGTCGCAAGAGATTTCCAAATGCCATCCGTAGCATACATCTTATCGCTCTGAAGATGTATTTAGATCGGTAAACGTAAAATGTAACGAATTCGAATTTTATCTTTGGTGCGGTTGTCGAGGCCGTACAGCCCATTTTGGGTCTTGCCCTTCAAGATATCCTTCCTTCGACCATGTCAATCGCGTCCTCCACTTTCGAAATCTAAGCAGTGATGTGCTCTCCTCATCAACAGGTTTTCTCACTGACCTTCGCCCTTCGCCCTTCGCCCCCCCTGTGCTCTCCTCATCAACAGGTTTTCTCACTAACCTTCGCCCTTCTGTTTTCCCTTCGAATACCCTTTTAGGTATCGAACGAACCTGGTATATTACGATTGTTGGATGTGATTGATCGTTGTTGGGAGGATTTTGCATGCGGCATAATACAGTGTAATAGATGCGGTTGTCGCTGAGCCGGCGTGGATTTTCGAGTTCAACGCCGGGTTCAACAAAATCAGGATTAGTGGGACCGGAAGCGGCTTATTGGATGGACAGTTGAACTGCTGGATATGACAAGATCGTTTTTTTCACTCGGAGGAACGAGAACGTTTTGGTTCTTCGAGTCGTAAGAGACAAGAAAAACGGCTGGTGCGGTTGGAGTCAATTGGAGTTTTTCCAGGTCGCGTCGTTTTCCAGTTGGTGCGTCTATTTTTTACCGGTGGCCTGTGCATATGTTTTGAATCCCAATTTTCTAAGGACTAAAGCGGACTTGTACTTAGGTCCACTCCTCTTGCCGGCATTAAGAATAACCTCGTGGTAGACCGGTTTCAGGCTCTGTAGAAAGAGGATCGCGTTGGCATTGCGCTTCATCTTATGATGGAACTTTTCCAATTGTGCTACATATATCAATGTGTAAAGTTCGGGTTTTTTTAAAGGTAGACTTCAATGAAAAGACTTGAATTTAATACCTAATTGTCAGCGATTCGTGCGAAAAAAATGTTAATCTTTGGTGGAATCGGCTTGTAAATAAAAGCAGTTAATCTCTTCTTAATGTTAATACAGAAATAGTAGAGTGTTTAGTAGCTTTCATTTTCCAAAACGATTTGCCAACAATATTTTAATAAAAATATCAAAGAACCCAACTAAGACAACTGTTTGAAAGTGACAATTTTGAGGCTTACAACAGGGTGAGCTATTATTGTGTTCCAAAAGACAACTCAAGTAAACGGGAACAAATTTGAAATTTTCAAACAAGCCCGGAGTGTCCCATGTGCTGGCACAGGTAGAACATTTCGGGAATCGTGTATTCCCGTTCCAAGTCAAAGAAGCCAGTGGATTGCGGAGAAATCTGAATGAAAATATTCAATCCAACCAAGGAAACATTGGCAGTAGGGGTAAAAGGAGAACTGAGGCACTAACACACATTTTAATTGCTTCACACATAAGCAAAACCTGCATGAAGTGGTGGTCCACGTTCCAAATCTAAAATTTACCACAATATCGTCCGCCCCGGCGCCCCCGTCAATGGTTTTGAGTCTTGGCCGACTAGCAAAGTCAATGAACAGCGTCTTACGGTGATGGAGACGAAGATGTTGCATTAGACTAGTAGCGTGACACTCTTCGAGCACATCCAAAATGAGGATATTCATGATCGATATGGGGTGCACTGATCGTGGAAAAATTGCGAGGGAGGCGTTTTCGATGGTATGGTCAAGTAATTCACGCTAAAGGCAATTCACTTGGTATGATTGGTAACTCAATACGCTCAATGCTGATTTGAAGGCCTGGCAGCTACACCCAAATCAAGCCTTTGATAAATAAAATAGCACAACCGATCACGACGAACCGACTGGGCTTTTAAACGGAACAAAGGCTAAAGAAAAATAACGAAAAAACGCTAACACACGTTTTATTTTGTTTCTTAACTTTTATTTGAACTTTCTGACCAGAGAGAAGAATCAACTTCGGGTTTATTTATAGGATAAAGCGGCAAATCTGTAAAACTGACAGCATTGGAAGATTGATCCAAAAGAGCTCTAGTGGGATTACCTAAGGTAAGATTATTTTGTTTAGTTTCATTTTATTTTTGCGAGTTGTCACAATCTCGGCAGATGCTGGATTTTACCTAATACTAGCACTAAGTGCCAAGCATTTAGGCTCGGACGATCCTACCTACTTAAAAACGGAAGGGGCACTGTTGGAGGCGGCCGGTGGTAAGTTAGTGGGACAACCCGTTGAGAACTCCCCGCAATATCGAGCACGTATGCAGAATGGAGTATTTCTGCATGGTTTGAACCAGACTGTGTGAGAGTCCCGGGACATCAAAGGAAGCCGTGAGGGATTTAGTTACAATATCTGGAGCTGACAACATTGTGGGAACTACAACCACCCGCTGGAGACGCCAAATTTCTTGATTTCCCGAGCCAGTGGCTTATAGTTCATCTTCTTCTCTACGCATTTCCGTTCAATGCTGTTATTATGGCGGATAGCAACATCAATAATACACGCGGATCGACCCGTCTTGTCAACTAACAGCACGTTAGGCTTATTGTGTGGAATGTGGCGATCAGTTAGAACTTGCCGGTCCCAAGACATGCTGTTAACAGAAGTATCAAGTATTGGCTACGGCTCGTATCGGTACGGACATGTTCCCCTGATCAGCCTATGTTTGTATGCAAAGTTTTGATTGATCACCTTACGTACAGTATTATACCTGGTGATGTATTGCACCGGTGCCAACATAGTGGAGCGAGAAATGAGATGGTCCAACGTCTCTAACGCCGAACTAAACATTCTGAACTTTTTATAACTTTGGGTGGCGACCACGCCGTCCTGAATGCACATATGAATCCCTCCATCGCAGCAAAGAGCTCCTCAGCACACAGCCATCTGATAATTCACGTGTTTACCGTGCATTACCTCCCATTCATCCATTAACTTCCATTAATCGATCCGCTCTTGGTCCGATTTTACTCCACTCAGAGGATTAACAGCTCGATCCTTCAAGTTAAGCGGAGTTAGTCCACAATCTGGAATACAGACAGCCGCATGCAAGGGACTCGGCTGCTCTTTGCTGTAAAAATAAGTCGACTTGACAATGACGGTATACCGCCACGTCAACCATGTCCCTACCTCCGGTGTCACGAAGCAGGTTCATCCACTCCACGACAGAGTTTGGATGATGCAATCGAATTTGGACATAGTAGTCTGCATCCGCCACTGGACGTTTTCTAGATCGGTTTTCGTCCACGGCAATATTCCAAATACATATTACAGGGAAGGAATAGCAAATGCATTTAGTGCGCTTATTTTATTCTTGGCGAGAGATGCGATTTCAGACCAGCTTTAGACGCCACAGAATTTCGGTCCGGAGAGCATTCTTCATATTACGACTCGAGCATGCGTTTCTTGCAGAATTCCTAGGTATTTGTAGAAGTTTGTCTCGGTCATAGCTTGGATGTGGGGGTCATCAATGCTATGTCCGGCATGCGGCTCGTGATGACCTTTGCGGATGGATTCAACACTTGTCTAATCCAAACTCCATCCGAATGTTTACATTTCGCAACATGTTTACTATTCGCGACAGACTTCTAATATGGTCGTCAGAACCAGCATACAACTTGATGCCTCCTCTGGCATCATTCAGTAGCCATGAAAGGGGTTTCAGTGTCATTCTAAACCAAAGGGCACTCAACGAATCCCTCTGAAAAATGCCTCTCCATATACGGATGGGCTCTAAAGTACTGGCACCCAAATGAACGCACTGATAACGTGGAATCGTGTCGTGAAAAACTTTATTAGTTTCGGGTCAATGCGATACAGATGTAGGAAATCCATTAGCCAGGTATGCGATACGCTGTCGAAAGCATTGATATAATCGATGTAGTAACTAAAGAAGTGTCTTTGGCCTCGGTTGCAAGTCCTACAACTACCGAGTCGATAATGAGTTGCTATTTGCAGCCCCTTGACCCCTTTGAAAAGCTGTAACTTTGACAATAATAGCCGAATTTCAATGAAGCTTGGCATGCGTATGCTTTCCTCCTCAATATTTAATACTCCTAGGATCAATTTAAGGGGCATTTTACAGTCAATTTTTAAAAGTTGTTAATATACTATTAACAAGTTTATTTGAGCAGGTATCGGAATAGAACATATTTTGAGACCTAAATATCATATAAGCGCACCAACTTGATTTTTTTCTGATTCTTGAGTTGGGTAGTTTCGGAAAATGAGACCTGCCTCACTCTAAGTGTGCATGTTTTGACTCCTTACTCGCCCACTTTACAATTTCGGTTAAAACTAAAATCAGTTTCGTAAAGTCCTAATCGAGGTCTTTGAGTTGATACCCCCCACATCACTATATCAGGTGAAACAAAAATTTTACATAGCCTGTGTAAACTCCACCTAAATTTATGTCACTTAGAACATGTGTGGGATTTCACAGTTTCCATCTGTCCACCGAATTTTGCTCGGATCGGTTTTGGGGAAAGATGCGTGTGACAGACAAACAGACAGTGAATCGACCTTCATAAGGTTTTGTTTTACACAAAGGTAGGTAGGTTGGTAGGTAGAGGCCTTCCGTATTCCTTCGATTAATTAGAATAGGACTTGAACCTTTTAATTCATATTTTCTCTTTCACTACCCACGAAACTTTTAAAACATTCCAAAAGCATTAGGACTTTTTCCACTCCCACACTAGAGCAACTAAAAAACTACTGTCCAATATGGGGCTCTTGTACCGGTCCTAATGCTCCTTGTTGTTTAACTGCTCAATTGTGCCTCAAATTTCAAACACGTTTCTAGCTAGTTTCATTTCCAGCTACATATTGCGAGGCCTTCCGAATAAAGTTAGAAACTCATTGTTTCCTATTTATTTTCAAGCATATACTCAAAGCCGTTTCTGAGTCCGATTTCAAATAAATGAATATTCCAAGTGCAAGTGAACCGGTTCAGTGGTTTGAAAACTGAAAAAGTTGATTTTATTTTTGCAAAGCAAACTTTCAAACGCATTCGCTGCACCACAACCACATTGTTCGTTGGAAAAACATAATCTACTCGGGCAAACATGTATTCCGACCCACCTCACAAACATTACACAACGCCTGGCCGGCCCTCTCATTTGGCTTGCATAGCCAGTAGACCAAAAATATTCAGAAGACTGGCTTTCTCCTGCCAAATAAATGTCAAAACTAAAATCCTGAAATCGAATCCTGAAAAATCGAAATGTCGGAATGACGTCGAGGCGCTACATTTCGTTTGCGACCCGATAAGTTCTTGTATACGAGGTTGCCGTGAGAGTCGAATATGATTATGCTTTAACAACCATGTCATGTCTCAAAGCTATAACAAAGGGTCTTCAAACACAGCGATAGAAAGTGGTCGAAAAATTAAGTATGCATGACCGCGTGCTGAAAATCTCCACTGATATGGGATTACAAGCCCCAAAGGCAATAAAGCGTTCTTCGTCCGACTCGTACCGCCGCTGGCGAATGGTGTGTGGTTCTCCGGAGGGAAACATGCTGAAGCGATTCTATGAGCAGGTGACATGGGTCTTTATAGATCCTTTCCTTCTCTATTTTAACCTTGAATGCCTCAGTTATTTCTATGGGGTAAACGAGCTGACTTCATAAAATAATTTTCCAAAGTTCTACAGTTGATATCGCTGTGGGGATGTGTAGTCTAGATGAAAATGGGACGCTGGAGAAGTACAGCATATACGAATGCATTTAGATAATAAAGTGAAAAGTGGATAAGTTCAGTATCTTAGCCCCAATCGAAAGTGTGTGGGGCAAAAACGGCTTTGGCTACCGGGAGCTCGTTCTCCGTTTTCTACACATATCTCTATCTTGATACTATCCCAAAAAACTCGATCATTACCGATTTTTGTCCTTCAGTTCACATTATTTCCGACTCCAAGGCCTAATTTATAATCCAGGCCAATTGTCAAACCGTCAAAAGTGATTGAAACAATTCCACCCCTCCTAATCTTTGGCGAGACGAAGTCTTCAACCTAATCTCGTTTTACACCTTTTCAGGCTATTATCCGACTGCAACTCGGAAATAGGAAAATGGCCATGTAGTCCTAAGGGCGTTTACGTATGCAAAATCACGCAAGTTTTATGTCGGGATAAAGGAAGGATAAAGAAAGTGCTTGTACGTTTAACTATTCTTCGGAGACGTTATCGTTTTAAAAGGGGTTTAATCTGAGCGAAGTACTTATACGGTGAGAAACCGGAATCCTGTACAACACATGGAAACAAGGCAAAAACGGCACAAGGTGTTGTGCCATAAAAGACGATGCTAAACCTTCAAATCCGCCGGGAAACAGGATATAGTTGCTTTCTTGGGAAAACCTAAGCGCTAAGATGAAAGGAGATTAAAGGCGTTTGGTACAGGCTTTATTATTACTAGGAACGTGGCGAGACATTCACTCTATTATTCTCTTTCTATTTCCGGAACTGACAGCACACCTGAAGTTGCTGCGAATTATAAATGGTTTTAATGCGTATGTTCCCTGATGACGGCCCGAAGTTTAAAGGCAAGAGTAGAATATGCGACATTGGTATAAACACGGGATAATAGATTTGGTAGAGATAGATTTAGGCATAGATAGCTTGAATCAAAACTGAAGACACCTTTAGACAGAATACTATGAGAATGTGTGGATAAATTTTGAGAATGAGTAACTGGCATAAACTAGGGAAACTTAAACTGAATTGGTTAATAAACGTGAGGGAGATATCATAGAGATTGAAGTAATCTGAGCACAGATTCTAGATGCAATACGTATGATTTTAATATGCCGTAAATCCGAAAATCATTTGCTAGTTCTGTATTAAAAAACCACAGAGCAGTTACTATGAAACATTCGAATTTCCGGAAATGGGTAGCTTAGGTAGGTTAATAACTTTAAGCAGCAGAGACTTGACAAGGATTTAAAAAAATGTTATTCCTTTGTTTGAATTAGAATGTTAGTGATTCCTCAGGAATTGAGAATATAGCAAACGAGATAATCTTTTGAAGATCCAAACCCAAACAGAGTATTCTTTCATAAGCAAGTAGTATACCACCTTTCAAGGTTTTATCCTTATTAAAATTGGTTTACTGTCTGTTTGTCTGTCGCAGCCACAATTGCCCAGAACGGCTATAATGATTCAAACGAAATTTTGTGCACATGTGAGAACTACGAACGAGTGGAGTTTAAGGGTGGGCTCTCCATACATGCTAATGTTGTTGTTGGCTGAATGACCCCCAATGTTGCTCATCTTCGTTTAAATCTTAGGACTATAAATACAAGAGATAGAGTGATTAGCACAGTAGCAAGACTGATATCTGTTAAGGCAGAATATCCTTGATTGGTAAGTATGGTTTGCAGTTGGTTCCGGTTGTTCATGTGCAAACTGTGTAGATATCCCACATCGAGTTTCAGGTTTTTTTCAGTCAATGGCTTCGTTCCGTGAAAACTGTCCAGAAATATGATACTGCGATTGATCATTTCAATTTTCTCATCTTTGTTCAACTCTTAATACGATATAGTATTAGCTCGTATTAGCTGACGGATGTAGTGATCCTTCGATAATCTTTTGAGTTGGGATTTTTTGCAGATCGTGTCATTTTTAATATTACTGCATTCTTGCTTTATTCCAAAGCGTTCTGTTTGGCTGACTAGTAATTCTTCGAAGTCGGGGTAAACCCCTCTTTTCATTTTGGGTGGCTGATCTGATATTAATATGGTTGCAATTGTTTTTACTTGTTTTTGGCAGGAGGATCCTGTACAAGGGGGTAGATCCTTTGGACACAATTGTAGGCTCGGCATATTCGATGGCTTCTATTTCATTGCCATAGGGAAGTGTTTCAATTTGGTTGATGAAACTATCATTTCATTCCGATCCATAAGATTTGTGTTTATGATTCCCTTTTTTGCTAACTGTTCGGGTTCGGAATTCTGTTTTATCAAGATTTACCCGCAGGTTAGCCTTTTCTAGTTTTTCTAATAACTTTTCGATGTAATTTAGATATCCGGCTTCCGGTCTACCAAATATGATTATATCGTCGATATGGACATAACATATTTTTTCTTTGTATGCATTGAGTACATCATCATCATCAACGGCGCAACAACCGGTATCCGGTCTAGGCCTGCCTTAATAAGGAACTCCGGACATCCCGGTTTTACGCCGAGGTCCACCAATTCGATATCCCTAAAAACTGTCTAGCGTCCTGACCTACGGCATCGTCCCATCTTAGGCAGGGTCTGCCTCGTCATCTTTTTCTACCATAGATATTGCCCTTATAGACTTTCAGGGTGAGATCATCCTCATCCATACAGATTAAGTGACCCGCCCACTGTAACTTGAGCCGGATTTTATCCACAACCGGACGGTCATGGTATCGCTCATGGATTTCGTCGTTGGGTAGGTTGCGAAATCGTCCATCCTCATGTAGGGGGCCAAAAATTCTTCGGAGGATTCTTCTCTCGAACGCGGCCATGAGTTCGCAATTTTTCTTGCTAAGAACCCAAGTTTCCGAGGAATACATGAGGACTGGCAAGATCATATTCTTGTACAGTAAGAGCTTTGACCCTATGGTGAGACGTTTCGAGCGGAACAGTCTTTGTAAGCTGAAATAGGTTCTGTTGGCTGACAACAACCGTGCGCGGATTTCATCATCGTAGTTGTTATCGGTTATGATTTTCGACCCTAGATAGAAGAAATTGTTAACGGTCTCAAAGTTGTATTCTCCTATCCTTATTCTTTTTCGTGTTTGTGTTTGACCAGTGCGGTTTGATGTTGTTGGTTGATTCGTCTTCGGTGCTGACGTTGCCACCATATATTTTGTCTTGCCTTCATTGATGTGCAGCCCAAGATCTCGCGCCGCCTGCTCGATCTGGATGAAGGCAGTTTGTACGTCTCGGGTGGTTCTTCCCATGATGTCGATGTCGTCAGCATAGGCCAGTAGTTGGGTGGACTTGAAGAGGTTCATGCCTCTTGCATTTACCTCGGCATCACGGATCACTTTCTCGAGGGCCAGGTTAAAGAGGACACATGATAGCGCATCCCCTTGTCGTAAACCGTTGTTGATGTCGAATGGTCTTGAGAGTGATCCTGCTGCTTTTATCTGGCCTCGCACATTGGTCAGGGTCAGCCTAGTCAGTCTTATTTATTTCTCCGGGATACCGAATTCTCTCATGGCTGTGTACAGTTTTACCGTGGCTATGCTATCATAGGCGGCTTTAAAGTCGATGAACAGATGGTGCAACTGTTGTCCATATTCCAACAGTATTTCCATCGCTTGCCGCAGAGAGAAAATCTGATCTGTTGCTGATTTGCCTGGAGTGAAGCCTCTTTGGTAGCCAATGATGTTCTGGGCGTATGGGGCTATCCGGCCTAGCAAGATAGTGG
Source organism: Hermetia illucens (assembly GCF_905115235.1). NCBI lineage: Eukaryota > Metazoa > Arthropoda > Insecta > Diptera > Stratiomyidae > Hermetia > Hermetia illucens. The sequence goes on along the minus strand of NC_051849.1, from coordinate 84,214,479 downwards.
AGAATATCTTATAGATGGTACTCAAAAACGTGATACCTCTATAATTGCAGCACTGTGTGATATCTCCCTTTTTATGTATGAGACAGATAATGCCTCGTTGCCAATCGTCAGGCATTGATTCGCTGTCCCATACCTTGAGCACAAGTTGATGAACCACTTGGTGTAACTGGTCGCCTCCATATTTAACCAATTCGGCTGTAATTCCATCGGCTCCTGGCGACTTATGATTTTTTAGCCGATGAATTGCACGGACTGTTTCTCCTAAACTTGGTGGTGGCAGTATTTGTCCGTCGTCTTCAGTTGGCGGGACCTCCAACTCGCCGATGTTCTGGTTGTTCAGTAGCTCATCAAAGTACTCAACCCATCGCTCTAATATGCCCATTCTGTCGGAAATCAGATTTCCCTCTTTGTCTCGGCAGGATGAGCATCGAGGTGTATAAGGCTTCATCCTGCTGACTTGTTGGTAAAACTTCTGCGCCTGGTGCGCTTGCTCCCTGTACTTTTCTAGTTCACAGACTTGTTGGTTCTCCCAGGCTTCCTTTTTCCGTCTGTGAAGTCGCTTCTCCGCTCGACGGAGTTCGTGATAAGTCTCTGCGCGTGCCCGCGTTCTTTGAGAATGCAACATTACTCGGTATGCAGCATTCTTCCGTTCCGTTGCTAGCTTACATTCGTCGTCAAACCAGCCGTTCCGACTCCTTTTGCGGCTGGGGCGAAATATGTTTGTGGCCGTATCCATGATAACGTTCTTTAGGTGATTGTGAAGATCATTTGTTGATGCTTCATCTCCAGGTCCTCTGTTGACTGCGGTTATTGCGGCATCCATTTCCCTCTTATGGGTGCCGCGGAGGGTTGTGTTGTGGATGGCTTCAGTGTTCACTCTCACCTGATTGTCAGAGGGGATTCTAGGTGGTATTGTTATTCGAGCTCGGAGCACCATGCCAACGAGATAGTGATCCGAGTCTATATTGGCCCCCCTATATGTTCTGACATTCATCAACGCTCAGAGGTGGCGGCGTTCGATCAACACGTGGTCAATTTGGTTGAAAGTGGTCCCGTCTGGAGAGGACCACGTATGTTTGTGGACCGCTTTCCGCTCAAACCAGGTACTTCCAACAACCATTTCGTGTGACCCTGCTAATTGAATAGTCCGCAGTCCGTTATCATTTGCATTTTCGTGTAAGCTATGGGAGCCAACATATCGCCTGAATACGGGCTCCTTCCCTACTTGGCTGTTAAAATCCCCAAGTATGACTTTGATATCATATCTGGGACAGGCTTCGAGGGTTCGTTCTACTGCCTCGTAGAAGGTATCCTTCTCCGACTCTGTAGTCTCCTCTGTAAGGGCGTGAACGTTTATGAGGCTTATATATCTAAACTTGCCTCGCAAGCGCAGAATGCATAGCCGTTCGCTTATGTTTTCAAAGCCGATAACAGCAGGTTTCATTTTTCGGCTGACTAAGAAACCTACTCCGAGGACATGGTTTACTGGATGACCGCTATAATATATGGTGTAGTGGCTCTTCTCCAGAAAACCGGTCCCTGTCCATCGCATCTCTTGCAACGCTGTTATATCAGCCCTATATTGGGACAGGGTATCGGCTAGCTGCTCATCAGCTTCATCTCTGTACAGGGAGCGCACGTTCCATGAGAAAATGCGCAAATCGTTATTCCGTGTTCGTTGCCGGGTCCGTCGTTTTAAAATCCGTCCTGTCCGAGGCTCCTGTTGTGGCTTCGTTACAAGTTGTTTTCCGTGTAGGGTTGTCAGCCCTACCCAACCCCCAACCTGGAGGACCAGTTGGTACAATTTGTCCCGTTTTTAGGGGCGGGAGACTCGCCTTCATCCTTCTCCGTCTGCAGCTTTTCGTTAAAAAAGAGCTCCCAGCGGTCACCACGTGGAGGTGGAGATAGGGTTTTGTAGTAGAGCTGTTGGTGTTGGTTCAATAGGCATTTCCCAGGTTTTATGCTCCATCGTGGGTACCAATCCACGTTTCGCCCTGGAACCTATACTACCCTTTGACCACCTACATTATTATACTTTGAAAATTTGCAGGGAAAGCCCCCTAAATTTCTCTTCGATCCATAAAATAGTAATAAAGGTTTTAATACGAAACACCATACTGGCAAGTTTTATTGATTGGTTTCGCGTCAATACCTCTTTAGAAAATAGTGCGCAATTGAATGTTTAACTACAGGGTGCACCAGGAGAACTTCCTTTTTTCAAAACTCAATAAAAACTTTGTATGCATCGGAAATATTTATTTATTTTTTATAATGTAGGTGCGTATCTAAAGTTTTTATTTACATTATTTTGAAGATCAAATCTGTTAGGTGACGTCCCCCATTTTCCATACATTGCGTAAACCGATTTCAGGCGTTTGTCATGACTCTTGTTAGCATGGCAGGTGTTATGTTGGCAATTTCTTCTTGGATATTGGTCTTCAAATCTTGTAGGGTTCTTGGACATAAACACGGGATTTCAAAAAACCCCATAGAAAAAAATCACAAGGGGACAGATCGGGAAACCGTGCCGGCCATTCCAAATCGCCTGTAATTGAGATAAGGCGCTCTGGAAAGTGTTCCCTCAAAACAGCCATCGATGCTCTTGAAGTGTGTGCTGTTGCACCGTCTTGTTGGAACCAAGTGTCCCCCAAATCCAAATTTTCTAGCCGTGGGAAAAAAAAAATTCTATAGCATGTTTACATACCGGTCCGAATTCACTGTCACTGTAACCTCATTTTCCTCAAAAAATCAGGGACCAATAATTCCAGCTGAGGAAATTGCACACCACACTGTGACTTTGGGTGAATGCAAAGGCTTTTGATGCAATTCTCGACGGTGACACCAACCCTCGAGAATTGCATCAAAAGCCCAGCCCAGCCCAATAGCGACCCACAAATGAAAATGGGTTTCATCGCTAAAAAAAACAATAGCACCCTCGGTAACGACATCAAGTCACAGTCAAGACATGAAGTCACGTTCTGAAAGTTCCTGCACTATCGCCATCTTATAGGGATGAAAATGAAGATCATCGGAAGAATTCTTCTCACAGAACGATCGGATAGTCCAAGGGCAGATGCGTGTTTGCGCGCAGAACGCCGTGGCGATCGCAACATTCACGCTCTCACTGCTTCAATGTTCTCAGGTGATCTAACGGGCCGACGGACTCCAGTTCTTCCTTTTGTCGCACTTGCAGTTTGTCTGAATATAGTGACCCATGTGACAATTGATTTGCGGTCTGGGACGGGAGCCAACGGGGCTACATTGAAATGCACGCTGTGTTGCAATAACCGAACATCCGCTTGAAAAGTAAACTCCAACGCATGATGGCGACTGAACCGTGTCGGGACAAAACTTTACAGTGTCCCCTCTTGAACGAGACCGCTAGCGCTCCGCTATGACATCAACTAACTGAGTGGCGCGCATTTTAAAAAAGGAAGTTAATGCTGCCGCACCCTGTATATGCAACTGGAACTGCCGTGCCCTCAAAGTTCCTCACATAAGGAGACATAAAACGTTCGATACCTGAAGCGTTCAGCTTCCAGCTTTCCCGACTGTTTATTGTATGGTTGGCAATAAGTTTCGAAAGAAACCGTCTCATAAGTAGCATAGTTAGAGACACTATGACGAAATTCAAATTTGGTTTAATACATCGTACCTTAAGGGGGCATCCCGTATAAAGGCCGTTTTTTCGTTTCCGTTCGATTTTTTTTGTGAAGAACTGGAAGGGCGCTGTGATCATCTTAAAGAAAATATGTGTCCCGGAATTTTAAAGTGCGGACTTAACCACAATCCGCAAACTAGGATTATTACAAAATATTGAAGGCTAAATTTTTGGTTCCTTAATAATAATAATAACCATTGGCGCAACAGCCCATATTGTATCAGGCCTTGAACTGTGTTAGAGCATTTTATTCAAAACTATTGCCTTACACTACAGTTACACTTTAGGAGGCAATGTGGCCAGCATTGGGCGGGTCTGAGATTATTACTCTGATTTGACTCAAGTAGTCATTCACAGCTGAGTCGACTGGTACCCGACGTCAAATCACGATACACATCCCACTGCCACCAGTGAAATTTGAACCGCGATCTTCCGTACGACCGCCTTGTGCTCTAACCACTCAGCTATCTGGACACTTGGTTCCTTGTTGATCTTTTTTTTGTAAATTTTGGTGTTTTTTCAAGGCTTCCTTAATAAATAAAAAAAAAACTAGTGAATTAATGGCAATTATCCTAGTTTGCGGACCGTAGAAATAAGTTCTGAGTAAGTCGTAAAAATTTGAAAGAGTTCCGTTGGATAGATTTTGGAGTATATTGGCAGCAGATTTTCAACATGCAGTTTCGAGAAAAACCCATTTAAAAAGTAGAATGCGATTTTAAACCATAAAATCTTAACTGACCATTAATATACTATACTTAGTCCATAAACCTTAGGTTTCTTGAAGAAACATAGATAAAGCCTTGGCTTCAATTCATATGATTATAGTGAAGTCATTCGAACGTCATTCGGACCTATCAATAAAAGTAAATACGATTTATTACGGCGATCGCCATAAACTTGGCAGTGTTAAACACTGTAACTTCCCAACGACTAGAAATATCAAAAATCACTTTGCCCATATATTCTACACATTATCTAGGTACAATTGATACTAAAAAAAATCGATGTTAATGTGTCATGCAGGCAGAACCAACTGGGGCCACCTGCTTCCCACGGTATTGTTTGGGTTGCGCAATAGCTTTTAGGAAGATATTGGTACTTCCCAGCGGAATTTGTGGTTGGATCCGCGCTTGACCTTCCGGATGAATAGAATCACGCCTCCGTTCAATTATCAATCATTACTCACCGAATCATCAAAAGAGTAGATATGTCTCCGTCTCGAGAAATTGATACAAATAAGGAAAACTAACCAAGAAAAGAAAACTAAAATCCTTCCCTCGTTCCTGTGAGTTCAGTTTATACAATGATGACGCCACATACGCCATAGAGTATAAACAATTTACGTGAAATACAAAACATGATTGTGTTTTATATTATTACAAATTTAAAGGGGATTTTCATGTAAATTTTCAATTTATGGTAATATGCTATTATTTTTCCGGATGACGGCATAGAATGGATTTTGAGGCCTAGATTTCGCATAGATGCGTCATAGCGATTCTTTTTCCGATTTGTCTTTTGAACGGGTTCTGAGAACGGGACCTGTTTCACTTTTTGGGGCACACATTTTGAGCCCTCACTCCACTGTGTTTCACCTAATAGCAGAAATGAGATAAGCTTCAAAAAGTGCTTATCGAGCCCTTTTATTTGATATCCTACATGACCATATTTGGTGGAAACAAAATATACACTCTCCTTTCGTATGCATGGAGAGCTCCTTCAAACACAACATCATAATAGGGATTCACCGGATCTGACCGATAAGCAGACAGACAGACGGACATTGATATACATTAAATAGAAAACATAAACATAAGAACTTCAACTTATCCGGAATTTCTATTATCAGTTCTTTTCCCACGCGTCTCTCTCGAATACTTTAGGAGAAAATTTTCTAAAAGCTTAGAATTAGTCAGATTACCACACCTCTTAAATAATACCTGAGAAGCGGTTTAATCCTAACTTGAAAGTATATGCCGAGCCTTCCTTAAACTTTCTGAGCTGTACCTTTCTCAAAAACAGTCTGTCAACCTTTCGACCTTCTTTATAAACATACACCCGTGAATTACTATCAACTTTTCTTCTTCTGTTCTTCCTTTAATGCATAATGTGCACAAAGTCAAGTCAATGAAACAAACAAAGGTCAGAAACTACCACGGAATAATTAGCTGGAGCCATTAAGGACATCATAAATAAGTTTTCATAGTTGAATGCCGGCTACTAGGCTTACAAATTATTATTTCCCTGCTGGGGAGGTATGTCCTCCTCTTGACGATTTAGCTCGTTCCTGCACGGGCATTCGTAAGGAACACTTGTGTGTTATGCCAGGAGAGGAGGTTCTAAACATAAGGGGCATTTCCTTACTACACTATATACACGGCAGCGGTTAAAAGTCCTCCGCTTTTCGCTTTTGCTTTGGCGTTTCATGGCAAATAACTTCACTGAAGAGTACGTACTTCCACTATATTCCTATTAAATTATTTATGAGGCATTTAATTAATGCATTTAAGTGGAATCAGTATACAACTTTGAGTGAGGAAAACTTGAACCGGAGGAAGGATACTGAATGTGAATATAATGAAATTGGAGAGGCTCTTTTTATAGGTCACAAAGCTTCAAGCATAATACAGATGGAAGTATGTATTTGCTTGATTATTTGTTAAGACCTTAATGATGTTAATGGCTGTTGTGCCCGTAAAGAAATTTCACATAGTTGGTCTTTATTCTGTTTAGAATCTGATAGAATGAACGCGCCGTTGATTGCATATATGAAAGAGGAAATTAGCTCCCGAGTGCGAAGCTCCTTCAGAAAATATAATAATGTTTTCTTTGGTTTTGTAAGCCCCATTTCACGTTTCCTTCCAATATATTATACAAAAGTGAGCATGAGCTTCCACGTTTTATATCTAATCCCCCTCAGTGACGGATTATAATCTAGACTTTACATCGCATCAAAGATTTTCCCCATTTTCTGTAAGCACCTTACTAAGATAATGCGATTAAAAAGAACGCTGAAAAATCTAATAAATCCAATGATCACCACAATGGAGAAGGCGAGTGCAAATTGTGGCAGGAACTAAGGACAGCGTTAACGAACAGCAAACAACACTAAAGACAAACTTAAAAGATCTTTTCATTGAAGTAGAAATTACTGTAACTCAGCGTGATGGCTATCATTTTTACTAAGTCAGTCAGTATTAGATATGCACTTATGAAAGCCTCTGCTGCCAATAAATTTAGCCGAAGGTGTTTATTATTCATAAATAATGCTAAATATACGCAAAGTTTCATTTGAATTGCGAATATATTATACTAATATTCGTGTGTGCTTAAATAAGATACTGGACTGTAAGCGTACATTCAGCCAAAATATTTAACTTTAAAAAAATCACTGTTCGTGTCTCCAGAGAAAAATCCACTCTGGAAATTTCTTTTACTAGTGCGGACCGATTTAAATCTTTCTCATGATGGTAGGCTAGTTGGGAAGACTTTGGGAGCCTCTTAGTGAAGATTATCTCTATTTGGTCTCCAGCGTGGACTACAGGCTTAGGCACCAGCCGCAAAAAAGGCACATCGTCCCAGTACAGTATAAAATATCTACCCTTCGAGGCAGCAGAAACTAACACAAGTGAGAAAACGGCAATGAAAAATTGTGTGGTGAAATAACGCGAACAATAATAAAAGGTTATCTAGACCTGAATAAATCGCTCCCAGAATGGAAATGAATGCAAAAAATCAAGAAATCATGAAAGCAGCTGAGATTTGAGCCAATCTTGCGGGGAAATCTAATAAGAATATTTATGGCCCGCGCCAAGGGTGTTTATAATTTCAGAATATGAGAAGGAAGTTGGCGTGATTGTACTTTTTTACTGTAAAGTGAATACTTTACATCTGCATAGAATGTAATTCAATTGTTTGAAGTTTCGCTACCTTGCGTCCTAAGCCCGGAACAGGAGCGAGTCACTATAGTCCGAATAGCCATGTAACACCCAGGCGTGCCAGGCAGTAGGTGGGGCCCTCAACAGTAGTTAGTATTAATGTATTGCGCCTTTACCCTACTGAGACAGTGACTCCTCCGTAATGTGGGGGGACTTCATTCAAATTATTCCCTATTGCTTCGGTTTATTGATATTATGAATTTCGCTGAGCCAGTTTCGCGAATGGTGTGACAATAATGGTTTCGAAGGCGGTGGCTGTTCATAATTGCTGAGCGATGGTGATCCCAGATGTAAGGTAAGCCGTTAACACCTCCAACGCAGGAAGGGAAGGGAGTAAATACTTCTGGCACGCGAGGCACTGTCTGACCCAGGAGTTTACATCCTTATTCACTGATGGCCAGAAATATTTACTAATGAAAAGCCGATTCGTTGTCCGAATGTCTCGATGCGCAAGTTCGTGTATTGCATGGAATACTTTCTTTGCAAAAGCGGCCGGAATATATGGCCTAGGGCCCTTTTCAGAGGTCTGCAGGCTATTTCGGAGGTTCAGCAGAAAAAAGAAACTTTCGAAATTTGTATTTGGAGTTGTCCCTGAGGCTCTGAAATATTGCATCATCCTTCTGTGCCTGAACGATTGCCGCAAAATCGACCGTGGCAGGGGTTTTAACCTCGTGACAAAGCATCTGCAACTACATTATCCTCGTCGGAGATATGTTGGATATCCGAACTAAACTGGCTTATGAAACTCAGATGCCGGAGTTGGCAAGGGACGCTTTGTCGGGCTTCTGCTTAAACGAGGAGGTAAGAGGCTTGTGATCCGTGAACACTGTGAATGGCCTGCCTTCTAGGGAGTATCGGAAGTACTTTATTGCCATGTATGGTTAATAGCTCACGGTCATAGCTGCTATAGTTCTGTTGAGCTGTATTCAATTTCTTGGAAAAGAAGCTCAACGGCCACCAGATTTGGTTCACCTTTCAGTGAAGGCCAGCACCTACCTGCATTTGTTTGGGGAAATGACAGGAGACCACGTAATCACGCGGGAGTTTTTAGTCTTGGGTCTAGACAAGTAGGCATTGAGGATCGCTTGATGTTGTGCGGATTTGGGCAAGAAACGCCGATAGAAGTTTAACATCCGCAAAAGCCTGCGAAAATCCTTAACCGCCTTAGGTTGTCAGAAGCCTATGACCTTTGTCATAGGCTCCAAATGCTTCTGACAACCTAAGGCGGTTAAGGATTTTCGAAGGCTTTTGGGGATATTAAACTTCTATCGTCAAGGCAAATCATGTCACTTAAAAACTCCACCTGCTCTTGAAGGAATTTGCACTTTTCAACGATAAATATAAGACCGGCCTTTAGGAGAGATATTCCAAATGCTTAGACTTTGAAGAGGAGGCGGCATCATCCAAGTACACGAAACAAAATCTTAGGTTTCTCAGGACAGAGTGGAACCTCTGAAAAGTTTGCGCCGCATTGCACAGACCAAAAGGCATCTGTGTGAACTCGTAGAGTCCCAAACGTGTGCATATTGCCGTTTTCGAAATATCTTTTTAAGCTACAGGAATTTTATGGTACGCCTTGGCTAAGTCCAAAGTCGGCAGTTAGCGACGTTATGCGTAAAGTCGTGGATAAGTGGTATAGGATATGGTCTGAGTATTCAGACGTCTGTAATCGCCACATGACTTCCAATCGCCGTTGAACTTTGGAACCATGTGTAGTGAAGAAGACCAGCAGCTATTCGGTAGTCTGCAAATACCCTGCTTTAATAGTGTGTCAAATTCTTTCTTAGCAACAGCGAGTTTCTAGGGTGGTAATGGACGCACCTTTGAGAAAATATGAGAGCCAATAGTGCGGATGTGGTGCTTCACATCATGCTTAGCTGGCTGCGAGAGACTATTTTCGGTAGTTATGGTGCTGTATTTTTAAAGAAGCGCACGAATGCGAGGGTCGGCTACCTCTTCAAAAATGATCGAAAGACTGACAGTTGAGCAGGCGTTTTTCTAAAGACCTCAGCGAAGTTACGGGATCTATAAGAGACCTATTCTGCAAATCCACTAGCAACTCATAGTGGCTTAGAAAGTCTGCGCTTAATATGGGACTACTGATGTCCGGTACTACGAAACGCCATGAAAACGTTCGTCGAAGCCTCAGACTTACGTCGACTTGCCTGTAGCCGTAAGTATATATGACTGAATTTGCCGTTGTTAGTTTGAGTTGATGCGGAATCAGTTTGTGGAGCGACGTGGAGCTACGTTGTGGGTACCCGCCGCCGGAGCTTTTTGAAGTCGTGAACGAGCTGATACATCTCTTTGCTTTGTCGGCAAAGATACGGTGGTACCAGCAGATTGCAGGACTCGTTGAAGACCCCGACTACCCGGTCGCCCATTTTGGTTGGCCGACGGCGAACGAGTTCAGGACTTACCACTCGAACGCAAAGCTTCAACTATTTTCGCTAGTTTGGAGACGATAGCCGCGAGGTTTGCCACCGTCTGCTGCTGCTCAACAATTTGGCCCATGGCTTCCCGTGACACTTCATTGACCACATTGGGCGCATGGCACCCAGACATGTCAGGTGCCGCTGCTATCTGGGTTCGGGACGGCACCCTTCTGAGGGTTCTTGCCCAAGGCCGAGGAGACGGCTTTGTCTGGATTCGGTGTTCAGGGATAACGTTTTTTAGTGTCTATCTTACGCCGAATGAGACGATGCCGGACTTTCGTCGGAGGCTTGATGCTTTGGAGGACGCTATCTTAAGCACGGATGGGCGGATCCTGGTCGGGGGTGACTTCAATGCTACTTGAATGGGGCATGCCTCACAAGAGAGGGAAACGAATTCTGGAAATGGTGGCGAGAACAGGACTGGTAGTTCTAAAACCGGATCTACCCCAACATTCCCCGGGCGTCGAAAGCATTCCAAAAGTAACTTTCGCGTCGGAATCGCTGTTGTCGCTGGTGGACGGGTGGCGAGTTCTGGAAGACTTCTCCGCAAATGACCACCAATACATTGCTTTCGAAGTAGTGGACACAAACACTCTCTGTGCGCCACCCCAGCGATCTATATGTACATGGAACGTCGCGAAGGTGAACACTGGGAAGTTTGTCGAAACTCTGGGAACGGGTGGGACCACGCTGGAGGATACTCCTGGGGGCGGTGGCGCCGCTGCTGACACTGTCGTAAATTCAGTTATGAACCTGATAACGACGATCTGCGGAGCCTCCATGCCCAGGAAGACATCGAGGCGCGGCAAACCTTCCATGTATTGGTGGACAGTGGAAATCGCAGAGCTCCGGAAGGAGTGTCACAGGCTCCGCCGCTTAACACAACGTCTTGGCGACCGGGAGGAGGCATGTACCATAATGATGGAGTACAAATCAGCCAAAAGGAGACTCCGCAACGCAATAAACAAGAGCAAAGCTCACCGCTGGCAAGATCTGGTCGACGAGGTGAATGGGGATCCGTGGGGACTCGGTTACAAACTGGTAACCCGAAAAATCGAGGCACTGCGGAAACCCTGTTCACTTAAGGCCGAGCAGATGGACCGCATTGTGAGGGCACTCTTCCCCGCCCATCCCGTATGGGATGGGGACGGCGGCGCGGAGAGCGCAGAGGACTGTCCACTTTTCTCTGTAAAAGAGTTGGAACAGGCAGTCCTCTCTATGAAAAACAAGAAGGCGCCAGGACCCGATGGTATTCCAGCAGAGGTGTACAAACTGGTATTCCAACACCGCCCAGACCTACTGCTCGGCGCATTCAACGCTTGCCTGAAAAAGAGCATTTTCCCTGCTCGTTGGAAAGTTGCGAGGCTTGCGCTGATCCCTTAAAGGAAAGGCGATCCCGAACTACCGTCTTCATACCGCCCACTATGTATGCTTAATACTGCTGGGAAATTGCTCGAAAAGCTCATCAGAAGTAGACTCGCTGAAGCGATACGCGCTGCCGGAGATTTATCTCCCCAACAGTTTGGTTTTACGGCAGGGAGATCGACAATTGATGCTGTCATGCAGGTCGTGGACGCCGTTCGACGGGCAGAGGGACATAGCCGCCAAACTCGACGGGTGGTGCTCCTTGTAACGCTTGACGTCAGAAACGCCTTTAATTCCGTAAGATGGAAAGACATTCTAGGCACCCTAGACAGTACCTTCAACGTGCCGAACTATCTCTTACGGATTTTGAGGGACTATCTGAGGAACCGCTCCCTGCTCTATGAAACACTAGAGGGTCAAAGGTGGATGGAGGTCACGCCGGGGGTAGCACAGGGATTGATCCTAGGGCCGGACCTCTGGAACGCTACCTATGACAGTCTGCTTAAACTCCACATGCCGGAGGAGTCGCGCCTGGTCGGCTACGCAGACGATGTCGCAGCGCTTGTTGTTGGACGCACTGTCGAACAGGCGCAAAGCAGACTCGGCATATTGATGCGACGGGTAAGCGGATGGATGACTACTCATGGTTTCAACCTTGCACTGGAAAAAACCGAAGTAGTCATCCTGACTAAGAAGAGAATTCCGACCCTGCGTCCCATATCGTTCGGCGAGTCGATAATCGAGGCAAAATCAGCGGCAAAGTACCTCGGGTTGACTCTTGACTCAAAGATGAGCTTTTCTGAGCAAATCCAAGCAGGAGCGAACAAGGCTGCGGCTGGAGTTCCGGCATTAAGTAGGCTAATGGCAAACATTGGGGGTCCTACGTCTAGTAGGCGACGTCTCCTGATGAGCTCAACGCAGTCTGCCCTGCTCTACGGCGCAGAGGTATGGGCTGGCGCTCTTAAAAAGGAGGTATGTCGTAAACGCCTCGCGCAAGTACAGAGACGGGGAGCTTTATGGGTGGCGTCTGCGTACCGCACAGTCTCTGAACCGGCCGTGATGGTGATCGCGGGAGTTATCCCCGTTGCCCTTCTTGCTAGGGAGCGTCAGGCCATATACAAGCGCAAGGGAGATGAGCCAAGGGAGGTGGTTGCTTGCGAAGAACGGCAACACACTCTAGACGAGTGGCAGCTCTCTTGGCAAAATGAAACTAGAGGCAGATGGACTGAACTTAGGTGCGTGGCTGAATCGGAAGCATGGTGAGACTGACTATTTCCTTTCCCAATTTTTAAGTGGGCATGGAAGTTTTCAGTCTTACCTGCACAAGATTGGAAAAGCGCGTTCTCCGGATTGTGTGTTTTGCAATGGAGTTGTGGACGACGCCCACCACACTTTTTTTCTTGTGGAAGGTGGAATAGGGTTCGTCAGCAGCTCTATTTAAACACAGGGGATCTCTCTCCAGACAACATTGTCGAAGAGATGCTGAGGACTGCTGACAGGTGGAACCGTGTTGCCCATTACGTTCGGGCCCTTCTCGTTGCTAAGAAGATAGAACTCGACCGGTGGAGGAGCCGGATTGCAGGGGGTTCCTTGAACTGACAGTTCCCTTCCTCCTCTCCCCTCCCGTTGGTGAAAGGAATTGCCTAATTTGAAGGCTCCGCAAAGCGGGAGAGTTCAGGAACTAGCCCGAAGTAATGTGACAAACGGTTCCAGGCTAGCTCTCTGACGATGGGGAGGTGTTTAGTTGGTAGTCCGACGACGTACCGAATCGGGAGTCTAACACTGTGTGTGTAAATGCATTCATCTACCCTACCCCAAAAAAAAAAAAATTGGGCGCATGGAACCAGGCGTCCAGGCTACGTCGCGAAAAGGGTGGCACTCGTACCGCCACTGCGGCCACGGGAAGTGCTGAGGCGCCGGAGACGTTTACCGCGCTGTTACTAATTGCCAATCGTAAAAAAAACACGAATCACCTAGAAAAAACAAATGAAGAATCGTCTGGACTCCACTACCATCGAAAAACACAATCACTAAAGCGAAACTTACACCCATAGCCAATAGTGGAATGAAAACCAGGAGAACTAACTGGGCAACAGAGGTGCAGTCGGTCAAATTTAAATAATCAAATCTTTAAAATAAACAAATATTTAAAATAGTGAAATATTTTAATCTTTTCTGAACTAAAATAACCTACGGGAGTCTGTCACTGTTGCCGGCGACAAAACGCTGCCAGCATGGAATGTCACTTCACATAGCATGTGCGGCCAGATGTACATATTGGAACTTGCCCAATGTCGACGACGCCAATGCTTGCTGCTCCTGGAGCTGCTGTTGTTGCGGTTCTTGTCGTTGTGATAACGTAGACCACATACGAATATTGTAGGGGCACTCCGAGTGCCTCGAAACCCTTATTAGCATGCACTAAATGGAAATCTATAAGTGCCTTGAATGGCCTAACTTATGGATGCTGTTGTTTCAGCTTCTATTCTGGCTGTGCCAAACTCCAGCGGGTGACGAGAGACCGAGCGGGTGACCGAGATTGTCGCCGTGAATTTATGTTTCTTGCTTGCCGCTGATGTTGTGTTTGTTGCTGACGATGCACTCGTGATGCTTTCATTAGCTGAGGTCAGACAAGACACTTGGGGTGACCAATTGTGGAATTTCCAAATAATGTTTGTCCAGTAATTAAAATCATTTATTATTCAGAAAACATAATTATAAAACAATTAAACATCTAATTAATATATAAACTAGGGATGAGTTAGTAAGTACCAAAGAAAAAAACTTGACTTGGCTTTACTTTATTTTCTACATCATTTCTCACTGACTTTTCACTTCCCGATTGCTGCACCAGTCTCATGACTCTCACCTCGCTACCCACAGGTGGGCGAGCAACTCAGGCGGGTGAGTTTCACTTCGTGGTGACTTGCATTCTTTCCGTGCGCAACTCAGACGAATCAGTGTTAATTAGCCTGTGCCTCCACACAGGTATGGAAAAATTGATTTATATATACAGAGGCCAGCATCCGTATTCGTACACCGTGAGTATTGAGGGAAAAAATTAAGTAATCATGAAAAAATAAAGAATTTTAAACATTATTTTTACATTGCGTAAATTTTATTTAAATACAATATCTAAATCCAATTAAATTTACAAAATAATATTCAAATTCAATTACTCAACAATAAAATAAAATCCAAAAATTAAGTATTCAGTTAAACTGTCGTATAACTAAACGACGCATTCGTATTCGTACGTTATGAATTTCGAGAAAAAGCAACGAGAAAATTAAGCATTTAGTATTTAGTCGGGTAGCCTTTGTTTTTAATAACATGTTTTAATCGATTTGGCATCGACCTCACCAATTTTTCTGTAAATAGAGGGGATATTGCACTCCATTCTTTTCCGATTGCATCTTTCAAGTCTGCCGCGTTTTTTATATTATATTTTTTTAACCCTCTTTTAATTTCCGACCACAAATGTTCTATCGGATTAATGTCCGGTGATTGGGGGGGTGTCTGTAATACTTTAGGGCAATTATAAAGTAACCATAAACGCGAATTGAGAGCCGTGTGTTTCGGATCGTTATCTTGATAAAAAATAAAGTTATCTTGTATTCGTAATTTTTCCGCGCTTGGGTTTAAATTACATTTTAAGATATTCACATATTTGGCAGCATCCATTATTCCATCAATGAAATGCAAATTGCCCGTTCCTGCTGCAGAAAAACACCCCCACACCATAACAGATCCTCCGCCATGCTTTACGGTGGGTACTAGGTTCTTCGGATGCAAGCTTGAATTCTTCTCTCGCCAAATTTTTCCAATTCCGTTCGATGTAATGATATTAAATTTACTTTCGTCTGTAAATATTACCTGTTTCCAGAAGTCGTAATCCTTGTGAATATATCTTTTCGCGAAATCTAACCGTTTAATTCTATTTACTTTATTGATATACGGTTTCTTTCTTGGTACAGAGTTAAAGAGACCATACCTTTTAAGTGTCCTTCGGACGGTATCAACAGAAACTATTTTATTAAAATGTTGGTGGAGTCTTGCGGTTATCGTTGTAGCACATTCCTTAGGATTTTTTTTTTATTTGCCTTAAAATAAAACGTTCGTCTCGCGGTGTCAACTTTTTTCGTCCTAAATTTCTCGGCTTATTTCCCAGCATATTCTCCGACTTGTACTTTTGAATTATATACTGAATCGTTGATTTAGCTCGACCAACGATATTACTTATCTCGCTTAACGATTTTCCCTGATTATGTAGGGATACAACGATTTCACGGGTCTCTATTGAAGTTTCCTTGCCTTTTCTGCCCATCCTGCACTTTTTATCACTTCGAACACTTGTTTCGAACTACAATGACGTTTTTGAGTGCTAGAAAAATTCTAGAACAGAAATCATTTCTAAGAATATACCCAAAAATTCAACAGCTGAAATATAACGGGACATTTTTTGCTCGTACGAATACGAATGCGTCGTCGAGTATCGCTCATGATTTTTGTTAATTGCTGCTCTTTCGTCAAGTACAGTTTGTGGTGAATTTAGGAAAAAAAAAATTCACAGCATAAGTGATCTTCTGTATATAACTAAGACATAAATGAATTTAGGTGTGCATTTTCAGTTATAACTGTCGCGAAGAACAATTTTTATTTTATAGTGTCTCAAAAGAAATATTTCATACGAATACGATTGCTGCCGACTGTATATACGACGCTCCAGTCGGACCAAAAACTTCTTTGATCAACAACTATGCATGCAAATTACTTGAAATAGTTATGCTATAAACTAATCGGGAAACCAGAAGCTGAACGTTTTAGGTATGAGCGGTTTTGGAGCTTAATAATAGACTCGAAGTCTGCTTGTCGTAAGTAGCACCTAAAAGGGATAGAATTTTTTAAGCTGAAAGTTTATTGCCACCGAAACGTCAACAACGCTTCGGCTGGAGGTTAATCTCACGATCGGTTTCTCGAATGTGTTCCCCCACAACGAATGCTCGCTTTCTCCAACTCGATCGGGAATTCCAGCAATATAAGCTAAACATTCTGGGCCTAAACGAAATAACATGGTGGGAGTCTAGAGAGTACTCCTTTCCCTCCTGCCACACAGCATGGCAACGGTACCAGGTACGAGTCCGTAGTCGGATTATTTTTGATGGCCACCTCAAGGCACTCTTTCTAGACCAGGCAGCCGGTTTCTGACAGACTTCTGATTGAGAACCATCATCATTGTATAGTGCTACGCACGAACGGACATTTCGGGTGGCATGGTCGGTCTGGATAAAAGTAATTTGTACATCAGTAGTTGAAACTATTCAACTATGATGTTTAATGCAGTCAACTATAGTGCAGGTCTCAGCATGAAATCAGTGGAGCAATATAGGAGGCGAGAAAGGACATCTGAAAATAAATACCTACAGCTTTGTTGTTACCAAACGCGATATGCAACGGACTGGTCCTCCAAGTTGCGGGCTCCTGGGTTTATGACTCGATATCTTTAAAAACTCAACACTCACTCACTCAATGTACTGCAACAAATGAAAGTACCTTGGGCTGGATTGATATTACGGAAATGACCGACGAACCGGCCAGCTTACCATGATTTCGGATTCTGCAACTGGGGTGCAAAAAGTCTTCTTCAGAACGAAAGCAAATAAATTGGCAGCGAGATACCTAATTGTTAGTAATACACAACCTTCAAAAGCTGGGAGCAGTCAGGAAAGCGGGAGTTTGGAGTCGCATTCATAGTTGAGAATAAATTCAAACCAAATAACCTCGCCAGACTAATGGTCATGACTCAACAGAAAGAAATTAAAGACAATTTTTACTAAACTCTAACTTTTCGATTCACTAACATGGGCAGCTTTCATGTATAATTTGGGAATGAGGAAACGCACAGAAAAATAATCGGGACCCTCTATGATGCATCGAATGATACCGGCCAATGGCTTACTGGTTTTGCATGTAGGAGAAATTTAATTATAAAGTTGACATAGTTTCCACACGATGGAAACCATTAAAGGAACTGCGCATTCCTAGATAGTATTATACACAATCATCAAAAGGATGGTCCTCTAGTATTAGCGGCAAAATGATCGGCGAATACCAAGGGAAGTTTACCATAGATCCACCATGGAAAATTCACTGCTAGGCAGACTCAAAACATCAGTGACAATACCCGCAAATGGATGAAAAATAAGGTGGAGGGAATTTACAGGGACTTTGCCATTCCCGTTTAGACACCCATAATTGAAGTCCTGGTCACACCAAAGCCGAAACTTTTTGTCGTATGCAGTCAGGTGCGATACTATGGTGAAAGTCCCCCAGACGTTTTCAGAATGCAACGTTCGCGAGGAACCAGCGGAACTTTTTCAATTCGATCATCGAATTCCAACAGAGCGTCCAGACAGTGCAGTACCCGGTGTCATGCCAGGTATGACTTTTGCGGATGTTACTGTAACATTTCTGGTATAAAAAGTTCAACAGTATACATGTTGACCGGCACACAGCATAAATCAAGTTACTAATTCTCTCTGCCGGAGTTACCTATACCTTGTCCCTATACAGGACGCTTTATTGCCTCCTCGACTTCAGTTGCTCAGACAAGTGGAACTGTCCCAAATGTCGGTAAGAGGACGAACAATTTCTTCAGTTGAAATCTGCTCGAAATATTCTCGCCATCTATTCGTCACGGCTCGATGGTGGGTAAGCAAAAGGAAGAAGTGAAGTGTTCGATATCCTGTGTGCGTTTGTGTCGGCTTTTAGCAAGTCGATACAGATCTCTCTCGCCATCCAATGTGTCCAATTTATCGTAGAGATCTTTCTAATGCACCGCTCGAGTGACGCCGATCGTTTTTTTGTTGTCTGGTTTTCAGATAAATTTCAAAATTTACGAGCGTTTTATCGTCGAGAAACTTGTGGTAAAGGAGTTTCTTTTCACGGACCTTCATTTCAAAATTGTCATTCCAATGCCAATTATTTCGGTTGATGTACAGCTTACGGCTTTAATGACCCCGAGGGTTTGGGAGGCCCTTTTGTAGATTGTGTCTTTAATTTGGTTCCACGATTCTCCCACATTCGTAATGGTTGTAAGTGAGATCAGCGGTGGGCGGGTCACTTGATCCGTATGGATGAGGTTGATCCAGCCCGGAAAGTCTGTAAGGGTAACATCTATGGTAGAAAAATAAGACGAGGCAGACCCTGCCTAAGATGGAGCGATGGCGTAGGCCAGGGCGCCAGACAGCTTTTAGGGATATCGAATTAGTGAACCTCGGCGCAAAACCGAAATGTCTGGAGTTCCTTATTAAGGCAGACCTAGACCGGATATCGATATCGTTGAACAAGTTCCATCTCACTCTAAGAAGAATAAATTACGAATCTCGGCTACGTGAATATCCTCTCTTAATAAAACCAAACATATATTGGTTCACTTTAGAGAAGTAAGGAAAGCAGCCTAGACAGCTAATCACAATTGCAAACCATAACACATCATGGCCAAGATAAACGTGGTACATAAAACGCCCAGCAGGTTTTATCCTTAAACAACTAAGGCTAGAAAAGAAAATAAATATTCAATTACTTTGAATCATTGAATGGGAATTACCAGCAAATGTGGTGAAAATTGATAAAAGACGATTAAAAGACTTGTTTGATGCGCCGACTTCAGCTACCAATCACCAAAATTAAGAAAAAATAAAATTGAACAATTTGCATCAATTTGTGTGTGTCATTAACCATTTATCTTATAGCTGAAGTATTGCACTGGGTATTGCGGAAAATGCCTATATATATTTTAGTTCACGGTTGCTATGGATAAGCCATGTTATTTCCTTGTAGCCATCTCTACGGAGAAACCTTAGAGGCGCGTCCTTAATTGATTTGAATTTATTGATTGACATCCATATCTGATCCTTCAACATTGCCAAGATGGAGCCTAGGCCTTGGAAATATAAGGGTAAACAATGAGGCAGCAAAATAATAATTACATCTGGATATTTAACCAAATATTAATGATTCAGGAAAAATTGGCTTGGAGAAACATCCTTCTGAAAAATTTTGAAACTACAGATAGAAGAATAATAAGGACAGAAAAGGCAAGGCAGGAAGGGACACGAAAGATAGAATAGGGTCTGATTTCTTCCATAATTATTTGGACCTTTAATATAACTGTCTTCAAAGGAAGCGTTTTTTGTTAGTCAATTTCTGAAAAAAAAGAGATTGACTTAATGAGGAGAACAATTAGGGAAATTAAAAATTTCAATTCATTCAAGATTCGTAAAGAGTAGCATGAGTCTACCTACCCATCTACAAAGAATAAATCGTCTCTTTGAATTCCAACCAACCAACCAACTCACAATAACTTCCCACATTCAAAAGCTTTACTTTTTAATTGAAAAACACTGATTGATGTTTCCTCAATGTCCTAGCACTTTTAGGTCCTTGCAATAAAGTAGTTTGATTGAATAGATCCATTTCCATTCCTGGAAATTTTGTCAAGTGAGGAACAAACGCATCTTTCAATTTATTTAGGTGGAATATTTCGTGGGCAGATTCAAAACCAACCAGGCCCATTTTATATTCGGAGATATTATTTTGCATTCTTATGGTTTTAATTAATGTTATATTATATTGACAAGTAGTTCCTTCTACTCATTAACCCACTTTCTATGGTTAGTCCTTTGATTAATGTTAATTTGAATGAAATCAAATCATCTAGTTCCTGGATTTCTAATTTTTGTTTTTGGAAAATTGCCTCGCGCGTCTCTTCGCAAAACATTTGCAATTTTAGAGGCATATATGGGATTTGACCCTCTATTGGCGACTAGAGAGAATGGTTATGGTAACCGACTATTAAACCAAATTTTGTAAATTGAAATTTGAACTTGAAAAGGAATATTTGCTGAAGGGTTTTCTATGTAGGTATATCTACGGAACCCAGAGGTGGTTTTATTGAACGGAGATCTGTAGAAGAAATTCGCTGAAAAATATGAATAAAGTTACACTGTGTCCATCAAAGACTAGAGGAAATCTTAAAGCGGAAACGAGGTCAACTATTGGAAGCCACAAAACACCAATAGGCAAATGCTCTTGAAATTTTTGATTGCATAGAAAAAATTCGCGGACGAAAGCATAGATGTTTGCCCCTACTCATACAAGGAATATTTCGGTCTCGCGTTGAGTTACCAACTCCGCATCCATCCCTCATATATAATTCATTACATTTAATCTAAAAAGACAAACCAAAATGAAACTTAGACATTTACAGAGAAATTCCACCAATGAAAAGATAAAAGTAAAAATCAATGCAAATTACTATAAAAGCCGAGCGAAGAAAAGAATAACAAGTCGGGAAACCGGAAGCTGGACGCTTCAGGTACGAAAGGTTTTGTGTATTTCTTAGTCCGTAGCACGTAATATATTCACATATTATGTGAGAGTATCCACTTTCGGGTGATATTGACATTCATAATCTTCAATTTTCAAAGAAGCAACAAATTTGAGGTATTATAACTTTGTTAGTAATAGTGCGATTTCCACCAAACTTGCAAAGATTATGCTCCATATTATAGCCTATATCACTGCAAAATTTCATGGTACTAGGATGAACTTAAGGGGGGTTTCTAACCAATTACAAAAACTTACAGTAATATACTATTATTAACTTTATTTAAACAGATATCGACATGGAAGGTATTTCGGAGCCCAGGCACCATATAGTGGCAGCCTCCTGATTTTTTTCAGATTTTTCGGTTTGGTAGTTTCTGAGAATGGCCCCTTTAAAGAAGTGATCACTTTCAACCCCCCGCGCTCCCCACCTTTCCAAAGAATGTCAAACCTAAGATCGGCTTTGAAAAGTACTAATCGAGACCTTTAATTTGATACCCCACATGACTATATTTGATGAAAAAAAATTTTACATCCCCCTTTTGCATGTATGGGGACCCCCCCTTAAATTCAATGTAAGAGGATGTAACTCACTGTATGCGTGAGCGTTCACAGTTCCCACCTTTCTACCAAATTTGGTGTCAATCGCTATAACCGTTTCCGAGAAAAATGCGTGTGACGGACAGACAGACAGACAGACAGACAGACGGACAGACAGACAGACGGTAAACCGATTTTAATAAGGTTTTGTGTTGACACAAAACCTTAAAAAAGCAAAACAAGTAAGGGAACCGGAAGCTAAGCCCTTCAGGTATGAAAGCTTTTGTGTATTTCTTATTTAAGCGCATTTAAGTGGGAATTTGTCCCATTAGTTCCTACCTCGTAATGTTTAGTTTGTTGAACCATTCACTTTTATAAGATAGTGGCATTCCGTGAATTCAAGAAATTTGCACAAAAGTGACAAGTTTGACTTATTATAACTCTGTTAGTAATAGTGCGATTTCAAGCAAACTTGGTAGTATTATGTTCAATAGTATACCTTATGTTACTGCTAATGATGATTCCAGGATAAAGTTGGAAAGGGATCCCTGGCAATGTCTAGAAAATATAATTACAATAAATATGGTAATATACTATTATTTAAACAGGTATCAGTATGGAGAGTATTTTGAGGCTTAGATACAATGCGCAACGACAACTATATTTCGTTTAAGACCGGGCCTCGAAGTAACTGACATTTTCGAAATTCTCTCCTTTGCAAGCAATGTCAAAACTAATATCGGGTTTGGAAAGTACTAATCGATACCTTGTATTTAACACCACACACACACAAATTAGATCCTTCTTTTGCTTTTTTGCATCTACAGAGATCCCTCCCTCCCTTAAACCCAACGTGCAACCATGTTACTAACTGCATGCAGCGAGATTCCCACCTTTAAACAAAATTTCGTATCAATAGGAGTAACTGTTTCTGAGATATAAGGTGTGACAGACATAGAGGCAGACAGAAAGCAGTAACAGTAACAAAACAGTAAACCGATATTAATAAGGTTTTGTTTTGCATAAAACCTTGGATAGACTGAATAAATAGCGAGAGGTTCGAAAGTTAGATTGTTTCATTTCTTTTTGTTCTTTGATTGTGCTATATTTCGCTGTCGGTCCATGGTCTGCGGAAGTTTTCACCTCCATTTTTCTCAGCGACTGCGTTCGCCAATTTTGGACACCGATCACCAAAAACTTTCGCTGTCCAAGTCCTGCCATCTGTTTTAGTGGTTTTGAGGTATTCTTTTACCTTCCACCTTGTCTTTGAGTAGAGGCCACGGTATTCTTCTGATGTCCATACGGCCTACATTTCCACTAAAGTTTCTCAATGTTTATATGGATGGTAGCTTTGATTGATCATATAATAGGTATAATTCACTGTTGGTCCACCCACGTGACGGCTTGAGTTCCAAAAAGTTGATTTCTCACTCCCTGCTTGGTTTACGTCACGCTGCTGTAACACAGGATATAGCTCTATTCATACGTAATAGCACCTAGTGTGCCTAGTACAGCATTCATACATAGCTAGCATGTGTACCACAGGAAGTATCAGACATAAAAATATTCTTTCTTATGTTTATTGTGTGAATATTTTTACTTGCCAGCAGCTACGGCATCAGTAGAAGCCAAGAAGACTCGCCTCCCGGGTTGAATTTGTATGGTGGAAGGAAATTATTGCACATGTACGCCGCTTCGCTAATCCCAAACTAATAAACGACTCGGAAGTCAGTCCTGTGATAGTAGGTTCCATTGCCTGTCATAATGGCATTGATAAAAGGCGAGAGTCCCATCACAGGCTAGTCCTTTTGCTATACCATGAATCCCATTATCATAAAAAGGGCGATATGTAGGTTACCATAGTATCACATAGCATAGAAGAGTGGAGAAAGAGTGTGAACTTCTCAGAAAGGCAGGGCGGAGGGAGTGGTTGAATGACATTTCCCACCAGCAACTATTGCGCATAGGGATAGTTGATGCACTATGCTTCACATGGTAGCTATAGTGAATTTGATGCAATTAAGATGGTCCAAACTGGATTAATATCAAAAAAAGTTTACTTATTTATAATAATAATAACATTGTTAGCGCAACAATCCAATTGGATCAGGGCCTTGAAGTGTATTAGAGCACTTCATACTTCACACTTCAAGATCATAACAGTACACTATAGGATTACAGTACTCTGTAGGAGACAATGAGCATTTGAGTCGATTGTTATCCAACATTGAGTGACGATAACCAAACCCCGCCGTCACCGGTGAGATTTGAACCGCGACCTTCCGCTACGACAGCCCAGTACTCTAACCACTAGAACCCAAATGGATACTCACAAAAACTATCCATCCGAAAAATCTGGAAAATTAAAATGGTGTATCTGCCCGAAATTAAGGCCTCAAAATGCATCCCGCTCTATTATCTGCACAAATAAAGTTTTTAATAATATATGTAGTATTATATTTACAAACTTACCCAAAAAGCCTACTTAAATTCATCCTAGATGTACACAATTTGGCAAATAGGGCTCCCTTCTGGGAAGCTTGGAGGAAATCTAACTGTCATTAATAATGTTATTGAATGCCAAAATTGTGGGTTCATTGCACTCTAGGACGTGTGTGACGCCAACACCATAATTTTTTATTAAGGTTTTGTGTAAAACAAAACAAAATTTCATGATAATTTGGCCATTAACGCCAAGATTATAGCAGTTCAAAATCCGATAATTAGTGTCAAAGTTATTGCAACACAAACTTATCAATTTCGTGCGAATTAACAGCATCCTAAGTCATACAAATTAGATGCTGACGTCATAATTAACGACAATAATTGAAGAATCTACTACTTCGCTAATAATATTAAACTCAGTCTGAAGCATATGAGATTGACTATTATCAATACAGGACTTTCCATCGAATGATTTATTTAAATCGCTGTCTAAAAACTAGAAGGCAATGGAATTTTTAACTATGTGACACGGAGTTGTCATGCACTCGGCGCTTGTCACATCTTCTTTTTTTTTCTTCAGCCTTTGTCCCGTCCACATGCGGGGTGGGCTCGTTGTGATCGGTTTCGCCATTTTATTTTATCAAATGCCTGATCTGGATGCAATTTCCAGGCTTTTAAATACCCATCCAGCGTATCAAGCCACCGATGTTTCTGCCGGTATTTTGGTCACTTACCGTTGACTTCGATGTCAGAGCAATCTTGGTAAGTGAATTCTCGTTAACGCGAGTTACGTGACCATACCATCGAAGACGCCTTCCTCCGAGTTTCTCTACGATCGGTGCAACCCATATCGATCGCGGATATCCTCATTTCGGAGATAGTCAAAACATCTTCGTCTCCATTACCGACCTACACTCAGAACCATAGAGGGCGGCAGGATGGACGACATTGCTGTAAATTTTAGATTCGAGACGTTCGCTGATACGTCGATCACAAAGAACACCAGTTTTGGAATGCCACTTCTCTCCAGGTCGCATTAATGCGTGAAGCAATTTCATTACGCAGTTCTCCATTGATTCATAACATTGACCAGAGATATTTAATGCACTCAGTTCTGGGCAGGTTGCTCCAGCTGATAACACTGAGCAATTTAAATATCTCGAGTCAATGCTATCAGCCAATGGAGAACTGCGGTATGTTCCTCACAAAGGGAAACACAAAACCTTTTTTACCTGAAGCGCCAAGCTTCCGGTTTCCGACTTGTTTGAGGATTGAGGAAGTCATAAGTCCGCATCCAGTTGCTGTTAGACCGGACCAATTGGAAACACACTTTCTCCCACATTTGTGGTCCGCGGACCAT
The DNA here is from genome assembly GCF_905115235.1 of Hermetia illucens. NCBI lineage: Eukaryota > Metazoa > Arthropoda > Insecta > Diptera > Stratiomyidae > Hermetia > Hermetia illucens. The sequence continues at coordinate 84,189,345 of NC_051849.1, read as the reverse complement.
CCGTTTTGAGACGAAACCTTCAGTATTTTTTTTGAAAATTTGGATATTTAATGGAGTGGTTACCACCAGTGGCCACTTTCGGTTACATTGCTGCCAGGGCAGAGGTGAGGCAGTGTCTGATGACTTGCCTCTGCCCTAGTCGAAATCGTCATTTTTTCAGTCATAATCATCTAAAGGGACCTCATGTGAATGGCGGGACGTTTGAATATATTTTAGTTTCTCTTCTTAGGCTGGTTTTCGTTATATGTACATATATCAGCATCAATTACTCAAGACAAAAATACGTATGTGTAAATATTTGGTTACGAAATTTGCGGGTTGTGCAAATAATTAAGATGGATACGTATGTACATTAGTACCAGCAATATTCAATATACGTAGAGGAGGGTGGACCAAAATGAAACAGTCGGTGCACCGAGCGAACCGAAAGGTCTAGTGTAACGGAATCCTGACAGAGGGCTCTGAAGGCGAGTAATTTTATTGAAACTGCTGTTAAGATTTTGCCCGCTTTTGGCTATTCTACCTGTTCAAGTTCATTGTAAAGAATGAAAGAAATCAAGATGGTTCGTGTCGGGTTCCTCTAAACAGAAGCGTTCGGAGCAAAAGGAGGCATTTCACGGGGCTCCACGAGTGTGCAGTAAGCATTTTTTTTGTTTTATTTCAGAATGGTACGGAATCCACAGTGGAAAAACAATCAAGGGACTGTTTGTTGAAGATGATATGGTGGCAGTGGGATTGGTCTTGGGCGGTTGCAGTGTGAGTTGTGCTACTGTTCTAAAGAATGTGAATCACGTGAAGTTATCAAGATATGCGAAGAACATAAGAAGCTAGTGCGAAGAATGTGAGAGGTGCGCCTAATTACTCAGGCAGGAGACACTGAAAAACTTCCAAATTATGTGCTCTAAGATGTACAGTCCTAGGGCCTACCAGTAGAAGATTGCCGACGAGTTACATATGAAATGGCAGTGATGAATAAAATACGCGTTTCAGTTTTGACTTTACCTCCCAAATCATCCAATACAACACAACCAATGGATGTTTCTATTTTATCACCTTGACTCTTGGATGATGCAGAACTCTTGGAAAACAGCATTAATTTATAATACAGCATCGTTCGTGAACATTGCCCATCAGACCCCATCCAATATAATTTCACCTTTCAAAAAAAGTGGAAAACATATTTATGTTTACCTTAGCAGACCTGCTATGCAATTATGTGACTGAACGACGGCCGGATGATCATCCACCTAAGGAGCAGCCTGAAATCATGCCCTTGATTCAAGAGCTGCTCCAAGTCAAGGTTTCCTCTATTCTCGTGGTTATAGAAAAGCAAGAGAACGAAAACTGATCGAAAATCAAGCAAGAAAGGTGAGAGTATGATAGCTATGAGCACTCCAGAAATGAAAGCCATTGCAGTAAGAAGAAGCTGGTTCCAATTCCTAAGAAGAAGGCAGCCAAATGGGAATTGTTTACACCAAAGAACAAAAAATCTCCTCATACAAGGGATGCTTATTCATCAGGGGATAACGACGAAAACTTTGAATAAGTAGACATGAGCGACGATATGGGAATTGATGAGGATTTGTTTGCTGTTGAGTCTGATCACTTTGTAGATAGAAGAAGAAACCAGTTGAATATTTTTTTTACTCCAGATACATTTTATTGGGACTTTCAGGATAGTTAATTAAATGAAGAAATAAATTGTCTTCATTAATTATCGTTTTCTGATTATTTCAAGGTACCTCCTGCGCTCTGCCATTGTATCCCGGACATGGGGCCGAATGAAACAACATTATTTTTTGGCAAATGGCCACTCACAGTGATTTATGATGCAAAAAATAATAGTTGGCGCATTTCTTTCAAAATAGTTGACGTAGATCTTAAGGTAACAGGAAAAAAATGAAGAGGTAAAAAAAGTCTCAGGTGGGATTCTATGGGTAAAACCAAGTTTTGCGTTTCATTGTGCCCCAGCCTCCCATACATATTTACGTATGTATGCTTTTGTACATGGAGTAAAGCTGAAATAGATTCTTTCGATCAATTTTGATAAGTAGGTATGCCATATTAAGTAATGTTTATTTAGAATTGGAACAATATTTATTATTATTATTCTGTTAAGGGAAAGTGGCACCGCGTCCTTGAAGAACTATTGTGCCCCTTTTACTGGTTATAGTGTACCTGTTGATCATAGTATCTCAAGCAGGCCTGTAACCGTTAGGAACTTTAGTATGTTCCCCACTTCCAGATCTTTCAGCTTTGCATCTGGTATTAAATGTTCTCCCAGATGTATCGACCTACTTTGCACAAGTGCCGGACACTGTACCAGGACGTGCATAGAGGTTTCGTCCTCCTCCTCAGAGAACCTGCAGGCAGTGTCCGTAGATATCCCTAGCTTCCCTAGGTGGTAGTTCAGTCGACAATGACCAGTGAGAATTCCCATTATGATTCGGAGGTTCTTTTTGGTGAGGTTTAAGCAATCCTTTGTGCCACATCCCTGGGAACAATATTTACATATGTATGTATATATATCTTGGAGGTTGAAATTATATGAAAGAAAATTCTATACTGCTGGTTATATAGGAATTGAGAAGCGTGCAAAGTTTCACACGTAAGATGAACACATTAGCCGAGGCAGGACTCCACTCTATGGGTAACCCTGGATAGTGTTAATGGCAATAGAGTTTGCACCTGACAGTACTTCTACTCTGTTATATCCTGCGCATCCAGCAGACCCAGGTGTTCTCTCCAGAATCAGCGCAACTTTCATGCGTTGTGTTGTCGAACGATCCTTCGTTGCCCGAAAACTATCCCATAGTACATCCGCAAGCTGGTTTACTGCAATTTCGGCTGACTGTCCCGCTCGGTTTGCATTAGGATGATAGTTCTAGTATAGTTGTATGTGGCCTTCTCCACGGTTTTTAGTACAATTAATGTCAGAAAATTGGTCAGCAAAGGATCCCTTCTCCCTGTTTCGGAATAAAAGCCTGCCCGCATGCCCTTGGTATATACCCCCACATCCCAACCTTAAAACAAATCGTAAAATGGTTTATAGGATTTTCCGTTTCCGCACCTCTATCCCCATTCTAGCTAGGTTCTTGTTGCATTAGGGTGCATCCCTTGACACGCTCTCTTATCCTAGCTCATGGAAGTCAATGACGACTCTATAGAATCTTCCACCGCTGTTTCCAGTTCTATTTCGCTCCTGATATCATCGTTCCTTTGTAAATGAGCCAACTTGCTGCCTTGCCTTTTATAGGAGACCCAATTTATTCTCCTGGAATTCTTTACAATTTTTTTCACTTCCAATTTGTCCTCAATATCGAGACTGATTATTCTGCGATCCGACAGAGAGCTGTTGAGTATAATAGAAATTAACTTCCTGCATGTTTCGATTCGATTTTTTCCATTCTTCCTGGACGAAGTTCCAAATATCGTCCTTATTCCTAAAAGTTTGACATAAAAACTCAGTAAGATTTCAATTGAATTTAGGGCCAGTGATTGACCAGGTCACGCAGTTACTTATTTCCTGTAATATTTAACCAAATCTTTTAAAATTTAAGCCAATTTCGCAGTAACTTGGAAGTGTGTTTTGGGTTGTTATCTTGTTATAGCGGCCTTTTTGGCGTCATACCGAAAAAAAACACCATGGGCAATAATGTCCTTGTCGCTGTGTTTCGCTGTCTTTTTTTGTGATGACAGCGTGAAATTTTTTGCCTTTAAGTTTGTTCACATGGTGTTAATTCCTGAAATGTTTCGCGATTTCTCCTCTCCGTCAAATCCTTCCCACACCAGATGACTTGTGGCTAACTTTCACCTACTCCTTAAATGATGTGGATGTAGCAAAAGAGCTCTCATAATTATTTTTCCGACTAGATTTCTACCTGTGTTCGGATCCGGACCGTTCTTGAAGATATCACTATTTACTTCGGTAGCAATAATCTTTGAAGACATAGAAGAGTAGTTATTAAGGAGTGAAGTAATGCGATAATCAGTAGTTTTTGATACTTTTTTGTTGTATTTTCCTTTAGGATCGTCATTTTTTGAAGGTCTATCTGTCTGTCTGCCTGTCCTTCTGTGCACCCTAGTTCTTCAGGCACGCAAGCGTTTCGGTGCTATTGTTCCTCTCAATGTTCCTTCTAGATTTTTTCTTCCTTCTGCGAATCTAGGACAATGGACGAAAACGTGCCCTGGGTCCTCCTGAATACCGACGCCGATGGGACAGTTCAGCGAACTATCCAGTTAAAACCCATAGAGTTATTTACGGTATCCCCTATGCCCCGTCAGAAGCTGCGTTAAATCATAGTTTATCTCACTATGTGTTCTCTGCGTCCACACCTTGATTTAGGGAATCAGTCTGTGGGTTCCCGATCCTCTTCCACCAGTTCCTACCGTTGCTGCCAGCTTGGCGATTGCTGTCCTTCAGCGTTTTCAACGTATCAATCAGAGGAGCAATCAGGTCCATCATAGATACGCATCATCTTGTTGACCAAAATGTCGATCGACAACGTTCCGGCTACCATGTTGGCCGCTTCGTCTCAAATGATTCTAAGACCACCAACTGCCTTAAGAGTGCGGTTTTTCTATAAAGCGTGGTCATATTTGGAGCATTGCCTGTGGCATGTAATACAGCTGCCCAAACTGGCGCTACGTAGAGCAGTATAGAGCTCACCGTTATAGCTGTAAGCAGCCTATGAATGTATCGTGCTTGAAATTCAGCCCTGTAACTAACATCTCTCCAATATATTTGATTGCTGGTTTTATGTTTCACCATTCTGATATCAGCAGTGGTTTAGTAATGCTGCTGTTAAATAGCTGCTGACAAGCGCAGTCAAGTAATTAGGTACACTAATCGCCAGGAAAGACTTCCTTATAAGGTTCAAACTGGCCAAGATGAACGCAATTTGCAGGTCGTGTGCATCGCAGCTAAACCAGTGACCACGTCGACGGTTGATCTGGCAGTACGGGCGCTGAACTGTCGGCCTGATAAGTCTCCCAGACTCTCTGCAGCTGGGAGTAACATTTTTTTAGATTATTGGTTCCAGGATTTTACCCATAGTATCCTTTAGCCATGCAGGTCTGTAGAAAGATTGTTCACCAGGAGACTTACCAGGTTTAGGCAAAACCGCTGACCTTTCTATTTTCCGTGCTCCGGGAAAGACTCCATCAGCCAAGCATGCTTCAAACAACAAATATGTCTAGTCTCGACTTAACAGCCAATTTAAGGGCTTTGTTTCGTATGCCGTCGGGGCCCACGTTTCTCAACCTACTGCAAACATCCAGTACTTCTTTCGTCGTTACTGGGGGTAATAAAGCCACATCTAAAGGTGTCTGCAGACTGTAACCGCTTGTGATCTCCTGACGAAACAAACCCTGAACAATTTTCAGTAGGAGATCGGGACGCGTAATTTACTTCTTGCTAAAATTCCCCCTTTCAACCCTGTAGGCGCTTCCCCATGGCCTCTGCGCGGAGTTGTTTCAAATAATTTTTCTAGCTTCGCTGGTTGAATAGCTGCAGGTTCCTTTATTGTCGATGTAGTGTTCGCTGACGCTCCAGGACATATCGCGAGCTAGTGAAGGACTAACAGAAGTCAGATACACAACCAAACCAGACCCCCCTTTCAGGTAAGTACTAACCTGACCGTCGTTGGTCAATATGATGTCTAACTGCGCGTTCTGTGAAATTGAAGACACCAACGATGATTTGGTCTCCGTTTTCGTTCACGACCAATCTGTCGAATTCAGCCAAACGTCAGGCTTGGAGAAGCAAGAGATAGCAATGATAGACGTATGTACATTATATTTTTGCCCATATGAATCCACTTGTAGGCTACCTGGTCCTGCATGCCTACAAACCCCCCCCCCCCCGCCCATGTAGAATAAGCTACCCAGATTATATTGTCATTGTTTCTACATTCTCCGCATATTATAGCTACCCGCACTTCTGATTCGTGAGTGGCCTCTGAGAACTGATCGTTGCGCGACCCTACAGTGAATGAAGTTGATTTGGATCAATCGGCGGCGCTAGTGTTTTAGGCATTATTTTCCCACCTACCGAGGTTTTAAACCCCATCCTCAAACTGGGTGATACGCTTTTTTTGTTTTTCGGATGTTCATCTTCCTTTTCTGGAACCCTCTTTTTTCTCTGGTCATACACGAGTATACGGTTTGGTCTCACCTGCGTTGGCTACGTTACGTCCAGTGAATAATTTTAAGGCTTTCCTCTTATTCCTCCGCATTTTCCCGCAGTTTGTTATATAGAACCCTGATTGCTCACACCACATGCTCGATTGTTTGGTACACTTTGTTTTTATCTTTGATAAATTGCAACAACCCAACAATTTTCTCTTCAAGCAACATGAAGGATGACTCTTCCAGGTCGGACTTATGTTCCTCAGTCTCCATTCTTCTTTCCGCAGAGTTCCCTTGGCCCAGTTCTTTTTTACCCTTACATGTTGGAAGAGAGCTTCTCCTAAACGGATCCGGCTCTTTATTCGGAGGAACGTTCGCCGACGAGGCCCACCGTTCTCCCTTGGGCACATCCTCCTCCGCTATTGTTATAGGTGTTCTGGGGAGCGATATGATTTATTTAAACACCTCCTTGTCTAAGCTGCTTTTAGCAGCTGAGGAATATCGAAGATCAGCAGCCTGCCGTCACCGGTACTGGGGTTGTAAACCACGGTATCTCAAGTTTGTAGATATTGTCTTCGTCCATATTAGTTTGTTATCCCTGACTGACTTTTCCATAGCCGCAGGTCTGCCTGTCTGTCACACGTACTTTTCCCTGAAACGGCTACACCGATTGACACCAAATTTGGTAGAAAAGTAGGAGCTGGGAACGCTCATGCATGCAGTGAATTACATCGTTCTATGTGGAACTTAAGGGTGGCCATCATATATGTTAAAAGGGGATGCAACATTTTTGTTTCATAAAATATCATATAAAATGTCTCGATTAGTACTTTTCAATGGTGACCTAAGTTCTGACATCTAGTGCAATAAGGGGAGGATGAGGGCTGGAAAGTCATTTCTTTCGCGAACCCATTCTCAGAACCTAGCCAACTGAAAAATCTGACAAAAATCATGAGACTGCCACCATATGGTGCTCAGGCTCTGAAATAATAGTTTCTTGCTATAATTTTTAGTAATTGGCTGTAATCATCGGTTAAGTTCATCCTAGAATCATAAAATTGCGTAGCTATATATAATATAAAGCATGGTCCTGCGAATTTTGGTGGAAATCCCACTATTACTAACAAAGTTACCGTAGATTGCAGTAGTCGCTTCAGCGAAAATTCTAACACTTTGCAAATATAAACAGCTTGTATAAATTACTTGAATATAACAAAATTTTAAAGAAATTGTTGCTGCAAAAAGACAATCTAAACCTAAAAACCGTAAATAAGCTTACTGCCGAAAATTAGGAAACTATTTGTGAGAATTCTGGTTACTAGAGTCCTATTCTCAGGAACTTTCCTAACTTCGATATCCAAAGAAGTCGCACCAACATTCACTTATGCTACTCTACTCCTCTAACTACAATCAAATAAACCTTAGCACTGTCCTAGTAGTCACCTGCATATAATTGCTAAAATTCATCTAAATAATGCCCTCTAGCCCCTCGTCTGTAGTTCCTATCTAATTACTACAATAAGGTAGATTTTAGTTTTAATTGAAAATTGTATAGTACAGCAGTCGCCATCTGAGAGACATAACAGACGTGGTGCCTGATCATTTAAATGAAATCTGAACCTTGTATTATTGAATTAAACTGAGTGGAGATTGTGCTATTATAGATGGTAGGTATACCTTTTAGCTTCAGGGAAGTTCATAAACCCATTGCATTCTGACAAACTAAAAAAATAAGTGTCACATATAACGAAAAGCATACAGAGGCCAACCAAATCAATTACACTGAAATTTCCGAGCAAATCCACAGAAACCCCAAATAACAATTAAACTAAATCAACTCGAAAGCCAGATATTTGCAAATAGGCTGTTCCTCCCAAGGTCAATCATTCTGACGTGCTGGACAAAATAGACGTAAATTTTCCAAAGTTCTATTCTGACCTGTGAACGCTTCACTGGTCAATGTTGTTTTCATAAAGGTTACAAATAGGTCCCACTGGGACTGCGTCAATCTCACAACTATACCCAAACAAGTGTCTCGTCATTGTCATCCCCAACCTATTTATAGATTAGTTTCCGTTCAGAAAAAGCTAAATTGCCTACTATACGCTCACCAACACATATGTATTATAGATGTCCAAGTTCTGCACTGATTGTGGCAAATTCACACCAGAAAATCTTCCTAGCGGCAAGATGGTACTTTCTATAAAAAAGGTAAAGTGTGAAACCGAACTATCAAGGCAAGCTGGAAAGTATCGTACACGGGGTTGTACTTAGATCAGGAGCACACTTGTGGGTGAGTTTTCTCCCAGGCAAGATACAAAGCTTGGCATATGTATATATGGACCTGTACATGCACAAGTATATAATCAATGGGATGTGTGTTCAATTTCCCTGGCATATGTTTGCAATTTGTCGAGGGTGAGGGAGGGGCGCTCAATGATACGGAAGTAATTCTGCAGACCCTATGATCGGCCAACTGAATAATATTCGTCTATACCCTTTTCAAAATCGACTATTCGCTCTGTATGTACAGATGTGTGAAGCTATTGATTGTTTCCCTTTCATAAGATTCCGGCAGCTGTAGACTATGGGACAAGGTAAAAGAAAGTGTGAGGCGATTAAGGATGGACGTCATGTATCGATTTATAAGGTAGCTGCTTAGAATGTTATCCCTAGCTAGAATTTGAAAGCTGTTTGATGTCTCAGCATGGTGCTCTGCAAAGGAAAATGTGGAGAAGGTTCTGCTTTCTAAGAACTGCCGAGCAAGAAAGAAACTCCATCAAGTCGTTTCAATAGCCAGCTTCCTAGATGGAATGGCTGAAATTGCAATTATTGGAAAGCATGAATGGGCCTCAGATGGGGTATCCACATCCTGTGTCGTTCAAAAGAAAGGGTCGGTACGGCTGATACGTATGTACACTGATTTCAAGAAGATTTGCTATGAGCTCAATTCATCTGAACTTAAAAGTAAATTCCATTCACTTAGTAAATTGCAATAATATGAAATATTCCAGGATTTTGTGATCATTTACGTAACTGTTTTCCTGCCGAAACACTTTGCATATATGTTTTATGGATCTTTTTATGTACTATAAGTGCTAACTGGCTCGACAGACGTTATCCTGTTTTAGATATGATATTCGATTCGAACTGGGATAAATAATAAACAGGCCGGAATACCGATAGCTCATCGCTTCGTGTATAGAGGTTTTGTGTTCATCTCATGTGAGAAACATAAAAATAATAAATACAAATAAATAAAACAAGCTTAAAAAGGGAAAAATAATATATTCATATCCTTCCTGCTGTTCAAGTGAGCCCACTTTATATGAAGACGATGTCATACACGTCTTAGAGTACAATAAATTCAAGTGAAATGGAAAACGTTCACCCTCTATAACTAAACTAAATAGAATTAGATCGTAATTGGTAATTAATAGTTTGAAAGAAATTTTCCAATAGTTTACAGGAAACAAGAACGCGTTCGTCTTATATACATATATGATTCTGGTTCGTCTTATATACATATATGATTCTGGTAGAGCGTATTGGCTAAGCGGTGCTTATATTTTCAGATATTTTAGAATGGAGTAAATTCAAACGAAGCTGAAAAATTTGACGCTATAACTTTACTAATAGTAGTAGAATTCATATTCAGCTTGATGATAATATATGTTTTCCTATGAATTTATTTCACAATTGAGTAAAATGCAAATAAAAATGCGCCCATCAGAATTCCATATGGTGGAATGATTTGTGGTGGAGGGTTCTAGTATGTGTGGCTGTAATGGGGAATGAGTGTATAGTAATTGGTAATTCTTTCATGAAAAGTACTAATTTTATGTACTACAATTTTATTGATTTCAATACGATTACCGTGAAACCTAGTAGCATCATGCGGTATATAATCAGCTATATTGCTGCATTACCCCATTGTATGTATCTACAATAAACTAAAAGAACGTTTTCAAGTAAATTTCTCAAATATGCTAGTATTAACTTTATTTGACCAGATATCGGGATGGAATTTATTTCGAGGACCAGATTTTGCATTGATCACAAGCATCACTGAGATTTTTTCAGATTTTCCGGTTGGATAAGTTCTGACACATACACATTTTCAGTCTTCACTCTCTTGCATTTCACCCAATATCAGAAATAAGATCATCTTCGAAACGTATTAATTGAGCCCGTTCATTTGATACATAACCACATTCTGTAAAAAAATCCTCCTTAGGCATAAATAGGGGCGTTTAAAGCCAGCAAAAATGATGCAACTCCTTGCACGTGTAGCGGTACGCAGGCCACATTTTCTCACCAAATTTCGTGACGATAGCTCCAGCCATTTCGGAGTAAATTTCGTGTCATAGACGGACTGGCAAACATGCAGACTTTGAACCAATTTTAGTAAGGTTTTGTTTTACACAAAACCTTAAAAAGAAGTTATTTCAAAAACATAGAGTTTATTGTATTGCTTTTTGATACACAACATTGCTTTGGTGACAATTATGTCGTCATGAAGTGGCATGCGGTCTGATGCGGTCTTACATAATGTAACCAATTCGTTGTGATGATGTTTAGAGTTGTTCCATCTTTGTTCTTTTCACCAAATTACCAATAAAGTAAATTTGATGACGGACATTCTTGTCGGTTTTCGCTTTCGAGGGATCCCCCGACGATGTGGGTTTCGGGTTGGAAATACTATGTTTGGTCTACGCTACACCAAGCTTGACCGCAGTGGATTCCAGGTTGGATGTCACTAGTCCGTCTTGCTCCGGGAGGTCCCTGCGGTTGGTTTCAGCACAACGGTGCTACGATTGGCACCAAGTGTACTGCTCTCGACGGCTACTGTCTCCTGGCTGGAGGCCAGCAGCTCGTCCTCCGATAATGCGCCTGGCATCACCTCCTCATCTTCTATCGTCGTTTTTTGTTTTTGGTTTTTAAGAATTGAGTCCATGTCTTGGTCCCATGAGTAATCCGAGAAGAATCTGCATCCTAGTTGGCCCGGCCACCAGAGCAAGGGAACTTGAAACTGAAGGTTGAGAGTTCGCATACTAAAGACCAAGCTCCCCATTGGCCACGCAGCCCTCGGCGTATGCTGTTCCACCTTGGCTTGGGGTCCTATTAGCACCTTCTCCGGTGCAGGGAAGAAGATCCCCGGACTGTTGCTTTGGTCCATCCCCCGCCAGTTCTACTTGCCCCTAACACATGACCAGCAGACAAGCAGATCCTTGTCAGTTGGATGAGCTTACTCCCTGCACGGCCCAACACACTCTTGGCCCGCCCGAAGGCGGGTTTCAGCGGCCACCACGACGAAGTCGTGTGAGGGCTTGCCGAATTATGCAACTTTAACCTGAAGCATAATCAGACCAGGCCGCCGCAATTACTATTCTGTCTGACTGTCCGTCTATCTATCCTTTTTTTTCCGCAGCTGAAAATCTTCAAAAGACACTGGTGCACATATGCCAGATTCTGGGTTTTTTCATACAATAAAACCACACTTCTCCGCGGAACCATCATAAAGTATTTCGTAGCGGGTTGGGCATGGCGCTATTCTCTCCTTTCGTCCATCGATTGCATTCGCGACCGCGCATTTTTCGCCTGCCCTGCCTATCTCAATTTGCACCCCCCCCTATCTTGTCGTTAACTAGTTCTCCTGCACGCAATTATCTTCCCAATTATACTTTCCGGTGCTACTGTTCACACCCAATGTCTCCTCTATACTCTTCCTTCTCTTTGCAAATCTACAACAATGGAAGAATTGCCTATGGAGCTCACTTTCTTCCGGGTTTGTTGTCCAGTTTAAGCCTAAAGAGGTAATACGGTTTCGCCATGTCCCGTGAGAAACTACGTGAGATCATATTTCATCTCAACATGCGTCCTCAGCGGCCACACCTTCATACTGGAAATCAATCCATAAGTCCATTGACCTTTTTCCGCCCGTTTTCACCGTTTTTCACATGTCGATTAGAGGAAGGATAGGGTCCATCGTAGATGTGTGTCATCTTAGCCGCCAAAATTTTGATTGCATGATTCCGGCTACCGCGTAGGCCGCTTCGTCTGAGATGCTTCTAAAAACAAAGCACACTCTTAAGGCGTTCTCTCTATAAAGCACTCTCATGTATTGAGCATTGCATGTGATACACTATGCAGGCGCCCAAATTGACGCTGCGTAGAGCAGTATAGAACTCACCATTCTAACTTTTAGCAGCCTACGAGTGCATCGCGAGCCTCCAACTTTTGGCAGCATCCTTGTCATGACCACACTAACATTTGACGTCTTGGTGCAAAAATGCTGTAACTGCTGTTTGAAATTAAGTCTATCATCACTCCAAGATGTTTAATTGCTGATTTTGAAGTGATAATAAGCTATTCTGATACGAGCAGTGGTTTCCTTACGCAGCTTGATGATAAGCACCTCTTCTGTTTTATCCTCCGCGAGTGCAAGACCATCCATTTTCAAGGTTTTGTGTGAAACAAAACCTTATTAGAATCGAGGCGGTGTCTGTTTGTCCGTCTGTCCGTCTGTCTGTCTGTCTGTCTGTCACACCCGATTTATTCGGGAACGGCTAGACCGATTGTCACGAAAATTTGTGAGAGTATGTAATCCCTTTACATGCAGTAAGTGGCGCCATCTTGTGTTAAGTTTAAGGGGGGGCTCCCCATACATGTGAATGAAGGGTGGAAATTTTTTTTTCGCAGAATGTTGCCATATGCTGTATCAAATAAACGGTCTCAATTAGTACTTTTCGAAACTGGTTCAATATTTGATGTTGGGTGAAACATAGGGGAGTGAGGGCTCCAAATATGACCCCCAAAAAGTCCCGTTCTCAGAACTTATCCAACCGAAAAATCTGAAAAAAATCACAGTGGTGCGTCCCTACGAAATCTAGGCCCCAAAATATATCCGGTTCCGATATCTGCATAAATAAAGTTAATAATAGCATATTTCCATATTTTAGAAATCTACCCGGCACTCCCCTTATCCCAGAAGTACCAAATTTATCATGCGTGTAATGAAGAACATAATGCACAGTTTGGTCAAGCTTGAGGGAAATCCAACTATCATTAACAAAGTTATAGGGGGTGAAACTTTACAATTTTTTGTGAATTTCGTGCACTCTATAACCTGCATGACGTCATCATCACATATCAATTCGTCAATACCACAACGACATGAGTTCTCATAAATTGGGTCGCAGAGAATTATTTTGTTTTAGTTTTTTAGATATTTGTCAACCACACATGTGTGTATGTAGGTATATAATATATGCGTGCTAATGAACTTTGCGGGTAGTGCCTAATTCAGATAGATATAAGAAATAAATCGGAAATATGGGTTCGATCAATTTATATACGTGCATATAAATGTACAATATTCGGAAATAGGCAGTTTGTTTGTTTAGGGTGAGCGTGATATCTATGGCTGTAATATGTACGTATGTCTCGTAGTTTGGAAAAATATGAAGGATTATGTTGGATTTGTAGCTATATACGGACGGAATGTGCGTTGAAGTTTTTCATATAAGATGAACACAAAACCTTTATACCCGAAGCGCGAGCTTCCGGTATTCCGACTTGTTTATAGCTGTGATTACTACGGATAAATAGAATTTTACATTCGCGAGATGTTTTGCTCTAACAGTCACCGCTATGTCATCGACGCATCCCACTATTGTGGGATGTTGAGGACATCATTATACATAGTATTACACAATAACAGTCCTAGAACGGAGCACTGTGGAACACCCGCGGAGACAATGTATTCTTAAGTTCCATTGTCTGTGTCATACCGAAGCTTTCTACCTGTTAAGTAGTTGTTGACAAGTGCAGTTAAGTAACTGGGTACACCAATCGCTGCCAAAGACTTCCTTATAATGATCCAACTGGTCGAGTTGAACTAATTTTAAACTGTAAGAATAATTACAGCACAATACTTGCTAGTCAAATGCCATCCCTGCATTGCATTTTCAGCTAAGCCTGTGACCAGTGTGAAGGCGTTGAAGGCGTTATAAGAAGATGGTTCACCAAGAGGCTTACCAAGCTTAGAAAGCAATACCAGCCTTTGTCTTTTCGTTGTCTCGGGAACAATTCCATCCAACAAGCATGCTTCAAACAACTCTACAAATGTACTCAATGATATCTAAAGGTGTCTGCAGACTGTAACCACTCGAGCTCTTTTGAGAAATCAATCCCTGAAAAATTGTTAGTTGGAGATGCGACATGTAATTTGCGGAGCTGCCTGACCTTTGGATCTCCCCATTACAATCCTGGCGCTTCCCCATGGTTCTATATCCACCTCCGCCAAATTTATTTGAAGGAGCTCTTCTTGCTTCGCTTCATAGCAAACTTCAGGTTTTTTCGCTCAATCCTACCCATTGCTCTCTGAGCCGCTCGCCTGGTCAATTTACTATCGCACCAGTAGTTGAACATTCTATTGGGGAAATTATAACGTCGCGGCGTCGATGAGTCACAAGCCGCCGCAATACACATCGTGATATGAGAGCCCTTTACGTGTGTATGCCTGGTATATTATCCTGACCTAACCATCAATCTAAGAACGTTTCTCGTCAATTGCTCTTGTTGGCCAACCTGACCTTCTCCTCATTCTTGGACGAGTAGGTGTTCAATAAGGGTCAGATCCACAACCGAACCTGACCCCCTTTTCGGTAAGTATTAACCTGACCATCGTTAGCCAATATGATATTTAACTGCACGAAAGTCTCCAAGAGACAACGCCCTCTTACATTTGTCAATGAGCTTCCCCATTCTGTGGCTCATGCATTGAAGTCCCAGGCGATGGCTTTTGCTCTCCGACCTTTGCCGTCCAGAACCAATCTGTCCAACATGACGTATATGCCATCTGTTTTTGCCCACACTTTTTGCCTGGATCCCCGCATGTCCGCATAGCTCTCCTACTTGTAGCATTGTCTACTCATACGTTATTGTTGGGGTTTCAATAGAGTTCACTTATTATAGTCACTTTTATCTTTGATTCGTGCGTGGTCTGCGAAAGCAGGTCTTGACCGACCCTCCAGTGATTGACGTAGATTTAGATTAATGATTGAGGTAGATTGGATGCTGGATAACTCAGGATACTTGTCGCTTCCAGTAATATGTCCACTATCCAAGGCCTCCCTTTCATCGCACAACATTTAGAGTCCTTATTACGTTCCCGAGCAATGTGACCAGTTTCCCCACGACGTCAGCATTGGTCAGATCGATCAACCGCACTTGTGCATGCTCTCTCCAGATGCCCGTACAAGAAACGCTGAAGCATCTCTTCAAGAGATTTGCTTTCTGAAGGGGCACACATCTAGCAGCTAACACGTATCTTCTGCTGGTAGCGGGATGGTCGCCGTTTGTGTGCCTCCATACGCCTTTGAGGATCCTACAATGGATGCCTCCTGCAAGCCGTTCAACTTGAACTGTTCCACCAAGGCAGTGCATATTTCCGCCTTTGAAGTGAGGGCTCAAAATATATGCCCCAAAAGTGTAACGTAAGACCGTTACACTTATACAACCGGAAATTTAAAAAAAAAAATGCACAATGGTGTTCGGATACGAAATCTGTGGCTATCCTATTCCGATATCTGCTTCAATGGAGTTGATAATAGAATATTACCATATTTTAAAAATATACTCGAAACCTATTCTTGATGAACCCAGGTGCATTTGCTATTATTCGAGAGATCTTCGAGTTCGTTGGAGCAGTTTGATGTTCGAAATTTTTGTTCACTCCACATAGGTCCAGATATGTACGTTTAATTAATGAGTTGTTATCTAGTGATAAACTAGAATTTCGGTTGATTAACTAGTAGATATTTGTTACTTTTAGTCGCATTTGTGTTCGTTTAACTTTGATGTGTCCTCTGCCAAAATATCTGATCGAAATAGGCGGGCCTGACTTTCAATTCAGAGTAAACGTAACATAACAGGTTTTGCTTTCGTTCGCACGAATTCATCATGTCATTAGCCAATATTCTAATTTTTTTTAAAAAAAATCCAGGAATTCGGATATATCCC
This sequence comes from Hermetia illucens, assembly GCF_905115235.1. Classification (NCBI taxonomy): domain Eukaryota; kingdom Metazoa; phylum Arthropoda; class Insecta; order Diptera; family Stratiomyidae; genus Hermetia; species Hermetia illucens. The sequence continues at coordinate 84,173,190 of NC_051849.1, read as the reverse complement.
CAGGGTTTTCATGAAAGCTAAGGATCGCCGTGTTGACCGCAAACGTAGATAGATTATCGTCAACTGACAGATCGGAAACATATCAGATAAAATAATAGCCCTTATACGCTTACCTGGGGGAAACCTCCTTTGATAGGATAGTCATTGTATGTGAAACTTTTTTATCTTAATTGAGTTGACCGACCTTCACGATATCACATATATATTTGCCCGTAGACAGGTCAAGGGTCAGCAAAACTACCTTGTACGTTAGATTTTTGTGCCACACACTTTCGAAAGCCTGGGCAATATCGTGAAGTTGGTGGGCCAATATTTTCTTTTCATTGAAGTCTTATTGCCAAAACGATACGGTAAACCTATTCTGCCATGCGTTGGATCTTTCCCCAGTTTCACGATTGTAATTATAACAGAAGTTCTCCATATGTTTGGAAAGTGACCAATACGTGTCAATTACGTTGAAGATTTCAATCAGATGCTTGATAACATGGAGAGTGAGTTCTGTGATCATTTTGCCAGTAATTTTGTTGTGGGCACATGCTTTTTTAGGGCTGAGTTCTCTGATAATGCGAACTGCACTTCTAATTGTGAAGCTAAGGTTCGTTTCGTGAGCATCGCGGAAGTTAAATTTTGTTTTTCACTGGGCTGGGTGTAAAAAGTTTTTCTAAATGAGTTGCCAATGCAGCACCTTCTTCAACATCACTTCTGGCCGACTCACGATTTCTTAGTCACAAGGCTGGTTTCGGTATTTCCAGACTTCTACTAGATTTTTTAACTTCATTCTACATACTCTGCTGGTTTTTATCGTGCGGAGCTTTTCGTCGGTCTCTGCCAGTTCAGCTTTTAGTCTTGGAAAACCATGTGTTTATCATGCACGTCTCAAATTTCGGTTTTTATGGATCATCTCTAAGATACGCGCTAAGGGCTTCTATACATTGGTCACCTTTTGGTTTGATTTTGTGGATAGTCATGCAGCCAGGTACAAGGTATTGGTAAAACATTCAATGACTAGGTCAATATCACGTTTCGTATTCAGAGGTATTCGATTGGCTAAGTGAGAATTTATTTCGATATTTCAACCGGTTTGTAGAGTTGTTTGTTAGATCATCCGGTTCACTTCTTCTGGAGCACTGTCCGAACATGTGTATGATGACAGGAAAGCGACTGGATGAGAGTTGGAAACATGATTCAGCAGAAATTGTTTCCCGATAGATATTTTCTGTAAATTCGAATTCAATGAAATCGGGCGTTTTATCACGGTCGGTCAGCTATTAAGTTTGGTGCCTGAATGAAATAAAATCGTAGTATTTTGGGTCGCTCAAAACATTCCTCCCCTAGCTTTTGTTGGAAATAAGGGACCTGATATAGTCGATGATATAACTTATTGTAAAACGAAGTACTTATACTGTAATGTGGCCGACGATAGCAACACTGCCATTTCTTTTGTAAACATATTAACTTCTTTTGGTAATTCAGAGCAAGCAACGTACCTTATATCATTTAAATATCAAGCTGGCAACGTCCTTTTGGAAGCGCGGTAGTTGAGGGGGTAGAACATCAGCCTCTCATTTTTCGCTGCTCTGGGGGGAGTTACATATATTTCAGCAGGATCACGTCGGTTAGAATAATTATACATTAAATACAGCTGCCAACTAACAGCTTAAAATTTAATCAAAGCGTTTTAATTCTGTTGGGCGAGTCCTAGAAATACGTGACGGAAAACGGTAGAAGAGTGGTGCATTCTTCTCTGAAAGGATATTATAAGCAGCTCTAATGATGGCGGGTACACTTTAGGGATGGCCTACACTGAAAGTGTTCAGCACTTTTTGCAATATGTGCTTCCTTTTGTAGTAGTATACACCGCCGGGGAAAAGAAAGCGCGGTCAATGTCAACTCCTGCGTTCTGACGTTCAATATACAGAAAGACACAGAACGTACGTCCTTCGTGGAGTTACATGGATTACACTGAAATTCCTGCTATAACCAGACACTAAATAAAAGGTTCTTCGAAGACGTGAATTACGTCATATGGATTACGCAGGAATTTCCTCGAGACAGAAATAACAGAGCTAAGCAATACCTGCAATCACGGCTCATGGGCTACACAAGAATTCCCCCTAGTCCCTTGCCACCCTATCATGCTTCGCATATTATGTTCTATCACACTATACAATTCATTGGAGCTATTTATTGATCTAGCCAAGATCCAAGTGATTCAAGATGCTGAAGTAAATGCGAGAGGCATCATCCTCTTTAAGTCCACGCAACACCCAATGCTGCCGATATAGAAACCATGGGATGACCCGAGACGTACAAACTGTTTACATGCAGATTAAGCGGGCGGCGCGAGATCTTGGGCTGCACGTCAATGAAGGCAAGACAAAATATTTGTCGACAATGCCAGCGCCAAAAACCAACCAACCAACAACATCAAATCGCAATGGTCAAATGAGAATAATAAAGATAGTAGACTACAACTTTGAGACACAACCGATAACAGCTGTGACGATGAAATCCGCGCACGGTTGTTGGCAGCCAACAGAACCTATTTCAGCTTACACAGGCTATTCCACTCGAAACGGCTCACCATAGGATCAAAGCTCTTACTGTAGACAACTGTGATCTTGCCAGTCCTCGTGTATTCCTCGGCGACTTGGGTTCTTAGCAAGAAAAATTTCTAACTCTTGGCCGCGTTCGAGAGGAGAATCCTCCGAAGAATTTTTGGCCCTCTACATGTGGATGGACGATTCCGTAGCCTATATAACGACGAAAACTATGAGCGATATCGTGATGGTCTGGTTTTGGATAGAATCCGGCTCGGTTGCGGTTGGCGGGATGATTGATATGGATGAGGGTGATCCAGCCCCGAAAGTCTATAAGGATAACATCTATGGTAGAAAACGAGGACGAGGCAGACCCTACCTGAGATGAAGCGATAGAGTAGGCCAGGACGACAGACAGCTTTTAGGGATATCGAATTAGTGGACCTCGGCGCAAAACCAAGATCTCTGGGGCTCCTTATTGAGGCAAACGTAGACCAGATATCGGTTGTTGCGCCGTTGATGATGATGATATTTATTGACATTTGAAAGTGAATATGAGATAAAGAATCATCGTTCATTTTCAGCTAATTCAGCAAAATAAGTATTAAATTCTCATTTCTGTAAATTGGGTGCACCCAATGCTTTCTTTTCGAAGCCTCTAGGCTCCACCTTTTTCCTCGACGAAGATGAACTAGACGACGAGGAACGCTAGTAATTCACTACCACCGCTGCCTGTAGAACTCTGAACGGTAAACCCCGTTCTGTGTCCACGGGCCCTTGCTTCAATATGAAAGCAAAAATTCAGTTGGTTTTCGTCCAAATTCACCGAATAGTGAATGAGTAATTTCATTTTTAAATAAAACACGAATTCGGTATTCTATTCAATACAAACCAGCAGGAAATCACGCTGGTAAAATATCCTTTCACAAATCCGAGTTTAAAATAGTTAAGCCAAGAATTATTTTATTCACATACATACATAAGTACAAAATCAATAGTCAACAGTTCTGTTTCATTGAATTTGCATCCGAACCCGCCTCTTCAACTCTCATGATTTTCAACATGTTATAATGTGCTGAGTAAATAATAATTACATGAATTAATGAATGAATGCGATGAAGCATTCAAAAATGCAATTGCAATGGAGATTAATGATTTAAGATAGGAAATCCTCTTATTTTAATAAATATAAAATATGCCCAGAGCAATTTCAAAATAATTTTTTAATGGTAATCCTTTGTATGCGTGCATAAAATTCTTCCAGTGTATGGTAGAATAATTCCGGGGAAACTTCCAATTTTGCACTATAATGTTGATTCTATAAAAGAAATATCTTAAGGAAAACATTATTTCTTTAATTGCCGCACGCTTCTTGACTATACGAAAACTACAGGATCATTGGATGGAGGCTAGATAGATATTTTAGTAAAGTTTCAGTGTCTGTATGCCTATATGTCACACGATTGGCACGAAATTTGGTGGAAAGGTGAGAACTGTCAATTATCACATATGCAGTGAGTCACATCATTTTTTGCGTTGAGTTTCGGGTGTCACCTATATGGTATATAGGAAAGGAGGGTGTAACATTTTTTCGTCAAATATAGCCATGTGGGGTATCAAAGGAAAGGTTTTGATTAGTATAATACTTCCGAAACTATTCTTAGTTTCAACATTGATTGGAAAGGTGGGGAGGGCGTGGAAACTACCCAACCGAAAAATTTGATGAAACTGCCCTATACCATCCATACCGATATGTAGCCAAATTAAGTTAATAATAGTACATTACTATGTTTTTGCGAAATAAACTAGGAATCCCTCTTAAGTTTACTCCAAGGTCATTGCAGTAATATAGGCTATAGTATGAAGCGTAACATTCCCAAGTTTGGTCAAAATCGTACTATTACTGGCAAAGTTGCAGTAGCTCAAATTTGTTCCTTCCATGTAAATTTACTGCAACCCAAAACACTAAATATCAATTTCGCACTAATGTGACTAGTCTGATATGCTAAATGGAAACAAATTGCGAGCTATTTGCAGATAGAATAGTTCCGCACTCATACTTTCATATCGAAGGTCGAGCTTCCGGCTTTTGGCTATCATGCCAATATGTTTTTTCTTATTGTGTTTTATAACTCACTAAAATTAAGAAAATTGTTCTACTTCCTTTTTGTGTTTACCTAATTTTATCTTATTTAAGTAGTGTCACTTGGAATTATTTGACGAAGAAAGCTATATACCGACAAACGACTAGGGGCAGTTGATCTTACAGTGACTTCATGGGGTTCAACGTATTGCATAGTAGTTGTTTAGATGGTTGTACCAGATATATTGATGACTTTGCATATTTTTTTTCAATGTAATAATTCACATTTATTTTCTATCCCAGGACGAAATAAGATATATTATATAGGTAGAACAGATAGAACAACATAATATCGATACTAGGGGATTTTAACGCAAAACTTGAAAATGATGCATCTACTCATGGCACGACAGCGGAGCACAGTCTCCACGAACTAAATAATAATAGTCAACGGTTAGTCGCAACTGCTACTTTCAGCAAAAAATCGGCTGTAAGCTCGATATACTTCGCACGTCTAGAGATTCCCAAACAGATGTGTGCCACACGAACGGGTAGACATGTTATTCAATATTTTGGATTCTCGTAAATTTCCCCTAAAAACCAACTATAAATTTGTTAGTAATTGGGGAATTCCCACCAAACTTACTAGAGTCATCTTCTTATCCGGAGGTTTGTAGTCTATTTCTAAAAAATAAAGTAACACACAGCAAAGACCTTTGTATCACCTATAAGGGCAAATGGTTGCCGCAATACCCGCAGCTAACAGATGTCCTGGAGATAAAGAATCAACAAAAGATCTTCATAATCACCTGAAGATCGCTATCATAAATACGACCACAAATATACTTGGCCCCAGTCGCAAGAAAAGTCGGAGCGGTGAATGTAAGCTAGCAATGGAATGGAAGAATGCTACATACCGGGCAATGTTCGATTCTCAAAAAACGCGGGCACGCGCGGAGACTTACCATGATCCCCGGCGAGCGGAAAAGCGACTTCGCAGACGGAAAAACGAAGTCTGGGAGAATCAACAGGTATATGAACTAGAAAAATACAGGAGCAGCCGCACCAGGCGCGGAAGTTTTACCAAGTCACCACGTTGAAGCCCTATACAGCTCGATGCTCATCCCGCCGAGACAAAGATGGAAATCTGATTTCGGACAGAATGGGTATATTGGAGTGATGGGTTGAGTACTTTGATGAGCTACCGAACAACCAGAACATCGGCGAGTTGGAGGTGATGCCAACTGAACGCCATGGACAAATGCTGCCACCATCAAGTATAGAAGACACAGTCCGTGCAATCCACCAGCTTAAAAATCAGAAATGACCAAGAACTGATGGAATTACAGCCGAATTGATTAAATATGGAGAGGACCCACTATACCAAGTGGTTCATCAATTGATACTCAAAGTGTGGGACAGCAAATCAATGCCTGACGAGTGGTAACGAGGCATTATTTGTCCCATACATAAAAAGGAGGATATCACGCCGTGTAGCAATTATAGAGATATCACGTTGCTGAATACCATCTACAAGATATGTGTCATACGTCCGAAATATCATTGGCTCTACCAAAGAGACTTTACTCCAGCAAAATTAGCAACAAATCAGATTTTCGCTCTGCGCCAAGCGATGGAAATCTGTTGGAATATGGACATTAGTTGCACCATATTTTCATCGACCTTAAAGCCACTCTGACAGCATTGCCCGGGTAAAAGTGTACACGGCTATGCGAGAATTCGGTGTCCCGACGAAATTGATAAGACTGGCTAGGCTGACCTTGACCAATCTTCAAGGACAAATAAAAGCAGCAGGATTACTTTCAAAACCATTCGACATCAACAACGGTCTACGACAAGGGGATGCCCTATCATATGCCCTCTTTAACCTGGCCCTCGAGAAAGTGATCCGTGATGCTGAGGTCAATGCGAGGGGTACACTCCTCTTTAAGTCCACCCGACTACTGGCCTATCCTGACGATATCGAAATCATGGGAAGAACAAACCGGGAGATACAGTCTTCCTTCATCCAGAAGGTGGTGCAAAACCTCGGGCTTCACATTAATGATGGCAAGTTGAAATACATGGTGGTAACGTCAGCACCAACAACCAAAGAACCAACCACATCGAATCGGATTGGTCACACGAAAACAATAAAGATAGGAGACTACAACTTATAGAACGTTGAAAATTTCTCCTATATAGGGTCGAAAATCAAAACCGATAACAGCTATGATGATCAAATTCACACACGGTTGTTGCCAACCAACAAAGCCTATTTCAGCTTACAAAGGCATTTCCGCTTGACACGTTTTACAATAGGGTCAAAGCTTTTACTGTAGAAGACTGTAATCTCGCCAGTTCTCATGCATTCCTCCGAAGTTTTTAGCAAGAAAAATTGCGAACTCTAGGCCACATTCGAGAGAAGAATCCTTCGAAGAATTTTTGGCCCCCTACATGAGGATAGATGATTCCGTAGCCTACATAACGACAAAATCTGTGAGCGATACCATGACCGTCAGATTGTGGATAAAATCCGGCTCAACAGGTTGCGGTGGGCAGGTCATTCAATCCATATGGATGAAAATGGTCTAGCCCGGAAAGTCGATAAGGGCAATATCTATGGTAGAAAAAGAAGACGAGGCAGACCCTGCCTAAGATGGAACGATGGCGTAGGTCAGAATGCTAGGCAGCTTTTAAGGATATCAAATTTGTAGACCCAAGCGCAAAACTGGGATGTTTGGAGTTCCTTATTAAGACAAGCTTAGACCAGATACCGTTTATTGCGTCGTTGATGATGATGATTAATTATTTAGTGTTTCGGGTTGCCGAACCATAAATTTGCATGGAGAAGACAACTTTGAACGACTGTAACATGATTAGTAATAGTACAATATTTGTCGAAATTCGGGATATCATGCTTCATATCATAGTCTATATTACTGGAAATAAATTCTAGAGTAAACTTAAGAGGGTTTCTAGTCAGTTTCGCCCAAAACATTACAATATACTATTAATAACCTAACTTTAGCAGATATACATATGGAGAGTATTTTCAGAGCTTGATAAAGGCGGCTTCATGATCTTTTTCCAGATTTTTCAGTTGGGTAGTTTCTGAGAATTGGTCTGTTAAAAAAATCATCATTTTGGGCCCCGTACATTCCCTGTCTTTCCAACAAATATCAAAACTAGGAGTGGCTTCGGAAAGATGATGACAATATTCGGTGAAGCGAAAATGAACACCCTCCCTTAAGGTCAATGAAGAAAGAAGTAACTTACTGCGTGTGTGGACGTTTACAGTTCCCATCTTATTGTATATTTCATGTCAATCGGTACCGCCGTTTCTGCATAAAGTGCGTGTAACAAATAGACAGGCAGGCATTGGGCCGATTTTAATAAGTTTTTGTTTCACAAAGGAAACTTTAAAAAGAGCTCACCTAATAGTTGCAAAGAGCAAAAGGGCTAGGAAGAAGCAGCTTCTTCATATATGAGACTTAAATATTTCACTCGGATGTCAACTATTCTCGTTAATTATGACATCAGCATCTTATTTGCATGCCTTAAGATGCAGTAAATTCGTGCAAAATTGATAAGTTTGAACTGCTATAACTTTGAAACTGATAGCCGAAACATTGCAGTATTGTGCGTGTTTGTTATGATGCTACAAAATTTGGCACACCTAGGATGAACTTAGGGCTTTCCCCGTTAGCTTCAAGAAACTTATAATACACTATTATTAAGTTTATTTGAGCAGATATCGGAAATTAACATATTTTGGGGCCTAGATTTAATATAAGCACGACGCATACTATTTGTGCAGATAATTTTAAAAGTGTTCATCAATTTTCTCTCACAACATATTATATAACATGTATATGTCTTCGAGTTTTTATATATAAAAGGATACATATGAACATATAAAGTACTTATAGTGAATACCGCTTGTTCAATGTATAAATATACCTATCTGAATTACGTGTTTCCCTGGGATCTTCCAAACCACGTGAGCTCACTTTGTTTTGGTATTGACGAATTGATATTTTATGATGACTTCATACACGTTTTAGAATGCACGAAATTAGCACAAAATGTAAAAATTTCACCTTCTATAACTTTGCTAACAACAGTTGGATTTCCTTCAAACCTCTTCTTATGCCTTTGTTATCCCTTAGGCTTCTGCTACTTTATACTTTCAGCATGCACTTAAGGGAGGTTTCCGGCTTAATTTAAAAAATATGTTAATATACCATTTTTACCTTTATTTGTTCAGATATAGAAACGGGATGTATTTTGAGGCCTAGATTTCTTTTAGATACATTACTGTGATTTTTTTCAGATTTTTCGGTTGGATAGGTTCTGAAAACGAGACCTGTTTTTGAGGGTCATATTTTGAGTCCTCACTGGCCTACGTTTCACCCGATATCAAATATGGGACCAGTTTCGAAAAGTACTAATTGAGACCTTTCATTTGATAATTCCATTCACATATATGGGGAGCCTCCCTTAAACTTAACACAAAATGGCGCCACTTGTTATAAGGAACAACAGACCACACGCTCTCACCAATTTCCGTGACAATCCGTATAGCCGAATAAATCGGGTGTGACAAACAGACATCGAATCGATTCTGACAAGGTTTTGTTTCACACAAAACCTTAAAAAGCCATCGAACCCATAATATTCCGTCCACTCAAATGAATTGAGTAAAAACTTTATTTGTCCCTAATTACGTGACCATAATTCAATTCGCGGTTGTGCAAAGAAAGACGGGCCAGTAATTAAAGTTATTATTATTTTTCTCCTTAAAAGATGGATCATATTAGTGTTAACTGTTGGCTCATTGCAACAAAGAAACTGACAGCATTATTTACAAAATTTAGTTTTATTTATTTCTAATTAAGTGCCCACCTGAGTGGTGCCCAGTGAATATATATAATCGATTTATATAAATGTACATATACATTTGAATGTACGATAAGAAACAAAAATATTCAAATGAATATGTTTCTGTATGCCCTGTGAGTTGGGGATTAACAATACACTCAGAGAGAGTTGCGGGGCTCTGACAACACCTTGCTTACACACATAATGGGGTTGGCGGGTAGGGTTTTGGCGACCGTAATGATAATGATGGGAGATTTATGGATCTCTGTAGCTTCCACTGCCTCGTCGTTGGCGCCAGCACAGAGCTCACAACATGGGCATTTCGGTTTCAACTCTCTGACATCGTGTAGCTAATCAATTTGAACAATTTGTGTTCAATAGTAGATTAAGGATTTGACTGGGTATCCGTAACAAAAGAGGTGCTGGCATTGGCCTTGAAAGCGAATACCATTTGATCATCAATTTTCTTTGCTTGGGGCTTGCATTCACTATTCCTCGCAGGCCCGGAAAACTCTTTTCTCCAGTGCTACACATGGGCAACACGTGCGAGGTATGATACGATGAAAATCAAACTCAATGATTTCAGAAGTGTATACCGCATCACGAAAAAAATTACATGCGCTGCAAACCACCTTAACGGTCAACTCTGTTGAAAGGAACTGTTCACTACGGTTCTTAACCGTATAAAATTCGATGAAGTTCGGCTTCTTGTTGATAAAATGGCTAGTCATCGTAACTTGCGCATATGGACCGTTCCTCCAAGCAGAAGACCAATCATCTCAGTCATAAATGCACTAAAAAGAAGCAAAGCCGTTGGTGTTGACGGCCTCCCCGCAGAGTCATTTATCACTGCTCTTGCAGTTTCTGCAGTCTACAATTTTCTGTAAATTCAAGCTTCACCCAGAGAGCACCGTAGAGAAAATAATAACACAAATAATCCTAGAGAGCATCATGGTACATCCCAAAAGCCTGATCGAAAGAGAGCAGCCTGGTTTGAGTTCTTGATGCTTCTGAGTTGATCACATCAACACCCTTCGCGCCAGTGCGCCGAGTTTAGATTTTTACTTCGCCTGCTTTTCATTGAAAAGGCTTCTGGTAGAGAGTATATCTGGCATGTTCTACGCAGAAGAGACATTTCGGCGAAACTAATGGCTGTTATCGGAGACATCTTATAGCCAAATGGCACATGTTCCATCGAGGTGAAATCTCAGAGGATTTCTTGTTATCGATGGCGCTCCTCATTCTTCCTTGACGTGCAATGTCCCACCAAGAGGTGAACCAATTGCTTTCTACTTTAATTAATTTTGAATTTAATTGATTTTGCATGAAACAGGTATTGTCATAATTACGCACAATTCGGCAGAAAGACCGCAATCAGACAAAACCCGACAATAAATGACTATAACTTGGAGCAAGTTGATAGTTTTGTGTATTTAGACATAATCCCCACATATGTATGTCACCAACGAAATAGACGACATTAAAAAGCATATCATGTTTGCCTATGAAGTATTTTACCTGGTAGTAAAAAATCTGAAAAACAATACACAGAAAAAATATTCAAAATATATAAAACATTGATTCTGGCGGCCTTGTGTATGCTATTAACATTAAAAAGTTCTAATAAGCAGGTCAAGGAGAGCGTAACGATGACAGAAGAATCGGGAGACTAATACCGACATCGGATTATATCGCTATAGAAGGAAGGTCGCCCTGGTGACAGTATTGATTCAAATTTTTGTTTGCTTTCACTTTTCAAATTTCCAGTTGTGTAGCACAGGTAACTTTACAATAACTGCGTCCCCATTATTAGCATTAATTTTCTTCATCCATTTCAAATGTGGGTAGACATCCTGGTTTTGAACCGAAGTTTAGTGAACCTATATTGCTGGAAGTTGTCTGGCCCAATACCGATTTTTCTTCCGAAGAACCCAAATTTTCGAGGGATACATGGGGATTGGCAGCATGATTGGCTTGTACAGTAAAAGCTTTGACCCTATGTTCTTGTAAGCTGAAGTAGATTCTATTAGGCCCCAACAGCGCGTGGATTTCTCGTCGTAGCTGTTATCGGCTGCGATTTCCGACCCTAGGTTGAAAAAATAATCCACGGCCTCTAAGTTGTAGTCCATTATCTCTATTGTCCTCATGTGAGTAGTATTATTTGATGCTTTTGTTTCTTTTATTTTTGGTATTGACTTCGCCACTATGTAACTCCTCTTGCCGTCTTTTATGTGCAGCCCATGGTCTCGAGCCAATTGCCTGAATGAAGATAAATTTTATATCTTCTGTTGTTCTTCCTAGAATGTCAGTATCGTCAGCATAGGCCACAAATTCCGTGGACGCATTTACATCAGTATCGCGGATCACTTTTTCTAGGGTCAGGTTAAAAATAATGCATGATCCCCTTATCGTAGATCGTCGTTGATAGTTGAATAGTTATAAAAGTGATCCTCTTATCCGTGATGCAGAGGTAAACACGAGAAGCACCGTGCACCTAACTACTGGGCTATGCTGATAATTTGGAGATTATGGAAAAGACAACCTAAGATATATAGTCTACATTTATGAAGGTAAGACCAAATACATGGTGGCAACGACAGCACCAAAAGTAAAGAACCAATAAATGGCACTGATCAAATGGGAATAATAAAGATAGGAGACTACGGCTTTCGACCCTAGGTATTAGAAATGATCTACGGTCTGATCATTTCTAATATCTAGGGTCGAAAATGACAACCGATAACAGCTCTGATGATGAAATCCGCGCACAGTTGTCAACAGTCAACAGAGCCTATTCCAGCTTACAAATACAGTTCGGCTTCAAATGTCTCACCATAGGATCAACGCTCTTATTGTACCAGACAATGATTTTGCCAGTCCTCATATAATTCTTGGAGACATGAGTTTTTAGCAAGAAAATTGCGAACCTTTTTTCCGCATTCGAGAGAAGAATAAGCCGCAGAATTTTTGGCTTCCTATAAGACGATTCCGTAGCCTATTTAGCTATTAAATTTATGAACAATACCATGACCGTCTAGCTGTGGATGAAATCCGGCTGAATAGGTTATGGTGGACGAGTCACTTGATCTGTATGGGAGGGCATGATCTAGCGCAGAAATTCTGAAAGGGCAATAATGATGGTAGAAATGGGACCAGGGCGTAATCCAGGCAGCTTTTAGGGATAGCGGATTGATGGGTCTCGATGTAAAACTGGATCTAGAGAGAGAGTTCTTTACTACGGCAGGCCTAGACTGGATACCAGTTCTTGCGCTGTTGATGATGGTGATGAATATAAGTCACCTCTTTCTATTGTAGAGTAGTAAAAACTTTGAATGCCGAGAATACATCATCAATATTTACGCAAGCGAAAGGGGGAGCGCTGAGGCTCTGTCTTAGCAGGATGGAGGGTACGGCGAATATCTTCTACCACTCAGGGATTTCTGAGGTAGGCAGTTTTTCTAATGGAACCATTGTCAGTTTTCTAAGTTGAATAAGTTAGATTTCCACATCCCTTACAGAAAATATTCAGTACCTGAAGGCATTTTGATAAACATGTCCTATCTTTTAAAAACTCATTTCAGCGGAAAAAGTTTCTAAGAAGTTCAATGTGTTGGCCGCTAGGTTATACCAGTTTTGGAAGATGGCGAGTTGCTACGGAAACCGCATCGAGCAAGTGGAAGATCCCGCTCACAGTAAAACGTTTTGATACAGACCACGTGAAGGTGAAAATGGGATTTGGCCGTTACCAAGTAAGGTGAATTTAATAACAGCCTTTTTGAGCTGTTTTAATCTGTTTAGTATGATTATGTAACATCGGTCCTACCTTTCATTTTTATCCTCATAAAGCAGGAATTGAGGATAAACACTGTTTATACACACAGAACCTTGACAGCCTAATTTGCAAATGGGTAAAATATACACTCTAGGTATTATCTATTAACACTTCCATTTTCCGCAGGATGGCCCTGCTATTTTCTGACCTTACCTGTATTCAAATGAATTTCCTACAAGCAGGAAACAATAGTGAAAATCGGCTCTTCATTTTAATTTAGAGACTTTATTTCACTTCATTTCTTCCAGATAATTCCAATTTGTATATACATGAATTCTTAAAATGAATTGTTTTGTTTCGGTTTATTCTTAATGGTTTCATTTCAATATTATTCTATTCTTCGATTTATATTACTTATAATTTGTATTTTTCATTTACTTCTTTCTGTTTTCTTTATCATTGAATTTACTATGTTTTTGAAACAAAAGGCAAGACGATTATCATTGGAAAAAAGAAACAGAAACAGGGTCAATACAAAAACTGTACAGATGCAGTAATTTATATATATGTATTCGTATATGTAACAAATATATGTTTGTATTAGAAAACTTTGTTTTGAACAAAGAATTATACATTCATTATTATTTCTTTCAAATTGTGGATTTTTAACTAATGATTTCTAGGTAGATTCTTTTCATTTATTAAATTTATGTATTTCAATTAAAATATTTTTAACATTAATTTATTTATAGGTCTTTGTGTTACTTAATAAATTATTTACAAAAATTCGAATACGTTTTTACATACAGCACGGACATTTGGGTCCACTCGCTACTAGATTTACGACTTTAGCCCTAAGTTAAGAATAAGTATCTGAAATTAAAGAAAATTTAATGATTAGTGGTGATTATTGGAGAAAAAGGATTGTTTCGACAAATACAAAGAAATTGGAAACCGTTCCCGGTTGCACGACAGTTACATTTGTACATAGGTCTTAGTGTACTCATATATCAATTAAGTCTGTCGAACTATTCACTTTAGGTAAAGTGATACTATGTTCTACATGCACATGTTTTATTATGTATGCTTATGTTGTAAATTTATCCTAAAGGAAAAATTTTCAGCAGCTATAATTCTGTTGCTTTGTTTCTTGTCCTTCCAAACTTTCCAAAATTATTCCTTATTATAGCTTATGCTTTGACATCCAAAGTGGCTATATTTGGTTTTACAAAAAGAAACCCTTAACATATATTTGTGTTTTTTGGTTTGCATATTATATTGAACATTCATCGATAGTTTGGTGTAAAGTCAAGATGAAAAATGCAATCAGTTCGTCAAAACTGGAACATAGTTCGTGGTAAGTCCAGAGAGCAGAAACAAGCAACTATCTTATTTTTTAGGATATTCGTTATTTGTTTTTGATCAGAAGATAAAGTGGAGTAATTTCGCTGGTTTAAGGAGCCTGGTTTTCAGAAAACTTCAACTGCTCAACTCTCTCTACAAACGATTTGAAATGGCAGTTCTAACTCGAGTCCGAGCCTCTCCTTAAACTAGGGCACAAATCGAGCGATAAGTAACGGAGGATGTCTATGGTGTGCTCATTTCTGCTGCTATATTAAATGATGGTCTCCATTACTTTATCAGTAATAAAGACCTTCAGCGTTTTACGTCATTTACAGTAAAGACACTACATTATCAGATCTTGGCTCAACGCTTCGCAAACTATCCGCGATGGAGAGTTCATTCATGGAAATTGCCAAAGTCACTGAAAAGTGGAAAAGTAAACCACATGCTAATGAAACATCTAAAAAAGAGCTCCAATAAAAATACTTCCCCTGAATTCGTAGATGAAAGGGAAAATGAACAGGTTCCCATGCAATCCGAAGAATACTCAGCTCTCTGATTATGTGTCCAACGCGATGTTCTCTTGACACTTGCGATATTTCTTGTCGAAAATTTGCGGACATATTGAGACAGCACGAATTCAAGATTGGAAGGAGTTCAACATTAGAGAGCTCTCGAATTGACTGCCAAAGTCATACTTTTATAGCAAATCGTGAATGGCAGAAAATATGCGGGCAAGTGGCAAAGTTGGGGTACTCTCTTTATATTACACTATGGGAAAAATATTGGAGAGATTGCATGTTCGCATTTCTTGAGAAAGTTTTTAGAACGATAGTGTAAATTAAAATGAGCCAGTTTTACAATAGATATAAAAACTAGAAGATGTACGATAATTGCGTTTGACTTACAAAACAAAGAAAAAGCAAGACATTTTCAATCAAAAGTGAAAATGAACCAGGCGGAAAGAAAAACGGAATTGGTTCTTATCACTAATCGCAAGAAAACTGTTACCATCAAATCTATGTTGACGTTAACGAGCTCACCTCAAAGTCGATCATTGGGGGTAAAGTTTCATGGAAGGCAGTAATAGCTGACTTTTGTTTGGGGAGGATGGCACCTAATATCGGGAAACTAATACACAATTACAGGCTTGGTTTCTTGAGTAGCGAGCTCGACTCGTCTTGACTGGTTGCGCATTTTGCTCGGTCAAAGGCCTGATCTGAATGGAGTCGCGAGGCGCTCAAGTCACAATCTAGCATGTCAAGTCATCATTGCTTTGTATTGATTCTAATACCCTAGGTATAAACTAAATAGTATCGTAGGTAATATCCCAAAATTCATGTTTATGAATAGAATTTAATTTCAGATTCATTTAAGGATAAGACAAAGCAAAGTAAAACGTGTTATGCAAACACTTTGTCTTTTTTAGTACGAATTGTCTTATTGCTGGAAGCTCAAGGCACAATATGAATTTTGGGTAAGAGATTGCAGGCTGAACAAATAATCTGTTTATTGCTATAGCTTTTGGGCTAGTGGTAAACATGAACAAAAATGTTCGTAGAGTCAAACCTGTAAGAAGAGTTCGATAGTCTAATATGTGCAGTCTGGATTGAGCCCATGTTGGAAGGAACCTTTAATGAATTGGACAAGCTCCTGAAAAATACTAAGGAAATACTGAAAAGCAACCTTCAATACTGTTAAAAATTTATAGCATGCATAAATATTAGCTCGAGAGATCGTCGACATAGATTCGAGATGCGTTTAGTTCAGGAATAGCCACCACCGGACAAGTTCCAGAAAATGTTCGGTACAACCACGAGGTGAAAGTATATATGAAAGTCGACCTTCTAACATCATCATCATCGACGGCGCAACAACCGGTATCCGGTCTAGGCATGCCTTGATAAGGAACTCCAGACATCCCCGTTTTGCGCCGAAGTTCACCAATTTGATATCCCTAAAAGCTGCTTAGCGTTCTGGCCTAGGCCCTCGTTCCATCTCAGGCAGGATCTGTCTCGTCTTTTTTTTCTACCATATTGCCCTTATAGACTTTCCGGGTTGGATCATCCCCATCAATACGAATTAAGTGACCCCCCACCGCAACCTATTCAGCCGGTTGTGGTATCGCTCATAGATTTCGCCGTCACGTAGGCTACGGAATCGTTCATCCTCATGTAGGGGGCCAAAAATTCTTTGGAGGATTCTTCTCTCAAACGCGGCCAAAAGTTAACAATTTTTCTTGCTAAGAAAGCAGGTCTTCGAGAAATACATGAGGACTGGCAAAATCATTGTCTTGTACAATAAGAGCTTTGACCTTTTGGTGAGACGTTTCGAACGGAACAGTTTTTGTAAACTGAAATAGGCTCTGTAGGCAGCCAAAAACATTATACGGATTCCATCGTGATAGCTGTTATCGGTTGTGATTTTCGATCCTAGATAGGAGAAATTATCAACGGATCTCAAAGTTGTAGTCTCCCATCTTTATTCTTCTCATTTGACCAGTGCCCTTTGATGTTGTTGGTTGGTTGGTTTTCGGTGCTGCCACCATATATTTTATCTTGCCTTCATTGATATGCAGCCCAACATCTCACCCCGCTTGCTGGATCTGGATGAAGGCAGTTTGTACGTCTCGGATCATTCTTCCCATGATGATTTACATCGTCAGCGTAGGCCAGTAGTTGGGTAGACTTAAAGAGGATTGTACCCCTCACATTTACCTCAGCATCATCCCCGTATCTTAGATCGTTGTTGATCTTGAATAGTCTCGAGAGTGATCCTGCTGCTTTTATCTGAATTCCTATATTGGTCAGCCTAGTCAGTCTTATCAATTTTGTTGTGATACCGAATTCTCTTATGGCCGTGTATAGCTTTACCCTGGTTATACTATCATAGGCGGCTTTAAGGTCGATGAAAAGATAGTAGAACTGACGTCCATATTCCAACAGTTTTCCATCGCTTGTTGCGGAGAGGAAAGCCTCTTTTGTATGGGCCAATGGTGTTCTGAGCGTATGGGGCTATCCAAACTAGCAAGATAGCTGAAAATATCTTATAGATGGTACTCTTCAACGTGATACCTCTATAATTGCTGCTGTGCATGATATCCCCGTTTTCATGTGTGGGAAAGATAATGCCTCGTTGCCAGTCGTCAGGCATTGATTCGCTGCCCCACACCTTGAGCATCAGTTGGTGAATCACTTGGTGTAATTACTCGCCTCCATATTTAACAAATTCGTCTGTAATTCCATCGGCTCCTGGCTGCTTATGATTTTGAAGCTTATGATTCCAACCCAATTTCATCACAGGAATTTTGTCTTACATAATTAAAAGATTTTATTCTCTGCGTAGCGGCAGCTTGAAATAAACTACTGCTTAAGTTGCTTATCACAAACGACTAGCAACCATTTATGGATATTGGAATCGTTGAATTAAATATCCTCAGTGTCGCAGATTACAGAGTATACCCACGACATGGTGATATACTACTTGTCATCGGAAGCGTTGGAAGCTTGGGAGTATCTCGCTTAGCAACCCATGCGACAGTGGCATCGCAACGCTCACATTCAGAAAGAAAGAGAGTTATCAGGGAGATAAGGAAATTCATTGGCACTCTTTCCATTTCTCTCTCACCATATTTGTTACCCTTGTGAAATAGGATTTAATAATACACTTAAAGTATTCCCTGCTACTCGTAATGGGGGACTGAAAGGAGTAGAAACTTAAACGTTTATAACGCCACTAAAAGGGACTGACCTCACGCCCTTTGGTTATTGAAAACGGTTAATGAGTGGTTTCTACAATGTGCGCCCCTCGACAACGGTATTGAGTGTCCCCAGAATGCCCACTTTTTACAAATCGAGCGAGAATTCCAGCGATATAAGGTAGACATTCTGGGCTTAAGCGAACTGATATGGTGGAAATGTATAAAGAGATTACTCCTCCCCATCTTGTGGTACTTTTGTTCTCTGGTAGCAAGTGCGAATCCCATGTTGGATTGTTATTAAACACTTCCACAAGACGTGCTCCCTTGACCGGGCTCCTTCTGTATCTTCCATATAAAGACCCCACTGGTCATTTTGGAACAGTGTGCGGGGTTCAGGTTTCCACTTGTACTGTTCTTCATAGATTTCAGGAAGGTTTTCGGCTGCAGGAACAGGGGAGCGTATCTGGCGTGCTCTATGCATTAGGGTCATTTTGGAGAAACTAATGGATATCTTTTGAGTAACATATGATGCCGCAAAATAGACTGTGCTGCATGGAGGTGAAATCTTCGGAAAATTTGAGGTCCGAAGTTCTCCTTGCTATCAGCGATGCTCTTTATGCTGCCTTGTCCGGATAATGAAGGAGTTCAATAGACGATAGGCGATGCTCTCTCGCCGGGTCACGTACCTCGGTCAAATGGCTCTGGATTTGGCTCTTATCTGCATTAATGGTCGATCAATTTGTATATCAAGAAAGGCTCAATTTTACCGACGATTCTCCTTGTCAAAAATCTGAAAATATCGTTTACTTCAGCATCAAGCCAGTAACCTGTTGTTCGTATTGATAAAAAAGCACACATTATGCAAGCGAGACAATTCCATTCCTGGCCATGCAATGCAGTGGAACCCACTATCCCAAGGAGGCTGACGAGTCGGTCACTCAAAGAGGACATGATGCAGCACAGTGGGGGTGGAGTTCAAACTCATCGGGAAGTTCTGGAGAGAGCTGAAACGCATTTTGGGAAATTGTGATCAATGGCTCGTAAAATATGTAGCAGACACTGATCTGACGATCTCATATTGTGTAATGACCCCACTTTCTCCTCTAGAATCAGGCGAGAAATTATTGCAATGATGGGGGCGACCCTTTCTGGAAAGTTTCCAGTATCGAACGATATCGGGCTATCAAACTATAGTTACATTTAGCTTGTATTTGAAATCCCCACTATCGTTGGGAAACCACATCAGATGATCAGAACTCAAAGGAAGGTAAAACATCATGGTGGAACTCCGATTTGAAAAAACAGAGGAATTCCTCAAGCAAACTCTAAAATCTGATTCATCTGTGGACTGAAACCGATGCAGGGAAGATTACAAAGTTCTAAAGAAAGGCACAAGATCGACTAGATGGCCATCACGGAGACTAGCCCGCTCAGTTCCAGATTGAAGTCGAAGCAGATCCTTATCAAAGGACGTAGCCATCACCTGAGTAACTTAAATTTGCAGAGTGTGAGCTACACAAAAAAGGGTGAGGGAACGGCAAACTATCTGCTTGAAATATACTTCCTAGGCAACATAGAAAATTACAGTTTATGGCCAACAGCACTATTCAGCCGTCAATTCAAAAACTGGACTTTGGATTGCAGAAACGTCTTACTCGAGCAAGTTAAATGAGCATTTAACGCATTCCATTAATTCAAATGTGCAGACACAGATGACATAATTTCTTTAAGTGAGGAACTCGAGATATCCTTTTTTGCGTCGTCCACCAAAAGATATCTCTGAAAGCTGTCATCGTTACATCTCAGGCACAGCCTGCCACGTCTTCTTTTTCTACTTGTATTATAGATATTGCCCTTGTAGACTTTCCTATTACCGGTTGTGATTTTCGAACCTAGAGAGGAGAAATAATCAACGGTTTCAAAGGTTTAGCAAACCACCTTGGGAAAACGGAGTGGCGATATCAATTCTAAGTAGGCACTGTAAGCAAGAGGAGGAGGCGGCCTTACATCTCATATGCAGCTGCCGGTCTCCTGAGACCGAAAGATTCGGTATCCCTTAATTGCTCACTTCCTGCCTCTGGAATAGGTTCTCAGATTCGTCTATTCACAGGAGACCCTCGAATATGCAACATTTACAGGATACGGTAACATGACTCTAATATTTAAGGCTTGGTCCGCAGTTCAACTCATTTCCACAAAATTGTTAAAGAGTATAGGAAACATTTGTACCTATAAAGTAATAAACACCTACCTGTACTCACGAATATTACATCTTAAGGTTTCCACACCAAATGGAAATAAAGGGCGCACGTAGCCACGTATTTGAACTAATTAGCAAAGAGCATTATTAGTGCGCACATTTAAAATCTCATAGGATAAAAGTTACTACAAAATCCCATTTTGGTAGCAATTGCTTTAACATGCCTTACTATGCCAGAAAGTCGAAGAACAATGCATAAGCCTCTTACTAGTTTTCAAGTATGTAGCAGAACAAAACCATCCCATACCATATTTCTGTCACAGGATAAATAGAGAATTCACCACACGGTACACAATACGGCATAGTATAGTAAGAAAAACACAGTTCACAATTGATGTCATACCCAGGGCCAGTAAACAATATGCTGTTGGCTCGAAACCATAATGCAGGGACTAGGGTAGACCCATTGTTCGAGCTTTCTCAATACAGTCCTTCACATCACGTACCAACTGTACATTAGAGCTACGCAAACAAATATATCACACTAGGCCAGCGCAAATAAACCACAGACATATCACAAGGACACATGCACACGTACATATAATTGCTGATTGCTCGTCATATACATACCCTACGAAGAGGCCAGAGCTAAATAAATGCACAAATACTGTGAGATTGAATATCCTGCAGGCGCAAACTATCCCATTGAGGCGCAATACATATAAATGTTGGCTCTCCAGCACTCTGTACTCAGGTTCATTATTAACTGACCCAATTTATTCAAAAGTCAAACGGAAAGGTGAGGCGCAACTTTGAAGTTCCATTTAGGAAGTTTCAAAGCCTTCGAGCTAAGGCTCATCAGATACGGGGACTCAGGTGCTTACCTCCTTGTGGGTACGTGCGTACATACTTTTATGAAAATTGTTGCAATACACACGTACATCTGCGTCTCAATGTTCACTGCCTCTGGTCGCAGACATTTCGGGGTAACGCATGGCAAGCCAGGAAACAGTCCCATTGAAATTTGAACAACAGTGAAGGAAATCCTTCTGCAAAGAAATGTCCCTGTTGCTTGAGCTTCTTAAGAAACAATACCTTATTGTTCCAGAAAATTCTCCTCCACCACCAAATAGTAGTTTGGGAAGAAAACTCCACCGAGCTTGTGAACTGGTGCGTTTTAATATAATGACTCTCTCGTTTGGGTGGCTTACGGAATGAAATGCCAAAAGATCCACTTTATTGGGAAATATGTTTCGCTTTATATATTGTATAAACCTCGACCAGAAAACAAAGCATCTCCTCTAGGAATATGCGCTTATACTCGAGAATAGCCCGCATCTACCCTACAGAATACGTTGGTCCAATCCCCCCATGGATCAATATTGAATTTCGAAAATTCTGCCAAAGTGTCTGATGAGATTGAGTGTTAATTAAGCTGTGAAATATTGATGAGTGTTTGGGATCTAAGATTCCCAGATCCTTCCAAGAATTTATCATATCTGTGCCCGCAGAGGCAGTCCCACTTGCTTTAAATGCCACCCTGGCATGTGTGACCCTAATCAATAAATGAAGTGCTCCAAATAGGATTACTTTATCAACTTTGTGCTTGGCATCTCAAGCATTCTCCGGTCAATTATATAAAATTGAATCCTAGAAATCCTTAGGTGCTCAATGAATTGTCCAAAATTTCAGAAGTTTCACTTTCCACAAATGTTCTCCCGAGGGAAGAATCCCCTATTTTAAAGTTCTTTATGTTGTGTAATGTTTAAATGTTCGGTGGAGAAACTTAACGGAAGTTTTCCGTGAAAATTTTGAATAATCTTGATAGGTTTTTAGATGTGAATTACAACAAAAATTTATTATTTTTCTACGAGAAAATATTTTCGAAGAAATGAAAGAATTTAAAGGAATTCAACTGAAAACTTACCGAAATGCTAAAATATTAACTAGAACGCAGGGAACTAATAAGCTCCTTAATATCGTTGCAAGTCGATCAGCTGATGATGTGTTACGCCTAGAAATTGCTGCCATATTGTCTCCTGAAAAAAATAAGGAAAATAAAATGATTTCAGATTAAAGTAAAAAAGAACTGACTTAGATTAAGCTATCTTATTCTCGATGTATCCTTCCACAAATGCACCATTTTATTTAAATATTTTGATCCCCTTCTGTGGAGACCTCTTTCAATGCTTTGCCTGTTGGTTTTTCATACGTAACATAATTTTTTCAGAAACAGTTATACATATTGACAAGAAATTTGGTAGACCGGTTGGAGCTGTAAGCCCACAGGAATGCGGTAAATTACATTTTTCCATTTTGAACTTGTGGGGGGGTCTGATAACCGGAAAGATGCTGCAAAGCGAAGGAATACAGGGGTCTAAAAGGGGTCAATTACGTCAAGGACACAAAGTGCACCCCAACAAACCATTACATAATTGTCAACAGAACTCCCCATACTTGAAGCGACGAACTCCGGCTTCGAACTTGTTTTAAAATTCCTATGACGAGAGATACATTCTATATTTTACAAAAGATCTTTCTTTACAGGAGTTGTTGGACTCTCTTGTTATTCATAGAAGCTGACTTCATCAACAATTCGCTGGCTGATGTGGTTCAGCATAAGCCGAACGATTCCGTTTCCTATTCGATTCCCGATTGCGTCATGAATGCCTAAACTAAAGGGGCACTGGTGGTGGTGGCCGGTGGTAGGTCAGTGGGAGAATCCGTCGAGTACCCCCCGCAGCATCGAGCACGTATGCAGAATGGTGTACTTCTGCATGGTTTGAACCAGGCTGTGCGAAAGTCCCAGGACATCAAGCGAAGCCGTCTGAGATTTAGGTACAACACCTGTAGCTGACAATATTATGGGAACTACAACCACCCGCTCGATACGCCAAATTTCTTTGATTTCCCGAGCCAATGGCTCATAGTTCACCTCTCCACGTATTTCCGTTCAATGTTGCTATTATGGGGGATAGCAACATCAATAATATACACGGAGCGACCCGTCTTGTCAACTAACAGTATGTCAGGCTTATTGTGTGCGGTATGGCGATCAGTCAGAACTTGCCCGTCCCAATATATGCTGTAAGCAGAACTATCAAGTAGTGCTTGCGGCTCATATCGGTAAACCGGATATGTTCCCGTGATGAGCCCATGCTTATATGCAAGGTTTTGATGGATAACCTTACATACAGCATTATGCCTGGTGATGTATTGCACCGGTGCCATAACAGTACAGCCAGAAATGAGATGGTGCAACGTCTCTAACGCCGAACCACACATTCTGCACTGGTCGTTCTCCACCCGTTCTTTCATGATGAGCTTTTTATAAGCTCGGGTGGCGACCACGCCATCCAGAATGGCACACATGAACCCCTCCGTCTCAGCAAAGAGCTCCCCAGCACACAGCCACCTGTTCGACAGATGCAAATCGACAAATGGCTGCCAAAGACAATTCACGTGTTTACCGTGCATTGCCTTCGATTTCCATTCATCGATCCGCTCTTGGTCCGACTTCACCCCACTCAGAGGATTGAAAGATCGTTCCTTCAAGTTAAGTGGAGTCAGTCCACAGTCTGCCTTACAGACAGCCGCATGAAAGGGACTCGCCTGTTCTTTGCTGTAAAAATAAGCGCGCAGCGAGTCGACTTGGTGATGATGTTGTACGGCCACGTTAACCACGCCCCTACCTCCGATGTCACGAGGCAGGTTCATCCGCTCCACGGCAGACTTTGGATGATGCATTCGGAATTTGGACATAGTTATCCGTATCCGCCGCTGGACGTTTTCCAGATCGATCTTCGTCCACGGCAATATTCCGAATGCATAAGCCAGTGAAGGGATAGCGAATACATTCAACGCGCACATTTTATTCTTCCCCGAGGATGTATGCGGATGGGCTCTGAGGTATTAGCACCCTCAAATGTACGCACCGATAAGGTGGTATCCCACCCTTCCATGACTGTCGCCAAAAACTTTATTAGTTTCGGATCAATACGATACAGATGTAGGATATCGATTAGCCAGGTATGCGGAACGCTATCAAAAGCCTTGGCATAATTGATATAGCAACTGAAGAGGTTTCTTTGGCCTCTAGTTGCTTGTCCTACAACTACCGAGTCGATAATGAGTTGCTCTTTGCAACCCTTTGACCCAACTCGGCAGCCCTTCGGCTCCTCGGACAGAATGTTGTTGGTCTCGAGGTGCGCATTGATTCTTCCACTAATAATGGACGTGACGAATTTTTAGAGAGTTGGTAAGCAAGTGATCGGTCTTGTGTCTGCGGTGTCCTGAACCGTGTCCTTCTTAGGGATAATAGGAATAACTTTCGCCATACCGTCGTAACCGACTGCATATGACAGAAAGTTTCTGTTTTAGTGTGTCCAGAATTTCAACAACGGGTGTCTCACAGGGGATGGCATAGTTCCGGTAAACCCTCTGCACTTTATTTCTCACCCGTCGGCTGGCATTGCCAGTGCTGATCTGAATCAGTCTAGCAATGTCCTGCCCTAGTGAGTCCCGCCGACGTTCCAGACGAATTTTCCATAGTGGATCCCTTTTGTCACTCAAACCAATAACACGAAAGCGAATCTTCTGACCGTGCAATCTGATAGCCGCAACTGCACCACAATACACAAGTGATTGTAGTCGCAGCAGCGACATATCAGCACACAGTCGAGATGCAATATCATTATTGATTTGAGATAGAATTCCCGGAGTTGCTGGAGATGCATAGAGCCTGGGAATACCTGGTCTATGCAAAGGATCCATATCCGAGAATTTTATACACGCTCTTTGGAATTCGTCCCAAACCTCAGCGGAAACCTCAGCTGGACGGTGGAGAAGAGTGCTTCGGCGAGTACTGAAACTGTTACCTGCAGTGCGGCGTGGTGCTGTTGATGCCGCCGCCTCTGCCCCCATCGACTCTCGGTCACCAGTTTCCCCGATGACTTGAAGTCGAACACGCTCCCTGATGGTGGCCGCTTGACGAACCTCTGGTGCAAGAAGGGGCTGTAAAATGTTGTACCCACCCCCGCCGTTATTTCGTAGTAGGAGCGGATGATGAAGAGGTTCATTTCTTCAGTCCATTTTTTTCGCTTCCTAGGCGAACCTATTATTATTATTATTATTATATTGACTTTATTGTGGTATTGAAATTCAATATTGTCTGGTTGCACACACAAATAGCTAATCTTGGCGTATATAAATTTTTTAGTAATAGTACGACTTCTTTCAAACTTCCCAAAATCGTGCCCTATATTATCGTGTAACTTCTGTAATACTATGATGAATTTAAGACCGACAGTTTCCCACTAGACGGGTTGCCAAGTTAATCTCGACCTGAGTGGCAAAAGCTGTGATTGTCCCGGATAATATCTTACCGGGACAACTACGAACATTGCAACTTAATTTTATAAATAAGGAGAATAGTTATTTATTGATGCTTGTAGTTAGTAATAAGGAGAAGTTTTCCCTTTCTGTGTTTTCCTTTCCCATTTTTCCTTTTTGGTGAAGTAAACCTCTTTAGAAATCCGTAATTAGGGGTGAACCAATCGACACGCCAATCGGATACATTGAAGTAACGTTACATTGTATTTCAGCGTCGTTTCTCCAAGCAAGGAGGGTAGCGTTTAGAGATAACCATGGGGCATTGTAACATTGGGCTTCCGTTGCCAGACTGACTGGTTCCCGGTTACTCGTTTCATTAAAATCGGAGATATTGTACAAATATTTTTTAATCGGACCTCATGGACGCGAAAACAGTAGCCATCACGGTTGAGAGTCTCTCAACAATATCTGACAAGCTTAGATTCGTTATCATTCCTAATGTTTGTAGGATTCTAGTAAACGTTAAATACGTAGCGTCGACTTCTTTAGAAATAATTTATTATTTTGCCTATAAGTACTTATTTCGTGAGCTACTTATTAGTGTTTAGCTATTTCACTGGTAAAAGGAGTAAATAGCTCCCGAAGTAACTACATACATACAAAATAAAAATTATTTGTAAAAAAGGAAAAGCTAACATATTTGCCTTATCAGAGTGCCACTTCGCCCTTGAACGTGTTGCGGTTATGTCTTTAATCACCGGGAACGCAAGATCCACTGGTTCAATCAACTAAATGAATTTATCGCGCCTATTACCGAGCCACGCGTTTTGAATGGAATCCAGCAGTGTACAGACATCGAATCCATGAGGTGTTCATAATCCGTTTTGCCGGAACTATGTCATATACCGGAACAGAACAACGTCAATCAATACAAGGTGGTAGTAAAAAATGACCAAGTTTCCCTTCCGACAAGGGTATACATTTTCTATAAAGTGACCCTTGAGTTCGACATCGATTCTTCGACAAACCCCACTAAAGAAAGGAGCAACTCCCCGGATAATATCTTACCGGAACCAAGTATTCAGGAGAATCTTAATAACTTTGGGATATCAATTCAATTCATTAATCACATTCGCAGAATATGCAGAGATTCTCCCAGACACTAGACCAAAGATCCCAAAATTAAAGTTTACATCGGCAACAAACAACATTATTGTGAGCGTTGACAAAATATTGGATAATCATTTGACTAGCGAGATTATTATGGCAGAATTCATAGTTTGATCTATGTTGTGGCTGCTACAGTCGCGCGAATGACCGAGGTATGCGCAGAAGCACTTTACCTTTCTGAGCATTTCAGTCTTGTTTGAAGTCGATAATTTGAGAAACGAGATTGCTCGCAGAAATCCATCCAACTATCATCTCTCCAATTATACGCCAATTGCAGAAGGCCTCGGGGAGCTAGGGTATACTTTAATCACATTCGCGAGTATCAAAAGAGAGAATAACTTGTTCTTCTAAAACCAAGCCTTCCCCGAAATAACCACGCCTGATATAACTGAAGCTAATATTGGTATAACTTTTGAAAAAGGAGATAATTGGAGGGCGACCGGATTCACAACTTCTGGCTAAAACGGTTCAAATGCCGATCAATTACTTCTCTTTCCACCAGTCACAAGGTTTCGACTTTCAGTTCTTACAAAATATCTTACTGTCGTAAATTGATAGCTGAGGGGCAAAAAGTTTACACAAAAAACACCAGATGCTGTAAGGAACGGTTATAATTGATACAGCAGCTGTAAGGCAGGATGTTCACCAAAAGCGAACCATCTTGATAGCCCACATCGACTATATATCAGCTTTTGACTCCATATCGTATTGATGGTTAGTACGAATGTTATGAGTGTACAAAATTAACCTGAATATGGTTCTTCTCCTGAGAACAGGCATGAAGAATCAAACGACAAAGCTATCAGTATTCTCACAAAGATCAGAGAAGGAGACAAATCAAGCCTAGAATCTTCCAAGGAGATTCTATCAGCCCACTGTGGTTTTGTTTGGCTTTGAATTCAAATTCATTTCAAATTCGACTACCAACTACTAGTTACAAGTTATGCAATTATGCAGAGGGGACAATCTAGAACATCATATCTGTGTGCAGGATGTTGAGCAGTACCTAGTGCACCAGCAATCATGATTCCATCAAAACCGTATATAAAATTTAAACGCAAACTCGCGGAAAACCACTTATGGACGCATACAGCGTTGAAAAGCGTTTTTCCTAGAATTCGAGCCTTTGGATATTGCCTTCATCATCATCAACGGCGCAACAACCGGTATCCGGTCTAGGCCTGAATTAATAAGCAAC
The DNA here is from genome assembly GCF_905115235.1 of Hermetia illucens. Taxonomy (NCBI): domain Eukaryota; kingdom Metazoa; phylum Arthropoda; class Insecta; order Diptera; family Stratiomyidae; genus Hermetia; species Hermetia illucens. Next base: position 84,144,968 of record NC_051849.1, on the reverse strand, counting down.
TCTAGACATCCCGGTTTTGCGCTGAGATCCACCAATTCGATATCCCTAAAAGATGTCTGGCATCCTGACCTACGCCATCATTCCATCTCAGGCAGGGTCTGCCTCGTCTTCTTTTCTACCATAGATATTGCCCTTATAGACTTTCGGGGTGGGATCATCCTCATCCATACGGATTAAGTGACCCGCCCACCATAACCTATTGAGCCGGATTTTATCCACAACCGGACGATCATGGTATCGCTTATAAATTTCGTCGTTATGTAGGGTACGGAATCGTCCATCCTCATGTAGGGGGCCAAAAATTCTTCAGAGGATTCTTCTCTCGAACGCGGCCAAGAGTTCGCAATTCTTCTTGCTAAGAACCCAAGTCTCCGAGGAATACATGAGGACTGGCAAGATCATAGTCTTGTACAGTAAGAGCTCTGACCCTATGGTGAGACGATTCGAGCGGAACAGTTTTTCTAAGCTGAAACAGACTGCTGGCTGACAACAACCATGCGCGGATTTCATAATCGTAGCTGTTATCTGTTTTGATTTTCCACCCTTGATAGGAGAAATTATCAACTGTCTCAAAGTTGTATTCTTCTATCTTTATTCTTCCCGTTTGACCTTGCCTTAGGTTGGTTGCCCCGCGTGCAGTTGGGTGTGGGATGTTCTGCTATTCATTATACATTTTGTTTCATATTTATCAAAACATAATTGGTTAATTGTATATTTTATTCCATACTGAACAATTTCATGATCACTTTTCTGGAAGACTTCCATAATAATAATACTTGTTGGCGCAACAATTTAATTGGTTATAGGTCTCGAAGCATATTGGGGCACTTCATTCAAGACCGTGACGTGTGATTTGATTTGACTCAGGTACTCATTCACAGCAGGGTCGACTAATATCCAAAATGCAGTCACGAAACAAACGCCTCCGCCATTAGTGACAGGCGGCCTATTTCGACAGCTTACAGTTCAACCACTAAGCCATCCGCTATAACACCCTAAAGGAAGCTTTCAGTTAACGGAAGATATGTATTTTGAGGCCTATGTTTGAAATTTGTACTATTCAAGCCCTCACTATTCTACTGTATAGCCGTGAAATTTAACATTTGTTTCATAAGGTACTAATGATTTCACCTGAATAACCACGCGGCTAGATTCAAAGATTCAAATATACGCATCCCCTCTTTTTGCTTGCATGGACGAGAGGGATTCCGCAGTTAAAGCACATATCTACAAAATTTGGTATCAATAGGTGCAACAGCCTCCGAGAAAAGTGCGCATGGCAGACCGATAAACCGGGAGATAGAAAGATAGATAGCAAAACGCTCTTCATAAAATTTTGCTTTGGCACAAAATTAGAAAAGGTAGCTATGTCTTATGTACTGTTATGCTGCGCAGTGGTGACCCTCGATGTAAAAAATGCTTTCAACACTGCAAAGTGGACGAAAATCGTAGAGGCTTTAACCAAACTAAAGGTTCCAAAGTACATTGTACGCATCGTTGTTGCATTTCTTCTTGGAAGAAGATTATATTGCGACTCGGACGATGGAGAGAAATTATTCCCAATGACGTGCGGCGTACCACAGGGGTCTGTCTTAGGTCCCTTACTGTGGTTAATTATGTACAACGGAGTGCTGACGCTACGCCTTCCTAACGGCGTGACAACTATTGGTTTTGCGGACGATATCGGGGTAACAATAGTGGCAAAACGCTTAGACGAGATCGAAATCTATGCAAATGAAGCGATATGGGAGATCAATTCCTGGTTGAAAAAGTCCGGTCTATCACTTGCTGAACATAAAACGGAACTAGTGCTAATCAGCAAAAGGAGGAAAGACACGACCGTACAAATTAAAGTTGGTGGAAAAACAATTTACTCCCAAGAGTCGCTTAAATATTTGGGAGTAATGATTGACAAAAGACTCAACTTTAAAAAACACATTGAGTGCGCTGCAACTAAAGCATCTTCCATCGCTGTAACGATCTCGAAGATACTACCGAACATTGGTGGACCAAGACAAAGTCGACGTCGTCTTATTTCAAGGGTAGTTAGTTCCGTGCTACTCTACGCAGCTCCAGTTTGGGCAACCATTCTGGAAAACAAATCAAACTGCGGAAAACTAGGAATGGCGTATCGACTAAGTGCACTCCGGGTATGCAGTGCTTATCGAACGACATCAGGAGAAGCAGCATATGTACTGGCAGGGACAATCCCCATAGACTTCTTGGCGGATGAAGGTCGGCGTCTCTACGACAATATGTATGCAATCGGTGAGTCTATTGTACTTCGACGGCAACTAGCACGGCGAGAATCCATCGCAAAATGGCAAAAGAGGTGGAACGAGGCACAAACTGGCCGTTGGACCTACCGTATCATTCCACACATTCGAATATGGATGGAAAGGAATCACGGGGAACTAAGCTACGAGCTAACACAGTTTTTAAGTGGACATGGAGGTTATCGGGCTTATCTTTATCGATTTGGACACGACGAGTCACCATGGTGCCCAAGATGTGGTAACGTCGCTGAGAATGCGGAGCATGTTGTGTTTGAGTGCCCAAGGTTCACAGCACACCGAACTAGGCTGGAGGCGATCGCAGGCAGGCGCTTAACACCTGGAAATATAGTGGAGTTTATGTTGGAATCAACGGAGGCTTGGAATCAAGTGGTAATTGAGCTGAAAATGATTCATGAACAGCTAAGGCATGAAGAACTGCGAAGAAAGCAAGAAAGGGAACGAACAATAATGCGCCGCAGTTAAGAACTGATCCAGCCCCACGATGCAATGCTTATAGCAGTTCCGTGGGGAGAGTGGAAGAGGAAGGAGGTGGTTTTAGTGAGTAGAAGTCTCACATAACTGTTTGGCAGGAGCCAGCAGTAGGTTTTGAACCTTTCCACCTTCCAACGATGAAAAAAAAAAAGACAGACAGTAAACCGATTTTAATAAGGTTTTGTGTTTACATAAAACCTTAAAAATGGATCAAAATGAATTTCGGCGGAAAAAAAAATATCGTTGAAGCCAGGACTTGACTTGATAAACATTATTCGGACTTTGCATCAGGAAACTCAACCGTTGAGAAATGATTTGCTCAGTTCAAACCAGGCCAAATGAGCACCGATGACGACGGAGACAGTGGACGCCCCAAAGAGGCTGTTCCCGACGAAAATATCAAAAAAAACTTCAAATTAATTCTAGGTAACTGTAAATTGAAGTTCCATCGACTTCAGATAGATAGCTGAGGCTCTAGAAATATCACAGACACGTGCTGGAAATATCGTCCATCAATGGTTGGATATGCGAAAGTTTTGTTCAAAGTGAGTGCTACGCGAGTTCACACTCGATCAGAAACAACAACGAGCTGACGGTTCTGAGCAGTGTTTGAAAATCTTTCTCGACAACCAAAAAACCGTCGATATTTAATAATACACAGAACATGGTTCCACTATTTCACACCAGAATCATTTCATTTGATACCTCACGCGAATACATTTCATAGTGCCCATTTGTCTGCCTCCTTCCCGTTCATTTTACAAAGAGCCTAACAGACAGCACTCCTTTTTCTGTTACAGAATTCGAGGGGGGGGGGGATTATGGATCAGACCAATTGGGGAAGAAAGCTTACACCTGAGTCGCTCAAAAAGGACAACTGGCGGTTTCGTTCAGAGCAAAGCCATCATGAAAACTTGCTTGCTTAGTCCTCGTCCGCGTACCACATAAGTGGAAGAAAGTTTTTCATAATTGGTCACAAATAATATCGATGAATGCATAAATAACTTCGCCGTACCCGGTGCCAAGCCCAGCTAGGAGAGAAGAAGGGATAAATAGCTTCAGTTAGAATGGCTGTGGCCACCATACCGTTTTATGAAGTTGGTAAGGAAAATGCGGGAACTTTGCAGGCTTAAAGATTACTACTCACTGAGGAAGCTATCACCACACCTGGCAGTTAGGTATAAAGTGTATGATCGAAAAATCTAAGGTCTGTGTTGAGGTTTGGTATGGATAACCAGCGGGAGCCATCTGATTTGGTAACTGGGTCGGCCTCTCATAACAGATAGCATGGCGGTGAAACCGCTAATTGTAGCGTGGTTCGACGTCTATGAGCTAAGATGACCTAGTCTGATGTAGATGTTTTGTCGCACGATCATTTCAGCCGATTCACATAGGCAGCGGATGAAGTAGATTAAGACAATTAAATCCTATATTTTCCGCTTCTGCTACGAAATAACGGGAGAGGGAGGCACAGCATCTTACCGCATCTTGTTTCGGACACACTCAAAAGTGAAGTTTCTCTCATATACAGTCCACGATACTCACTCATTTCAGACGTATTCTTCAAATTAAGCGAGATATCCCAACAAAGCAGAAAGGTGGACTGTGAGATTGATTCAGCTTTCTAGTGATATATGTTAAAAGTATAAACGAAGAAGTTCAATGATGCCAAAACTGGGCTAATAACATCGATTCCAAAAAACCGACCACCTGTTACTTTATCTAATAGCTTTTTTAGTATCGCCTGCCTTGAAGAACGATCCAAAATTGAAGATCCTGTGACGTTCCCAGTTCTGGCATAATAAATAATCCTAGGTATAGTGAATAAGCTGGAAATTAAGATCTGTTTCTTCGAGCTCAAAATTGCAGTGGAATTAATTAAAAACTATATATATGTCTAATAAGATAAGTTTGTTGTTATGGAATATACAAAGCATTAAAAATAAAATGATTTTGCGTAATTATAAGGGTCGTAACAAAGAATTGCTGAATTGTGTAATTAGTTTCCTTCGGAACTTAGGAAATGCTGATGAATCAAGTGGTGCGATTTCAAGGGGGTCTTCAAAGGACTTTGTACAAGAAAGTAAAAACGAAACTTTTAGCCATATTTTCTCTCATTAGATCCAATTAAAATTTTATGTTTGGAGTTCGAGTCAGTTGTTTCTACACGGAAAAGAGAAATCTCACTGGTGACAGAGGGATTTGTTATTGTGACTGGATGTCGGATACCAGTCGACCTAGCTGTGATTTAGTACCCGAGAGAAATCAGGGTAATAATCTCAGCCGAACGCAATGCTCACCACATTGCCACCTACAGTGTACTGTAGTATACCGTTACGGTATTGAATGAAGTGCTCTAACACGCTTCAAGGTCCTGATCTAATATGGACTGTTGCTCCAACAATTATTGCTATTATAATTATAAAATTTTTAGGAATGACAGAGAAGGCATTCGTGGAAGAGGTATTGCAATATACGTGGGAAAGAACATCCGGTACTCAGTCTTACTGATTCCAAAGACTGAAATTATGCAAGCTGTTGGAATCAAATTCGATGGTTTACATACTCCAATTTTCACTGTTTATTTCCCGAGAACGAAACTACCGTGTGATGGAGTGAATGCTTTCAAACGGGAATAGAGCAGCTGACTTATTTAAATGGATCTTACTCTATGGAGACTTAGATGACAGGCCTAGGTTATGGAACAACGCAAGGGCAAATAAGACTCGCAAAATTATCTACGGCGCAGTCTCGTAATGCAGCGTATTGATACATACAAATCCTTAACCTACACAGGCTCAGGTAATGGCTATTGTTCCACGTTTGACCTCTTAGTCAACGATGGCAAAACCAATATAGAAGATATTTCAGTCTTATGTGCGCTGTTCTCACATCAATAGGAGCAAGTGCAACCAATCCCATTACTTCCTTTTTGCTTCAAAAATACAAGCTGGTGTACATTCAGGAAATACCTAAACGAAATAACTGAACCCAATTGCTTAAATTTGGAAAGCGTCACGTAATCAACACTGGTAACATTTGGATTGAAATAAAATGCAGTACTCCACTAATTACTAAAAACATCATTCCTAATCCTGGATAATGAAATGCAAGAAAAAATTCCATAAGATGAAAATGGCAACGCTGCCGCTGTTCTTGTCTGAAACTGAACCATCTCAGTGCATTCACCCAGATGGATCGCTTTGTTATCTAATTTGAAGAAAGGATCGAAAAAGTTTTTTAAAATTTACAAGACTATTGAAAAACCAGAAACAAATCAAAACATCAATAAGAGTTGAAGGAAAACTAATAATCGGTTATTTGGAGAAAGGAGAACTTCTTGCTGAAAATGTTGCTGCAGCCCAGTGGACTGCCACACACCTAGGTAACGATCAGTCAGTCGAAGATACTAGCCAAATATCAAGAGTGCACTTTCACCATCTGATTCACTATACAAACTGTGGGATCTATACGGAATACTAAAAAACTTGAATAATAGGATAGCGCTCGGATATGACAAAATTCCAGTTTTTGTTTTAAAAACTTGCCAAGAAAAGCAATTGTCTTTTTGGCCTTCATTTTTAACTCCTGTCTCAAGCTTTCATACTTCCCGCCAATCAAAGGGGCGAAGACCAAAACTGATCCGAAAAATTATCGTCCACAAAGTTAGCTTCCGATAATGAGTAAATTATTCGAAAAAATTCTCATCGCGAAACTACAACAGCACTCAAAAATTAACAAAATTATCCCAAATTTCCAGTAGGAATGGTCCCTCTCAATATTGAAAAAGCATCCCATTCAGTGTGGCACAACGGGTTCATATACAAGATGGTTACATTCAAGATCAAGATAAATGGTAATATTTTCCGTCAAAGAGAAATTCAAGTAGGTGTGCCACAAGGCTCTTACTTAAGTCCAATTCTTTTCAACATATTGACAGCAGACATCCTAGAAGCTAGCAGTTTTCGCTAACGATACCTGTATTTATTCTATCGGCTCAGATACGCAATCGCCATTAGAAAATTTAAAAACAATTTTTGGATAAACTTTCTTTGTATGGCGCATTAGGATCAATGCTTCTAAAACCAGATAATTTTTTTCGTTAGCAAAATCAAAAAATAAATATGCCAGGAAAGAGTATGAATTTCATTGGTACTAGGATTCCTTGCAGATCCTCCAGCGACTATTTAGGCTTAACCCTTGACAAGAAACTTACATACAAAAATCAAGTAGAAAATATATTATTGAAAACCTCAAAGTGCCTACATTCATTATATCCACTTATCTGCAAGAAATGTCTTCTTTCGCAATCGAACAAATTGTTATTATATAAAACTACTATCCTACCAATTGTTACCTATGTTGCCCAGTATGGCATCAATGCGCAAAAAGTCACAGCGTGCAGATACTTTAACGAAATTAACATCAGCTTTTATCTACTCAACACTCTCATAACACCATCCTACGTACCCCTTTAGGATAAGATAATTTTAGTGTTTAGATCTGAGTTAGTGATAAGGTTTATAAACAAGATTTTTCTTTTGTTTAGAGTTTTTAAGGTTTTATGTAAAACACTTATGTGAAATCTAATCTTCGAGAAATGTCCCATTCCAATATCTGCTCAAATAAACTTACTAATAGTATATTATCAGCTTTTAGAAATTGACTAGAACACTCCGCTCAGGTTCATCCTAGGTGTACTAGGTGACAGCCTCGTGCATACATATGCCAAGCTTCATTAAAATCCAACTATTAATGGGAAAGTTATAGCAGTTCAAACTTACCAATTTCGTCCGAATTAACAGCATCCTAAGCCATACAAATAAGATGCTGACGTCATAATTAACGAGAATAATTGACATTCGAGTGAAATATTAAAATTACATTCAAGAAGAATCTAATTCTCCCCAGCCTTTTAAGGTTTTGTGTAAAACAAAACCTTATTAAAATCGATTCAATGTCTGTCTGTTTGTCTGTCTGTCTGTCTGTCACATCCACTTTTCTCGAGAACGGCTAAACCGATTCGAATGAAATTTGATGGACAGATGGGAACTATGAAATCCCACGCATACAGCGAGTGCATAAATTTAGGTGGAGATTAAAGGGGGGCTCCCCATACACCCAAAGGGGGGATTCAAACAATTTTTCCACCGGATTTAGTCATGTACGGTATCAAATGAAAGGTCTCGATTTGTACTTTCCGAAACTCACATTAGTTTTGGCATAAATTGCAAAGTGCGTGAGTAAGGAGTCAAAATGTACGCACTTAAAGTGAGACAGGACTCATTTTCGGAAACTACTCAACCTAAAAATCCGAAAAAAATCAGGGTGGTGCGCTTAGATGAAATCTAGGCCTCAAAATATGTCCCATTCCGATATCTGCCCAAATAAACTTACCAATAGTATATTACTAACTCTTAAAAATTTACTGGAAAACCCCCCTTAAATTCATCCTAGGACTTCCGAATTTTGCACCAGGATAATATTTGGCCATTAACGCCAAAGTTATAGCAATTCAAAATTAGCACTTTCGCGCGAATTGACTGCTTCCAAAGCCATGCAAATAAGTTGCTGATGTCATTGACATTCGCGTGAAATATTAAAATCGCATTTATGAAGAATCTACTTATCTGCAGCCCTTTTTAAGGTTTCGTGTATGTGAAATCTAATCTTCGAGAGATGTCCCATTCCGGTTTCTGCTCAAATAAATTTACTACTAGTATATTATCAACTTTTAGGAATTGACTAAAAAACTCCCTTTAGGTCCATCATAGGTGTACTAAATTTTGCGCCGACATAGAGGACAGCATACGCGTGTCAAGTTTCATGAAAATCCAACTATTAGTATCAAAGTTATAGCAGTTCAAACTTATCAATTTCGTTACGAATTAACAGCATCCTAAGCCGTACTAATAAGATGCTGACGTCATAATTAACGACAAAAATTGACATTCGAGTGGAATATTAAAATTCCATTCAAGAAAAATTTAATTTTCCCCCGCCCTTTTTTTTATATTTGATATAGGTTACATTCTTGGCATTTGCTAATATATTAATATTAAACTCAGAGTGTGAAGCGTATGAGGTTGCCTATTATCAAAACAGGGGTTTCCATCAAATGATTTATTTAAATCGCTTTTTAAAAAATAGAGGGCATTGAATTTTTTAGTGATGTGAGACGGAGCTGTCGTGCACTCGCCGCTCCTCACACCTTTTTCTTTTTCTTTAGCCTTTATTCCGTTCAGAAGCGGGGTCGGCTTGTCGTGATCGGTTTCGTCATTTTAGTTTATTAAATGCCTGATCAGGATGTAATCGCAAGGCGCTCCAGCGTATCAAGCCATCGTTGTTTCGGTCGGCTTTTTGGTTGCTTACCATAGACTTCGATGTTCAGAACAATATAGATAAGTGAATTCTCGTCAGTGTGAATTACGTGACCACCCCATCGAAAACGCCTCCCCCGCAGTTTTCCCATATCGATGGGGGATATTCTCATTTCAGACGTTATCAAAACGTGTCACGCCGCCAGTGCAATGCAACATCTTCGTCCCCATTAGCGCAAGACGTCGCGCATTGTCTTTTATAATCGGCCAACACTCAGAACTATAGAGAGCCTCAGACGGGCGACATTGCAGTAAATTTTAGATTTGGGACGTGCGCTGATACATCGATCACAAAGAACAGCAGTTGTGGAATGCCACCTCATCTAGTTTGTGTTTATGCGTGAAGCAATTTCATTACGCAGTTCTCCATTGGCTGATAGCATTAACTCGAGATATTTAAATCGGTGAGTTCTAGCAATGGCAGTAACCTGCCCCTCGAGATGTTTAAATCGTTCAGTTCTGGCAATGACAGTAACCTGCCCAGAACTGAGCGATTTAAATATCTGGGGTCAATGCTATCAGCTAATGGAGAACTACGTTATGCTCCTCACATAAAGAAACACAAAACCTTTTATACCTGACGTGCCAAGGTTCCGGTTTCCCGCCTTGTTTACAATGTATATTAAATATTTTAGTTAGCAATAAGCTGTAGGTATATGTAGACCAAAATTGCATGAGCTAAAAATCCTGATCTTCGAAATTATTACCTACGATTGTATATCTAGATTATATCAGATAAAGATAAAGATACTATTATTATTAAAAATATGAAATTGTCCCGAATGTTAGTTCGTATTCTTGGAAATTTCACACCTCATACCTTCAAATTTCATAATTATCGGTTTGTTACTTTTTGAGTTAGAATACCCTCAAATGTAGAAAACGCGTGGAAGTAAATGACGACAAGTTTTTACAAATATACCATTTACACAGCACTGCAAGTTAACGTAAGGACATAAAGCAACAACCTTCTGGGTTCTCGAGCCTGAGCCTGTACGAATAATCGCTCGGTTCTACACTCATAAAAACTAAGGTAATGATCTATCCAATGAAAAAATTGATTCTGGAAACTTTCTAATGTGGTTCTCACCCTTAACACTGTCGAATCCAAAATATTCAAGTTAGAAAAATAATCCAACTGCTTTGGACAAGACTACCTCTAAAGTGACCAAAACCAGCTTTAACCGCTATTAACCTTTATGGTTTTTCAGTAAACAATTTTCCATGCAAATATCTCCGGAGACTAAAAATTAATCACCCATATAACCAGCTTTAACCATCCCTTCAAATTTCGGAAACATTTTACTTTCAACTGTACCCTCCAAAGTATGTATATAACGGTACAATCAACAAAGATTCATCAAAAAGTAGCAAAGTGATGCAGATGAATATCTCCTTTAGTACCCACTCTGTTCGACCTTGCCGCCTCTCTCCAAACCGAAATCATTCTTCTAGCGCATCTACTTTATCTTGTGCTACCCACATGGTCCGGGACTGTTCATATCGTGAGGAAGTCATCTAGAAAGATACAGTCAATGGCAATAGCGGAGATCCATAGCTGGGCCGCGGGTTGATACCGGATGGTGAGCAGCATAAAGGCTACTCGAGTAAATAATGAGCAGTGGAAGGTTCTAGGTTATGATATCATCTGTCTGCATTTCATATTCGCTCACTGGAAACTGGCCAGAAAATCCCCGGGCAAAGTCAAAGAAAATTCATGATGGTGAAACGCCCCTTGCTACTTTTCCTTTGCGTCTGGATGATTTTCTTTCTGCTCTGCCGTCCTTGTAGGTTTCTCGATGAATACTTATTTTATGATTTTTCTTCGCTTGGTTGCATCGGGTATCGATAGACGGGAAAACTTGTGCCATATTTTCGGTTTACTTTTTTCCAGTTTCAGAATTTTAAATTTTCCAGAACTGAATACAAAGTGAAATAGACGTCTAGGGTAAGAATCACAATAAATTATTTGGCAAAGTCATGCTCCTCGCAAAAAGTGGAAAAGACGTTTGAGTTTCGTATGAATTCTGCAGGCAATTGAATCAAACAGATTTTTATCCTAATGAATGAAATTGTCCAAATTCATATATTTGCCAGTCATGCTGACAATATTGAGCACGTAATGTGAATGTGGTTCAACTAAATTTTTGGCCTCCTCTTTCAGTTTCTCAGTTTCGTAGAAAACAAAGCCACTACCCTAATCTACCCCTCCTGCAATACTCTGTATTCTTTGTTTCAGTGCTTCTTTAAAGCAGTTTCCAGAATTACTGAAATTCCATTTCATCCAAAATATTTGCTAGAATGACCTTCGTATAGCCCCGAGGCAATCAGTTGTGATCATACAATCATATTTCTTCTTAATACCGTAATAACAGCGGAAAGGAGCCCTCCTTCAAACATTCTAGGACAGGAAAAACTTTCGCACTCACATCATCCTACTCAAGTTCGAGAGTGAGTGGTTTTCCGAAAGTTTTTCTTGTGGAAATACTTTCCATTCCACTTAAGCCGGACCATCAGCATCGTCATGAGGTCATCAGGAAACCGTAAAAGTGGAACTAAAAGTAGATAAAAGAGAGCAATAATATACACGGAAATGGATGAGTACTGGAAGGCGTTAGTCATTAATGTTTTCAAATGGAGCATGTCCCGACTGAGGATATTAAAAAGGGAGTAGTCTGTAGCTCAGACGAAACAGCTTTTAGTGTTGGAAACTTTTTAAGAGTGTAGTAATCCGAAGCCTTGGCAAATGGGGCTAAACACATAGGTGCAAAAGTATTTTATATAGATAGGATACCGAAAAGGTATGTCGTGAACGGAAATAACTGTTAATTTCGGAGGATGTAAAGAAAGCAATATATTCCGGTTGAAAAATAGGGTAAGAAACTGGGTCAAGTAGTCGTCGCCATCGTAAGCTAGCGGATGTGAGAATGACACCATTATAGGTGTGCAGACATCAATCAGATGTGTGAATGTATGATCAGCGTGAGGCGAAAATATTTTCTTCTTTCACATTTTTCTATGCCCTGGAATTTTTAAAATACTGAAATGTCATGCTGGCTAGTAGAAGAACGGTGTACTGTTGTAAAAAACGTGTCATTTCAGGTGAAACTTAAAGAAAGACGTTGGGCATGGATCTGAACTTCGAGTTTGTAGGTCAAATGAATTAGGACGGTGTTATTGTTCATTTTCGCACATATATGACACCCCGCACTATGAATAGGGGACCACCCGACTTTTAACCACCCGAGCGATGTAAGAGGCACCAATCTGGAGTGAATCTCACAGCGAGGATATGAAGACTTGGGTACGGTGGTAACTAGGAAAAGTAGAGGTCGGCGGAAGACAAGACGGCAGTTTATCATCTTCATACAAGATGAAGGGTTATAGGGTCACCGATATGGGGCATAATGTAAGCGGCATTAGACGGTCCCATAAAAAAGACCTTACGCACAACCGCGGAGCCAAATTGGAAAATCTTTAGGACAGGAAATGGACATAACGACTGTTAGGCCGGAGATCACTATATATCCACGAGAGGCGAAGCCTTGCAAAAGCAGTTCGACTTTATCGGATTACAAAAATCAGTGGTAAAACATTAAGGTAACTTTATGGTGGAGCACTAACCACCATAATCAGCCTAAGTGTTGGGAGCAGGAGGAGTAACAAGAGGCCAGGTTATGTGCAAACTTAGGGAGCAGCTGGTCTCAGGCGGCGCTTTAGGCGCCTTGGCTTCGGTCATATTATGAAGGCATGCATAGGTTTGTATGAATGACAGGTCATAGAAATGCTGGAGATAGGAAGTAGAGGATCATATTAGCAAAGAGTAAAAAGCGGAGCCTACTGCCTACTGTGCAAAAAGAAGGAGGGTATGGCCATTGATACATTATAGGCAGCAGTAGTGTCCGGAATACAGAAGAGTCCTTAACGAAAATAGTAAGTGAGGTTGATAAAAATAAGGCGGTGCAGGATTTACTCTCATAAACCATCCGCGAGAAAGATGTCAATGTGCGAAAAATTAATAAGCCAAATAGAAACCACGGTTGTGGAATTTTGGTCAAAAACCATGCGAGGAAAGCAGTATTATTGGCTTGTGGCGAACAAGCCCTCCAGGAAATAATGGAACATCCGGAGGAAGCATTGATCAGGACAAACTGGGAGGAAAGCCACACATTTAGCTGCTATGGTGCGCCCCGTCGTGGGCTGAAAATTATAGTAGGAAATTAACGCGTTGACTCTTGAATCGGACAGCCGGACAACGAATATGAAATATAACTTGTTCTGATCGAAGTGTTTGCGGAGCTGGGGGTGATACTCGTTAATGGAGGGGCCTGGGGTCTACAGTGGACCCAACATACGGGGGCACCGTTTTAGCTAGAAAAATTTTGCGGCTAATCAAGGAAGAATATATCCCCAGTGATCACCAAGCAATTTGCATGGGCGCATTGAACTCATGTAACTTGTCCGCACCTTCTGAAAGAAGCGGTTGCCACTTGGTTTCCTAACCATCAACGAAAGCAAACAGCGGTTCAGTTCAGCGAGTGCATAACACCTTCAGTAACTGGAGGGAAGGAACAGGAGGAACTGCAGAAAATATATGGTAAGATTTGCGGAAAGTGAGCCCCAGGTTTGTACGACATCCTTAAACGAGTGTTTAAGTTGGCACTGAGTCCGAACCCTTCGTGAACACCTTCGACCTGTGCCTAAAAAAAAGGAATGTTCCGCTCAGTGAAAAAAGCCAAAAATGATGTTGCTTCTCAAATTCAATAAGCCACCAGGAGATCTAGCATTATATCATCCTGTCTGTCTGTTGAACGCAGTGCAGAAGATGATGGGGAGATTCTTCTACAACAGACTGCTACTCACCGTTGCAAGTATTAATGGCTCGTTGAAGCGCGGTGTGGATTGAAGCACCCATGCTATGGTGAATACAATAACTATCGCGGCTGTTTTGACGTATTGGCATTGGATGCCAAAAATTAATTTAACTCTGCCAACAGAAATTACTGACATATATGTTCCTGGATATTGGGTTGCTTCGTAAAAATACAGAACGGTTGATGAGGAGAAGAAAAGCAGAGAACAGGAGATGCACGAGTGCCCAAAGGCAAACCCACTCCACAAAATAATACCTAAAGGGTGGTGCCGCTGGGTTGAGACTAAACAGACCTATTTTTAGTGAAACGGAATCCTATACGCTCCCGGTTCTGCTCCTATATTTGTGTGACTAAACTGAAGAGAATACGTCGTTGAATGAAAAAAAAAATACTCAAGGTGTGAGTATGAGTTCAAAATATATATACCTACACTTTTTTTGGAACCGCCCAACCACCAATCTGTTAGCAGTGAGCGAATGGACTCTCGGTTCTCGATATGCCTCCAGCATGGTGTCCTTCGTGGTGAATAACATCTAATGCTATAAATAATTTAGTGAGGGAAATTGCGCCCCAGGGCAGATGCAGTATGCTGGAGTCGCTTAACTCAGCTCAGGTATCCAGAACAGGGTGCACGGCGAGGTCGAAGATCCCAAGTCGATAGTGACGCCACTCGCGATGCGGTCTCTAAGCTAACGGCGACTGTAGGTACTTTGCGTTCAGGAATTAGATCTCGATCGCGGTCATGGTTGAGGTCTGCTTCCCGAAAAGGGCGTTCGGGTAGTGGCACGCCCCGACCTTCATCAGCCTCGACAATTTGCTGGTACTACCGTAAATTCGGAGCTTATGTCAGTACAACAAAAAACTAGGCAGCGGCTACCCGAAGTGCAGTACCACGTCCTGACAATTTGCGACCTTCTGAGCAGGCGTTGCTTTCTGGTTATCACGAGATCGAAGGTGTCGGTTCTCCCCGTACCCTGTCCAAACACGTTAATACCGCAAAACTTGCAACTGACTGCCTCTCCCATCCGCACTACAAGGAGGTGGACATGAGTCTCGCACTGCGCCGAATATATTCGTGGCGATTCGTTTTCGCTGACATTAGCACCCCCATTTTAGGTACAGACTTCCTGTCACTGTGGGCTGTTGGTGGGCCTGCAGAGTAACGCCTTGATAGACCCCACAACCTTTTTTAAAGTCGTCAGGATTTGTTTTCAAGAATATTGGCCACCATCGCATTCGCGCATTCCTGAGAAAATATCGCAACATCACTGCTGAAAGTACTTTCTTCCAGTTGGTTAAAAATAATGTGCGTCACCTATCACCCCAGAAGCTAGATGTTGCAAAGAAAGACTGCGATGATTTCATGACTTTCCGCATTCATCGATAAACTGCAGTGTTTTCGCGACCTTGGATCTGGCCAAATCGTATCACTAAATTCCTGTTACTTTGTTACCTGATACCAACAAAATATTAATGATAACTGCGAAATTGATAAAGAGTTGGAATTTCCAAAATATAATAATATATAGAATAAGGGTCTTGAAGTGGGAAACACTTCATTCCAAACCCTAATGGTACACTACGGCAGACAGTAGGAGGCAATGTGGTTAGCATTGCGTTCGCCCGAGATTATTACCCTGATTTGATGCAGGAACTCATTTACAGCTGAGTTGACTGGCATCCGACATCCTGCCACGATAAAAAATCCCTCTGCCACCAGTGAGATTTGAACCATAACCTTCCGCTATGACAGCCCAATAATCTAACTACTTGAGCCATCCGCACACAAATATATACTCATTATTATTAATTTTATTTAAGTAGATATCATAATGGAATATTTCGGAGCCTAGATACCGTACGCATGGACCATCCTAATGGTTCTTTGAAGTAGTCGGCCCTTTTCGGAGCCCCGCACTCCTCGGCTTTACAACCACGGTCAAAACTAATATCTGCTTAGTAATCCTAAAAACCTTTCATTTGGTCTGTCACATGGCTATATTTGGTGAAAAAAGGATTCGCGTCTCTCCTTTATGATATGAGGACATCCTTAAGTTCAACGTACTCCAATGTAATTTACTGTATGCGTCGGTGTTTACAGTTCCACGCTTTCTACCGTATCAATCGGTGTAATCGTTTTTGAAAAAAGTGCGAGTGACAAACAGACAGACAGACGGACACGGAGACAGGCAGTAAACCGATTTTAATAAGGCTTTGGTTTGAACTTCTGAAATTTCCCGTTCTTCTATTTCATCTCATCGTTGAGAAAAGCGTTGGCCCCTCACGATTATTGAGGCGTTTAGTAAAACAAAGCCAAAATAACGCTACCCTTTGCGGGCTGACCAAGTTGGCGAAACTGGCCTTTATACACGGAATTTGAGCGTAAATTGTCATTTAATTTGTTTACAGCGTATTCTATGATTTTCATAATGGACAAAAATATCGAACAAATATAATAATTTGCTTCAAATTTTGCAATCTGAATATAACTTTATCAAGAATACGCTCATTTAAATGTTGGTACACTACGCTCAAAATTGGTCCAAATACGATGAAAAATTTACCTCCCAATATCTTTAATTGAAGTTAGCATCTATAAAATCGAAAAATGGTGACTGAGAGAAAACGCCGTTGAAGAATTAATTCGCACATTTACGTAATTGTTTGCGCATGAGACCCATTCTGCTTAACTAATGCCGACAAAAACTTAGCACTGTAAAGGTGACTGAATTCTGACTTCACATTTTAAATTGCATTATGACTAGCGATTTACGAGTTTGAAATGCGCACCAGTCAACAAATTTCAGAATGGCGCCTTCCAAGTGAATCAAAACAGAATAATAGAAGATACGCGAGGAGGACTGAAGTGGATTTCGTCAAATATTTCGATAATTGGGTTAATCGCCAACATATGTATATGTCTTATTTCAGAGAAGAGCTTACTAGCCAGTGTAATAAATTTAAATGAATAAAATATATTTTGTCGATACTGTTTGGACATAAGTGTAATGGACAAATTTCTCTATTATCTGCTCGGAGCAAATGCATTCAATTGTACGCTAACACAAAGATGCATGTACATAGCATAACATTGCGATGCTAAATGGATAAACAAGTCGGGGCACTGGAACCGGATTTGTATGAAGCTTGGCATCCGTATGCGCGATACTCTCCTCTATGCTGGCGTACTTTACTTTAGTACTCCTAGGCCGAACTTATGGAGGTTTTCACAGTCAATTTCTAAAGGTTGATAATATACTATTAGTAAGTTTATTTGAGCACATATTGGAATAGGACATATTTTGAGGACCGAATTTCATATAAGCGTACTGTGCATACTGTGTTGTGTCGTGAATGAAGTGCTCTAACACACTACGAGGCCCTGATCCAATATGGATTGTTACACCAACGATTACTATTATTATTACACACTCTAGACTCTACTTTTTTGAAAGATTCTCTAAAATTTTAACATTCTATGTACTTATATAGATTTCTCCATTTTGGGTATTTACAGTCAAGTTTTCAGAAACAACGATTGAGGAAACTTGAAAACATTGACCTATTTATGCTCTGATCTCGATGGGATTGTTGCAAACAACGTAGAAGGAAGTCGGAAATAATGACTTTTTGGGCCTGGGAACAATGATACTGTCATTAAATCCACCAACGCATTCCGAAGAGTTGGTATTAAAAAACTGCAGCAACTGCACTTCATTATACTTTAAATCGACAATGACTATTTGCCCTAAAATATTAACTCGTCGATGTTTGCTGTTCGAAATTTGTAAGCCATTATTGTCATTACATTTCATTCTCACATAACAAACTTCTACATGTTCCCTAAAAATACTCCACTTACCTTTTGAGACAAAAACATATATGCTAGCTGGTTCGGTGTTGCTAGCCGAACACGTATAATTGCCCGAGTCAGCTATTTGGGGCTCCCTAATTATCAGACGACTCTGCGTACGTGTTCCAGGTGTTGTTTCGATTGTAATATCTCGTCGGGAATCGTAATAATTAATTAGATGATCATTTTTCTGCCAATACACGTACTGTGGCGGTGTCGGACTCTGAAATTAATAACAACATGGTAACATATAAAGTCAACGATATTCAATTAGTGAAATTAAGGAGAAACAACAGAAGATGTAGGGCCACTAGGGGAAGATATATGACAATATCTGTTAAACCTGATAGGAAATCGTAATTAGTAGGATAATATTCTGCAGAAGTTTGTTTATTAGTGAAGTATTCTCATATAGTTGTTACTGGAGTGTATATTATTACTGGAAGACATCCGCATTCACGCATTTTTTTTACGTAATTCCTAGGTATATTTATTACAATAAGGTCCTTTTGTCTTCTTTTCACGGACTTGCTTCTGGATCTTACAAGTCCCTAGCAAAGGGCAAAAGGACTACTATTTATCTTTCCAGTTTAAAATTAATGAAAAAATAACACGTGGACTTTTTGGAAATTAGTAACGGAGAAATATTTAGATTCCATGCACCAGAAACCAAAGATTAAACAGCTATCCGTAGCAAAGGCTAACGCAAGATGTATAACAAAAAAAAATCACTTTACTGTAACGTTTAGTATATGTATATGTACCAGGCTGCTGATTATTAGAAATTTCTCAAAAATTGTGAGAAACTAACTTTTGTTTGCTTTCCCAGAAGGTATTTATTTTAGATAAAAACATTGACCTTTCGAAACATACGAGGTCTCATCAAAAGTTCCAGGACTTTCCTAATAACTCTTTCTTACAAATATTTACAATTGTTCTAATTTATTCCCTTCAAGATACTCCCCTAGGAAGCAAATAGACTCCCACCGGTGCTTCCAGTTGTGCGTGCATCTTGAAAACTCAGCTTGTTGTTGTTCCAGCATTTTTCCTTGATCTCCTCTATTGGCTGAAACCGCTTTCCTTTCATTGGGTAATTGAGTTTTGGGAACAGCCAGAAGTCACACAGAGCCAGGTTAGGAGAATAGGGGAATGGGTAAGGATTGTCATCGAGTTTTTGGCAAAAAACTCACGAATGATGAGCGCGGCATGACAAGGAAAACGGCTCGCCTATTGCCCACATTTCTTCAACTTCTCAACTTCGAATCGAAGAAGATAGTGAGCGTCACTTTAACGGTTGATCTCAACTGCTGAGCCTTTTTGACTTTCACTGGGAAGACTGTATCTTGGTTTCCACGTCGTAGCCATAAATTTAAGACTCGTGATATGTAATGATGGTTTTCAAGAAGTCCCCATTGTTTGAAATAATTAAACTCGCCCTTTTTCTATTCGTTGGTGTTATTTATTGGTCTTGCAAATACCGATATTTCGGGAACCACTAAAAAGCCTAGTGTTGTTAGCACTGACGAAGAGTACAATGGTTCCCGAAATATCGGTATTTAAAAGATCAATAAATAACACCAGCGAGTAGAAAAACAAGTAGGAATACCGAAAGCTCGCGCTTTGGGTACAAATATTTTGTGTTCATATAAGGTGATATAAGAAACTTCAACGCACATCCCCAATTGCCGAATACTGTACATATATAGGCACGTATATGAATTTTGTACTTCTGGGATGGATATAGGGGGGGTTTGCGGGTAAATGTGGAAATATACTATTATTAACTTTATTTTTACATATATCGGAACCGGATGTATTTTGAGGCCCTTGATTTCATAAGGATGCATCACTGTGTTTTTTTTCAGATTTTTCGGTTGAATAGGTTCTGAGAACGAGACCTGTTAACTTTTTGATGGTCATATTTTGAACCCTCTTTCCCCTTTGTTTTACCCGATATCAAATATAGAGCCATTTTCGAAAAGTACTAATTGAACCCTTTCATTTAATACCCCGCATGACCACATTTTATGAAAAAAAATTGTACCCTGCATTCACATGTATTCATTCCCCCCCCCCCTTAAACTTAACACAAAATTGCGCCACTTCTCCCTGACGACCACGAAAAAAAACACGAACCAGCTATCAACATTAACGTGAAGAAGCGAAATTTGAAAAGTCCTGGAACCTTTTGATCAGACCTCATAGGTATCTTAGTCTACCAGTTTTTAAATCTACAATATTGCTTTAAAAGATTACATCTCAAAATTGCCAAGGATAATTGGTGCCCTCAACTACATCTTGACGTTTTTAGTTAAATTATATACTCTAGGGGGTCAATTTCACATTTCCCTATTTTTACACTGTCGACCATATCTAATTTATTTATCCTGTTCAGCTGCTTGACTACTCTCAGCCTCGTGAAGATACTGCATGAGGACGGTTACTAATCGTTTCGGATGGGCTTCATAACATTTGTTGCAATCAGGGCAACTAATTTTATATTTACCGCCCTTTACTTCCTTCAGTTTCAGGCCGGCAGACATTAACAATATTATGGATATCCTTCTTTTTATACCATTTTATGATGTCGCAACTAAAATGTGTGTGTCCCTCTTATATTCCGCCGTTCTTAATTGGATAGATTATTGCAAATATATGCCGCTATTTTAAAATTTTCTTTTCTGTCTGCCACTCGCATAGCGCATCAACCATACCTTCACGTCATCGTTATCGTCCTCCAGTAATGTGCTTCGCAGATATGGTCGACTGCTGCAACCTCGTTCACTACAGTAATTTACTATCATCAGCATATTGGTATATTTTATCAGAATGCGATGGACACCAAAAGTTCGTGAAGAGAAAGAAAAAGACGAAGCATCGACAAATGGTTTTCATAACTGCCTGAAATACCTGATACAGCCCCAGTCACAAAAGTTCAGAAAGACTGGTTCTACGATGAATGTAATGTAGCAACGGAACGGAAAAATGCTATCACGAACTTCGTCAAGTAAAGGACTTACTTCACACCAGAAAAGGGAAACCTGGGAGAACCAACAAAAGTAAGAAAAAAAAGTACAGGGAGCAACCGCACCAGATGCGCAAGTTTTACCAACAAGTCAGCGGAATGGAGCCATAACCACCTCGATTCTTAGCCTGTCAAGACAACAAGGGAAATCTGATTTCCGAGCGTATGGTAATTTGATAAACTGCTCAACAATCAAAATGTTGGCCCGTTGGAAATCCCGCGTACTAAAAACGACGAACACATACTGCCAACATCAATCATGAATGGAAAAGTTACCCTAGTCATAAGCCACCAAGCGCGGGTGGAATTGCAGCCGAATTGGTTAAATATGGAAGCGACCAATTGCACCAAGTGTTCATCGACTTACGCTCAAAGTGTCCGGCAGTGAATGGAAGAGGCATTATTTGTTCCCTACATGAAAAGGGGGATATCACGTAGTGTAGCAATTATGGAGGTATAAAGTCCCTAAGTCCCTTCTATAAGATATTCTCCACTATCCTGCAGGGACACATATTCTCATCAGCCCATACCAAAGACGTTTCACTCTAGGTAAATCTGCCACAAATCTGTGCGGCAATCGGTGTTGGAATATTACTATTGGTTGCACCATCAGCTTCAAGGCATCCTATATAGCATAGTCAGGGTAAAACTGTACAATACCAAGAGAGGATTCGATATTCTTATTAAGTTGATAAGGTTGACTAGGATGAACCTGACTGATGTGCGAGGCCAGATAAAACCAGCAAGACCACTCTCGAAAACTGCCTATGGGATGCCCTATCATGCATCCTTTTTAACCTGCCCTGGAAAAGTGATCCGCGATGCAGAGGTAAATGCGAGAGGCATCATCTTCTGTAAGTGCACCTAACTACTGGCCTATGTTGATGAT
This sequence comes from Hermetia illucens, assembly GCF_905115235.1. Lineage (NCBI taxonomy): Eukaryota > Metazoa > Arthropoda > Insecta > Diptera > Stratiomyidae > Hermetia > Hermetia illucens. Next base: position 84,123,179 of record NC_051849.1, on the reverse strand, counting down.
ATTGACATTACGGGAAGAACAAGCGCAGACGTAAAATTGTCTCATCCTGATTGAGTAGGTGGCACGAGATCTTGGGCTGTACATTAATCAAGAAAAACGAAATATATGATGGCAAAGTCAGCACCAAGAAAACAAGAAGCAGCACGTCAAATAAAGACAGCATAAATAGGAGACTACAACTTTGAGGCAGTTTACAATTTCTCATGTCTGGGGTCGAAAATCACAACCGATAACAGCTCGGGTGACAAAATCCACACACGTTTGTTGGTGAGCCAAAGCAGCCTATTTCAGCTCGCAAAAACTATTCCGCTCTAAACGTCTGACGATAGGGTCTAGGTACTGCCCTAGACAATGATCTTGCCAGTCATTATGTATTCCTCGGAGACGAGATAAAAATCCTCCGAATAATTTTGCCCTCACAAGGGAATGGACGAATCACTAACCTACACAACGACGAAATCTATCAGTGATACCATGGCCGTCTGTTGTGGATAAAATCCGGCTCAATAGATTGGGGTGGGACGTTCACTTAATCTGTATAGATGGATTTCCAGCCCGAAAAGTCTATAAGAGCAGTACCTATGCTAGAGAAAGAGGACATGGTAGACCATTCCTCAGATGAGGCAATGGCGTAGGCTCCAGGCAGCTATTGGGGATCGAATTTGAGGACCTCAGCCCAAAACCGGGAGCTCCTTATTAAGACAAACCTAAACCCGATTGCGATTATTGCGACATCGATGATGGTGGTTGGTGATAATTTTATTTCTGATAGCGGCACTGCGGACTCAAAATATGTGGCCCCAAAATGTGAAACAGATGTCGTTCTCAAAAAATTGGCGTCAGTATAAAAATATAAGGCATAATTTTGGAAAGTTTGAAGAAAATTCAACTATTACTAACTTTCATTGAAGGTGAAAGTTTATATATATATATATATAAATTTAGCCAGATGTATCAGTACCACAAGAACATAGGAATATTTTAATATTTCTTTACATGAGATAAACCCAAAACCTTTCAAGCTGAAGCGTCCAGCTTGCGCTATTTCTACTTGTTTTATTGCATTAATACACATTTTATATTGAGTTCGTGCTCTTCTAATCTAAGGTTGGGTTAAGTGAAGAGCATTAGAAAGTTTGTCAACTGCAGTACCAATAATCTAGTAATGGTTCCAAGGAACTAATAAATCAATTCAATTATACTTTTGCTTTACCTCCACTTAAAACTTCCTGGGTGGACTTCTTGAGCAGTATAATGTCTTCAAAGTCGACTTCTAAATCCTTCTCGTGAAATTCATGGAAAATCCTTTCTTGCTAAGTAAAGGAGCAAATTAACTTGCCTTGACTTGTATACTTTCCACTGAAACTTTTTCAGACGTTTACAAGTTGCTTGCCCTAGTTCTCAGCGAAGATTAAAACATTTCATTTTCCAATTAAAGTCATGTCAGAGCTCACAATATAACTTCCATCCACATCGATCGAATCAACCAGAGTAAAGCTAAGCACAGTCGACTTTAGAATAAACATTATCCGTTATCGTCGTTGAAACTTTTCTCATTAGACATCAACGACAGAATTTCAAGTTTGTGCTCATATATATCTTGCAGTGGATGGAAAAAAATAGGAAATAAAATATAAAATATGACGACAGGGGAGGCAACGTATCACAACAGCAGCGACGATAATGTGCGCGACATTATGCCGTCAATGTGTCTTCGCCATTGAACTAAACACCCAACCGACTTTACTGGCGCCCTACCTACTTGTGCTCGACATGACCTCACCTTAATGAGATACAAATGTTTTTCGTATGTAACACACCCCCACGCGCCGGGGGTTGAATGACTTTCTCTGCAGGATGACTTAACCCTAAATTTAAGTTTTGAATGGAAGTATCCTGTTATATGATAATTCATAGAAGAGATAATGTGATCATGTATGTGGCTAGCATGCATTCATTCATGTACCATGTGTCCTTGAAACCGCCAGAATATGTAGGTTTTAGCAGGGTTCCCAGAAATATTCGCATTTATGGTATCTAACGGATTTTTTCACTGCAATAATGTAGTAAAATCTAGAAGGGTGTTCTGCAGTTGACCTTAATCGAATAGTCTTAACGAATGAAAGTCCTACCTATACATTTATTGTTGGAAAAGAGGCTTTTCGTATTCTAGTGTCAGCATATCAAAATACTCAGTCCAAACTCCAATTTAACCGCATGAATCCTATCTGCAACAACGAAGAGCTTGCAGCGTTTGTTACTTAGTCAGTACTTTAGTTTCATAGAAGGACGATATCGTGCTCTGTGTTAGTCTATTGCCTCTACGCAGACTTCGCCAAACTTACAATATATCTGAACGGAGCCACCGCGAACAAGAGTACTTCTCCAGGGTTAACATCAACCTTGAATACTGTCGCGGTGCATTATCATCACATGTGACACATGTATATTGCCTCCCAAGAATAATAATTTTCGCATAGTATATCAATGTATAATGTGCAGATGAAGTGACTCCTGGAAGAGAATGGGGCTGTAACGAGGAGTAATGATGGTGTGCTTCTTCGCATTCACACAATATCATGCATGGTGGTGGTCTAACCTGTTCCATAATGGAAGGCACTTGAGCTCCACTCCATCACGATGTGTTCTTGAACTACGTATTCGTGCGTGAGCAAGTGCCTGGGCATTGAGATAGTGATTGCCCCATGTACCAAGTTTTGCCCTGAATTTCTGAACCTAGACATGATTTTATTGCTTCACATTCTCAATATTTACTTTCGGTCCTGCGAAATTGCACATAAAGTCCTTGAGTGTTTCCCTAACAATAACGAGTCCTATTTATTCCCTGCTCTTGCGATGTTGATACTGCTCATATTTATACAGTGCCGGGAAATAATGGAGGCACACCAAGTTGAAAATAACACAGAATTGCATACTCATGCTTGAAGAGCACCTCCAGAAAGGTGGAAGTTGAAGCTACCATACGAAATTATTTATATACCTAAACGACAGATTTCAAAATTTTTGAATCATTCTACATCGAATGAACAACCATTTTCTAACTCAAACTAAGGTGAACTTATAAAAATTACATGAACCACTCCTGATGTCTTTCAAGCCTGTTTAAAGTTGACTACACAAGTGTTCAAATTCGCTAACCATAAAGCGCTGTACGTCCTTTTGAGGCTTCACTTTCACTGAAAACATTCAGGCAACGTGCACTCAAGTAAAGCACCCTTCTGGTTTTTATTGCTTCAATGGTGCTCATCTGTTAGAATAAGGAACTCAGCGATTTTCCGTCAACCTCCTCACTTTCCCCATTTCGAGGGCCACATACGATGCTCACATGGTTGCACCCGATAAGCCCGGAATTTATTACTAAGAAATTAAAATCTCCCCAGGGTACTTCACTTGATAAGTAGATCACCTGAGACCTTCAATTTTAAACTGCAGGTGTGAAGTATCAAAAGTTGTTTCATTTCATGGTATAAAACCTTAAGAGGGCTGACGGCCAGAACACATCAAGTGGCCTTAACACTGAACAACAACCGTCTGAGTGGTTTGGTAGCATCATTAATTGTCAAGAAGGATTCACCCTTAATTAGTGGTTGGATGTGTACATGAAGACAATTGAGAATTTGTTTGAAAATGAAAGGTGAACGTGTTGAGTTACTTGCGGGGATTATCTGCAAGATTTAGTCCACTTTTCAAGTGGTACTCTTAAAGAGCTCTTCAAAATGTTAAACACTGACTTAGGGCACAGCAGCACATATCTACTGACTGAAAGAAAGCAGAAAAAAAAATTCTGAAAATTGCAGGAACTTTCCATATTAACTGTATTTTCAATACTATGCCAAATTTGGGGATAAAGAAATCACTATTTTTGAGAGAAGACAAATAAAGATATTTCTACATACATTTTCATAAAGACATTTTTGAATTCGAAAGACACCCTCATCCTCAAAGAGCCAAATGACTATGCATTCTTACATTTTAATTTCAGGTATTTTCCATGTAGAAGTAACGTGATTTTCAGCCCAGGAGTTTACATTCTATGTTTCTTTTCTTTGATGGTTAGTTCTTAGAAGTATCCTTACTGGAATAATGTTTTTCCAGAAAAAGATAGAGAGTGGAAGCGGCAAAATATGAGCATACATTAAAATTCTGAAAGCGTGACCTACGTAGAGTATAGACAAATATTATATTCAAGGCCAGCTATGGATGGGGATATCAAAAGGTACTGAACGCACGGCTCGGGCAAGGGAAGTTTTGACAGAGATTGATATGGGTACCCATATTCAGTGACGTGAATTTTGTACGGGCGACGTAAAGTTTTCCAAAAAGTTGATTTTCGATCTCGATTTCTATCTTACCATAAAATTGAAAAAGTGTTGAAAGTAAGGATTTGTGTTTGATTAGTTTTGCTATAAATTCAGTAAAATGGAAAACGTATAGGAAAACAGGGGAGATCACCCGAACGCTTGGTGTAATTTATATTAATAACAATAACGAAATTATCTGCCTTTAATAATGCATTCAATCATTTGCTTGAAAAGGTCAGTTGCCTTTAAGGTAGCACAACCAATACCAGAAACATTCAGTACTGACATAAAATTTGCACTATAATTTGACTTAAATCAGCAGCCAAACTACAGTAGGCGAATGTGGCATTCGGGCTTGCAGAGGATCTCCATTAGGGTTCTTCATTTTGGCAAGAAATTAGCGACACACTTTGTTTGATCAACTGCTATTATATGACGATTTTTAACAGAGACTGTCGGACAAAATTGTCTAGCTAACAATAGCCTGACTACCAAAAATTCATCGCTACTAAATTTTCGGGCTGCTTGAAGCCTTATGTGTGCTGAAGTATTTCTCCCTCGTTGATGCTTGGTATGTTTAACCAACTGCAATCCAATTCCCCTATCAAACTTCACAATTTCTCAAAACAGGTAACGAAAAGTCGGAATATGAAAAGCTCGACGCTTGAGGTATATTGTGGTCAGCTTATGTTAGAAAGTTTCTGTGAAGGTTTTTCCATTCGCGTATAGCAAAATATTCAAAATATTGCTTCATATACTGCAACACTAAAAGATATATGTACAAATTAAAGACATATGTATGTAAATATTAGGATCGGCGGGCCCCGGTCCTGTCGAGAAATGGGGAGGGGGAAGGGCGTAAGTAAATTAGTCCGAGCAAAACAAATACTGGAAAGAGCAAGGAACTCGCAAGAACCCTTCGGAAGAAGCCCATTGATATCTGCGCTCTCGCTACTTTGGTAGCCCACACACTCAATAGGATGTTGGTATTGCCATCTCAGAGGGGCTTCTGCGACGCTATTAAAAATAGGTCGACCTGATGCCAAGAAAGATGCCTTTTGGCAACTTCTCGATGGAAAGACTTGTAACGTGTCTGCTAATGACTATATCATCTTTGTCAGCGACCAGGTGCTATGGGGGAAAAGGGTTTGGAGCACACAGTGAGGGTGGCGAGCGTATAATTGATTTTCCGGGCACCCATGGCCTTATACTTATAAATACATGGTTCATCAAACGATTGTCTCATCTTCCTACATTTTATAGTGGGAACAGTCAAACGCAAATCGACTAAATTCTCATAAGACACCGACATTTTATCACCGTCACTGATTGCAAAGCCGTTCCGAATGAGACCATCCCACCTTAACATTGGCCGCGGATTATCGTTTTGCGGATCAAGCCATCGATAAAACAGCGTGAGGAACGCACTGGCCCGCTGCGCATTAAATGGTGGCTGATATTGTAACAAAGATTATTTCGATGCTTAGATACTGTGTACACCAACCAACATAACTTTTTTCAGATTTTTTCGGATGGTTAATTTCTAAGAATGGTTCCTTTAAGTAATTGATCTCTTTTGGAGCTCCACACTCCTCCCATTTGCAACCAATGCCAAAATTAATACCTACTTCGGAAACTTTTCATTTGACAGCTCATGTATCCATATGTGGTGAAAAAAAAATTGGCACCCCTTTTCTAGGTGTATGAGGAATGCCCGGTAAATTTAACATGCACTAATGTAATTATCTCTATGCATGGAGGTCAACAGCTCCAAGCTTTCTAGTGACTTCGTCTCAATGGATATAACCTTTTCTGGGAAAAGTGCATATGACAGACACATAGGCAGAAAGACAGGTTTTAATACGATTTTGTTTTCAACAAAATCTTTAGAAGCTGAAAAATGAAAAATAAGATCTTTGCATTCGCGACCCCCCTTCCAATGAGCTTAATTTATTGTGGTATTTATGAATTGATATAGGATGATGATGCCATATACGTCTTAGAGTACAATAGATTCACAAGAAATGGAAGACTTTCACATTTTATAACTGATAGATGGATCGTCTTTGATCTCCAGAATTATGCCCCCATTTATACCGGTGGCAATCTTTATACTTCTAGAATTAATTTAAAGTGTATGAAATAGAAATGGAGGTTGCTATTGTCTGTGAATAGTGCAAGTTACTCCATCCAGGCGTTTTCACAACCGATACAAGCAGAAAACTTCTTTAGCCTTTGGAGGTTAAGATCTTTGGTTTCTATATTGGATGTTATGTCGCTCCAAGTATGAAAATACCAGAGTATTGCATATACTAGACAGACCGTTTCGCCAAAGAGCCCAATCCCAAAAATTATTGCTGGTGGCTTCAACGCCTTGACAGCGGGGTGGGGAAGCTGGAAAATAAACAAGTCGGGAAACCGGGAGCTAGACGCTTCAGGTATGAAAGGTTTTGTGTATTTCTTTTATAAAGAGATTTTAGTATGCATTTGTCCCATTAGTATGTAGCACGTAATATATGCATATATTATGTGAAAATATCCACTTTCAGGTGATATTGACATGCAAAGTCTTGACTTTGCACAGAAGTGGCAGCTTTGCCCTATTATAAATTTGTCACTAATAATGCAGTTTTCACCAAATTTGGTAGGATTACTAATTACTAAAAATTACAGTAATGTACTATTATCATATTAACTTTATTTGAACAGATATCGGTATGGAGGGTATTTTGGGGACTAGGCACCATACAGTGGCAGCCTCTTGACTTTTTTCAAATTTTTCGGTTGGGTAGTTTCTGAAAATGGGTCCGTTAAAGAAATGATCACTTTCAACCTCCGCACTCCCCACCTTTCCAACAAAAGTCAAAACTAAGACCGGCTTCTAAAAGTACTAACCGATACCTTTAATTTGATACACATGAATATATTTGATGGAAAAGAAATTTACGCCCCACTTTTGCATGTATGGGGACCCCCTCTTAAATCCAACGTAAAAGTTCACACCTTTTTAGCAAATTTGTTGGTCAATCGCTGCAACCGTCTCCGAGAAAAATGCGTGCGACAGACAGACAGACCGTCAGACAGTAAACCGATTTTAATAAGGTTTTGTATTTACACTAACCTTAAAAAAAGGAAAAATTCTACTGTATTCTCCTACCTAAACATCATCCTGGCCAATATCGGAAACGCAAACATGTTTAGGCGTGGAGAAATAGGGTCTGTCGTGGACTCGTAAGTGACTCACTGGTCAAGCAAATACACTTGCATGTTAGCGAAGAATATACGAATAGCAACCACCAGACAATTTGTAGTATATTGCCATTGATGCGAGGCCCAGGATACTTAATCCTCACCAGAAACAGGTTGGTAATAAAGACTGCTTGGTTAGAATACATTTCTTCATTGCTGTGGAATACTGAGATTACTGGAACGACTGTAGATAATACGTCGCAGTTGTCCCAACAAATATACGGAGCAAGTGATCCTTTTACGCTAAGGCGCGCACTTTCTCAGAAGTATAATGGTACTACTAATATTGGTAGAACGCTGAAATAGCGAAATAACTTACGGAACGCTTGAAGGCGGAAAACAATATCTGTATACAGCAGACAAGATTCCCGAGGGAATACTCTATATCTTATAATTGATAGTGGCAGTTATTTATCAAATATATAGTTGAACTTCCAGAAGGCTCAGTGAGCGGTTGATGTTACCAATGTGGTTATTGAGCTACCTCTTGACGTCAAGAACACGTTCAATTCTAGCTCCAGCAATAAAAATTATAGAAAATTGCAGACAACTTCAAGCTGCTTATCGACCAAGTGCTCTCCGAATACACTAGATACCATGTGAATGGTATCATTTGTTTCGAATTTTTCGGTTGAGGTGATTTCTAAGAACGGGCCCTTAAAGTAAATGACCCTTTTTGAACCTTCTTAAGGTAAGAACCCTCACCCTGCCCCCTCACTTTGCAACCAACGTCGATATTCGCCTCGAAAAGTACTAATTGAGACCATTCATTTTAAAGTCCAAGTAGAACAATATAACTTGCCACAATTTTACCAAGTTTCATGACAATAGGTGAAATTATTTTTGAGAAAAATTCGTATGACAGACAGATTTTAACAAGTTGTGTTTTCAAAATAACTTTAAACAAGACAGAGATTCAATGGGTTTATAATAACATTTAGTCTCGCAACAAAACCTTCAAGGTTCGCTGAAAGGAAGGAAAGGAGTCAAAAGTTGCGCAGTCGCCCAAATAATAATAATAATAATCGTTGGCGCAACAATCCCTATTGGATCAGGGCCTTAAATTATGTTAGAGTACTTTATTCAAGACCGTAACGGTACACTACAGTACACCGTAGCAGGCAATGTGGTCAGCATTTCACTCGCCCGAGATTATTATCCTATTACCCTCATCTACTCATTCACAGCTGAGTCAACTGGTATCCGACATCCAGTCTGGATAACAAATCCCACTGCCACCAACGAGCTTTGAACCGCGACCTTCCTCCTACGACAGCCTAGCGCTCTAACCACTTGAGCCATCCGGACACAGCCGCCCAAAACTCCGTTTAAATAATAATTTACCCCACCCTACCTGGTCCACTTCAGTTACGTGCATCGTCTTAGAAGTTTATGTCCTTGCAATGTGCAATGTGTTGAGCAATATTACGATGCAAACCTCAACTTACTGTTTTGTTTTGAAGAAAGACACTGATTGAACATATTTCAAACGAAGAACGCGACCAACCATTCCACACTAATATTTACTGATTGCTTCAATCATAACGGATAACAGCTATGATGATAAAATCCGCGCACGGTTGTTGACTGCCAACAGACCCTATTTCAGCTTATAGAAACTGCTTCGTTCGAAACGTTTCACCATAGGATCAAAGCTCTTACTGTACAAGATGAAGCAGCCCGGAAAGTTTATAAGGTATAAGGTATAATCTATGGTAGAAAAAGAAGACGAGGCAGACTCTGGCTGAGATGGAATGATGGAGTAAGTCAGGACGCCAGATAGCTTTTAGGGATATTGAATTAGTTGTTCTCGGCGCAAAACCAGGGTACCTGGAGTTCCTTATGAAGGCAGGCCTAGACCGGATACCAGTTGTTGGGCTGTTGATGATGATGATTGCTTCCGAGATTCGCTGGGGTTACCTGCACATTTCTTTAATTCGGTATTATGCGGAAATGAAACTTTCCCCCATAGTAGTAAATGTTGCAGTTGGCCATTACATTCACCAAAATTCAAAAAACCTTAATTTTTATAAGTGAGATCAGTACTAGACTTTTCTTACGGGGGACAGGAAAGCTAAAGGACGGTAAATCCTGTAGTCAGTAACGGGGCAAATATTAACCTTTTTTGTTTGATAGATAGACCGGTTTTGCCGATATTCATCCCTTGACAGAAAAATGTTTCCCCTATGAGTGTCGGGCCACCGGAAATATTTTATATTAAATTATTTTATATTTCCGGTACCCGACACTCATAGGGGAAACACTTTTCCTGTTAAGGGATGAATATCGACAAAACGATCTATCTACGTGAGGTGTTTCATTCCACGCACTCAGAAGAGGCTAAAAATATGATAAATAGATACCGCGCATTAAAGAGTGTAAATGGCGATGTCCTTATAAATTGTCATTCGATAGAAAAAATGGCCCTAAACGAGAGAGAAAAGAAAAGGGAAAAAACACTGACAATAAGAAAACATTGATTGCCACTTGGAAAAGCTAGTGCACCAGCCCACTTTCAAATAAGCAATCTAAGTCCATCTTTGGGATTATTTTTTAGGGAAGGGTGGTGCATACTTCAGTAAGTACTCCTTGCTGTGGCTCACACTGAACACAATGGACTCTTCAGATTATCGACCGTTTTCAGGACATACAAAACTGCACCTATTGTCTTTAAACATGGCATGCGAAGAGCCTAAATAATCTTGAACTCTTAACACGTTGCAACGCTCAAGATATTTGTAAGGGGAGTAGCAAATGTAACTCAGTGGAGAGCGGCTATTTAATTTCTTCACTTCAGTCGGTCTCGTGACTGCAAACATAGGATGCGCCCGATCGATCGTGGTGGTAAGAAGAAGTGAAAGTAATTAACCGAACAGTCTACAATTCAAAATTGTTAGAGTTGGTTACAGACTGCCGAGTGCTAGACGAAGTCGCACGGTCAGACCGCCATTATTTCAAATTCAGTCTAACTAATGCAGCCTTACAAACTGAATTATAAAGACGTCAGTCAGGCAACTTCAGGAACGTGTTTGTAAAAGCAATAAGAATGAGACTGATTACACTTCCCGAACGCACAGCGTCAATATAAGAGCCAGCCTTAGAATATACTGTTAGAAACTGCAAGGCGAAAGGGAAACTTCAAAGCTGTGCAAAGTCCTTAAAAGGGGTGACTCGGGTAATTTGAATTTCCTTTGAAAGCCGCGATGGAGTATTTATGAATTCCAGAGTTGAGTCGGTACAGACCCTCTTAGAAGTATAGCATCCGGGGCGTACAAATGGCAAAAGTGAGAGGATAAGTTGGCTGTTCCTACAATCCTTACAACAGGAATTAAAACACTGCAAGAACGCTGGTCACCACTGGAAAAGTGAGAGCTACCATACTAAAGCGGCACTTCAAACACATGGGATTGGTAACGAAAGGAGGGTGTAGAGCAGTTAGAGAGACCTCTAGGTATTTTTCTTAGCAGAAGGTAGTTTCCATACCAAAGCTCAAAAAAATAACCATTCGATTCAAAGGACATCAGATAGTCAAGTTAATATCATTTTCTTGAAAATGTTTGGAGAGACTGATCGAGCGTCACATTTCCGAAAATGCGCTAAGGTCGCACTCACTAAATGGAAACCAACATACATACCATCCTTATTCTTCTTCTTCTTTGGTTTCAAAGACAGTGGACGTAATTTTGAAAGGCGAGTGCGCGTTGGGAGTGTCCACAGACACTGAAGGGGCCTTTGACTGTTAGCCTTACCAAAGACTTTACGATGCCCCCCGAGAGCATGATGTCGATGATACTTAATTAAGGAGATCTACGCTAAGCGAATGCAGAGTCTGATGGATTCGGAGGTGGGTGTTTACTGCAACCTACAGGAAAAGTAACAAAGGGCTCTGTGCTATTGCCACTTCTGTCGAGTATGTTGATTGACTCATTTCTATGCGAACTGCAGAATTTCCCAATACACATCCAAGTTTATTCGGATAATATGGCTATGCTAACTGTTGAAATCTCGGAACGATATCGCGTCGTTAATTTGATTGACAGTTGGTGCTTCAGACATGGGTTTCAGTAAATCCAATAGAACCACAATGGTATTATTTACTTAAAGGGAGAAAATTGTCCTTGAGGAAGGGCACACCTCCGAAAGTGGCTACCAAGCACATAAGCCTGTGACATTGAGCCTCACTTTCATTATAATAATAATAATCGTTGGCGCAACAATCCATATTGGATCAGGGCCTTGAAGTGTGTTAGAGCACTTCATTCAAGACGGTACACTACAGGATTACAGCAACCTGTATGGAGGCAACGTGGTCAGCATTGCGCTCGCACGAGATTATTACCCTGATTAACTCAGATACTCATTCACAGTTGAGTGGACTACTATCCGACGTCAAATCACGATACAAATTTCACACTCCCGTACGACAGCCTTGTCCATTCGTCACCATTTATTTGATTATTGAATAACCCCACCTTAGGTGCTGCGTCAAAGCTGCCATAATTGGCATTTTCCAGAATTTGTCCCTGTTAATTTAACCTTTGAAGCTCTGGAGGGGGAGGGTCATGCATATTATTCTTTACGCTTGTTTTCAACTCAAAGGCCGTGGCATCACATATATCTGAGGCAGAAGAAGCAGCCATCCATCAATCCACTGGTATCCCGAGTTTTACGGCTTTACGAATCTTACAATTTGTTAAAAATTGGAACACTTTGCTATTACGTGAGGGGGAGAAAATTAAAATTAATTCAAATATATGTCAACACTCTGGTGATTGTGAGAAATTAGTAAAATTATTCTATCGTTTATTCCATGGCCAGCTACTGAACCATTTCCGTCGGTCTCGTGGCCGGTCGCTCTCTTTCCGACCAGCATCGCGCATCACAACGTCACACATACATAGGTGGTCAAAAAAAAGTTTGCCAACAACGCTGAACAAGTCGGAAAATCGGAAGCTGGGCGCTTCAGGTATGAAATGGTTTTGTTTCCTTCTTCTGTAAGTATATTTGAGTGTAGAATTATCCCATTATGTATATACATTATCCCGTTATGTATATGCAGTTAGCATGTCAGAATTAGTACTTCGGGTTGTAAATTTACACTGTAAACACAACTTTGAGCTACTGTAACTTTGGTTGCTAATAGCATAATTTTGATCAAACTTGGGGATAATATGCTTCGTATGATATTTATACTACTACCAAGTTCTATAAACTCTGGGATAAACCTAAGGGGGGTTTTTACTCATTTTCCCAAAATATTGTAATATACTATTATTAACTAATTTGAACAGTATCGATATGGAGAGTAGTTCAGAGCCCTGGGCACCATATAGGGGCAGCTTCGTAAATTTTTTCAGATTTTTCGGTTTGGTAGTTTCTGAGAATGGGTCCGTTAAAGAAATCATAACTTTGCACCCCTCCCACTCCCCACTTTTCTTATAAATCTCAAACTAAGACCGGCTTCGAAAAGTACTAATCGAGACCTTTTATTTCATATCCACATTCGGTGAAAAAAATGTTTACACCCCCCTTTTATATTTACTACTTGTAAGGACTATAGCATTTTTCGAAGAATCGCGTTTACATTTCTACTTTATTAGAGACAGGTGGTGCTGACAAATATTCCGATACTGGTCCTATAGATTTGAATAGGAGTGAGATCCGGTAATTGGGGAGGCGTGTCTTTAGGGCAGTTATAAGGGAGTGAGGGTCCGGGCTACATATGCTTTCATTTTGGATCGTTACCCTGGAAAAATTGGTGTAAATCTAAGCTGCTTAGTCTTTCAGCACTCAGCGCAGATTTTCTTCAAAAATATTGACGTAGTCATTGGCAGTCATCGTTCTTTCTGTAAACTATAATGCGCCTAACCCCGAAGCCGCGAAGGATGACCATGTTTGATATTTCCATTTATATTTTTTTCTTCACTTTTAGTTTTCGTTTTTTGCCAAAATCTTATCTTTCCGTCGCTTCGGAATAAATTGATTTTGGACTCATCATAGAAGGTAGCCGTTCTTTGAAGGGTTTCGTTTTTGATCATGAATGTTTTGCAAACTCGAGGTACTTTCTCTTACTCATTGATATTGTATTGTATGGTTATTGAGAGTGGTTCAGCAATAAAAACCGATCCTTTTCAACATTAATAATTGTTTGACCTGAAATTTTGTTACGATACGTTCTTGTAAAGTTGTATACTTAACAATTAATTCAATACACAACATACTTCGGGGATAACACTCATTTCTTGGAGGAGGACTCGCTTCAGCGATAGTTTCTCAGGTGGACCAGAGCGCAATTTCTATTAATCCTATTCGCACTCTTGTAAACCTAGAGTATCTGTGTGTACACGTGTTTCACATGCAATAGTTCTCGCAATTTTTTAACCTAATAACTTTTCTTAGAATGAAAATCACCAACTGCTGTTTCTCAAATGAAGTGTCACGGAATTTACGCTAAATCTTTCATTGTTCGTTATATCACGTCGCCACTTGGGTAATAATTTCACCCAAACTACAACGATTATTTCACTCACACGTACGTTGTGTTACAGGTAGGGTCACTTCTCATCCTTTGAAAATCTCGCGAATTATCGGCATAGCGTCCTAACACAGGTAAAACAGCGACAGACTAGCGTTGTAATCACTGAACCATTCGGACAGTTCTTTATATCTTTATCTCAGTGGGTCATTATGTGCAGTATGATATGTGAGGTTTTGGGGGGTCGTCCGTATGTCATATGTTGATACTTTTGTTTATAGTTCCCACACAATATAAGGAAAAATTATTTTCAGCCCCTGGGTAAGGAGGGCACGCAAAATCGCGAAGCGTTCCACATTTTAAGTGCGCGTAAAGTTCAATTGGTTAGAGCATCAGGTTGCTGTACAGAAGAGCGTGGTTCAAATCTCACTAGTGGAAGTGAATTTATATTGTGATTTGACCTCGGATACCGATCGACTTAGCTGTGAATGAGTACCTGAGTCAAATCATGGTAATAATCATGGTCAGCGTAATGCTGGTCACAGTGTCTCGTTCAAGGTACTCTAACTCTACAGTGTAACGTTATGGTATTGAATGAGTGCTCCAACCCATTTCAAGGTCCGAATCTAATTGGATTGCCGGCGCCAACGCTTATTTTTTTTCTTAATCGAATATTTTGAAAAAATACCAGATGACCTACTTGAAAGACGCCAAACTATATGTGGTGGTCTGTCGCGCGTACCAGTAAGCTATCCAGACACTTCCTTGTTATGTAGGCGATGTTTTTGCCGAGGCTGGTAGTGACCAAAATGTTACCCAAAGAAGTACCATTCGTCACACGCTCTATACTTCCCATATAACTGGAACATCGTCATCAAATTAAGGATGTTTTACGGCAATGTCTTTCCAGTACTGCTATGAAGGGACCATAATTCAATTGTTGATAATTATTCCAGAATGGTTGATGAGTAAATTACCCTGAAAACGAATACATACAAGCTTCTCCAGAAATCTTAAATCACATTCATGTCCCGCACAGGAGCTCAAAATAACCATATTTATAACAACCCGTGGTATCAGTCAGTAACTATCGAAATTTCCCACTTTATTAACTACACGTGTTTCCATAAGTATTCTTACTTAATAAAGACTTGAATTCACTCCACAAACGTAACTCTCAGAAGGAAATCCATAAATAAATTTAACAAAATTAAGTATACGCTATTGTAGCTTATGCTTACCTTCTCAATAATGCAAACCAAATTGATAGTTGATCCCATATCAACGTGTAGTTCACCAGATCCGAGGATGAAAGCTTCTGGGACGACAACTTGAAGATTCACAAAGTGTGAGATAACGCCCGTTGCTGTGGATACCTGTAAGGAAGGAAAAGAAAGATATTCACTTAGTGAGCTTAGAACACTACACAGCTTCAGAATCTGGGCAAACATAAAGTATTTTGTATAATTTATGGTATCTGCAAGCTGTATATCTCCCAAGATTCAGCGCAGCAAGTCAGTAGCAAGGGCTATGCACTGGAGCTACCACCACTCGTACATATCCGTGCTCCCATAAAAGCAGATTGTATTCAATGAAGACTTGTAAGTGATATTATACTTCGGGATGCTTAGGGAACTTTATCTTCTTCGTGGGTGCAGCTGACGAGGGTTACACGTGCTTGGAGGAAAACCAGGATAGGGGCTTCATTGATATTTAATGTTGACAAGAAATTGCGGGCTGCGAACGTATGCACTACATATCGTTTATTTTTATCAGCAGTGTGGCTATTACATGCACTATGATTTGAAGTAGAAGGAAGTAAGGATACACTTTGATTTTCTTTGTGTAATGAAAAGAAGGTGAATTTGACTCACTTTGGACTACAACCTCAAGAAGTTGATTTTCTATTTAGTTATATACATACATACATACAATTCAGTCACACCATGGGGATAGTCATAACATTGTTTCATTTAGGCAGTACATTTTTGACAAACAACGCTAAGTCTTCGAAAAGTGCTAATGGAGACCTCTCATTTGATACCCCACATGCTAATATTTAACGAAAAACAGTTTTCACCCTCCTTTTACATGTATAGGAACTCCATGCAGGACGGTGTTATTCACTGCATGCGTAGCGGTTCACAGTTACCAGCTTTTCATTAAATTTGTTATCAATAGATACAACCGTTCCTGAGAAGTACGACATACAGGCAGCTTGTGAGGAGTTACCAGATCACCTATTGGACGCAACCCCAGTTGCCAGATAGGGGCGTGCCTGTTGAGGTGTAAATATGTGTTCACGCTCCTTCTTTTGGGACTGTGCATAAGCCAGTGTTTACTTATCTCTGGTGTGTAGACCAAAACGACTATGGAAAGAATAGCCAGACACAACACGACTATGGAAGACAAAAGAAAAATAAACTCACAGTGCAGTACCGACGGGTTTGGGAATGAATAAGCGGCTCACGGTCGTCCATATCTCTTGACCTCTATTTCCTCTAGATTTGAAGAAAGAAGTGTTCAAACAAAGCACAACCTTACCGAGAACACCAGTGACAAATCCGAAGAAAAATGAGCTGAAAGCAGATCATTAGACGACAAAAACGGTAATTATGCTCGCTCCGTTTGTTCAAGAGAGGCGACAGCACGAGGGACTCCGTCATCAAAATAAAGTCCTATTCAGGTGAACCTCGCAAACTTTCAGACCTCTGTCAATGCCAAAGATTGTAAAATGAAAAGCAAAAGGAGGGCGAACAAACGCCCAAGGGGTCTGTATAAAAGCAGTAATAGGAAAATTGAGCTCCCAGAGTTTATTACAGTTACTACTGTCCTCTGTAATAGATAGGAGGAAGAAAGAAATTCCAAGGGGAGAAATAGGCAGAGAAGAGAAAGAGAATTTTATGAGGCCTAATATAATGTAAGAATCTAGATGAACTTTCAATAAATAATATCACTGCAGGTCGCTCAGGATTTACTTGAGCAATCAAAATGGGAATTGCCATTAAGTGTACCTGATTGAAATCACCATGGTTGAGTATGGTATCATATATTTTAACGGCGGAGTGGCGATATGGGTATGCAACTGCACCCCAGCAGTCTAAATCTGAAAAAAATGCTTAATAATCTTGATTGCGGTCGACTTCAACACTCGGGTTTTTGAGTGCTGAGAAACAAACAAAAAGTGGCGCAGTGTATTAAAAATTTTGCGAGGGTAGATTCAGTTCTAGCTAAAAAAAATGATGTTAAAACCTTTCGAACGGAGGCGTCTTGCTTGGTTGTAGACCTGACCTTTGTCAACCCTACACTGGTGTGTTGTATGTTTTGGGGCGCCATTGAGCAAATTTTATTGGACTATACGGAGAGCGCCAGGACGGAGATGGAAACCCAGAAAAACGTTATGGAGGCGTGGGTAGATCAACGTAGGAACACAAGCGCCGCCGTGGATGCATGTTCAAAGCATGTAATGTGTGCATGGTTCGGAGATGCACTTTATCTGGGAATCAAGTACTGGTGCAACACTGCATTAGTTAAGTTCAGAATGAACTTTTTCGCCGAGCTGTTTAAAGTGAGCATCTCCGAGGGATTCGTCGATGCACTATTGAAATGGGAGAAGCTGGTACTACTGCCCAAACTGGCAAAAATCCCACATATATTCTAGACACGATAGAGAAACGTTAGAGCGGATTGAAGACATCTAATTGGCTTGGCTGAAGTTGCAATTTATGGAAAGGTAGGTAAAAGTCAAAATATTGCAGGGTGGCGACCCTGGAAGTGGGAAATGCGTTCAATTCTAATAAGGAAATCCCTGTTGGCGATTATTTTTCCCACGTATTTTACTGGTGTTCTTCTTCTTCTTGTTTCTCCTCACCCTGAGGACAATAAGTACTGGAGTTTACTCTGTTTAGTGCTCGCTAATAATAAATAAATAAATCTTGCATGGCCGGAGCCAGCCCATGACCGACCCCACGAGTACGTTGTCTCCTCGGATGTGAGTTCCTTTATGAACTCACTGCTATGAAGCAACGTGAGCAACGATGTACTTAATCTTCCGATGTCAGGGGAGGCTATGTTGTGGTTACGCCGACTACATAATTTCATTTTCTTCTTCGGCCTTTGTCCCGTTTACCATCTAGGGTGTCAAGCCATCGTTATTTCGGAAGGTCTTTTGGTCGTTTCCCATCAAATCCCAATGTTCAAAACCAATCTTGGCAACCCCATATCGATTGCAGATGTTCTCATTTCGGATGTGATCATGACGTGGCATACCACTTTGCCAACGCAACATCTTCGTCTCCATTGCTGCAATACGTCATTCATTACTTTTTATAGTTCAAGATCATTTGACTGCCAGTAGTGCCTTCATAGTATGGAATGATATCCGGATCGGAGGACACTTTGGGTGTTCTTCTGGACTTGCTTTCTTTTAAAGGTTTGGTGTGAAACGAACCCTTATTGGTTTGGTGTTAAAACGAAATCTTATTAAAATCGGTAGAGTGTCTGTCTGTCTGCCACACCCATTTTACTCGGAAACTGCTGAACCAATTGCCACGAAATTTGGTGAGAAGATGTGAAAGGTAAATGTAAAATTATTTTTCACCGAATATTGTCATGTGGGATATGACACAAAAGGGCCCGATCATTGTTTTCATTTCTGATATTGGGTGAAACATAGAGGGGTGAGGTTCAAAATTCATTCGTTCTCAGAACCTATCCAACGGAGAACTCTGAAAAAATTCACAATGGTGCATCTATACGAAATCTAGGCCCCAAAATACATCTCATTCCTATACTATATTTTTAGAAATTTATCTGAAAAAAACCTTCTTAATTTCAGCCTAGAAGTACAAGATTTGGCATCGGTATAAGGGGTAATATGAGGCATAATATGGTGAGTATGAATTACTGGAGGCAAACATGTGTATGTGTATGGATGTGGTAATTAAGTTTGCCAGTGGTATTTACTTTAAGCACATAATGCATACCTCTGGGCACGGAGTAAAGTGGAAATGCGTGAAGATGCTTTATATCAATTGGATGTGTACATGGATGAGCACGGGGAGTTCCTCACACAAGATGAACATAAAAACCTTTTACCCAAACAACCGGTTTTCGGTATCCCCACTTGTTACGTGGAATGATCATACTTTATTGCTAGTCAATATTTTACCCTCTTCAATAACCTGATTAAAGAACTTACATAACCACAGTGCTTACTCTCAACTATTTGCTTTCAAGAGTTCAGCTGCGATGACACTTAATCATGTTGCTTTCCCCCGTTTTAATTCGTTCGTTTGGTTCTCGACTCTTGTGCCGTTAATAGGTGGAATTGCTTCAAATTTCGGCAATACTTGTAGAAGTGAGGATGAGAAAATTCTTCTGTTATAATCTACTTGAAATAGTCGCACTATCTGTCCTTCGCAACTTGACGATCGTTAAGTAATATACCGTCTTTGTGATTAACGAAACAAAGATGTTCCATATCCTCTCGGTAACATCAATCGCTTTCTTTGCTTTCATGTTCGCATTCATATAAATCTGCCAAACACACACATCACATCGATGTGAAGCTTACGATTGAAACATTTTTTTTCACCGACTTTCATTTGAAGATCCACGCTGGAAAGCCTATCTCCGTCAATGACCACTTACCAGGCTTGAAGATCCCAAGGGGCCGCTTTGTGGTCGTGCCTTTAGCTTGATTCAACGATTTTTCGAAATTCTTGGTGGTCGGTAGTCGCGCAAATAAGTAGAGTTCTTATCTCTTCTCACGAAAATGCCACCATTCGAATCGCGGTGGGCCAGTGGGTTCTTCCTGTTGTTTTATCGGTAGCTTAACTTGCAACAAAGAAATCAATGGTTGTAGGGCTTTGGCACTCAGTGACGCTAATAAGCTAAAATGTTCGCGTCCTTTATGTCGAGCAGTTGCCAGAAAGCAGCTTTTGCGACATTGGGTTGACTTATGTTGTGGACCATATTTTATTCTTTTCTTTAGAGTCTTTGCCCCGTTCACAAGCTAGGTCGGCTCGCCGTAATCATGGCGTATGCGGTGAAGAAACAGATCGTTTGATCAGGTTACATGATAGTGACTTGGTTAGGCTTGGTTATAAAACTCTGGATTGAATCTTGCGGAGAAAAAAATTGAAGCGGCCCTCATTATCAAGCACCATAAGAGAAATTGGTGCTTGCATTAAAATTGGGAATCAGACCATTATTTCCAAGCCAGTCCGGAAATAATTGAAAGTGATAATCGACGCAAAGCTTTATTTCGCTTTGAACTGTGCACTTCACCTGATTGTCGAAACTGCAATGGAGTCCTGGAGAATGAAGAGCTGTCCGAGATTCGTGTAAGAAAGGAGGAGCATATTCCAAACTAAAAGAGAATTACTGGGATTGGAAGATTTAAATACGTTTAAATTCCATGATCACTGATGACTTGCTTTTATTTCCCAATCAGCCACTTTCTGTTTGAATTGTAATGCATTTCGGATTTAGTACTACTGTTCCGACTTTAACGGAATTGTGGATAATATTCAAATGAGGAAGTAGGGATCGATAGTTCAATCTTTTTCGGAACATAGAACGAATAATGAACGAAAACGGACAAGTATGACGAAACCAGGATTCGAACCCGAGGACGAGAATGGAAAGGATGATGCTCAAACCATCCTTTGATTGTGCCATCATCACAATAACGAACATTATTATATCATGCATAGCCTAATCTATGGATGTTAGTACATGGAAGCTCGTTGAACGTCAGAAACGGATGTGAATTTATCTTGAAAAGCAAACGACCTGAATTACCGGCGTCAATAGTATGTGTGCAAACTCTGCATGACACTGAGGCAGGGAAAGTTATCCCTTGAAATTTACATACTTTCATGGAAATGTTTCAAGAATATTTCGTTTTATAATTATTTTAACCAACGCCGTATTTTTTACATTGCACTATAGTGTGTTTTTTTCATAAAATCAGATTTACACAATTTTATCATTCATCCATCACAGTGTGAGATTACTTTTTGTTAGCAGATCGTGCATATTTTATTCCAATTTGTGGGGCTCCTTGGAAGTTGCGTAGAGCGACGATATTCTGAAACCGTAAAGTAATCACACCTGCGTACGTACACAGTTCATTAGGATTTCTCTGCAACGCAATGCCTTCCGTAGGCAGGAGCTTTTTATGTATATTGGTGAGAAATTGAGGTCACCTTCTGTTACAGAAGAACACGATTTGAAAGCGTACTCAACGTGCCCTTGCATGCCTTGCTATCTCTAAGATACTTCTATGCGAAAATGAGTAGGTCGTAATCTCCTTCCTTTCATTATTTTCCAATGTGAAATATAAAATAGAATCTGAAGAGAAGCGTTACCTTCAACTTTCATGAAATTCAAACTGGCAGGAATTTCACAAGTGGTTTTCGTGTCAGCAGCAGTAATAGGAATTCGGTTCTTGTCGTGTTGACATTTGAACTTCATTTAAGTTGATCTTCTTAAAAATTGCAGTACTTGCCGAATAGATTCGAAATTTGACAGATTACCATTGAATATCGAATGAGCTATTAAGTGCTTATCTGATCTGGAGGTAAAGATTTAATCGAGGAGATTTGGATATTTTATTTAATTTTGGAAATTTATAAGGAAAGCTAAGGAAGTTCAAAGTAATTGCCATTGAAATGGCATGCTTTATATCATACCAAAAAGTGTTAATGGAAGAGCTATGGGATTAAACGTAATAACAATAGTAATAATATAGCCTAGGTGCTTGGTACGAGCTAATACATTTGAGGTACTTAAAAGAAATCGTTTTGAAAAAGAAGAAACAACCAGTAACGAATTGGGATGGGAGACAGGAGCGCTGTTGACAGCAACACCACCCCTAAGTACCAGGAGCGAATCCATGAGGGGTCACTGAAGACAATGCACAGTACGCATATGGATTATTTCTGGCAGTCATGCATCCATCCGCATTTGTCCGCGCAGATAGCTGGCGTGGTCGCCGTACGTACTTATAGAAAGCTTATACTAAAGGAGCATATGGCGATTGACTAGTACAAAATGTGAAACTTTGGATCATCTGATTCCTGGTTGTACTATGATGTAATTACAATATATGGACAATCCTCATGTTGTATGTAAAATGACCCATAAGAATCCTCCACACAAGCATGATCTGGACACGCACCGACACGAACGGCAGGTAGTACTCGATAATTATATCTCCGGTATGTGATGTCATCGATTATTTTTGGAGTTTTCTTAAACTTAAGTAAGTGTCCTACTAGAATACTTTTCATTTTCCGAAGTTGCCCTATTGACTAGACTTCTAAAATGAAGACCTCGATAAATACCAAACATTGTTAATAAAATTAGTAGAATAAAAAACGTTTAGAAAACCAGGAAAGGGAGAAGCTTACCGCTTTAAAACGCATGCGATCTCACGAGAGTTTGACAGTGCTCGCGTAGACGAAGTTACTTTTGCAGCAAAGGGCGTTGTCGCGGCATGCGCTGTGAGATTTTTCAATGATGTGGTCAGGAGTCACTTACTGGGTGGCACCGATGGATTGTAATTCCGCTAACAGCAAAATGGCGCCAGAAGGAGCATCTTCTAGATAACAAGCTGTAACGGGGATGTACCTCCTGCTTCAAGTTCTCCTAGCTGTTTTAAGGAAGGAGGGCGCAGAGCTGAAGGTTATCCAGTGCGACCAGATTCCCAGGAGACCTGCTGCATGCACTAGGTTGCCGAACATTCATATGAATGAGCGTAAGCTATCTAGTCTGTCAGGTATAAATTCGCTAAAAGACCCACAGATGTTCAACTAGCTTATCTAACTCCGCATAAATGGGGAATGCTAGGAGGTATTGGTAAAATTCGACTCATAATGTAAGTTCGGAGTCAGGAATGTACAGGCAAAAGTGTTCCTCTCCTCGAAACCGGACGATAACTCAGTTGAAGCCACCAACGAGCTGTTGAAGCGAATGAAGATCAATGGTCTGGCGAAAGCCGAGCGTGTGCAAATAAGTCTGCCCCATCGGAAACACGCTTCGGCCAACCTGCAAGGTTTTCCCCCTGGGAGAAAGATATCAACATGCCATTAACTGTGGAGACCTCGATCGCAGCAGGCCGGATTATCGAAAGGATAGAATATTTATTAACAAAGGCCTGCACGCCTTTTTGAGTTTCAGCCACCTAACTGTGGTTAAATTGAAACACGCTGGAGTAGAAAGTTTTACATTTCTTAAGCTTACATCACTCACGAACGATCAGCGTTACAGAAAAAAACAAGTCGGAATACCGGAAGCTCGCGCTTCGGGTATAAAGGTTTTTGTGTTCATCTTATGTGAGAAACTTCAACGCACATTTTTCTGTCCGTATATAGCTACAAATTCAACATAATCCTTCATATTTTCCAAACTACGAGACATACGTACATATTACAGCATAGATATCACATTCACCCTAAACAAACAACTGCCTATTTCCGAATATTGTACATTTATATGCACGTATTAAATTGATTGTTACCCATATTTCCGATTTACTTCTTAATCTATTTGAATTAGGCACTACCCGCAAAGTTCATTAGCACGCATATATTATATACCTACATACAAACATGTCTGGCTGACAAATAACTAAAAAACTAAAACAAAATAATTCTCTGCGACCAATTCATAAGAACTCATTTCGTTGTGGTATTGACGAATTGATATGTGATGATGACGGTCATGCAGGTCGTAGAGTCCATGAAATTCACAAAAATTGTAAAGTTTTCACCCCTATAACTTTGTTAGTAATAGTTGGATTTTATTTAAACTTGACCAAACTGTGCACTATGTTCTTCATTACACGCATGCCAAATTTTGTACTTCCGGGATGAACATAAGGGGGAGTGCCGGGTAAATTTCTAAAATGTGGAAATATACTATTATTAACTTTATTTGTGCAGATATCGGAACCGGATATATTTTGAGGCCTAGATTTCGTAGAGATGCACCACTGTCATTTTTTCAGATTTTTCGGTTGGATAGGTTCGGAGAACGAGACCTGTTACACTTTTTGTGGGTTATATTTTGAACCCTCACTCCCCTATGTTTCATCTAATATCAAATATTGAACCAGATTCGAAAAGTACTAATTAAGACCTTTCATTTGATACCCTACATGGCTACATTCTGTGAAAAAAAAAAATTTGCACCCTCCATTCACATATATGGGGAGCCCCCCCTTAAACTTAACACAAGATGGCGCCACTTATTGCATGTAAAGGGATCACCAGATTACATACTCTCACCAATTTTCGTGGTCTAGTCGTTTCCGAATAAATCGGGTGTGACAGACAGACAGACAGACAGACAGACGGACAGACGGACAGACAGACACCGTCTCGATTCTAATAAGGTTTTGTTTCACACAAAACCTTAAAAAGGGTAAAACGGGTAAAAAGTTAATCTTTTGACAGACTGTGTCGGCAATAAAAGGTAAACACTCACTCTCACACCTCTGCCTTGCGATCGAAACCACTTAACCACTTAACAGAAGAAGTAATTTGCTTCTGGAGCAAGTGCGGCCCGCCATTAAGTGAATGGCGGGCTCATGACAACTCATTCCAATACAAAATTTTTATTTAACCCTAGAGCATTTCCAAAATCAACGAAATTACGCCAACTATATTATTAACACATACTTAAAGTCCATTTTCCTAGCTGGAATTATGGTGATTGTATTGCGCTAAGATAATACACAAAGTGAGTAGGTGCAGCCATGAGTTCGCAAAAGACTTTCCGCAAACCAGTCTTTCCTCTTTCGTGTCAAAGACCCTAGATCGGGTCCTAGACAATTACTTAACAACGGTCATTTAGGTTCCTTTTCAATAAACCTCCACCAAACTACCTAAAAACCAAATTCACAGAGATTCCTCGCAAGTTATTGGCACGGGGAAGCAGCATACCTCACGTACTGTCTTGGAATATGAAAACCATCAAAAGGGTTCTAACCAGAATAGGTTTGAAGGTTTGTCATACGCAATAGATGCATTGCAAGATGAAAGGAACACTTCACCAGGCCTCCTTAACCGTCAATGTAACGTACGAATGCGAACTGTTCCCTCAATCCCTCAAGGAGAAGAGACATTATTTCGGTCATAAATGCACTCAAACGGGCTAAAGCCGCTCTTCCTGCAGTTTCTAGTGCGGAAATCTTGGGAATCCTAAATTTTTCCCAGAGAGTGGAAGAAGGGGATGATCGTTTTGAGTGTGAAAATTGGAGAACTATCAGCGTGCTTCCTATCGCTCCAAATAAAATCGTTAGAGTAATACTGGAACGCATCAAGGAACATCTAGAAAGCTTGGGTTCTGCTCTGTATCCCTCTGCATTGCCCACATCAACACCCTACCCCACAAAGATTAACATAGATCTTCGCTTCACCTGATCTTCATCAATTGCGAGAAAACTTTCGACAGTGGGAACAGGGAGTTTATCTAGCATTCTCTACGCAGAAGACGCATTCCGGACCAATTAATAGCTGTTTTTGCTGAGGATGCGGAAGTCTTTAGTCCGCATCCACTTGATGACGGACCGGATCACTTGTGAAGCAACCTGACTCGCTCTCTTGTAGTCCACGGACTCCTCTTTTTAGGTTAAACTCCGAAATTTATCAAAAAAAAATGACTGACGGTTTCTGTAGACTCAGGACTTGCAGCAGCCTCAACAAAAAAATGCACTTCGGTGTGATTTAAGTCTAAACTTACGACGGATTTCATTTCAATATAATTCGCACTCATGTCGTGTTTGCGATATATATATATATATAAAATGGAGCGATTACCACCTGTCGTAGAGGTGAGGCAGCGTTTGATGAGTTGCCACTGCCCTGCACGAAACCGTCAGTGAACTTTTTTCAATAGCTATTATCAGAGCGACATATGATGGCGCCAAATTTCACGTGCTGTACTAAGGTAAAATCTAAGGGGATTTGAGGTGGAAAGTAAATTCCGCCAAGGTTCCATTTTGCCACTGATTTGTTGGGATGTATCATCGGAGTACGCTAGACTGATACTATTTAAAATGAAGAGCTTGACCGGTAATTGGAGAGCGCAAGTAGTAGTGGATAGGTAACACATCGCTGCCTACGTCTCTCCCTCGATGGCTAAGTAAGACCGCCAAGATCATTTTGCTCAGAACAGTAAAGGAAGAGTAAGGGCGCCTAGGGAAGGCTTGGAATGAGCTGAAACGCTTTTCAGTAAACCACGAGAGATGGCGTGTAGATGTGGTGCGGCTAAATGGCAACAATTTCCAATGGATAGTGTTTATGCAAAGAAGATATATAGTACAATCTACCTAGGAGGTAATAACTTAGCCAGAACTGAAAGGGACGCCCTTAAATTGTTTTCTCCAGTGATTGATAGTGGTGGCTGAAATTCGACTGGTACTGATCATGTGTAAGGAAGAGTTAGTTATGTATGCCGACGACTATGTGTTATCAGTATCAGCGATATTTTCCTCCGTTATTAACGAAATTATGAAGGGTGCATCGGTAAGGCGTACCTGTGGCATGTTAGAGATGGACTTGGCGTAAATTGGGATTTTTTTTTTTTGGGAGTAGGGTAGGTGAATGCGTTTACGCGCAGAGTGTTGGACTTCTGCAACAGCACACTTGCGGACTACCAACTAAACACCTCCCTGTCATCAGAGAACTAGCCTGGAACCCTTTGACACATTACTTCGGTCTAGCCCTCCCGCTTTGGGAGCCTTCACGTCAGGGAATTCCTTTCACCAACGGGAGGGGAGGGGAGCAAGGGAGTTGTTATTAGTTCCGAGAACCCTCCACTGCTGCTTTGGTTTGCTCGAAGAAGCTCATCTTCGAGTCGAGCATTAAACCAAGGTATTTAATCGCTGGTTTTGACTCTATAGTCAACTCGCCGATCGATATGGCACGCAAGGTCGGGATTCTCCTTCTGGTCAGGATGACTACTTCGGTATTCTCTAGCGCAAGGTTCAAACCGTGAGCAGTCATCCATCCGCTTACCCGTCGCATCTTTATGCCAAGTCTGCTTTGCGCCTGTTCAATAGTACATCCGGCAACAAGTGCTGCAATGTCGTCTGCATAACCGACCAGGCGCGACTCTTCGGACATATCGAGTCTCAGCAGACTATCGTAGGAAGCGTTCCAGAGGTCCGGCCCTAGGATGGATCCTTGTGCTACTCCCGACGTGATTTCCATCCTCCTTTGGCCCTCTAGCGTCTCATAGAGCAGGGAGCGGTCTTTCAGATAATCGCTCAATATCCGCAAGAGATAGCTTGGCACGTGAAAGGAGTTCTCTAGTGCTCCTAGCATATCTGTCCATCTTACGGAATTGAAGGCATTTCTGACATCAAGCGTTATGAGGAGCACCGGCCGAGTCAAGCATACACAGTGGTCGGTATGCAGACGGGAATTCCGGGTCTCCTTTACCCTTACTGATCAACGACAAGGAAAAATGCCCTCCTTCAAGCACGCGTTCAACACTTCAAGCAGGAATTCTGGCCGTTGACGGAACACCAGTTTGTGAACTTCCGCTGGGATGCCATCAGGACCCGGCGCCTTCCTGTTTTTCATAGTGAGAACCGCTTCTTCGAGCTCTCTCATTGTGTCTGGGGAACAATACCCGCACAATGCGGTCCATCTGGTCGGTGCTCACAGGGCTTCCGCAAAGTACGGATTTTCTGAGTGACAAGCTTATTCCGAAGTCCCCACGGGTCCTCATTCACCTCATTCTGTCAGCCGCGAGCTTTGCTTTTATTTATAGCGCTGCGGAGTATCCTTTTTGCTGATCTATATTGCGCCTTTATGGCACATGCCTCCTCGTCAGCGTGCAAACGTTGTGCCAAACGGCGGAGCTTACGTCGTTATCAGATTCATCACTGAATTTACGACGGTGTCAGCTGCGACACTACCGCCCCCCCCCCCCCGGAGTGCCCCCCCGCGCGGCTCTACCTGCTCCAAGAGCTTCGACGAACCTTCCGATGTTCACCGCCGCGACATTCCACACGCAGGGGGAACGTCGTGTTGGTGCTCACCGCAAGTAGCGCCAAACAATTCGAACGCAATTTACTGATGGTCACTTGCCGAGAAGTCTTCTAGGACTCACCACCCGTCCACCGATGATGCCAGAGATTCCGTCGCAAAAGGCGTAAATTGGGATTTGCCGCCCCGAGTGCCACCTCCTGCAGCTACACAGTAAAGATTAGCACATTCCTCCATGTAAAGTATCTGAATAGGATCCTGAACCCTAAATTAAATCTGAAATAAATAAAGAACTGGGGTTAAAGAAAGCCCGTATAGCCTAAAAATGACCCTAGTATGAAAATTATATCTCGGACCGAAGATGGTTCTTTGAATGTACACAGTCGTGGTTCGCTCCATCTTATTGCATGATGACTGACCTATACTTACTAGGACCCAAACGACCGCGGGTGTTACTGGAGCAATGGAGTCCTTCCCGATAGATTCCCTGTCTGTTCTCTTATACCTTCTCCCTCTGGGCGTTCATACAAAGAAATGTTAGACTCCAGGAATCAGGATGGCAAACAGCGAAGGTCTACGACCATAGTAATATCCAATCCAATATCTATCCAATATGCAAGCTAAGTTTGAAGGAAAATTTTGGTATGGGACTTCAGATCAAAGCGGCTTGGAAGACCGGCGCTGTGTTGCAGGGTTACGAAAAGGGATCCTTTACCTAAATAGCGAAAAATGTTTAGCGGGCACAGAGAGAGAGTATTCTCTCGTGTAGTCTAGTCATATGGTCTTCCAAGATAATTCAGTGTATTCCAAGTGGAGATACTGACCATACTGGAGGCCTGTGGATGGCTAGCGCATAGGCAGAGCGGTCAGCAGGGATTAGTGTAATGACGCGCTGAACAGTCTGAGCGGCACCTCCAAAGCCGCCCACTTCTGGATTCCCGGTGATAGGAATATAGAGGTGAATGTGGAGGCTGCCAACATTTTTACAATCATTAATCGACGCAAAATACGATAATTTGCAATTTGTGGAACGATCCATTGCTAACGTAAGTTCCTTAGCATATAATGGAGGCGTAATCCAAGCTATTTTGGAGGAATGATTGGAATTATTCGGAGTCTCGCGCGAGTAGCACAACGGTATTGCTTTATACTGTGTGCAGGCTAAACATTCACTTAGTCGAGGCGGGATTAGACAGGCCCTTGTCAAAATTAAGAATTGCAATCTCCGATTTATAAAGTGCAACTTCACGTATTGATCCGGCAAGAAGCTCTGATCGCGATTAAGGCGTAAACGCAACCATAAAATTCACCCAAGGGAGCCAACCGGAAAATAAATTATCGAGCACATCATACAGGAATTTTTCTGTAGCATATGCTCTCGGAGGATCATTGCGGTTTCCATCTTCTTCTTCCGATGTCGGTGCTTGGCCACGCGAAGTCATCGGACTTTGCTATTTTAAGGGGACATTTATTTTCTAAATCCAAAAGAATTTTTTTTTTTATTTCATAAATGTGTTCTTAAACATCACAGAAATATACTCCCAAAGCCGTTTTGAGAAATTCCATATATGAAAAAATCTCGTGTATATGCAGCTTTTTTATGTTCATTCCAAATATTGTCTTTATGTATGCAGTTTGCATCATTCGTCGAGAATTATTTAAATAAAAATTAAGGATGTGAAAATGGTGGGTGGAGACAAAAAAGTGCTTTCGAGGAAATCCTTGCTTCAAAGAACTTGTTTGTAGCCAGCCAAGTGTGCCATTGCCTTTAATGAAGGGGCAAGGACTTACCTTGTCATTATGGATGTCACAGACATCAAAGTTGGCTAATCTGCTATGACTGCCGCTTAAAATATAGATGAATGCTGTATATTGCAAACTGATTGAAGAAGCACCATAAGTTCAAAAGAAACTCTCATATGGAAAAAAGGCTTTGGGGAAAAGGATTTTAAACATGGCAGAAATTGAAGATCTGCAGTATTTACGAGGAATGACAGAATAATGTAATATGTGGAAACAATATATTTGTATGTATAAATTATCGAAAAAGAAATTTAAACGCCTTTTTCTCGAAACAACATTTTCTGGACTCGTAAGACACATTTCTCAGGCTCTAATCATCCAACTTAGAAAACACCAAAAGTGTTCCGTTTCTTTTGTAAAATATAAGGATATACCTCTGAAAACTTAAATACATGGAAACCCACTCTTTTAACAGGGGTAATTCACCTAAAGAAATGATCGATTTTTCGACCGCTTTTAAAAAATAATGAATAGAGTGGTGAATAAAATTTTCTTTTTAATTTTTTGGGTATATATCCTGGTTCAAAATCTGGACCGACAAATTAATGGGACATTGGGCAGCGGAGGAAAGTGAACCAGCTAGTCAGCTGCCTAAAAAATTTTGTTCGGGGCTGTTACCGCAGTAACACTCCATTTCTGGAACTTCGATATTAGAGTGATGTAAGAAAGGAAACAGGAGGAAATGATCTTCATGCAGTAGAGCGGCCATTTTTTGTCCGTGAAAATAACTTCAAATTTTTTGCCTCAAAGGGATTCTAAGATGCGGCCTAATCCTGCGATTCCATTGTGAAGGACGCTGGCAGTAACAGGTTTGAAAATGTTCGAGTGCATTGATGCGAAATTTTTGTAAACAGTGAAAAACTGATTATTTCGATTGGGGAGAGGGGGCATGGAGTATCTTTAAATGAATCTGGACTCGCCAAAATTGTTGTGGTCCCCACGTTGGTCGCTCGCCCGTCGTTTTTAAGCAAGACTCCTCTAGGACTGTGTAGACATCTATTTCGTTGGAAAAGAATTTTTGATTTTATTTGATATGGGCTCCAAAATTCATATAGCTAATTTGGTGGGGAGAAGGCGAGTAGTTTAATGGCCATGCAATTAAATATAGTTGTACTGTCTTGTTCAATTTCGGCTTATGATTCGAACAGAGACTAGCCCCTCTCTTTCAATCATTCAGGGTATTTATCCCATCTGCGTAAGGCACGACCTGGAATAGTTTATAGAGTAGTGTACTATTTAGATATACTGTTATCTTTTGATTATGCACTTCAGAGCGATGGAAAATAAGGTTGGGTCCAGTCCATGCCTTACTTTAATTCGGACTCGATGGTAAAACATATTGTTCGTTAATTTTGTATCTTTACTTGAGTGCTAGACTGAGTCATTTTCATTCTGATGAATCTAATCGAAGCAAAACCGGGACTTCAAATTCACACTTTCACAATCTTCTGACATAGTTTCGTTAGACCAAAAGTGTTTATGACCTCACGAAGTTTGGTTGCCAGTAGCTCCGCAGGTATTCCATCCTCACCCGGCGTTTTGCTATTTCTCGGCGTATGTAGATGAGGGGACAGCTACTTATGTGGCCTCTGCCCCTTCAATTTACGGAGACTGGGCTGTGGAATTGAGTACCTTCTCGAAATACACGATTCCCAGCTGCATCATCGGTTTTCATGATAGAAATACTCCAATACGTGAGCAAAATAGTTCTATTTTAACAAACGCTTTTCTATGAAATTCAGCCGCACCCAGGTTGACATGCGTATTTTTTCTTCTTCTTAAGTATCGCGTGAAGCTAATTTCAGGATTCAGTAAAGTAAGTTTGTTCATCTTCTGAAAAATTTCGAAATGATGACTTAATCCCTGACAGCGCTGAACTGGTCCATTGCAAGCTTCCTTATTTTTGTTGAATAATCCTGAACACTTATTCTGAAGATAAACACTATGCTTCTTCTATATCCTGGAGCAGGATACGCTCACCTAGATCGGATTTGTTTTTTTTTTTTCGGTTATAGACTTAGTTCGCCGTACGAAGACATCGCTGTGTCGGTCGGCCTTTTGGTTATTTACCATCGACTTCGAAAGTGACGTTTGTTTTAACTAATGAGTTTTCCTCAGGGCGAATTACATGACCCCACCATGAATGCAACCTTATATCAATTTCAGATGTGCTCATTTTGAATGTGACTCATTGTCTTTCTTGCCGAATTCCAAAGTCTCACAGCATTCGGAACTATCGAGGGGACAGGGCGAGCGAGACTAGGGTACATTTTGGATTTGAAACATTCGGTGATGCATAAAAAACAAAGAATGCTACTTCATCTGTACTGCGTTGATGCATGACGAGCAGTTTAACAACGCAATGTACAGAGAGTAATGCTCCTTACCGACTTGATTTATGGTGATTTGAAAGATTCCCGAAGGCTATTATAGACAAGTCAGAAAAGGAAATCTTGACGCTTCAGGTATGAAAGGTTTCGGATGTTTTTTGTGTAAGAGTGCAGAACGATTCCATTTGTACGTAGTCCGTAATGTGTATCCATTTAGCATGTCAGACGTGTGAACTACACCACGTTTCGCAAAACTAGGATTATTAAAAAATATCGAAATTTTTGGTATCTTGTTAAATTTTTTTTTATCGGTGTTTTTTTTTTCAGGATTCTGTCATGTATAAAAAAATGACCCGATGAATCACAGTTATCCTAGTTTGCAAACTTTAGAAATATGTTCTGGCTAAGTGGGAAAAATTTCATAGAATTTAATTGGATAGATTTTGGTTTATGGTGGCACCCGGTTTTCAACATTCAGTTTAGGTAAAAACGCATTTAAAATGTGAATATTAACCATTAAAATTTAACTCACCATTAATTTGGTATACCTAATCCATACAATTTCGGTTTCTTCAAAAAACACATGTAAAACTTTGAAGCTCTTCTAGTGAAGCAATTCAAATGTCTTTCGATCCGGTAAAATTGCATTTCATTACGGGAATCTACATATGGCATTTTACCTGTTTAACACTATATTTTCTGAACGACTCCGAATATCGAAAAATCACTTTGCCCAAATATTCTGCACTATATCTGGATACAATTGGTTTCTCAAATTCGACACACGGGATAAGAGGTTCCTAGTCAATTTCTCTAAAACATAGTAATATACAATTATTAACTTAATTTGGATGCACATCGCTATGGAGCATATTTTGAGGCCTGGACACAGTTCAGGGGCAACTTGATGATTTTTTCAGATTTGTCGGTTAGATATTTTTTGAAAATGGGTCTTTGAAAGAAATGATCAATTTCGACCCCCTTTCTAACAAATGTCAAAACTAATACCGGCTTCAGGAAGTACCTAGTTATGCTTCATTTGATACCCCGCGTAACTATATTTGGTGAAAAAAGTTGTACACCCCTCTTTTGCATGTGCGTCAGCAAGAGCTACACCCACATTGGGGGGGCACAGTGCAGAAAGTCATTACGGCCAAAACCGAGAAAGATCTCAGGTAGATATGCAAAAGTTTTGGATGAGCAAACCTCTATTGAGGTGTCGTTAGAGCAACCTAATAAAGTAGGTGCCAGAAAAACCTCTAATCTGACACAATGCATCACTATAGCTTGTGACGCGTCCATGTCTAGCTGATGAACATTCCCCGGTAGAAAATTCAACCGCTGAACTAGTGAACTGACCCGCCTTCAAACAACTCGTGCCGACTAAAGACTAACGTCGCAGAAGCCGCCAAGCTCGCCATCCACCGGAGAAAGAGAGAATATTTTAAAGAGATCTGCTCCGAGCAGGACATAAATCCTTGGGGTAGCGCCTATAGGCTGGGACGGTTCAGGAATCATTCATCCCTTCAGATCACGTGCCCAATCCTTTTAATGAAAATCATGCAGGGGTAATTCTCCCAGCAAGAGAGGCGGCGTCACCTTGCAGAAATGTCTGAATGTAGCGGTGATTCCACCAGAGAGAAACTACTGACGGTAGGTTAGGCGACAGTAAAACCCCGGGCCTGGACGGAGTACTGAATAAACCCCTTAAACTTCCCGTGAAATCCAGACCGGACATGTCCGCTGAATTATTCGATTCGTGCTTGTCTGCAGGAATATTTTCTGCAGAATGAAAGTGGCAGAAATTCCTTTTGCTGCCTAAAGCTGATATACTCTCAGGTGAACCATTCTCCTATAGACCATCTGATTTCTGGACACTGTTAGCGTTGGTTATATAGAATATATTGCTGCCGGTTATCGATAGTGAAAGAAGCATTTCAAATCGATAACATGGATTTCGTAAAACCGTTGATGCCATCAAATTGGTTACCGACTTGTCCAAAGATGCAACTCATGGAAGAGCGGTGCGTGGCAATGACCCTGGACGTGAAAAAATGCATTCAATTTGGCCGATTGTAATCGAGTACTCAAATTCTTGGCAAATATTCCTATTGCCGCATATCTCGCAGTTATTGACAACAATATTTATAAGAACTGGGGGTCTAGTGAGACGCATATGATCGACTCCACAAGTGTTCCATAAGGCTCCGCCCTTGGCCCACCGCTGTGTAGCATCGTATACAACGATGTTCTTCATCTTTCTCCCAGGCCTCCTTCCAGGCCGACGACATAACACTGGCGATGGTCGCAAAGCCTCTGGAAGATACTGAATTAGACTTAGTCGAAGCAATCAGTGCTGATAAGAGTTTTGATGGAGAGCTATGGTCTGACACTTCTGGAGGAAAAATGCGAAAGCTGTCCCCATTCCCAAGCGCGTTAAAAGATATTATGTCCACATTCAAGTTGGGAATTATAGCATCACTTCCAGGTTGGCCATCAAATACTTGGGAGTGGTGATAGAAGCTCAGTTATAAGCAACACGCCCCGTAGGTTTGCGATAAAGCACCACTTCAAATATTGTCCTGGCAAGGATGATGTCGAACATGGAAGGGCCACAGAATATTTCTAGGTCGCTTATAATCAGGGTGGCGAGCTCGCGCATGCCCCATGCAGTCCCAGTTTAGGGATGGCATAGAAGATCTCAGCTAATGATTATAAACTGAGGACAGTCCATCAAGGTACAGCCCTAAAGATGTGGTCTGCCTTCAACTCCGTCTCAGATGATGTAGCGTTTGTCATCTCGGAAATGATACTGATTGATATCTTGGAAGATGAGATGACGAACATATACAATGCGAGGCGAGATCTGTAAATAGACGGCAAGAGGGTTGGGACTCATCCCTACCATCAAGGTGTGGGTACCCATTGAAAGTTTCTGTGCAGGTTAAAACTGGATATTTCACCCGGTTGTCCAAACTGACATGGAGTTTTAGAGGACCCAGAGCACGAATTCTTCCTCTATGCAATATTTTGGAGGTGCTACTAGCAGAAAATCTGAGGCGGAGAATGGTAACACATAATCGCTGCTGGGTGGATGCGCCCAACTCCATGATCTGATCTATCCACAACAAACTGCGAAGGGCAGGAGAGATGAAGAAAACGCGGTTATGCACGCCGTATAGAGAAGAAAAGTGACAAAGGTAAAATAAGCTGACTTTGCCCCGTGATGTTATTCCTTATGGTCGTTCAACGGGACATGGAGGGTGCCGGGTGTGGTTTTAAAAGATAAAATCTCCACACGCTGGCGATAATTGCGATAATTGTTGCAATTTCAAGCTTCTTTCGAATTCCGAAAAAGTTCTGCAAATATCAAGAGCGATCTTTTTTTCCCTTCCCAGATGCCTGTTACAGGCAGCCGTTTCCGTTTTGCCACATAGACAAGACTGCCCACCCTGTTAAATTATTACTAGGAGGCATTTCAACTGTTTCTGAACTATTGGTCCAGGAAATTGTTAATTTCTACTTGTCATCTTCATTGATATTTATATTCGTTTATTACTAGATTAGATTAGCTTCAAGTTATCCTGGGCCACTGGTCCCCAAATCTACTTCACCTTGGTGCAGAGGCGAATAACTCCCACTCCATACTAACAACCTTGGACTGAAACCCACGTGCACTGCTCAGCACGAACATGGGAGGAATGTGTATTTGACCATGATTATCAAGAGTTCCAATATAGCCATGAATTGTTATGAATGCAATGAGACAGCAACAATAATTTTCCGGCAAATATCAATTCGGAGATCTAACCTTGAAGCAATGATTCTGAAGAATAATAATGATTCCAGGGTATGAGTTGGATGTTCCAAAAATACACAGGATAAGTTGAAACATCACTGAATAAGCGTATTAATATGCGGTATCCATTGTTTTTTTTTCCTTCAGGAGTGGCAACAAGATACAGTATTATGTTGCCTCCAATTATCCAAAAATTCCCTTTCTTTTTGCTCTGTTTTCTTTACAAATTTACTTTTACTTTGATAATCTTTTTTACGATCTAATTTTTCATTCATTTTTGTTGTTTTCTCATATCTTAATAATACGTCCATTACCCATAAAAGTGTGTATAAAGCATTTCATGTCAAAATATCGCAAAAGAAAACAATCCTCTTTTTTATATGACAAAGGAGCATGAAAAAGTACATGGCAAGGAGCAGAGAAAATCAAGTCCGCAAGAGTAAACTTCTATCAAAGTGAAAATGTGAGCTTAGGGAACTCAAAAGTACTTGTGTCAACAACTTAAATATGCCATTACGGAGAGGATGTAGGGATGCCAGGGCGTGCATGTATAGCAACCACCTTTTGCTCAGGAGTTTCTATATGTAGTGTATGTAGCCGCAGTTGATGCCACCTGTGTTTTTGATATTCCTAGTGGATTTTAAGAGTATTCTGGTCAGTTTTGTACTATCTCCAGGGAAACTTTAAAAATGTCTGTATCTTTTACGAGTTTTTATTCTTTATAATACTTTTCCTATAAATCTGGATTTTACTTCAAAAAAGGTATCCTTGATGAGCCTTTTCGTGGTAATACATACTACAGAAAGATTTCGATATGATAAAGCAACCAATTAGCTTGGAATTACTTGAAAAGTAAAAGCACTGAGCGTTTGGAAGCGGCTTTTAAAATTTCGTCTGTCGTGGTAGGCTAGTAGGAATTTCTACGGAAAGATACGTACAGGTGAAACGAACCAACTTTATTGGGGAGCTTACCTGACATTCATACATTCCATGATCCCTTCTTTGTACAAACTTTATTTGGAGCGTCCACGTATTTGAACCAGGCGTGTGCAAAATGGCGAATCGTTCGTCGTTCGTATACATTTGAGCGCCAGACGATAATATGTGCCAATCTCGTCGTCTTATCCAGGATATTTGATTCTATAAAGAAAGCAAAGGAAAATTTTCATAAGTATGTTACATGTTTATATATAAATTGCACGCGATGTATCATGCTTACTGGATAAGCACATGAAACAAAACATTGAGTTTACGGTTTATTAGCTGCGATTAAATTGAGGAAAATAGACGGCTATGTACATACATTTTATCACATCAATTATTAAGACTATCTACAGTAGGTAGGCTCTGTTCTTCAAGACAAGGAAAATGTCCGTCTAGACAGATTTAATACAATAATACTTCAATCAACAAAATCTTTAAAAGCAAATTCTATGACTTTGATTTAAGAATGATTTGATGGGCTTAAGTAGATCCTAAGAAAATCCTCCAAGTCCTGTTTGAATTTATTATCAGTTATTTATTTTTTTATCCTCATGGAAATTTGAAGAAAAGGGAATCTAAAGTAAATAGCGTCCACCCCACTTGAATGACAATGCTTTCCTGAGCGCTTCAGATACTAAAGATTTTGCGGATTTTTTCCATATGGTAAACTTTAGGTATACGACTCATTTGTTGATAACGTTAATAATACCGTCATAGTCGACTCCCAGCCCGGTTGTGAAAGAAAGAGCGATGGATAGCCACCGCGGCTTCTCCTAGTGTGGATGAAGAAACTGCAGGAGCTTTTGAGCTATACAGAGGTCTCACTAAGGAAGCTATCACCACACCTCGTAGTTACATCTAATATGCAAATCCATTAAATGAGGAGAAGAAAAAACCTAAGGTCCGGTAAGTGCGACCGGCAGAAGTCATCTGACTTACAGGCTAAAGCCCACTTACCACGTTCAGTTCAGCCTGTCAGTTACGCCTGAAGAGTCACCATTTGGCCGGGGGAGGTAATGTGAATGAGATATTGCTGATCCGTCAGTTTTGGCTGTTCGGGCGGTCGATAATCGGATGAATAATTCGGCAAGCCGGGCGAGCATTTCTTGTTTGCTTAGGCCGTGAGAGAAAATTTTATCGGCAGCATTATCGCTGATGAACGGTTTTGATAAATTTTACGCACAAAAATATCTCCAGTTTTCGTTTCAAGGCCTTCCACGTCCAGAGTTGAACTAATTATGTTGCGGCTTGCCGATACGTGGATGATGCTTTTAGTTCAACCGGCGGACTGGTGCATTTCGGGCTCTTCCGGTATAACTGCCAGACCGAACTGAACGTGGATGGTGGGTTTAAGTCGGGCTTCCATAATGGGCAGTATGGCACTGAAATCGCCAATTGTGGGGCGGTTCGAAATTTAAGCGTCACAATGACAAGAACCATGGCAAGTTCGCGTAAATAGTCGATTAAGTGGACTAAGTAAATGAAATTCTTCGTTATTCGTTGCTACTACCAGTAACGGTGGGGGCAGCTACAACATCTTATCGAACCTTGTTGTCCTAAAGATGCAACGAACGTTTCCTACAATACGTACACGTCACTGTGTAGCGGGTTGCAGGCCAGTACCGCTATATTACACGCAACGACACAACCACGGCTATCATCAGCGTCCGTATTCGCACTGCGGACTAGAGTTTTAGTACCTCCTCACCGAAGTATTCTTGTTCACAGTTTGACTGAAGGCTCCGCAGAGGTTCAAGGCGAATTTCAAAAAATATGGAACATCAATTCGATTCAATAAGGCAGGACATTACTAGACTAACTCAAATCAGAACTGAAAATGCCGGCGGACAGTTGAAGAATTAAGTTTAGTGCACTAAAGCAGAAACTTTCTGTCGTACCTAATCAGTTGCGACGGTATGACGAAAGTCACCTTAGACGTTTCCCGAATACAACATGCTCTTGAAGTCCACTAGGGTTTTTCAGGGCACTCGACGAATTCGAACATATTCTGCAGAGAATGCAATTTGCAGACATTGGAGAGACTTTATGGCCCATCATACTGAGGGTGTTATCGTTAAACGCATCCACTATGTCAGTATCCCAGCTATTAATTTTGTGTATAATACAATAGAAGAGTTTGGACGAGTCTTAAACAATTCGGAGAATTAGAGAGGTCCTGGTCTGAATCGCGTGAAGAATTTCTGGGACAAAAAGTTCACAAATATACACGGCCGGTTGGCACATGACACAAATCAAGTTATTAGTGGCCTGAGGAATCTCCCCCTTTGCTCATTGCTGCGATACTTACCTTATCCCTAAAGGCGGTGCAAGAAGGTCTGCCGAGTTGGACCAAGAGATTGCAGGAAATAACTCGTCATCCACCGGGCATTTATAGAACATGTAGCTAGAGGTTAAAGAAATATTTTTAGCTGCTATATCGATTGCGATTATTCTTTTGATAGCGTTGCGTACAGTTGGCTACATCCGCATCGCATGATCCGAAATTAATAACCGGCTTGCAACAGTCATGAAAGAATGGCATACCTTCTCAGTGCGCTCATCTGAGGATGTTAACACCTCAGAGCCCATCGGTATGTGGAGAGGCGTCTTCCAGGTAGATTCATTGAGTTCTCTTTGGTTCTGTATGGCACTGTTGCTAAATAATACTACGCCCACTTGTGAAGTGTATGTTCAGGTTGCTGATACTGTCGATGACCTTTGGAGTTTGTTGCAAATAGTTGACATGTTCAGCCATGATATTCGAATGGAATTTAGTCTAGCCATCCGTAAAGGTGCTGGTGCTAAAATCACATTTATGGGGGAAGAATAAAATAAACGTCCTGAATGTATTCGCTATCCTTCCACTGGCTTATAC
Organism: Hermetia illucens; assembly: GCF_905115235.1. Taxonomy (NCBI): domain Eukaryota; kingdom Metazoa; phylum Arthropoda; class Insecta; order Diptera; family Stratiomyidae; genus Hermetia; species Hermetia illucens. Next base: position 84,083,333 of record NC_051849.1, on the reverse strand, counting down.
ATTCGAAATATTATCGTGCAAGATATTTGATTTAGAAACCATCCAGTGGCAGGTACGTGTTACTATTTCCGATTTCTAAACGCATCTCCCAAATTCTTCCGTGGAGCGGACGAGTCTGTATCGTGACATCGGTGGCAGGAGCATAAGGACTCGCTACGGGCTTAGCTATATAACAAAGAGCAGGCATGTGGGTATTTGCAAGACAGCTTACCTTGATGGATCGATCTTTTAATCTTCTAAGCGGGATGAATTCAGACCAAGAGCTGATCGACGAATGGAAATAGATGGCAGTGAAAGGTAAACAAGCGAATTATTTATCGGTCTACAATCGGCTGTGTGCGAGGGTTGGTGGTTGCCACGCGCTCTTATAAAAAGTTTATAATGAAACAGCCGATGGAGAAACACCAGTGCAGAATGTATGGTTCGACGTTAGAGACGTTGGACCATCTCATTCCACTGCTATGGGGTCGATGCAATACATGGGAAGGTATAATGCTGTATGTAAGGCGATTCGAGGTGTACAACTGCCTCTTTCCCACTAGTCGACTCAGTTCCGTCTTTTTTCTCAGCAAAACAAAACATCAACGAAAACTGCTAACGTGTACAATTTTCGGAGGTTGGCGCCTATGTACTAACTCTTTATGCAGAACCGGTTAGTAATTACCCGTATATGGCTATTGCACGCCTTTTCGATACAGAGCTCTTTTCGGACGTTTGTTAGAATTGTCATTACATTTCGCCATCCGCCGTTCGACTGTAGCGTCCACTCTGGACGTTAGTCCTTCACGTCACGAAGCGTCTATAAAAAAATATTGTATCCTCTGCGTTTTTTTTTGGACAAGCTGGACATACTGGGGACTTGCGCGGACTTGCGGAAAAACCTGTATTAGTACATACGGTAGCCTCATTGTAACTGCTTTAACTGGTAGCTTCAGTCTCCACGGCAAAGATTAACTCACCTACTTTTGAATTAGCTTATGAGTCCATCGGTTTTTGTTGAATTATTCTATCGGGTTTCCTATCTGATCATTGATATTGTTCTTTCATTTGTCGTTTTCAATTGTTATTCTCCTAGAGTATATTGTGCCTCCTACATGAGGATGGACGATTCCGTAGCATACACAATGACGAAATCTATGAGCGATACCATGACCATCCGGTTGGGGATAAAATCCGGCTCAATAGGTTACGGTGGGCGGGTCACTTAATCCGTATGGATGAGGATGATCCAGCCCGGGAAGTCTATAAGGGCAATATCTATGGTAGAAAAAGAAGACGAGGCAAACCCTGCCTAAGATGGAGCGATGGCGTAGGCCAGGACACCAGACAGCTTTTAGGGATATCGAATTGGTGGACCTCGGCGCAAAACCGGGATGTCTGGAGTTTCTTATTAAGGCAGGCGTAGACCGGATACCGGTTGTTGCGCCGTTGATGATGATGATACATAAGTGGTATAAAGCAAGACCGAGCTAACAATTCGAGAGAGCAATAGTCTACTGCCGTATCTAGTTTCACCGATATTTAGGAGCATTCGCGTGAGTGCTGCCTGCAACAGCGATGCTTTTTTCTCTCCATATTCCAATAGTACAGTGTCGAGCATTACTCCCAGGTGTCTCCTTGCTTTTTATGATCTGGTTTCCAATTCGTATTCCTTATTTCCCCCAGCTCGGATTGTCTGTCTACAATCCTGTAAATCCTGTAATGCAGTAAGCATGGTACACTTTTGTTTCGCCTTCTTGAGAACAGCTGCTATGTCCACCACCACTTCCATTGCATCAACGGCGGAGTGGAGTTTCCTTAATTCAAACCGCATATCAGATACAGATTTCTCGTTTTTAAAAGCCTACAATCATCTATCCACTTTTAGAATGTTTCCAATCGTCTACTGGTGGTGTATTGGACGATATTAGGAGGGATCCCCGGGTCGTTTATTTCCTTTCAGCAACAAAACGTCGCTGTTTCCATTTTTTAGGGAACATCTCTTAGTCTGGGAATTTTTGCATGATTTGTGTAAGCATGTATAGTCTCGTGCATTGCATTGTTCCGAATGCTACCATGCATTTGCGAAAGGATGAATATATAGCAGGGCCTAGGAAGGGATTTTCAATCAAAAGGCACCTCCTGTTGATTACACGATGGATACTGGACTCTACGGTCGATAATCAGTACAAGTACGCATCACAATTGAAAGAAAACCAACTGAAATTATTAATGGAAAGGGAATTGCAGGTCCTGGCGCTTTCTAGTCAATTTTTTTGGTGATATGAGGAATGATCTGCTCCAGTTCTTCAGTGCTTTAATGACGGTGTTCAACCTTTGCAGGAATAATACCTGCACTACTGACTTCAGCACTACCGGAAAGGTTTTCTAGAGTGTTTTCCTATTCTTTATTTTAGACGATACCACATATCACCATTCTGTAAGATGTCCGCCAGGATTTTCCGTCAACTCCCTTACATAGGTTTTTAAAACTTCTGCTTTTATTTTTTTTTAACACTTTCTACGGGTCCTGTCTCAATTGAGAGCCGTTTTTGGAAGTCGTTTTCCTCTCGGTCGTTGAATGATTCTTCTGGCATGCAGGCATTTTGATCCGAGTTTCTTAATTTTTTCATTCTAGCAGTAGCCGGACGAGATTCTCATGCTGGGTACTATTCTCGGCATTGATGATCAATTCATCTGTCCTACAGGAGATATTAGGAAAAATGCGTGGCAGAATATACTTAACCCTATACCGATAGCTCAAAAAAAAAAAGAAGATATGGGTGTAAATTCTATCTCTTAAATAAAAATGAAAGATCGACTTTTTCCTTGAGAAATATACAACGATCGTTTAGACTGTACTCGTATGTATACGATCCAAAAAGTCGTAATCTGTATTGATAGTCGAGCTCCATCAAGGGCGTTGTGCAGTCTGTTGATCACCTCAAAAATTGTTCAGGAATATAGAACTCATGGTGGAAATACTCTGGCCTTCCGTGTGGAGTGAAATAACATTTCGGATGCCTTAGTAGAGGAGGGTTCAGTTTCTCCCTTTCCAAGATCAGCACCACTAATTAGAGTGTCAATAACATTAGTGAATGCTGCTGTCACCCACTGGGAACAGTTTTCCCATAAGGAAAAGTCGCAGAACCTAAATGATGCTAAAGACGATAAACTTCCCCTGTAGGAACCGATATGCAGAGGAATTGTTGGCATTTTGGCGGACTAATTGGACAAATGTTCAAAATAGGAATATTGCAAGATCCTGGAATGAGGAAGCGGAATCCACGACTTCTTATTTGAATGCCCCGCCTACGAGCGCATCAAACACCAGATTTTTGATGTTGATGTACTCCATTTGCAGTGGATAGCATCATATCTACTAACGGAAATCCTGCGATACATAAACGAATCTGAGTTATCCGTTAGCCGAGGGCTCCACTAAGGTTTAAGAGCTCAGAGGCCGAATTTATTCCCACCCAGCATACATGTCGAACACACACAAGGGCTTTCAAGTACTTTATTTACACGCTAATAGTTTAGTAAGAACATTTTAGTTTTATTAGAAAGCAGATTCGAAGCGTTTATTTCAGTGCAGAAACACAGAAGCTGATTCCTTTAACGAAATAAACCAAAATTTATCACCTTTTATCTCTTCAATTTGATAGCATTAATTCCGATACAAATTTAATCAAATTCTATACATCAAGGTCTCATATAACGGATTTAGAATATGGCAAAAGAACTTTACCCCCTTTATAATACGAAAATTTAGGATACTCCGAGACTGTTCCACCATAACTAACAACCCTTTTCTGACCAAAGCCGGAGCCCATCCCTTCATACACAAATTCTATTCGTAAGACCCAATGGTTCTATTTGGTCGATATGGGACGATCTTTGCACCTCCCCTTTCTACAATTAAACTAACTGAAGCGGAAGCTTGAAATAATCCATGAGCTCAGCCGGAGCAGTAACTCATAGCAAAAGATCCTCTCAATTTCATAACTTCCTTTCATAAGGATTTTCTAACTGCTCCTGATGATGTCGCCCCACATGCGAGTGAGAAATTCTGGCAAACATCCTGGTTTATCCTCCCACATTCTGGGAAGGGACATAATTTTTTCTGTTTCCACTAATGGCTCGGAAGGAATTATCTCGCATCCAAACCACGAGTCAAAAGAAAACAGAGATAACTAAGTATGGGGCGGCGGAACATCATATTTATATGATTTGAATGAAATGGTACAGAAGATTCCATGTAGGGAAGAAGATTGAACAATTATATATATCATATATAAGTTGGAGAATGTTTTCATTTAACGTAGAATATAATATTGGGTTTGAGAAACGTTAGTGTCCGTTTTCTCAATTGATGCAGTCAATTGAAAATACGAGTATAACAGCTCACGAACGATATATCGCAAGGACGACCATTCTGGAAAGATGACAGTTCTCGCTTTACTCTTCATAGCTACTTCTGGATGTGTATATGTTGAAATTGATGCAATGGTTGAAAAGTCGCTGCGTTTGAAAATGGAAAGAAATAGAGAGCATTTCGCAATATTGCTATGGCAAAGGATAAAAGCCACACAGGTTTTTGGAGAAATGTATGCCGTTTGGGGTGAAACTGTTTCATTATGCAGAACGTTCTGTACGAAAATGGTGGCCCTCACCATGATGTTCAATTTGAGGTATACTGAAATCTTCCAAGTGAACGAAATTCCACAAAAAGGAGCAATAAGGCTTTTGGGACCCAGGTATCGAAAAAAAAAACGTTTCCAAACGTTTATGCTATACTGGAAGGAGCTAGACGTAACTACCTACACGTCATAAGTTGAACATGAAATGATTGGCCGATTAAATTTATAAGGCTCGTTTCACACGTATACAGTTCCATTCGGTTCAGTTCATTTTAGGTTCAGTTTCGGTCGCTACCGACAAGTGTGAAACGGTGTTTTGTATTCCATTCGTGTCTATTCCTATCGAGAAATGGGCAAGGGTTCTTGACGCATACCGTGCACGGTAAATACGCATACGTAAGTAAGTTTGTCCGAAGCAAACAAATACATGTCTGCATGCTAAATATTGACACCTTCTCAAGAGCCCCTCGGACAAAGCACAATGATATCTGCGCTCTACAAGAAACCCGATAGTCTGGTGCCAAAGGCTGCGACATATAACGCGAACGCGGTAAAAATGGCTATAAACTTCTCTATTTTGGTAGCGCAAACACTCAATGGTGTTGGCATTATCATCTCAGAGAGTTTCTTTGACACAATTAAAGAAGTCGAACGATTAGATGACCAGCTAATGAAGCTCACCATTACATCAATTGATCGCACTATTCACTTCTTCACAGTGTATGCACCACAGTCAAGTTGATCTGATACTGAGAAAGATGCCTTCTGGCAACTTTTCGATGCAAATACCTGTAATATGCCCGCTGATGATTATATCATCATTGCAGGAGGCCTTAATTGCCTTGTGGGTGAAAAGGCAGACGGTAACAGGTGCCATGCGGAAAAGGAGTTTGGAGCGCGCAATGAGGGTGGCGAGCATATAGCTGAATTCGGGGATACCCATGGCCTTGTTCTCATGAATACATGGTTCATCATTTGAAATCGAGCTATGACTTTAGCAAGTTTCCGTTGTTGAAGGGAGGGTACTTCGACATTGATTTCTTGGCATATATAGTTCCGGCTCAATTTTGAAAGGTGATATCGACCAATCTTACATCTTAGTCTTAACCTTGTAAAATAAAATTCGTACTGATGCTCTTTCTTTTAGACATAGCCTTCAGTCTTCATAACCACGTTCTATTCAGATAAAGTCGACAATATTCAAAGTAGATGATCTAACCTTTCCTTAATTGTTTTTTTTTCGGTATTATGATTATTTCACTCACCTATTATGGCTGAAATCTGCTTCGAAACGATGCTTAATAACACTAGTTTCACTATAGCTTGTCTCAGAAGTTGGTTGATTGATTAGTTGAATGCAAGGAGTTTTCAGCGATAATGCTAGTTTTAATTTCCTTCTGATCTTTTTGGTGGCTCGAAATGTTCAGATTAGGTTGGGGAGATCTCACTAAAGATGTGGATGCGCATGGCAGCAGTTGGCACTACTAACTAAGCCTTCTGACTACTCCCAGTTGTTGAGAGAGGAGGAGGCTTTTCAGATCAGATGGGTCCCATGAAACAGATAAATTACTTATGTCATCAAATTAGTGATTGGCTTGACTGAAGATGCAATTCCCGGAAAGGGGAATGCATTAGATTCGGTAAACTGGAACCTAGAGGAGAGTACCAGAAAATCTGATGCCGAGAATGGTAGCATGTGAGGAAGATTAGGGTGTGATCAACTCCATAATCGCATCTATCCAGAGCTAACTTCGAAACGCAGAGGATACCAACAGACAGAAAGGGGAGCAGAGCAGAGGAATACATAATTTAAATCAGGTGAACAAGTAACATGCCATTTTTTAAAAAAAAAGCACGCCCAGCTTAGCGCTAAATGTCATTACTGAATAAGAACAATAATCTATTCGAAAGTCAATCTATTGGGCATCGTTTTGCGGTAATTAAACTCCTCAGAAAACTTCAAGGATAACCGTTTTGAGAAGGTTTAAAGCAAGCAGTAATATTAAAAATAGGTCACATATATTATAATTCATTTACCATCGTTTACTGTCTTTGGCTGCAAACAATCTTCAAACCTCACAATCTATTTGAAATAATAAAACTTGTTTTTTCTATTCACCAGTGGTGGTTTATATTTCGCAAATACCGATATTTCGGGAACCACTTGTTCCTTTCATCAGTGATGACTTGCATATTCCATTAAGATCAAAACCAATCTAGTCAATTAAAATGAATATCTTATTATTGCAAATGAGGCGGCGACAAATTTTATACCACACTATATTATTCTTCACACTTTCAAACTTTTCCAATATTATTACACTTTTGCAATAAGAAATTTAAGGATGGATTCCCAGCTTACTGATAAGCTGCAAGGAACACTTCACCACAGTTTCTGACCGTATTACAATAGCTGAAGTTACACTTTTTGCGCATAAAATGGCTAGTCACCGTAACATGCGGATACAGACTTGTCTTCAAAACAGAGTAGAAATCATCTCGCTCATTATTGTATACAAACAGAGCGAAGCCGCTCGGTTCGACGGTTTCCATGCATAATTATTTATCGTTGCACCTGCAGTTACTGCAAATTGGTCTTTGGAGTCCGCTACGTTTCCCAAAGGAAAAGGATGATCGTTAGGATTCCAAAAAAGATGTTGCGGTGCAGCGGAGGCACGAAGCTGGAGCGCTATTGCGAATTCGCCTCCGCCGCTGTATTAATGGCCGCACCAAAATCGATAGGTAGCCTGGTAGCGGCTGGAATAAATATGAATTATGACATTCGTCAAAAGAAGTCAGTTCACGTCCGCCGACCGGAGGAAAAAAAGGAGCGGGTTCAATCATATAAAATGCAAAGTTGTGTTCATTTTGGTTACGATCGCTTTGTTATCTTTTTCAAATAAGATTTTGGTTTTAAGTATTACTTTGAATTGCACAAACTAAAAAGACCTGTAAACCCCTAAACTCTTTAAGTATTATTACATTATAATAAAACGTGAAAATGTTGTTAATTATAAGTTTGAAGAGCTAAAATATTTTAAAAAAAAGACTCCAAAAGAGCACCATTATTGAGTGGTAAAGAACATTTCCAAAGCTTGATTGACAGAAGGCAAGTTTTTTTCTGCTCCAAGTCCCCTTGCATTGACTACATTAACACCCTACTCCACGGAGATTAGATCTTCGCTTCAACTTCGCTTCGTCGACTTCAAGAGAGCTTCCGGTACCATGAACATGATGTGCATCTGGCATGCTCTACGTAGAAGGGGCATCCCGGAAAAACCTCCAGCTATTACCAGAGCGACAAATGATGAGCTTGGACGTCGCACAGGTCTGTCACCCACGATTTAATCGGAAGACGGAAGTGGCAGTGGATAGGTCATATACTAAAGAAGGGCAACAACCGCATTACTGGATGCATGCAATGGAACCCACTCACCTAAAATGGCCTACGAATGGGTTACCCCAAGAAACAGCTGAACCTATTGCCACGAAATTTGGTAAGCATTTGTGGTTTGTGAATCCCCTTAGTGGCCCCATTTTCTGTTGAGTTTAAGGGTCTAAAGAACAATTTTGTTTACCAAATATGGTCGTGTGAGGTATCAAATAGAAAGGCTCAATTAGTACTTTTCCAGACTGGTTCTGTTTTTGATATTGGATGGAACATAGGGGGGTGATTGCGCTCAAAGTGTGAGCCCCGAAGGTGTAACGGGTCTCGTTCTCAGAACCTATCCAGCCGAAACGTTTGCAAAAATCACAATAATGAAATAATGAAATCTAAGCCTTAAAACACATCAGATTGCGATATCTGCATCAAATAAAGTTAATAATGGCGCATTACTACAATTTAGAAATTCACCTGGAAGCCTCTGTTAAGTTCATCCTAGAGGTGCAAAATTTAGGGTCAGTATAACTGATAAGAAAGGACATCATTCTGAAAAGTTTGAAGTAAATTCAACTATTATTAATAAAGTAATATATTGTCAAAATTACAATTTCACGTGAATTTATTACATTCCAGAGCGTGTATGTTCAGCGCAATACAAGAAGCTCGTCAAACATACCTCCGTGATATTGCAATCGGTTTCTAGCAACTCAGTCTACGATTTTTCGAGGAGTTTATAGCCTTTTTCTGTTGTTCTACTTAGTTTTTAGCCAACTCACTTCCCGGCGGTAGTGCGTCACACTGAATGGCATATCCGGAAATATAATTCTCGCGCCGTCTCAATGTGTGGCTCATTCACAACCACAGCTAACTGCTAATCAACACGTCCACGGGCATCCATTCGACGATGAAATTTAAAAAAAAACACACTTAAGCGTCATCGCTATTAGTTCCTCGCGACGTTATTCAGCTTTCCTATCACTTTCCCATAACCTTGCAGTCTTGCTCAAATACTTTCGCCCAACGGCTTGTGAATAACAGATATGACCGCTTCCCACATGCAATTACCGTAAAAACACAGGCAGAAGGTTACCATTACCCTGAGCTGATGGTGCTGCGCCCTTCTAGATTTTGGGCGAAATAGTTAACGTCAATCTAGCGACGCTAATACATCGAGAAAAATTAAGTCCGTTGCCGACGACAGTAGAAACACCGAGATAGAAAGACGCGAAGTATGTGATGATTTGTGGACGAGGCCCCGTCTTCGGATTCTTAATGATCATTCCCTTTGCCGGTCATTGGAACAATACCCAGATTTCCAAGATTCTGTCTGATTCGGTCTGGCGACATTCTTTTAACCGTGGTCGATGATTTCATTCATGCCAAAGGTAAAGACAGCTTATCAAAATTCCCAGGCGTGTATAAAATTCGTGTCCTTTGTGCAGCTCCATCTCTGAATTTAGGCGATCGATCAACGTTACGATTGTTATACCAACTCCCGAATTTACTACTAATCGTGATATGATCGATCTGATTAGATTTCCGTTGTTGGTCAGTCAGAACCCAACTCACATTATACCAGGGCCTGTGTTCGAAAAATGTGCCACCAGTAACAAAACAGTGAGTGACAGTGAGAGAACGGGCTCACAGGTGCTAAGAGTACTCTCCGCGGTAGTCGTCAGCAATAACGTGGCATTCGACTTGCGTTTGCTACCAAAAAGGTTTCCAGAATACAAGAGCACTGCCCCCCAAGATAGAAAAGAGTACTCCTCACGGTCCTATCTGCTCGCTTTCACTTTTAGGGCCAGAAGAAGTTAAGGCTTTATCTGGGCCTCATTTATACTTCGCGCCAAAGCTCATAGATCAAGGTTTCTTTTTCCGTGTGAAACCTTTGTCAAGAAAAGTCCAGTTGCAAATATTACTAATTGTACACACAGGACATAACATTGTATTGCGTTATATAACATTACAGCAACTTAAAAAATTCTCGATATCAATGAAATCAAAGAGAAAACCAGCCTCATAATCTAACCTCACCTATTTACTTTAATTAATGATTCCGCTACTTTGAAAGTAATGATATCATGTACTGGTGATCCACGATTTTAACGTTAAGTGATAGCGTTTATTACGTCAAACGTATAAGGTGTATCATATCCTTTTAAGTGAGATAATTTTGATTCAATTTTAATTGAGATTGGTAAATCATTTGCTGTTGTTCGCTTCGTCAGTTTGTAACTTTTATTTAATCAAATTCTTAAATCATAGCTCCATGGAATTATAATGACCATCCTTGATCTTATTTCCAAACTTAAGGCGTCAACCGCCACCAGCCACCATTGAACAATATCCTCACTTTCCTGAAGCAATTATCCGAACTAGGTCATATCAAGATGCACGATGAGAACTGATTAAGTGACATCAATATTAATTATTAGTGGGTGGTGTAGCAGCCGAGTTAACTAGTGCCTGACGTAGTACTTTTGAAATCACCCTCTATGGAGGCATAGTTCATCATACCATTCCGGGGTTAGACGTTCAGAATTATCTGCGTTTAGCTAGCGATTGTGGAATGGGAAGTGACAATGCCCTATCATTTCGGTATTTAGTTACATTCATCACAGTTTCCGACAAGGGGCGGGGACGCGTCCCAGTGTTTTTCTAGGAAACACAATCTCGGCTAAAATAGAACGAGAACCGCTGACGACGATGTGCGGGGGAAAATAATTAAGAAGCGATTTAACTTTAAAACATTCAAATAACTTGGCCTTTTTGGAATGTCGGTGTGGATTAAACTGGAATGAGTGGGGGTTCCTCAAAAAAAGATAAAATTTTCTGGAGGTCTTCATCATGACAGTTAAAATTAATTCGAGACTATAGATAAGACTATTCACTATGTTAACATTCACTATTGTATTATCAGTTTACTAACAGAGAAACAATACTTTGAAGGATAGTCCTGAGTTCGCAAGAAACATCTTTAGATAACAACAATAAACAATTTTTTCAAGTACAACAAAGTTATAGGAAAAAGCATGCATTATTTTCTGTATTACTAAAATGGAAGTTTTAACGGAATCAAATTGTAAATTCCTTTTATCTACAGTCCAAATCTGTATGTGATATTGTTACTATATAATTTAATAAACACCAAGAAATAAACAAACCCAATTTACACCCACTCTGTCCACTCCGGCGACTTTACAAACAAGAAATGCTGTTCCTCCTAATTGGACGGTGGTATTATGTGCCATCATCTGAAAAAGATAAATGAAACGAAACGTTTGAATTCAGCACTGGAAAGATTTCATCTTATGATTAAACTCTAGCCATGATCCCTATATTCTAATTAATTTCTCGGAAAATTGGGTTGCTGACACCAAATTTTCATTACTCTATCAATCCCTGAAATTAGGGCATTGAATTATTTGGGGTAATGTTCTACTTCATATGCTGGTCGTTATCTTTTTAAATTTTTGTTTCGACATAAAAGTGCTTCGATTTGGTAGGTAACATATTTTCTTTCCAGCAAGAAGGACTAAGGACTGTTCTTTTCCGGTATTTGTTGTTATGCATGGGGGACCACTGAAATGTTGCATTTTACGAAAATTTAGTTTCCTCTCAGTCTGCTCCAAAGTTGGAAAAAGTTGAATAACTAATTGCAATGAAAGTTGTTGAAACTACCAGCAGAAAGCTACATTTTCGCGGAATTCGAAAAGGAGCAATTCTCTTGTCCTCTGCACAACGAAAGGAAAGCGTCTCTCCATACTTCCACTAATTGTTGTTGAATTACAAATAATATCCTGTGCGAAACAAAAATGTTCATTTAATATCCATCCGCACACGGCGAGGAAAATTGAAATTCTATGTACCGAGCGCTTTCGCTTCCGGCCAAATGTGCTCCCTTCCAAGTGAAATCTAGATTTTCTGTCAGGTCTGTTCAGCAGAAAATCGTTGGAGCGCGATTTTAAACTGTTGCTCTTTACTACTCGCTATACACCCAACAATATCTGTGTGAAGGTCGTCCTTGCAGCCATGAGAGTTGGCTGAACTCCTTCCATGAATCCAGAATGGCTCTGGCGTTTTTAGTGGACTTTTTAAAGTATCCGGGAGTAATGATGGAGTTTTGCTCATTCTATAATACTATACTCCAGGATATAAGCAATTTCATTCATTTCCTGAAAGTATTTCTGTCGAAATACAGACAAGCGGAAAACATGATTTTCGTGTACTTTCTGGATACTGCATGGTAGAATTCACGTAATAAAAGTGGGAATTTTCGCTTGACGATAGCGTGAAAGGGAAACGTCTCTTTACAGCGTGGTAGTGTTGTGCCGTTTATAGAATGACGCGATAGGATCAAGTGAATCGTGGGACTTGTGAATGGTGGGGTTTATGTGGGTTGGATTAGGATGCTGTAATATTAAATTTTGGAAAATTATGTTCCCAAATTCTTAATTCATAAATAGTGAAAAGATGAAATGGGAACGTTGGGCAGATTTGGATTTGCAATTCTACTTCATACTTTTACTTTTAAAATTAGTAAAAATAACTAATTTATTTGAAAAATAACGTATACTGGCGCTTGATATGCGAACGAAGGGCTCATATTATTTCTGGTGACGTAAGTGACAGACATGAAGAAAATCAAGGGGAAACGGCCATGTTAGTAGAAAATTGTAGAATAAATCACCTAGATGACGGCCCGTAGTTTCGTAGAATGTGGATCATTCCTCTTCGCCATGTTTTAGCAACTGGTTGCACAGACCATCTGGAAAAACTGTCTTAACTCGTTGGCAAAGCTATACGTGTATACCTTCTCGTTGTTGGAGTGTGAGTAAAAAAATTCGCCTGAGAGACATAATGGATGACTATACACCATTTCCACCGAGGTCTTTCTTTCAAGCTGTGCGAATTCCTAGCAACACGACAGGTAACAGGTTTTGAGCCGATAGTGAAATTGCTCGACGATAGCATTAACTGCTGGATGTTTCGCCGGGCCAGTTGCTAAGTTCTTGAAACAACCTTAATTCAAAGAGCCGTCCTTAACCTGATGTGAAATGATATGCCGAATCTCGAAGCCCATTTGTCAAGGAACGCTTTCGAATCTGTAATTGCTTTTTGATTGGGAATTGGTAGCAGCGGTAGCTTCAACGGCGCAACAACCGGTATCCGGTCAAGGCCTGCCTTAATAAGGAACTCCAGACATCCCCGTTTTGCGCCGAGGTCCACCAATTCGATATCCCTAAAAGCTGTCTGGCAGTAGCGTTGCTCCTCCTAATAAGGCGTAGCAACAAGATCCAGAAGATGGTAATACAAAAGTCGCGACTGGTGCAGTCATATCAGGAGAAGTGCCTCATCATGTGAACTATTCAATTCTTGCAATCCGTTTAGACTGATAGCTAAACATACCTCCATATTACCAGTTGGGAGGGTAGGCTTTTCCTTCTGGGTGGGATAGATAGTGTAAGCTGTTGAAAACAATTTCCGGAATGGCTGAGTGATGCAAGGTCGCATGGTACCAGTAAATTCATCACACCATAGTTTCCAGGTGGCCAGGTGTTACATCAGATTGAGCTCGTTGTCCGCGGATTGAGAGACTTCATGCTTAGCGTAAACGATAATTTATTGCAAATATTCAACGCGCGGTAATTCGTCGGCGGTAACCGGATACGTGCTGGATGCAGGTGGTAAACTGCACGATATAAACTGGATGGCGAAATCTGTCATGGTGAGGGAGTCTGTGGTAATTTGCTACTACACTAAGAGTATTCAAAACACTTAAAGATGGAATCTATCCTAGTGGTAAGAACTCACAGACTTCAAATTCACCCGTGACTTTGAGAAATAATGTCGCGGTGGAAGCATGGCTTTTGGAGGTTTCACCAGATTCATATTCCCTCACGGAGAAATCTGTGGAAGACAGGCTCTTTACTACAGTAGAAAACCTGCACACGAAGTCTACGACGCTTCAGCCAGAAAGTATAGTGCAGGAACTTCCTCAATGCGACTAGCTAGAAACCTGACTGCTGCTGGCCTATCGGTGACAATGTTGCCTAACTCTACCAATAAATGGCAAAGGAAGGCTGGGCAGAAGGAAACTTCAACCGCAAAGAAGAAATGAGTCTATGCAGAAATAAGTGAACTTGAACTCTTAATAGGTTGTGATGCGAACGCTCAGCATATTTGGTGGGTAAGTAACATATGCAATCCTAGAGGAGAAAAGGTGCTTGATTTTATCACACCTCGTCTGATGACCGTGAACGTAGGGTGCGCCTCTACGTTCGTGGGGTCAAGAAAAAATGAGGAAATTGACCTAACAATCTACACTTCAAAGTTGTCTGAATTCATTAGAGACTGACTATCTCAGCTGAACAGTCTGTAATAAGAAAACGGAATCCTAGGGAACCGAATTGAACAATAAACTTCTTGGCAGTAAAGTTTAACTCCTTAAGCGACTAAAGACTCCTTTGGCGATCAAATATCAATTAGAGACTCTTAATCTTACATTTTTAGAGTGCTTTGAGGAGGCTTGTCCTATTTCCCGGGATTAACGCGGTAAAATGGTTCCATGGTGGACCCGATAATCACAAAAAATAAGAAAAGCAACCAGACGACTTCCAAACCATGCTTGCAGAAGCAATAAGAATGAATACTGGGTAAACTTCTGGAGCTCAGAGCTTGAGGCTCGTAAAACGTTCGAAGCGAAGCACTTTAAGAGTATACTGTGAGGAATTATAAGGTGAAAGGGAGACTTTCAGGCTGTGCAATAAGGATTAGTCGGCCAAGTTGGACTCTCTTAGAAAACCGGATGGTACCATTACGAATTCCAAAGTTGAGTCTATACGGTCTTTCTTGGAAATACACCACCCGAGCGGACAGGTCTCAGAGATGGGAGGTAGAGAATTGGTGCTTTCTGCAAACCCTTCAACACGAATATGTTGCAAAGAGATATGGGACACTGCGAAAGCTGCTATCCTATCTTCAGAATACTACAAAGCAACTGATGTAGATGGCATATATCCAGCGACACTAAAAGGGGGTAAGAGCACTTAGTGAAATTTGAAAGAAATATTTTTTGAGGATAACTCGCTCTGGGATACATGGCTTCCTCTTGGCAGAAGGTTAAGGTCGTCTTCATACCTAAACCTGGGAAGATAACTATTCAAATCCAGAAAACTTCAAACAAATCAGCTTAACATCATTTTCGCTGAAATATCTGGAGAGATTGGGTGAGCGTCTCATTCGCGATAAGAGGCTAAGGTTGCTCCCACTAAATGTAAAGTAATATTCTTACCAACATGGAAAGTCCTGCGAGTCTGCACTTAACTCTTTGCTTTCAAAGAAAGGGAACGCAACTCTATAAGGCGAGTACGCGATGGGGGTGTTTGCAGACATTGAAGAAGCGTTTGATTCTGCGCCCTTCCAAAAGCTCTATAATGCCCCCAGAGAGCATGGTGTTGATGAAACTTTAATTAAATGGATCTATATTATGACAACACAGAGATTGTTGTGTGCTGAAGTGGGTATTGCTCGCCCTTAAGGAGGTGTGCTATCACCACTTCTGTGGATTATGCTGATCGACTCACTACTATGCAAACTTCAAAAGTCTGCCAGTACACACTTAAACTTGTGCGGATGACGTGGCTGCGCTAGTTGTTAGTCGAGATCTCGGAACGGTGTGTAGAAACATACAACGTGCCATAGATTTGAGTGAAAGTTGGTGCCTTAGGCATGGACTGTCAATAAATCCAAATAAAACCACAATAGTATTATCTACAAAAAGAGGGAAACTGAATGGTCTTTGCCTTCCAGAGATGAGGCGTACAACTCTTAAACTCCCCGAAAAAGTGAAATATCTTGGAGTTATTCTAAACAAAAAGTTTCTTTGGAACAAGCATGTAGAGGCGAAGATCAAACCAGTGGTCACAGCTTATGCGCTGTGTAGACGGATGTGTTTCTCAACACGGGGACTTTCTCCTAAGGTAGTAATGTAGATGTACGTTGCTATGCATCCATCGTGTGGTGGGTTAAGGTGGAACAAAAACGTTTTCGGTGTAAATAACTGTGTATCTGGATACCGTCGGTGTCAGAGCACTACAATGAGAGCAGCTCATAGATTGATTCGAGTAGAACTATAGGGAAACGAATGACGTAGGGGGAGGGGGCACAGAGCATCGGAAGAGTTATTGGGACGAACCAGAAGAATTGATTTAAAAATAGAACGGGGTTCTAAAGCAAGAGTCTACCTGGCAATTGGGATGTCAGAAGCATTGACTAATGCTGCTATTAAAACCTGGGAACAAACTTCCCATAATGGCAGCTAACCACACCAAATTATTCGCGTCAGAACGGAACAAACATGCGGCAATTGTGGCCATAATTAACTGTGTCCGGAGGCTGTCGTACGGAAGGTCGCGGGTCAAATCTTGCTGGCGGCAGTGGAATTTGTATCGTAATTTGACGTCGGATACCAGTCGACTCAGCTGTGAATGAGTACCTGAGTCAAATTAGGGTAATAATCTCGGGCGAGTGCAATGCTGACCGCATTGCCTCCTACAGTGTTCTGTAGTGTACCGTTACGATCTTGAATGAAGTGCTCTAAAACACTTAAAGGTCCTGATCTAATATGGATTGTTGCGTCAACGATTATTATTATTATAATTAACTAGCTGGGCATATGTTCAGAATAGAAATTTTGCAAGATGATGCGTGTCCATCCTTTAATGAAGAAGTGGAATCCACGGAACATTCTTTATGTGAGTAGATCGTTTATGGACACATCAGACATCCACTAACGGAAATCTTGCGATACATAAACGAATCTGAGATATTCCGTTACACGGGGAACCGAGTACTATGATGGACCACTGGGGTCTCAATGCTCAGTTACTTTGCCTCTCTTCCACCTTGACACATACACATACTCATTTTTTTATGTAAGGCAAAAGTTAGCGGCCTGTGTTCCGTGAAGATGGTGAACTCCCTTGCGTCAATTATATGACGAAAGTGTTTCTTCGCTACGTAGGTAACTAGTAGTTCCTGATAGTATGCCCCGTGTTTCCGTTCCTCTGAACGAGCTATCCAATGCGTTTGACTGGGGAATTTCCAATAACTTTGCCCAGAAAAATCTCATTGAGTGGTGTCTGGGTATGTAAAAATTTAATCTGCCCAAGAATGCTCTAAGCTGCAACACGTTAGTTTTTCGCGGGTATGACAGGATCGCTTGGACTTTGATTGGCAAGGAACGTGTCCGCTCCATTGGAACCAGGTATCCGAGGAAACTGATCTTGCGCTGAGCATAAGTGCCTAGATTCACCTCTAGCACTGTTAGTTCAACCCACAGTAGATTTACTATAGGCAGTACCCACACTAAAATGACCCGACTTGCGAATGTGCTGCAGAAGCTTATCTGTACACATCAGAGACGCTAAACTAGGAAAAGGCATAATCTTCGTCGAATCGTATTGGTAAGAAAGAAGTCGGTGAGCTATTCTGGTACTACTGCCGTGCTGACCCATATAGCAAAAAGTTGTTTCACGTATTCACTTATCCATAAGCAAAAACTTGCCGATCTCACCAATACATTGGCAAGTCCGGGCGGTATGTCAAACACAGCTGATCGAATTTCGTTACTACTCGCTCATGCTCAAGGGCAAAACAATTTGAAATCGTGCGTACTCGCACTGATTTTCCCCCTTGAGGGCCAAGGGAGAGTGCGGTAGTTGACTACTATCTAACTGTGGTTCAACCTTTAGAGCAGAATTCTTAAGTGAACGGCATGCTCTTCTCGTGAAGGTAGAGCGACTAATATATCTTCGATGTAGGCTTAGCAGAATTCCAAATTTCTCTGCGCTGCAGTCCGTAGACGGAATGTCATAAATGGAAATTGGTAAAAGCGGAATGGTGTCGTGATGGCAATTTTTGGTAAGTTTTCTTCAACTGGCATTTGTATCGTGACTGGATGTCGGATACTAGTCGACTCAACTGTGAATGAGTACCTGAGTCAAATCAGGATAATAATCTCGGGCGAGTGCAATGCTTACCGCATTGTCTGCTACAGTTTACTGTAATGTGCCATTACGGTCTTGACTAAAGTGCTCTAACACACTTCGAGGCCCTGATCCAATATGGATTGTTGCGCAAACGATTATTATTATTTCTTCACCTACTGGGATCTGGTTCCGCACGCTCTCCACGCATTATTTGATGGATACGCCAATTCTTTTTTGCGATGTTCAGCTCCTCCATGTTCAGCCCTGGTTTTGCGACTATATGATGCTTATACTTTCAGTTTCGTCCAGGCGAGTCATTTTCGGCAACTCCTCCTCATGATAAGGGGTTTTTAGTAAGTGCCTTCATTGAATTGTACATTCTACCATCTCTCCTTGGTAGGTAAGTTTTAAATCTCAAAAAATTTTGTGCACAGTTCACCCCGGTTGGATTCATCCTCGCATCTACAGGCATATTCCATGCTATCGATATTCTTTTCTTCACTGCTTACTTGAAGCCAACAATTCCTCTTTTGAGCTCGAAGTCACCACTTTGGAAATTGCCAAGTGAGGTAGCAGCAATTGAATGCAAACCTTTATGATAAACTTAATGTTTACAATAATTAAGACTTGCCTTTTCCTTCGCTATTTATTAACCTTGCAAATGCCGATAGTTCGGGAAGCAGTTGCTCCTTTCATCAGTGCTACCAGCCTCAATTTTAATTTGTAACCTAGAACCCGCAATTCCCGCAACCTCAACCAACCTCTCCCACTTTCAACCAATTCTCAGGTTCGTCTGTCCAGTTACTTCAACTGTCGTGCCACATACTCCGCAATTGTATGTCTTGTGTTCGTATAGCTTTGTGGTTGTAGTAGTAGACTGTCGTGCGAAAGATCGCTGCTCAAATCTCACTTGTGAAAGTGATATCTGTATCGTGATTTGACGTCGGGTACCAGCCGACTCAGCTATCATTGAGTGCCTGAGTCAAATCAGGGTAATAATCTCCGGCGAGTGCGCTTCAAGGCTCTGATCCAATTGGATTGTTGCGGTTTGTCTGAGTCTATAGCTCCTATCCTCCTCCAAGTTTATTCTTGCCTCATTGCTAACGTCAACCTTAGTATTATACCCGGCTTTGACGGTTCTAACCTCTCTTGGCAAAAAATCGATCAAAGCATTTCCCATCTGCATATCCTTTGTGGAAAGAACGTCCCGCTGAGAATGACCATCCTATTACCCTTCTCTCTTCCTAGAAAGAAATCCTTCAGACATATGTTAACGATTGGTTGACCGCTGACTTTGGCCACCTTCTGGCTGAAAAGTAATACGGCAGCGTTAAACATCAATCCGCTGTTGTAAGCCTAAAGACTTCGTCAGCTTCATGGCGGAAAGTATAAATTTTCGGCAGGATGTGCACTTTATTTTTATGGATTTGTCTAAGACTTGAAATCTGTTAATCACACGAAACTATTGCCAAAACTCGTCCCATTTAATAGTCAATGTTTTCTCATTACATCGCTCACCACCTACTTCCCTTTATTCTCTCTCTTCCTTTAGTGTATTACAAGGGTGCATTCTAGATTCGCTATTATTGAACTTTTCATAAATGGCCACCTCTCGTTCTTTACCTGTCCGCCAGTAACCTTAAGCTTTTTTGCTGTGTATCCCCTTAGACTGTAAGCCTTTACAGTCGAACTTGACACTCTGCTTCACGGGTGCTCAGCATGTCAGCAAATGCCACTTGATGTGCTACCCGTTCAAATCCTCTCCTATTGTCTTTTCTTGCTCTCTTGGTGGATGCCTTTTCTCATATCTGAACTTCACGTAACTGCTTGGATAGGCATGACTCTGGTATCATCTTTCACAATATCCATTTCCTTTTCATTTTACGCTCCCGCTCTGATTTTGACTCCGTTAAAACATCCTCCAGTCGCGGGAAGGGGATCGGATCAGGATCCCCTTCCCGCGACTGTAATTATCTTACCGTTGACAACGTTCGACTCAAATTCACCCCTTATCCTACCCATTTCCGTTCCAACTTTCCGCGATATGTGTTTAAATTATTTACCGGCCTAGTGGACTGATCCACCTCCGCTAACATCATCTACTACATCGATTCATATAACACGCATAAAATTTTCGGAGTACATAGTTTAGCTTGGTCCGTTATACTAATCTTCTGAAATGAAGGCTGAGTTTACTGCTATCTCCTCGTTCTGAGGGAGTAACATAATGTTTTAATCTGTATATTTCCCTTTTCACACTTCAAGGCCCTGATCCAACATGGATTGTTGCGCCAACGATTATTATTATTATTATTATTATATTGCCCTTTTAAAATAAATTGGGATATAGATAAATAAATGAAGGCAGCGTAATGGAAGCGTATACAGCTTCGACACGATAAAACTCTCTTGCTTGGGACAACATCGTAAGTAGAATATTAGATACTTTATTGCACGGAATAAGATATTAAATTTAAATCATTTTCAAACGATGTATGCAGCATAATTAAGTAACCGTCCCAAATACAATAATATTATCATGAGGACAATCTGTGACAAATTAAATTAAAGATCGGCCATGAAAACCTGACCAAATTTTATGACCTCTTAAATTTGCATTTTTTTACACAAAGAATCTAATTAAAAAGAAGTTTCTGTTGCAATGAGAGAAAGCTACACGCCCTACTTGTATTACATTTCTTTAGTTAATTTCCGCTCTTTCAATGTACATAAGACTCCTGCTCAAATAACCATTTCTCCCACGCCAAAGATCGTCTACCCTCATTCAGATCTCATTTCCTTAATGCATCGACCCCCATTACCACATTTTATATCCATTTAACCCATATTACTTACCTCACTGTCCTCAAACATAGGACTATCGCTGGTGTCCAAATTATTGCTATCGCCACCCTTCGAATTCGAATTGATTGCGCCAGCTTCTACCCACAACTTCTTCCAGTCATTGTCTGTCAGTATTGATTTTTGTCCTGCGAAATACACAAAAAGATTTTTTTGTTAGAAATTAAACGTCCTTTAGCCGAGCGCAAGCAGCAACGTGTTGAAAAGATGTCAAAACTTATATACACAACAGATTGGCTTTCCCGAAATGTGTGGAGTCAAAATTGTTTGAACAGACAGAAAATATACACGTCAATTTCGCTTTAGGATTTAATATGAAAGGTACTGGATATTTGCCGGATAAAGTGTTGGAATTTATTAGGGTTAGGTATTTTTATGACAGGGAATGGGCAATGCTGAGACTGCCAGTCTAAGTGCGATTGTGAGAGATGTGTATGACTTTTGGGTTCATTGCTTCGATACCCCTTCAATAAATTGAGGAGCTTCCAAAATATTTCAAATGAGATGTAAGCGAAACTAATCATTTCTCTGATGAAATTGGACAGGTCCCTACGGTTATCTTGGGTTTTGCGTGGGATTCTCAATCCAAACTTTACCCCAACTGTTCAAAGCAGAACACCTCCGCATTCCTCAAAAAGTGTGTTTTGCATATAGCCTGCTGATCAAAACTGTTATAACTGATTCCAAAGGGCAATGGTAACTCGATATTAAATCATTAAATTTGCCAGCCTTCATCGCCAGTAATTGCTACATCCATTGACCAGGATATGCCAGCCGCCCACCATTTCATCTGCTATCTATGGAGCCTACAGCCTACTATCATAACAAAAAGATCTCATGACCAAACTTCTTCAATTTCCAGCCATCCGTGAAGAAAAATTACATCTAATTCTACCCTTTACCAGCGTAAATGAATATTGTAGGACATTAATTTTGCAGAAATGTACGTTGTCCTCTTGCGGTCCAACAGCGATTGCTATTCGCTACCTATAATTTACCCTCTTTGTCTTGTTCCAGATAAAATTCTGGAAATTACTTTGTGGTTCCCCGCTCCCCAATCCGGCTGATATCCTTTGCGTTAATCTTACTAGAAGTCATCCAGTTTACATCCTGCCCCATTCCACAAAAAGTTCTTGCAATGATAAGCTGTAGCAATAATTTGCTTTAATTATTCGACTTTCAGACAAATTATTATATAAATTGTTTAAGAAATTACTTTCGGTCATAAAATTTATCATAAAAGTTGTCATTGTAATCGTCTAAACTGTCACGAAACCAAAGTATTTATGTGAGTAATATAAAAACCTTTTTTCTTGGGCAGGGCGAATATTGTTTACGGACAATACTTTAGTAAGGTTACGGATGAGCCGCGCCATTGTAGATTTCCCTAATGAGTTTTATGTCGCAGGCGCCTTTGACGGCTATAATGATTGTGCTACAATTCAATGATTGCGGAGGAATTCTTATGAGGATAAATTTGTTGAATGGCTTTCCGCCATTATTTTTCTTTTAATTTCATGCCTTCTGTTTATAGCCCACGTTTGAATGAAAGCAGAACTCCTAGAAAAAGAGGCCACGACTGGCTAGTTTATTTCCAAATAGGCCTTGTTGTAAGCGCACAGTCTTTCAAAATGGTTGAATGGAAGTCCTGAATATAGAATACAGAAACAATTATGGGATCTATTAAATTTATTTATTTCAAGTGCGTTCCGCTAATTTTCTGCCAGGCAGCATCTGCGGATAATGTTAACATTTCATAAAAATGTGCCATTGTAGTATTTACATCACAATAATAATTCTCTTATTTAAGGGTTGTTAAAGCGCTTTAGGGGTTGTGCTCATGCATGTAAATAAAGCCTACAACTGCGGTTGAGTGTTAAAAGGAGACCGGTGTACTTAGTTTAGTAATAACACACTCATATGTTGCCAGGCTACAGTAGTAGAATACGGAAAAGAGGGAATCCTCGATTGCTTCACTTGAATATGGTAAAAAGGCAATAAAAAATACATTACTCAATTTGCAGCCCCGGGACTGCAACACTGTAATAAGAGCGGCTCCTAGACTAATTTGATTAGAGTTATGGGGGAACAATGGACATGGGAGCCACAGAACATTGGAAGAGTTACTGGCAGAACTGAATCCTGTCCCTACAATATGTTACTATTTTCGGGTCCCCATATATCTGCTTGGTAGAATATATGAAGCTACCCTGAAACGTGGAGAGAACTGGGAAGTCCCAGTGGAATGCATGGCCGGGTATACGGAAATGGCTCAAAAACAAGATAGGTTTCTGGAGCCGGAGTTTACCTCTTGAATAAAATCGAGAAGTGGGCTTTTCCTCGTTGGCCAAAGCAAAAGTCTGGTGTAGCAGTGTGGTCCTGCCCCAAGCATCTTTTCAGGATACAAGCAGATATAGAGTTCAGCTTGCTTTAGTAGTTAGACGGACTCATTATGTAGACGTATAGACGTAGCGGTACACTCTGTAATGGGCCTTACCACAATCTATAGAGATTGCTGGCCTTACGAGGTGTGAAAAACCAGTTGAAAAATTAATCAACCTGCCTGCTTTTACAGTTTTAAGAATGATGGAGGTCAAGTGGTCAGCTCGTCCTCGTTATCTCCCTGCCTAAAAAGGTGATGGATTTGACATGGGCAAGGGTAAGATCATTAATTTTAAAGAGCAGAGCTGCTACTCTGCTTCTCTTGAAGGATATAGATTGGAATTTGGTTATGTTGATTGGTATACCCAATCTTCTGGATTCATCAACAAACGCATTTACCTGCCTTTGCAAACATTTGAAAGTCGGAAATCAATCGTCTCCGGTAACCAAACTGGAAAAATCGTCCACATATTGGTAGATTCCAATGCTTCAACTATGCAGGGGTGTTATATAGATATTAAACAACATTGGACTTAAACGTATCATTGGCACCCATAAAACAATCTCAGCAGCATTCGGAAATGTGACATTATGTCGTCGAGGGAAGCCAGATCGACCTTCACCTTTACCTTTTGCTATTGAAATATGTAAAAGGACATCATTAATGCAAGCAGACGTAGATTTGCCCGCCGAATAGGCATAACAGTTAGCAGGCAGGACTTTGTATTCATCAATGCAATTATTAACCCGAACCTTGATCATGGAGGTAAGTAGTTTGGAAGACACATTAATGAGAGCAATATGGCGATAGCTGGCCAAAAGTTTTTGAGATGGGTACCACCCGAATAATAGACCAGTCCTCTGGAAGAGTCAACCTGCACCAGATGAGGTTAAGCCCCTGTAGCAGTCCAGAGAATGTTTCCGGCACATGTTGGTAAGTGATATTATCCGCACCAAAGGCGGAGGCACGCTTTTGTTTTAGCAATGCAACATTCAGCTCTTCTAGAGAGAAAGGCTGAGAAACAGTGTGATATCTAAGCGTATCCCGAAGAGAGGGGGAAGGAGGCTATACTGCCCAGCCAAAAAGCAAGATATTCAAGGTTTCTTTAGGATCCCAACATGGGGATTTAGCGGTTAGGTAACCACAAAAAACCTTTATGGAATTTCAGAAGGACTTAACATGAGTCAGACCAAATTTCGCGCCTACGCTTTCGCTTCGCATCACCAACAACCATTTTCCACAGACGTTTGACATCCTCAAACAGGAGAGAGCTCTGAATTGCCTATACGCGATTTGTTTCCTTTTAAAGTACAATTTGAGTATGGCCGACCACCTTTGGATGGCCCATGTGATTAATGTAAGGTCTGGTTGCATCAGCAATTTCCCTTTTCAGAGTGTTAGTAGGAGTAATAATATCTGCTAGGGGCTCTAAGTTACTGATGTGCGTTTTATTTTAAGCTATTCGAATCAATCTTAGATTTAGGAGAAATATTTAATACCTGCATAAAAATGCAAATGGAAGTGTGGTGATTATTAGATACTTCATCCATAATCGGATTCCACTGACAATAACACAATAACACAATAACTTTATCCTAGAATCAAGTTTTGCAGTAATAAAAGCTATATTATAGACCATAATACTATCAAGATTGGTTGAAATCGCATAATTATTAACAGAGTCATAGGTGAAAGTTGTCGCTTTTGTGCAAATTGATTACATTCTAGGACTTTGAATGTCAGTTACAGACTAAAGTGAATGGTATGCCAAACTAAAAGCAAGTTGTTTTCACTAATTATGCAAAAAAAACCCCTTCCCAATATTGGTTCATAATCTTGGTAATTTGGTGGTCAAAGGGTAGTATAGGTCCCGGGGCGAAACGTGTATTGGTACCCACGATGGAGCATAAAACCTGGGAAATGCCTGCTGAACCAACACCAACAGCTCTACTACCAAACCCTATCTCCACCTCCACGTGGTGACCGCTCTTTCTTGACGAAAAGCTGCAGACGGAGAAGGATGCAGGCGAGTCTCCCGCGCCTAAAAACGGGACAAATTGTACCAACTGGTCCTCCAGGTTGGGAGTTGGGTAGGGCTGACAACTCTACACGGAAAACAACTTGTTACGAAGCCACAACAGGAGCCTCGGACAGGACGGATTTTAAAACGACGGACCCGGCAACGACAAAGGAGCAACGATTTGCGCATTTTCTCATGTAACGTGCGCTCCCTGTACAGAGATGAAGCTGATAAGCAACTAGCCGACACCCTGTCCCAATATAGGGCTGATATAACAGTGTTGCAAGAGATGCGATGGACAGGGACCGGTTTCCTGGAGAAGAGCCACTACACCATATATTATAGCGGTCATCCAGTAAACCATGTGCTCGGAGTAGGTTTCTTAGTCAGCCAAAAAATGAAACCTGCTGTTATCGGCTTTGAAAACATAAGCGAACGGCTATGCACTCTTCTGCGCTTGCGAGACAAGTTTAGAAATATAAGCCTCATAAACGTTCACGCCCCTGAAGAGTCGGAGAAGGATACCTTCTACGAGACAGTAGAACGAACCCTCGAAGTCTGTCCCAGATATGATATCATAATCATACTTGGGGATTTTAACAGCCAAGTAGGGAAGGAGCCCGTATTCAGGCGATACTTTGGCTCCCATAGCTTACACGAAAAAACAAATGATAACGGACTGCGGACTATTCAATTAGCAGGGTGACACGAAATGGTTGTTGGAAGTACCTGGTTTGAGCGGAAAGCGGTCCACAAACATACGTGGGCCTCTCCAGACGGGACCACTTTCAACCAAATTGACCACGTGTTGATCGAACGCCGCCATCTCTCAGCCTTGATGAATGTCAGAACATATAGGGGGGCCAATATAGACTCGGATCACTATCTCATTGGCATGGTGCTCGGAGCTCGAATAACAATACCACCTAGAATCCCCTTTGACAATCAGGTGAGAGTGAACACTGAAGCCATCCACAATACAACCCTCCGCGACACCTATAAGAGGGAAATGGATGCCGCAATAACACAGTCAACAGAAGACCTGGAGATGAAGCATCAACAAATGATCTTCAGAATCTCCTGAAGAACGTTATCATGGATACAGCCACAAACATACTTGGCCCCAGCCGCAAAAGGAGTCGGAACGGCTGGTTTGACGATGAATGTAAGCTAGCAACGGAACGGAAGAATGCCGCATACCGAGTAATGTTGCATTCTCAAAGAACGCGGGCACGCACAGAGACTTATCACGAACTCCGTCGAGCGGAGAAGCGACTTCACAGACGGAAAAAGGAAGCCTGGGAGAACCAACAAGTCTGTGAACTAGAAAAGTACAGGGAGCAACCGCACCAGGCGCGGAAGTTTTACCAACAAGTCAGCAGGATGAAACCTTATACACCTCGATGCTCATCCTGCCGAGACAAAGAGGAAAATCTGATTTCCGACAGAATGGGCATATTAGAGCGATGGGTTGAGTACTTTGATGAGCTACTGAACAACCAGAACATCGGCGAGTTGGAGGTCCCGCCAACTGAAGACGACGGACAAATACTGCCACCACCAAGTTTAAGAGAAACAGTCCGTGCAATTCATCGGCTAAAAAGTCATAAGTCGCCAAGAGCCGATGGAATTACAGCCGAATTGGTTAAATATGGAGGCGACCAGTTACACCGAGTGGTTCATCCACTGTGCTCAAGGTATGGGACAGCGAATCGATGCCTGACGATTGGCAACGAGACATTGTCTGTCTCATACATAAAAAGGGAGATATCACACAGTGCAGCAATTACAGAGGTATCACGTTGCTGAGTACCATCTATAAGATATTCTCCACTATCTTGCTAGGCCGGATAGCCCCATACGCCCAGAACATCAGTGGCCCATACCAACGAGGCTTCACTCCAGGCAAATCAGCAACAGATCAGATTTTTTCTCTGCGGCAGGCGATGGAAAAATTGTTGGAATATGGACAACAGTTGCACCATCTGTTCATCGACTTTAAAGCCGCCTATGATAGCATAGCCAGGGTAAAACTGTACACGGCCATGGGAGAATTCGGTATCCCGACGAAATTAATAAGACTGACTAGGCTGACCCTGACCAATGTGCGAGGCCAGATAAAAGCAGCAGGATCACTCTCAAGACCATTCGACATCAACAACGGTCTACGACAAGGGGATGCGCTATCATGCGTCCTCTTTAACCTGGCCCTCGAGAAAGTGATCCGTGATGCTGAGGTGAATGCAAAAGGTACGATCCTCTTCAAGTCCACCCAACTACTGGCCTATGCTGACGATATCGACATCATGGGAAGAACCACCCGAGACGTACAAACTGCCTTCATCCAGATCGAGCAGGCGGCGCGAGATCTTGGGCTACACATCAATGAAGGCAAGACAAAATATATGGGGGCAACGTCAGCACCGAAGACGAATCAACCAACAACATCAAACCGCACTGGTCAAACACAAACACGAACAAGAATAAGGATAGGAGAATACAACTTTGAGATCGTTGAGAATTTCTCCTACCTAGGGTCGAAAATCACAACCGATAACAACTACGATGATGAAATCCGCGCACGGTTGTTGTCAGCCAACAGAGCCTATTTCAGCTTACAAAGACTGTTCCGCTCGAAACGTCTCACCATAGGGTCAACTCTCTTACTGTACAAGACAATGATCTTGCCAGTCCTCATGTATTCCTCGGAAACTTGGGTTCTTAGCAAGAAAAATTGCGAACTCTTGGCCGCGTTCGAGAGAAGAATCCTCCGAAGAATTTTTGACCCCCTACATGAGGATGGACGATTCCGTAGCATACACAATGACGAAATCTATGAGCCATGACCGTCCGGTTGTGGATAAAATCCGGCTCAATAGGTTACTGTGGGTGGGTCACTTAATCCGTATGGATGAAGATGATCCCACCCGGAGAGTCTATAAGGGCAATATCTATGGTAGGAAAAGAAGACGAGGCAGACCCTGCCTAAGATGGAGCGATGGCGTGGGCCAGGACGCCAGACAGCTTTTAGGGATATCGAATTGGTGGACCTCGGCGCAAAACCGGGATGTCTGGAGTTCCTTATTAAGGCAGGCCTAGACCGGATACCGGTTGTTGCGCCGTTGATGATGATGAATCTTGGTAATTTTGTAAAGAATCATAATATAAATTGTATAATGATCGGTTTATTAATTCTAGGGTTCGAAATCTCCCAAAATTTAAAAAAAAAAACATTTTGAGAAAAATTCGTTTTAAAAGCAAGTTTTTAGTTACAAACAAAATGCAGGTACAACAAATACAAATGCACTCATTGACGGTATCGACACCAAGTAATTCTAAATTCACTATTAAGAGTACGACAAGACAATTTTGGCAGCGTATTCTGGGATAGCTAAATTAACCATTTATGCAGTTAAAAAAAAATCCGAAAACCTTTAACCTGGTTTCCCCTTTTAATACGAACAGAACATGTTCGGTAATCCGTCGAGTTAGCTTAATTTCAATCAAGTTAGCTTTCAATGTTAGTCTCCTCTAAATTTTTAACATTCAGAACTACAAGACTTAATACTCAGCGATGGCTAGTGGCGCTTTGAGTATAGTTACAAGTTTTGTCGGGGAAGCTGTCCCATGTAGAGAAAGTATTCTGGAAGAATTTCACCGGCAACATTACAGGCTTTAGACCAATCAACGAAACAATTGGTGTGCCTCGAGCGTGCACTAAAATGTCCAACACTTGGATAATCAATGTAGACCCTGCAACGGAAGACAAGGACGACTCAGTAAGGCTAATTTTACATTTGCTCTGAGTCAGACTTGTTTACCTCGCCCCAGAGGGTATAGGGCTCATCAGATGAGATTAATCATGGATCAGTCAAAACAGCTATAGAGAAAATCAGCGGACATGAACGTCAGCGCAAAAGGAGTGAATACTATGACGAAGAGTCCATCAAATTTTCTTTGATCCATGAATTGTAAATTTGAATTTAATCTGGATGGAGCAAACAGGATGTGATTAGATCGCCTCTTCCTTGCGACCGAAATTGATTAGCCAAAAAATCATATTCGACAACATTTAAATTTAAAAAAAAACTGATTAAACTCATCAGAATGGCAATGAGGTAGACGAATTAATGATGAAATCAAGGCCCACATTTAACCTGTGAATTGTGAAGTTTGACGAAGTACCGAAGGAAGCAGGCTTAAAATAAACCAACAGAAGTCCGAAATCATAACAGAAACAAGAAAAAAGATGACAATCACTATATGTATGTATAACTCAACTCCCACAAAGGACAACAACGAAACAGATGAAATCAATAGCTGGGTCAGGTTTGTCAACAAAACATTTTACCTGATACTGCTAATTCTGAAAAATAAGAATATGCAAAGGGAAACAAAATTGACAATATATGAAGCTGTAATACAGCCTGTCCTGTGTTTCGACAACGAGACGTAGACGATGAACCGAAAAATCAACGTTTCTAAACATCGAGTTCTCGATAGAATCTTAGGTCGAATCCACAAATGTGGGTTGTACTTCGAACACAACGAACTAGAAGCTGCTGTCAATATTAAGATTCAAAATATTTACAGGACGGGAAGAATTTCCAGGCACCTACTCAAAGGCAAAGAAACATCGAAACAGACGAGCGACCTTAGTGGACAATGCCAAGATACACGATGCTCGACTTTCGAAAGTTAAGCACGCGGTCGCTCAACCGAGAGAAAAGAAGATGAAGTTTTCGAAGAAAAATTTTGTTTGAACAGATATTTGAATCAGATCTGAACGAACGATAATGCCTAGACTCCAGGTGCATAATCGTTTTCAAGTTTTCTCGCTAAATAGTTAGACCGAGGCCTGTTATACTTTATGATGCGTAAATTTTGAGTTCTATCTATTTTCTCCTCCAGCCGATAGTGGAAGTTGGGCCAGTTTTGAAAAGTATTAATTGATATGATGATGACCATATTTTGTGAAAAATATTTTACATTCATTCACCGAAGAAAAGTCATGCATAGTGCACAAAAGGATTCACACAAAACACATTTTCACCAGCGTCTCTAAAATGCCTAACCTTAATGATGACCAGTCGAGATTACCAAATTAGATTTAGTTTTCTTTTTCAAAAATTATCTAATTTGAATATCATTCGAACTATGGACTAATTATAATCTTCTCACTGGTTGTTAATATAAAATAGTGTTTTCTCACGAGTGCATGTGATTGGTAATTTTCACATTCCTTAATAAATGAGCTTACTGTTACTGATAACCGAATAATTAGTGGTGTATATTATTGACCTATTACAACTTTGTTATGTTGTCGGGTATCAAAGTGTAAAATCCTGCAGATTTTTAGAATAACGGGGAAAATGTATATACCACTGTTAACTTCATTTTATGAGACAGAATGAAATTTATTCTGAAGAATAGAAGGTCCATCGTGACTAATATTTCGGTTCGATAGTTCTTGAGAATGGGCCGTTGTATTGATCGATACGTTTTAATTGATATTCCACTCAAATCATGGGGAGAAAAAAAGATTTTACTACTCGCATTGTGGGTAGACTTTCTAACAGGATTCCGATCTGCCTCTTCTAGGCCTGATCTGGGCCGCTATCATCTTCCCACCACCTACCGTATCATTACGTCATTTTATATTCGCCTCGAATTATATGAGGCTGCCACATCGATTGCGAATGCCCTCATTTCAGACGTAATCATAGCATGTTATGTCACTGGCCTAATGCGACATTTTGGTCACCATTATCGCGAGGCGCAATTCAATGTCTTTGATAGTCTACCACCACTTAGAACCATAGAGAAGCCTGATGATGATAGATGATAAGGGAGATGACACTCCAAAAAATCACAAAAAACAGCACTTTTCGAACTTCATTTAATCCAAGGTATGCTGATGTGTGAGCACTTTCATAGCGACATTCACTTTGGGCCGATAGATTTCTATCGGCATCAGTGATGCTTAAATAGCTCAATTTTTGGCATACTACCATCACTGTCAGTGAACGAGCACAGTGAGTGAGATCGGCCATTAAAAACTTGATTTATTCGGATTCAGACTCAGACCGTGTCGCATAAAGCGATTATTCTACTTTCTGATAAATTGCTCGCTATGAGACGCTAGGAAAACACTATCTACATGCGTAGACCGCTGCAGGTTAAATGGCCTGTGTGACAGTATCTTTGAGAAGAACAAACAAATGCAAAAGGGTGCTTCTTTGAAGAGCACGGACAGAGAACAGTTTTAATGTTCCTCTTATATTTCGAACTTTGCAGGTTGCAATAGAGCAATTTCAGCCAGCGCATGAATCCCTAAGTGTTTTCCTAAAGTATACCCAAATGACTTTGTGTGGCACAGGGTGAAATCGCATCTCTAAATCTAGAAATACTATGTAAGAAGAGCGCCGCTTCTCACGGCATGCCATTTGTTGTAAAAATTACAAGTTTTCAATATTTCAAAAAGGTTTGAAATTCAAATAAATAAGCTGTATCCCCATGAGTTTGTATTGCTACGAGTATAATTACTTTTTATGATCGGCGCTTTATGATCTATCGCAACCCGATATAATATCTACAGTGGATTGCAAATATGAAGCCATGTACTATGTTGTCTCAACTAGCTATAAGAAATAAGAGCAGGCTTCGCAAATGGAATAATAAGACATCCTTTATATAGTAAAAGGTAAAAGTGACACCACCTTGTCACCGCTGCTGCTCAGCAGAGACAAGAGGCCCAAGTAAAGGTAACACAGTTAAAATGTTTACCCCAAAGGAAAATACGACGTGTACCTATGTAGATATAATCCTTTCCGGGAATTTGGAAAGAAAAATTCTTTGCAAAAACCGTAATTCCCAGAGAAAACTTCCTCATCGGTATATCTATATTTTCATGATTTAATCCATTGCGTTGATGTCGTAATGATGCGTACCATTTTGTTCTGTTCTTATCTCGCTGTTTGCAATTATTTAGTTTTCTTATGTAAATCTTGTGGATTTTATCTTTCAAGTTCGTAGACAAAATGCAAATTACGCAAAGTCAACGTCACTGGTTCCTCATAAATAAAAGCCCTGAATTCAATTTTTCTATGCAAATTATATCAAAATATCCTTTCGACTACTTTTCACCACTCTCGCTGAGTAACTAAAATAAACACCATTACTGATGAATTCTGCCTTATAATAAATAATTTCATCACCTTCGCGGATTCCGCCTTCGTCCTGCTCTCTCTCTTTGTTACATTTAACTAATTTTGCTCCATGAATATTCCCACGGACCCAAATGAAATACCCAAATGCTTATTATCTCGCCCATCCCACCAGATGCTCCCTTCTTGGTCCAGGGCGAACATCAGCACTCTCAATGCAAAAATATAAATAAACCTGCGGCTAGAGATGTTTAAGGATTGATTACAACTACGGTAAGTTTAATTAACAGGAGCGTTGGGATAGCACGAATTCCCCGCGGTATTGCTCAAGTGGATACCGCGGACGGGGCAGAGAGGTTGGGTAGAAGGTGTTTCTTCGGGTGGTTTTTAAATGGAAAAGTTGATGATTTTCGTGAAATTTCTAAGCATCTGTTGGAGTTTCATTGTTGTTTTGGTTTTGGTTTCAACGTTTCGATTCGTATTGTAATTTAAAAGTTTTTCATGTATTTTAATGAAAAGTTTGCTTCGCTACACTTGGTTTCGTTGTTGTTACTTTCGCGCTGAACTACGCAGTGTCTTCCTTCCATTTTCCGAAATTCTCAAGTCGAAAAATGATTGATGAGTTTCACTCCGGCAAATTATCCTTCAAATGAGAAGACGGGGCTTGATACCATTCCCTGATAGCTGGTTGCAGAGTTTGTAATCTACATTTTAACTTCGTTTCAGAAATTAACAGAAGTATATTTTCAAGTTTATGTCATGCTATGCTATTTTGTGTAGTATTCTCATTTTCTACTCCGAAAATTATTTATGGTTTCAGTGAACAAAACTTTGAAATTAGAACTTTCATAATGTTCGAGAAGTATGAAAAATAGGAGATTATCTTCTAAGCCGCCCAATGGAAAATAAGTCATATGACACCAATCAGGGGAAGAGCAAATAAGCAGATACTAATGACGGATTAATTCAACATTCGTCCCGAAGTGCCATCCTCGTAATGGCGAACAGAGTTTTCATAAAGAAGAGCCCAAGATAAATCAGCAAGGGCATGAGAATACATCTTTGACGGGTAGTGAACACTTTGTTTGCTAGTCATATTCTAGGAAACGACTGTCTAATTGTCAGAAAAATTGAAAGGGGGGTGTAAATTTTGTTTCATCAAATATGGTCATGTGGGGTATCAAATGAAAGGTTCCAATTAGTACTTCCGATCTTAGTTTTGTCATTTGTTGGGGAAAGTAAGGAGGGAGGGGGTAGAAAGTGCTCATTTCTTTAACCGACCCATTCTTAGAAACCGCCAAATCGAAAAATCTGGCTACCAATATATGGTGCCTAGGCTCCGAAACACCCTCCATACCGATATCTCTTTAAATAAAGTTAATAATAGTATCAGTAGTATATTATTATAATTTTTAGTAGTTGGCTGCAAAAATCCACTTAAATTCAATCTAGCATCACGAGATCACGCAACAATGTACGGTATAACATAGAACATGATCTACCTAGTTTGGTGAAAATCGCACTATTACTAACAAAGTTATAATACTTCAAAGTTGTCGCTTCTTTGCAAATTCAAGACTTTCAATGGCAATGTCACCTAAATGTGGATGTTCTCACATAATATATGCATATATTACGCGCTACGCATTAATGGAACAAATGGGCACTCAAATGTCTTTATAAAGCAAATACACAAAATATACAGCTTCCGGTTTCCTGACTTGTTTGATTGTTATTATTAGTTCAAGATCATCATTATTATTGGTTCCTCCGAAGAAATGGTATGAACTGATTTTAGCATACATAGATTAGCGAACGGGCGTACTTATTTGTAAGAATTTATACTGAAGAGCTTGCAGAATTTGACCGACATTATAATTAGGGAAAAAGGCAATCAATGTTTGTATAGAAATCGTGGCGTTCTACATAAATACTACAAAAATTCCGGAGGAGCCAAATCATATAGGAATTAAATAATTTAAGCCCGAATGAATTGGCAATGGAAGAAGCAATAAATTATCACCAAAAATATTCCTAGGAAATCTGCGGCTTAGGAAAAACATCTGTGAAAGATCTTACAACGTAAGGAAGTCAACTTTTCATTTTTAAGAACTGGTCAAGCTTACGTAGAAAACTGCTCGACTAATTTTACATATCAAGCCATTCGCACTGAATTAACTATAAATATTCAATACTCCCAGTTTTTTATAGAGAATTACCTCGGGCATACATACATATGTAGATATTGAAAAATCCCTAACTTGACTGTCGGTAACAAGAAAATATTCAATCTAACTTCGTGCAGCCATATCGCCCTGAAAAGACCTATCAAATTGACTTGAAAATTCAGTTTTAAAATGAACTTTCTAAAATATTCGCACCAACTTCACCTTCTTATTGATTTGTGGTATCAGAGCAAACTTGCTCAAGTTTTTTTCTGTATTTACTTGAACGTTGAATTATGTTTTATGAATGTCAAATAAACTCTGGGAATGTCATGCCACATGACTTTACAAAAAATATTAAAATTAGTGTCGTGGTAAATATGTATATCAAGGAGCACATTTCTATGTAATATGACCCCCGTAAATGAGAGGTAAACTTGAAATAGTTTAAATAAAATTTGTGAAGAATTTATTTAATTTTCCGTCGTTCCTTATTTTGTGAGAACAGGGGTTACTCGTAAAATTGATCAATTTGTTTTGATAGTATCTCCTCTGTACGATGAAATAAGACCATATTTATAATAATTGCTAATCAATTTCTACTTCTGTTCTCTGCTATGTATTTTTGCCCATATATACCTTGCCCAGAAGCACAATTGATAAGCCTCCTTGACAAAACTATTTCAGATCTACAATATACCAAATATTCTGAACGGCTAGCAAGCGTGAAATTGGAATCGATTTCTGTGGGGCTTTGTGGACTTCCGCCAAGTTACAATTATCTGATAGATACCAAAACGTTTTAGATTAAAGTTATACAATATAAACTCAAGGTAATTCTTCATAATTAATTAAACTAACAGTTAAAGAGAGAGATATTGTCTACTATTTGTGGTCTAGCCTATAA
Source organism: Hermetia illucens (assembly GCF_905115235.1). Classification (NCBI taxonomy): domain Eukaryota; kingdom Metazoa; phylum Arthropoda; class Insecta; order Diptera; family Stratiomyidae; genus Hermetia; species Hermetia illucens. The sequence goes on along the minus strand of NC_051849.1, from coordinate 84,047,831 downwards.
TTGATAGACAAGTAGCTTCCTCCAAACTACAATTTTTAGTTTTCAATGCAAATATAGATTTCGGGAGCAAATTACCGCCTTCATCAGTACAAAGCTACCAGCGAGTAGGGAGTATATGTATATTTTGGGAGCAACTTACTTACTACTCGCTAGTAGCTTTGTACTGATGCAAAGGGTAAATTGTACCCGAAATATATATCTATATTGAAAACTAAAAATTGTAGTTGTTGTAGAAACTATTTGTCTATCAATTAATAGCTAAAATAGTTAAAATAGGTGATAAGTTCAGTAGTAGTCTTGATTATACTCGAAGAATTGAACTTCGTATCATTATTATATGGTAAATATCATAGTTTTCATCAACATCTTATTCATTTGCTGTGCCTTAAGAATGTTATCTCCTATAATTGTTGTTACTAAAATTCAATCTAATTTACCATTGAGTAATTTCCTCTTTTATCATAATCAGGACAGCGAGTCCTTTCCAAATCTCTTTAATAAACACATACAAAAAGATAGACAATTCATTCAAATATGCTTCACTTATCCCCATTTAACAAAAAGTCAACCATTAAAAGTCGCGCATAGCAAATTATCATACAATAAGTCAATCATTTTACACCAAAAAGATTCCAGTCATATCTAGAACACAATAAACAATGGATTGCGTTTCATACAGGACACTAAAAGGAACATTTTTCATTTATTGTCACTTTATTACTATTCATAACAATGACGAGGATATTACGTGTTTGGATGACTGGATGCACTTCTATCCTTTGGCTTTGCTGGAGTTTACATGTGTGTATCGTCTCCACAAGGCAAGGTTGCAGACGTCTGATGTAAGCATTATTGGGTCATTTTATATGTGCCCTGCTTTCAAAGTATTGATTGGTTATCGATCCTGCATATAAAAAAATCCGTGATCAAATGCACGACATGACCTTGCTACCGTTTGGAAAGGGAGGGGGCAGTCCATTGATGAAGTCACAGACATGGATGGTAACGCGCCTTAATTCGTTTTTCAGTATGGCAAATCATGCACTCATGTTCAGAGTTGGGCAAAATGATTATGATTACGATTATGATTGCGGTTATAATCAGACATGAGCGTGATTTTGTGATTACACGATTGTAATCATGTGTGAGGCCATCTTCTTAACTTCGCTAATTAGAATATAATTTTTGAGGTTAGAAGGAATTTGTAATCAAAGTTCTGTAGACGAAGATTTCACGGAAATACAGATTAGTGCAGCATCGGATGCCCTCAGCTAGTTATAAATCCAGATAAGGTTATTTTATATATCTATATTGACCTCACACTAGCACTAAGTGCCAATTTCTTAGGCTTCGGACGATCCTACCTACTTAAATAAAGTTGAGGGGCTTTGTTTGTAGTGGTTCCGTTGTGGGCGTTATGTTCCTTTGATATTCGGAGCGAGTGGTTCATAGCTCACTTTATACTCAGCGTTCTTTCGCTCAATGTTGCTATTATAGGAGATAGCAATATATCTAATGCATCTTGTCAACTAACGAAGTGACAAGCTCTATGTATGAAGTCAGTTAAAACTTCCCGGTTCGAACACATGCGTGGTCCAACGTCTCTTTCTTTCATTATTAACTTTTTATAAACTCAGGTGGCGACCTTGCTATCCTAAATAATGCACATAAATCCTCCTATTTCAGCTGAGAGCTTCCCAGATACAGCTATCTCTTCGACAAGTGGAGGTTGACAAACGGGTACCAAATATCGTTCATTTCCTTCCTCCTTTTCGTTGCTCCTCTCTTGTTCTGACTTCACTCCTTCAGTTAGTTGACAATCTGCCTTACAAAGAGCTAAATGCAAGGGACTCGCTTTCTCTTTATATTGCAAATAAGCGCGTGGCAAGTAGACTATGGCTCCTCCGTTTCACGCAGAAATAGGTTAATACATTTCGAATGTGGACAATATCCACTATAAGATGTTTTCTAGATTTTCGTCCACACTAATATACAGTGAGCAACATTAAAGAAAAGGATTTGTATGAATTTGGCTTTAAACGCAACGAACGAATTTGCAAGGGCGCAATAGGCAGCCGGTACAGAAATTGAGTATTCGCCAAGCATTGAAAATGTACCAAGCCAATGACTCGAAATAAAAGTGCGGAGAACACGCATTTGGTTATTGTTCAATTATCCGGAGGTAGTCCAAATCCCTACACATTGCTCGAATTACAGTACTATTGAGAACCTAAAGAATTACGTTCACGATTTCACGAATGTTCCATTTCAAGCTAAAAACACTGGGCAAAACGTCGTAGAATTGAAAACTCCAACTGAATATCTCCCACATTTGGTCGAATCCATGCCATGACGAATAATGGCTATATAAGAAGCTAAACAATTGCAATCAGAAGTATTCTCCAGTATTTTTTTCGAGTTTTTGGTATTATTATTGCGATTTTGTCACTCTCACCGGATTTCAATTTTGCCAATGAAAATACGGTTTCTTTGGTAAATCAGTCACTTAGGGTTCCAGTTTATCCTTCTACTTTAATTTTTGTCGCATTCTTCTCCTCCTTCGAGAGATGCAGTAGAAAGACCGGTCTTAGCAAAAGCTTCATCCGCCGAAGCACTTTCGACAATAGAACAGCCTTCAAATCACCAACCCGAACATGAGTTCCTTGCATGGTATTTGTAGCAGTCTGTCATGGTCATAACTTGGATGTGAAGATCGCCAATGGTATGTTCGGCAAGCAGCTCATGATAACCTTTGCAGATGGCTTGGTTTCGTCCCTTGTTTAAACCGAATTCCTTCCAAATATCACGACTAAATACATCAAGGCAATATCATAGTAGACATAGCAGCATACAACTTGATTTCATCCAAATTTATCAAGTGTGTCAATTCGCACTTAGAACGCAGGCCATATTAGATTGCGAAAACATTCTTTCTTGAATCAAACAGCCATGAAAGGAGGTATAGTACCATACAAAACCAAAGAAAACTCAACGAATCCCTTTGTGTAGGCACCCTCATACGAATACACAGACGAGATGGTATCCCATCCTTCCATGACTGTCGCTAAAAGGTAGCCGAATAGCCAAGTACGTGGGACTCTAATGGCCGACTAATGGCCTTATTTACACTATGTGCCAACCAACTCCATTTCTTCGAGCTGGCAATTCTGAATTTTTTGCAGATAGCTTCCAAAATTGAAGCGATTTTTTTTTGCTTCTCTGTAGGGATTCGTTAAATGATCAAAAAAAATTCACTGGTTCCTCGGGTACATTACATTCCAAACGCTCGGACGTATCCTCGCAATCAACTACATAAACTAGAAAATTTCTTTTTAAACAGTTTCAGTTGGCAAAAGATCACTGAATATTTCACGTCAAAGTAGTAACTAAATAGTACATCCTCAAAATGTAACCATAAAACGTTTTTTCCATATGATATGGCCAAAATGGTTAGTGGTTGAATACACAGCCTCTCTATGTTGTACATAGCGATTATTCGTTTTGGGATTATGAAGGTTGCAACAGAAGATTCTGGTTCAAATCTCACCAACGTCAAATACCACTATGTCAGATACCAGTTCATTCAATTAAATCAGAGGAATAGTCACGAGCGAGCGTAATGCTGACCATATTGCCTTCTCGTATACGTTGCAATGTTGAATAACGTCCTTTGGCACCTTTTAAGGTTTAAATCAAAATTAGATTGTTGAACCATCGATTGTAATTATTAATTGGTTTATAAAACGATAATAAAACCTTCGAAAGCCAATAAAAATTTTACTACAGCTTGACTTCCAGGAGAAATCCAGCAATGATCCAAGGGTTGAGATGTGACATCTGAAGTTGATGGCTTTTTCCGAGTAGACCGGGTCTGACAAGCTAGAGATGAAACTTGAAGCTAGGCGGTGATGAAAAATCCAAGAAAAGGTGCGACTATCGTGCCGAGGGCTGAAGGGTTGCAGGAGTTTATAATGTGGCCGTTCCATTCATAAATTGTTTGGTAGTGTATAAATATATTAAGCAGGTATTTTGATTTTTAAGGATTGAAGAAACCCTAAGTTAGCATGAACCTGGTGACGAAGACAATCAATTCGAGAGTAGCTGCTGCGCGCTTTTTATTTGTGCCCATTAACGAGCAACGTTGGACAGCTATTTTTAGTTTCACTGTTCCCAGAGACAACTAACTGTAACAAAACTATGAAAAGATCCCCCGACTGGTTGGATATAAAGCGTCAGACTCGGCAAAGAAAAAAGGCAAACCTTTTGAAGTTTTCTCCTGCAGCGTGCGTTTCCTATACACCAGGACCTGCTCAGCACCTAGCTGATATCCTGTCTCAATATAAAGGGAAAAAGATAACTCCTATGAAGCACTGGAACATAAATCCGAAGTTCGAATTTCAAAAAACGTCAAAACCAGTGCGAACGGAGAATTTAGACGAAGCGAGTTGTGATGCAAACTCATTGGGGTCTTGCTTAGTGAAAAGGATGGAAGGAGAAATATAACTGGAAAAGGTGATGGAATAATCAAGGCCCTTGGTATATCAAGGGAACCAGGGAGACTTTAAACTGGAAATCAAGTTTCGGTATGCCGTGTACGTGTACTTTTCCCCGAATTCTGTCAAAAGCAAGATATTTCTTATATAGGTCTCTGAAAACTTGTTTTTCTTAAACCGATAAGCTGCTGAGGTAAAGTGCGTTAAAGGTTTACCAATTTTATTACCGTCGTTTATTAGTAGTGTTGATAGGTGGGGTGGGACTTCAATAATAATTCTTTTTTCATAGCTTCTGTCACTTTCGGTGGTGAAGTTGGCTCGTTTAAATCGAGTTCGCCACTTTTACAATCGTAAACTTGGACCAGTCCAAACGGAAACTTTTCTGTTGAGTTAAATTCTACTTTGGTAGTTTTCATCTACGCTGCCATTTACAAATATGAACGAAAGCTTTGTTCAATTCAGTAAATTCAAGGAACAGCTTCTTCTCCATAGTTTAAGTGTTTATTTCGTTTATAATTTAAAACATTTAGCAAGAAAAGTAAAGGAATTTTGATTGCCTTTTGTAGCGCCACCCAGATTTTTCAAAACAACAAACACGCATCCGGCAATGAATAGCTTTTGTTAATTTATCAAAACAGTACTGCGTCTTGAAATTCCTTGACCTATTTTCTAATGTTTAACGGAAAATATACTGAAGTCTTCCCTTTCGCCTTCTCCAAGCCTTGCCAATCAATCTCATGCTTCTACTTGAGTATCAAATAATCCTACGAAATAAATTTGCTAATTGCTGTTTTCGGAGACTTTAATCAATAAATAGCGAATCAAAAATACCCAACTACCTTTGCTGTGAATGTACAGATTGTTGGAAAAAGGATTAAGTTTCGTTGCCTTGAGCCTACTTTGAACCTGACGTTCTATGGGATGTTTGCGATAGCGATTGGCGTAATTTCCTGCAGAGTATTTTGCGTAATCAAATTCGCATCTTATAATGAGTTTGATTAAAAATTCCTTTGGAGAGATTCCTTTTTTATCAGTTTTCACTTGCTGCTTTTGTGACCTTCTTTACCCATCAATTTGGCGTGGATTATTAGATTCGGTGAAGAGTAACTTACTTTGTTATTACTTGCATTTTGAAATTTTCCAACTGGTTACAAACAGCTAATATCACAATATACATACGTACACGACGTCTTTAATGAATTTTTTATTCCGGAGTCTCTTTAATAGGAGAAAGTTATCTTTTGAAAGATGTCCACGGTTTATTAAGTTTCTACTATAAAAGTCTCCGCTGACCCTTAATGCAAGCGTAAATCAAATATTGTTATTAAAACAACTTCAAAGCGTCCCCAGTCCTCGTGATTAAGGCCCGGAATTCAGTACAAGACTGCCAAGCTCGAAAAATTTTCTACCAAAGGCACAACCACTTGAATATGTACTGAAGGGTTGTACCACCGTACTTTTCCCAGCATAATTGCTCAAAAGACTCCACTTAAAAGATTCACTTGCAATCCCGAAATAAATGAATAGAAATAATCGCCCACTCGCAGAATATTCTGCTTTCCTCTCATTTTTTTGCCAGTACGTTGACAAAAACGGAAATTGAATGAAAGTGTCGACAAGAACTCTTGACATAGTTTCCGAGAGCCTAAGATAAAAGGAAAGGATAGGGAAAAATACATTTTAAACTTTCCATTCGAGAAACAGGGTCCGGGTGCAGGAAATTCATTTTGAACTTTCTTCGTTTCGCATTCTGGCCACTCTGCCCGTGACCATTCGGACGACGCTGGAAGAGCTCGTCTAGAAAGTAGTCCATCCATTTTTTGCTGGGCGTTTTAGAAAAAAAAACCTTTTATGCAGGCTATTGGATAGCTGTTCTGGGTTCTTCAACGTTTCTGTACGACCACAGTTATGTACATCTTGGAACTTGTTCGGTGATGACCAGAGGCTATGTATGACGACTTGAGGTTGGATTGGAATTTCAAAAGAAGCATTGGCTACAGAGCAATAGAATAAATTTGTTGGGGTGTTAATATTCAGGAAGCCCATTTCTAAAGTGGGCCATAAGATTTTATGCTTTCAAAGTGGGAACTCAATAGGTGAAGAGTGCTTATGCATCGGTGCGAGGAAACTCATATAAGAGGGGATTCTATTAAGCTAATGACAATTTTGAAATTATACGCTGAGGATGGCAATAAACAGAAACTATTGCTTTGAGATATCAGCAATTTTAGGAAAACCTGGATGTCGCTTAGAATCCACTAAGCCAGTTCGAAATAGTAAGATTTCAAAACAATAACTGAAAGCCTTGGCTTCTTGGTTATACGTACGATACACGAATATTTTATTTAGGTCAAACCTGTTTTTGTTTTTTTGTTCCGAAAAATTATTCTAAGAAACGATGAAAGAAATCAAAGGAGAAGATTTCCAAAATAATGACAATGATGGAAGTAGGGAAATCATCAAATTTTAACAGGTCTATTAAGAGAAAAAAGTTAACAGAAAAACAATGGAATAAAAGAATCAAAGCAAGTAAAGCAAAAAAAGTGGAAAAGGGCACTAATTTATTCAAAATATAGAATGTGGGGGGGGGGGAGTTTTTCATTAGCTGATCAGTATATGCATTACCATCATTTGCATTATGTCTCGGTTTTATATATAGAAAACCCGTTTCATTTTTGTGAAGGTTTCACCAATATGTGTGATTTTTTTCCCATTAACGTCAACTCGATACTCTGTCGTTACGTAGAATTACCATAAGGTATTACATCAGTTAGTCCACTCTAGCTAGGACTCCTTTCATACGATCCAATCTATGTACATTGGATGGATTTAGTCATGGAGTTGACCTATCCTATCCTAATCTTTTTCGCATACCGGCAAACCCTCCAGTATCAGGACTTCAGTTAGAGTGTCTCTAAGGTTTCTTCACTGGTCTCTTGAGTCTCAGATAACCGAAATACGTTCCCTGGTTACTCTGTGACTCCACTGCTGCGTACAAAATCAGTTGAAATGTACATTTTGAACATGTCGAGATACTGGCGTTACCTTCCATGCCTTATAGGTGAGATTATTGTTGATCTTCCTATGTCTACTCCCTCTTTTTGCCGTTCTTCACATGAGGAAGGAGAAATAAACTTCACAACTTCACGTTGTACATGTGCTTCATTTCGCCAGGAAGATGATGGATGCTGCATCATCTGAAATTATCCTAGAAGCAGATCACATCCTTAGGCTTTACCTTCTGTAGACCACATTCAATTCATTTGCGTTATATAAAACAAAGGGTGCCGCTTCATGAATATAGCAAGGTAGGGATTGAAGCGTTGCTATATCGCGGTTCTCCTACATTTGGTATAACCGTTACCACTGTTATATTCGTGGTGGCAAATATACTGCACGTGCTGTTTAAAATTGAGCGTTGCAACTATCGTCACTCTTAGCTTCCAATTCTAAAGCAAATAACCACCAAGCAATATTTACTAGTAATACACATTTTGCAAATTGCATTTTCACGCAAGCTAGTAACCAATTCGATGGTATCGATGGTTGATCTCACCTATTTATTTCATTCACCGCAAGATCTGCAAAAAACTTGGATCTCTCCAGATGGAACGATATTGAAATCGACACCAGTATGCCGATAGCGTTGATAAAAAGTGGAGTCAGCTATAAAAAAACAATATTGATTGGTGCTAAGAGTATCGGGCACGAACCACGGCGCAAAACGAACGGTTCAACGAAGAGGGTTAGCAGGCAATCGCGGAGAGAAAGGCGTCAGTGAATCTAGATTTTGTGGTACTGTATAGATGACAGTGATAGATAGTGGCCTATGCAGAACAGAGCACGAGGGACTCCAAAGAAACTTGACAGTCTAAAAAAGCGAAGGAAACAACAAAATTACAGTGAAAAATAAAAATGTTCATAGGAAACATAGTTTACAATATATAAAACTTTAATTTCACCTGTCCTGTGTTATGATCGCGAGAGAAGTGTGGAATCTTTGGCGCCACAAATCAGAGGACTCGATGAACAACGTAAGTAATACTCTGCTCAGTCTCCGAAATTGGAAAACGCGACACTCGGAGCGAGAAGAATGAAGACAAATAATTCGAAAGGCAAAGGACCGACACTGCATCAGCACTATAGAATCGTAGAAAAAGGATGGTTTATCTGGCTTTATTGCAACCGTTGAATGAAAGGCCCACTTGAGCACCTGCCTCTGCCCTTTTCGTTGTGATTCACTTATTCGTTCATTTATCATTAGCCGGCAATAAACAGAGTAAGTATCCGGATGGCTCAAGTGGTTAGAGCGCTGGGCTATCGTAGCGCAAGGTTGTGGTTCCAATCTCACTGATGCCAGGGGGATTTGTTATCGTGACTGGATATCGAATACCAGCCCACTCAGCTGGGGATGAGTATCTGGGTCAAAGCAAAATAATAATTTCCGTCGAGCGCAATGCTGACCATATTGTCTCCTATAGGATTCTGCAATCCTGTGGTGTACCGTTGAGGGTCTTGAATGAAGGGCTCTCACACACTTCCAGGCCCTGACCCAATATGGATTATTGCGCCAACGATTATTTTTATTATAATAAACGGGGTAAACTCCAATTGTTTATTGTCCACAAGATCCTCCTCCTCTTGTGGACAATAAGCAGAACCTTAACCTATGTTTAAAATTATTGAAAGATGAGAAGTTTAAGGGTTCAAGCCTTTTTAGATTAGTCTAGGAATCGTGGAATGGAAATTGATTTCGAGCTCCGCGAAAGGCACGTTGTAAATGTCTGCGTTGGGTATTATAAAACGCAGGATGGCGATGCTGTTAGAGGCTGATCATTCTGTCGGGCCTAAGGAAAGTTTTCAAAATGCAATAAATCCAGACAGATTTTACGCTGCTGTAGGCGATGCAGAAAGTTGTGTCAGGAGGGATAGTCCACACGAGGAAAGTCTTCCTTAAAGAAGAGGGAGCCGGGGAATTTAAGTTGCACCTTTTCAAGCACGAGACAATCGCTGTTACGAGGGAGTGACCAGACGACGGAGCAGTCAGTACTCGAGGGTACTTCTCGCGAGGGAGTTGAAGATAGTTAAGGGGGGCTGGATGGATTCAAAACCAAAGGCGGAGCAAAGTATAAATCCAAACAATTTTGATGTACGATTGGTGACTTCGAAACAGTGAATGTCGAAGGGGAGCTTATTGTCGAAAGTGACTTCGAGGTCTTGAGTGGCATTCTGTAATGAAAAGCAATGTCCGTTAAGGGACGAATGCTACATTTTCTGACATTTAGCGCTAAACCATTGGTAGTGCACCAGCGCAGACGAAGGTAGATGGGGTGCATAGGCGGCGATATAGCTAAAAATTGTTTAAGGTAGCCGGCAAACAGCAAATAGGAGGTAGTGGTACGCTTAACAATGCCATGCTGTTCTCTCACTATGAGGTGGCGGAAGTGGGCAGAGAAACAATCGCGCACATACCTTTCCAAGATTTTTTTTCCAAGATGGGGAACTGTCAGTGGTAGTTTCGTTTTGGCGTTGTGTTTTCAATGTATCGGATCAGGATATTGGCTAACATTTAACTTTTCCCCAGAAGCCATATCAATTAACAATTTTTCTGTTATCCACCTCAGCCTTCAGGTGGCGCAGAGCTCATAACTCTAATTGTAAAGAACCGAGCGTGTTTGCGAGAAAACATCATTGATCATTGTCTTATAAAATAAGACCTTATGTGAGACACTTCTAGCGAAACATGTTAGGTTTTCTAAAATATTGGTTGTTAACAATAGTGTGCGGAATTCGTTTTATCTGTCAGGTAAGAAAAGAATTCCAGTCCACTTCTTCATTGGCTCCATTGGCTATTATTGCTATGTATTTTCAGTGCTCCAATGTACACTTTAATGAGCAGCCCAATATCCCACGCCTCCTGCTCAATCTGAAAGAAGGCTATTTCGATATCGTTAAACGGAAAATGGTATTACTCCATTTATAGTAAACTTATGCTTACTTAATTTCAAGAATAACATCATATGACGTCTAGACAATCCATGTTCGACGGAAAATTTCCCACCCGATAGACAACCTTATAAAACGTAGATATGTCTATCAATCACTTTTCTCCATGACAGACGTTTTCATTTTTCATAAGATGAACAACCGATACTGGTGCTAAATTATTCCGAATAGGCTGGCTTTAAGTAACACTGCTCCAAGAGTTTAGCAGGTCATTTTTGAAGAACGCTATTAACGCTAAATTCCTTCAACGCATGTAGATCATATTACAGTCTACTGTAAGATATTTACTCACATATGTATCTTTGATCATTTCAGTTATTGATATATCTCTCATTTAGAAAGCAATTTCCAAATAGGGCAATTCCATGAGGGGCCAATAAATGGCTCAGATGGCTTGATGGATACTTTAAATTCGGTTGTTTTCAGTATGGGTGTTGTCAGTAATCGAAGTAAATATGGGCCGAAATATAAAACTTTGACCTCACTATTACAAAGAGCAAAGGCCACTATACAAAAGAAAAACAAACTCCCCTAAGTACTCACTTTGCAAATAATTGGAGTCACTGACTTTGAAATTCATGTTGTGATAAATAGCTGTCTCTTCACTTTTCAGCGGACTATGAAAAATACATCCCCAGCATGTGATTTGATTTGAGAAATAACTACTTTTAGTGAGAGTAAAGTTGTTGGTCGTTAGTAATTTACAACTTTGCTTCCTTGCTTTTGAATACCATCTTCGCCCTCCAATGTTGTGAATGTGTGAAAATTCTCATGGAGCGAATTTTTCCTTCCTTCTATAAAATTCATGTTCAAGCATTATTTATACGGGTGTTTTTAATGACTGGCGACATCCTATCAAATTTGATGTGATTGGAGTACAACCCCAACCAATAACGAATACTAGAGGCTCAACCTAAAATGGAACCAGAACGTAAAAAATGGGATGCCTCATTTTATAAGTTCAAACCATATTTCAATCGTTATTTCCGTAGAATTTATTCATTCCCAAATGGCAATACAAACAAAATTTCCAACGGAAATCCCGTACGACAACCTCATAATACCTACCAATGGCATTTCTGAAATCCCTCCTTCCGATTTATTACCACTTCAATCATTTATTCAACACTCTTGCGATCCGATTATTTCGCCAGATAGGACATTATCAGAAAAATATTGAATTTCATGGTTCAACCAACCAACGAATCGTATTCTTGGAGCCTGTTTCCTGATTCCAATTTTCTTCTCTCGAATATTGTTTTCTATATCGATAATGACCTCGAAACAGCTATAACGCACGCATATGCCTACAAGGAACGTGAATCAAAAGGCACCGAAATCAGGCAGTTATAAAGGAGGTACATCACATAATTTGAACGGTTATAGCGTCCTTGAACAATCATAAAGCGAAGCAATAACGGAAATAAAAACGGAAATTTTCCAAAGGGAATTACATAATAATGGACCCTCTGCTACACTTCGACTCTTGGCAATTTACGTTATACGTGAAAAACGACAAGGACACAATTTCAATGAAAGTTATGGAGCAGTATCTGTCGGGTGATATCTTGTTTTTGCTTCGTAAAAATATTTAAAGCCGAGTTTGGTTTCGACTTTTACTTTTGAAAATATCACAGGAAAAGGGGAAAAGATTCATAGCTGAAAAGTGGACCTCACAATTAACCAAGATAATTCATAAGATTATATGAGAACCCATGACTGTCATCTAATCTGAGTCATCTAACAATCGCTTGCGAATAAACGTATAAGCCGTGACTTCATAGTGACCTTTTACATTCGCGAAATTCTCTTGATATATCGCTCAGAGAATTTACATTGGATTCTCAGATTCTTCCCAGTTGCGATGGTGGCGTCTTAACACCTGCCACCAGAAGATACTTGTACATAGTAACTTAAATTTTTAGCGAATTTTTCCTAAAATAAATCGAATTTAATCTTTTCGTGAATAATATTCGAATATCCTTGCGCCTAATACTTAATATTCAAGTTCCATAAGAAGTCAGGAAATGTCCCGGCAGGAGCATGTCTCAGACCCAATGATTCGTCAAATCCATAGCCATATTTCCCTTAATTTTTTAGACCTTCTCCAAGGCGAGCATCTTAATAATTGATTTGACAATAACATTTTATGATTACACTGAATTTCTTAAATTACTGTTTACACAAAATTGAAGTGCGGATGCTGGAGGATGCGATGAGCTCTTCAGAATCGATCGATGAGATTTTCATCTCCAGAATGAAAATAAGCGATGCGATTCAATCTAAGTGCCGAATGCCTGTAAGTGTTTTCTTTTTGCAAGTATCTACTGTTTATCGAATCGCAGGAGGCAAGGACTATTGGCTGAGTATACCCAAGCATCCTCATTTAATCTATGTATATGTGCACAGTATAGCACAATATGCACAGAATAAAATTGGTTCATGTGAATTGTTGATGTTTGCCGGTCGCAGCTCGCATTCTTTGCTCTGTTCTTGTACTCGACCGTCAGCTCTCGCCCTGTCCCACACACTTTCCTTCCAATCGATTCTGTTAAATGGAAATTCAATAGCGGAAGGTTAGCAGGATACAACGAACAATTTACAGGAGGAAACAGCGTGGCAGGAAAAAAGCGAGCCCAGCCGCCGTATTCGGGAGAATCTGCAGATCATTGGCAGTGCTAAAAAACCGACAGAACATAAAAAGCCGCTGATTTCAGTTTTGTTCCAGCAATTTCTGGTTGCAGGGAACAGCGTCAACGGAAGCGTAACCAATTGTGTGCTTGCCCCGTGGAAATGAGGAAATCTTTCCATGTCCGTATTTATTGTGCCAGCTACGGGATATTTTATAAGCAGAAGCATTGAAAGGATGCAACGATACTGGCAGAGCTGGAGAGGGTATCGTCATGAATCTCAATTGTAGGACGAATACTTACAACTGCACAACGTACTAAAGACTATTTATAGATAAGATATTCTGCACTAAAAAGGAAGGATGTTGTTCTATTTGGTATTCATTCAGGGCGTGATTTGTTGTTTGTACTTTAGTTGTTTAGTTGGTAACTTTTCCGTGAGAGAACATAAATTTGTGTATTCTCTGAACAATTTGCGAAACAGTTTTTGTTGGACTTCAGAGTACTTTCGAAATTTGCCAGGGAAATACTTGAGGCGTTTGCAGGAAGCAGCATTATGAATTTCATCTCACGATAAAATACATAGTTAAATCAGCCATTCAGAATGAGGGCACCGATTTATTAAATTGGAATTGAGTCAATAGCAATCTGGGTCTCGCCTTTCTTCGCATTGTAATTGTTTTGTGGAAAGCAAACACAAACGTGAGATACCATTAAAATGCTTCCAATTTTTAATTTTGATTTTTTCAGAGATCAAGAACCTAAGATGCTGAGAAATATTATAACATGTTTTCATATTTTCTCCCCAAAACAACTGAGATGTAATACTCAAGCCAATTTTGAGCCCAATTACCTGGAAACAAAAAATCTTGCCACATTATAATTGTTGCGGTGCTAACTACTTTCATTTGTGTTTTCTTTTTGTAGTGGCCGTGGCTTTGCGGCATATGCAGTATTTCATTTGCTTTTTCCTGGAACAATCTTAGAAGGGAATGCATTTAATAATATGTGATATCTCCTCTTTTTCTCCAGTCTTAACACCTCTTAACTTTCCCAATATACTCCTCTCAATTTCATAATTCCCATCCCAACATTAATTTACATTCAACATTTAATATTCAATATTATTATATAGTTCAAAAAGCCCACGGACCCTCTTCCCGCCCAACCGGATCGAGGGGCGTCCAACCTAAGCATGGGCTGAAGGGAACATCCACAGGCCCGCATCACAGCGATGATGCGTTTTAACGCAAGGTGTGTGCGACCATGCGAAAATGTATTACTACATCCCGATTGTCGCAAACACTTCAGCCAATGACGCGGAGGTTCTACACTACAGAGACATGGATCTTATATTGAAGACAGTGCGGATCAAGACTGAAACCCATTAGGTCAGATTGTTACCGGACAGGACTCTTCGGACTATAGCACAGGTTGCAAGGATAACCGCTTTTTGCATCTCCATGTATAGTCCAGCCCTAAGATCGAGCGTTTTCAGCGCTTTATGTAAGTTCTGCGGGACTAATCCTGTCGCTGAAATTACTACTGGGACTACTTCGATCTTTTGTAGTCTCCAAGTCTGCTTCATATCGTCTGCCAAGGGGCCGTAGTTCCGGATTTTTTCGTGCTGTTTTTCAACAGTGTACCGGTCCAACGGTACGGCTACATCGATTATAAAGCACGCTCGTTCTTCCTTCAGAAGCAGAACTAGATCGGGTCTGTTATGATTAACACTGTGGTCGGTGGCAATAGTGTGATCCCACAATAGTTTGACCCGATCATTTTCCAAGATTCTCTGCGGAGTATACTTATAGTAAGGATGGTAGGTGGCACTAAGTTATACTTCAACGCAAGGTTTTGATGGAGAATCTTGTAGACGGAGTTATGACGATTGGTGTACTCGGTACCGCTCAACATCATGCACGCAGATCTTATGTGCTGGATGGTCTCCTCTTCACAGTTGCATAACCTACAACTGGAGTTGGTGATTGAGGAGTCGTGAAGAATGTACCATTTATAATTTTTTGTTGGGAGCGAAGCATCCTGAATTGAAGTTAGGAATGCTTCGGTCTCATAGAAAAGTACACCATTTGTCAACCATTTGTTGGAGGCTTCGATGTCAATGCCTGACAACAACAAATTTTTTATATGACCTCCGTGAATGGGTTTCTCTTTCCACATGTCGATCTTCTGTTGGACTGAAGTAACATTCGACATGGGATCCCATTCTCTGCTTCTCAAGTTCAAAGGAGATAATCTATTATCTGCCATGACGGTAGCCTGATGTATTTGGGTAGAGGATTGTTTCTCATAGAAAAACTCACGAAGAGAATGCACTTGATTGTAGTGCAACGTTTTTAAATCAAGTACCCCCCTTCCTCCCTGATGACGTGGGATAGTGATCCTCAATTTTTCGGCAGCTCTATTGTGCATGTTGTTGTTTGCAAGAACTACCCTTACCCGTCTATTGACAGATTCTAAATCAGTATTACTCCACTGTATCACACCGAAAGTGTATAGAAGGACGGGAATGGCGAAGGTATTGATTGCCATGATTTTATTTTTCCCGTACAGCTCAGTTTTAAGGACAAGATCCAGACGCCGTTCAAATTCCCCCAGCAACTTAGATTTGATTATTGCCACAGCAGGTGTTGTTGCTTGCAATATGCCGAGGTATTTGTAGACGTCGTCCGAATCCATGCCCTCAATTCGGATGTTATTTTGGCTGTATCCTTCGTTGTCGGTGTGTTTTCCCCGAACAATTGTTTTTATGCGACATTTCTCCAAACCCAACTGCATGCCGATATCCCTGCTGAACTAGATGGTGATGTCCAGCAAGGAGCGAAGTTGGTTCTCGTCTTTGGCATACAATTTGATGTCGTCAATGTACATTAAATGACTTAATGTACATTTCGACAATATGCCATGCTTGACTTGGAACCCGTATTTGTTTTCATGCAAAAGATGATATAGCGGATTCGAAGCCAAAGAAAACCACAGTGGGCTTAGAGAGTCGCCTTGGAAAATGCCACGCCTGATTGGTATCTCTCCTGATGTTTGCGAAGATACCGATAGCTTCGTGCTCCAATTCTTCATTACTGTTCTCAGTAGAAGAACGACATTCGGGTTGATTTTATACAAGCGTAAAACTTGTAGTAACCACGAATGTGATATGGAGTCAAAGGTTGATTTATAATCGATGTAGGCTGTCGAGATGTTTCGTTTTTGGTGAACAGCCTGCTTTACAGCTACAATTTATGAACATCAAGATGTTTTGAGATGTTCGCGCACAGAACTGAAGTGAAGACCTTGTAGATGGTAAGAAGACCAGTAATTGGTCGACATTTTGAAGGGCAAGAGACACCCTGTTCCTTGGGGATGAGGAAAGTCATCCCCTTGGTGAAAAATGGTGGAACTAAATCAGGATCGGCAATCATCTGATTAAATTGATTTGCCAATATAATGTGAGTGCTCTTGAACCGCTTCAGCCAGAAGTTGTGAATCTTGTCAACTCCTGGCGCCTTCCAGTTACCTGCCTTGTCAAGGGCTGCTTCAACGTCGACTTCAGTTATGTCAGGCATGGTCATTTTAAGGAGGGCCTCGCATGAACGCATAAGGTGTGGGAGCCACGCTGCTTCTAAATTGCAACGGCTGGATTAGCTCCAAACACTTCTCTAGAAGTCTTCTGCCTGATCCAGATCGAGGTTACTTTCCCTATCTGAGCTGGTGAGATTTTTGTAGAATCCCCGTTGGTTCTGGAAGAACAAGGTTTTGTCTGTCCTTCGCTGAAAGCTTTTCTGATACCTACGGATGCGATTGGAGCATACCGCAAGTTTCTGCTTCAGCACCTCGAGGATTTCTTCGATTGGCATATCATTGGACAGATGGTAGTTTCCAATGATGTTCGCAACGCATCTGTGCACTCTTGGTGATGGATTTCTAAGGAGTGCTTGCGTCACACGACCAATCTCCTTTCTCAACTTTTCGACTCTTTTGTTGAGTCGAAACACCTAGAACGGTAAAGTCCTTCTGCGCATACCTCTGTTATTCGGTCTAAGATGTTGGTTATGGAGACGAATAACCGTGGCAGCTGCAACGTAGATCAGGCTGTGAACCTCTGTAGCAGTAATCTCGCTAGCCAAACGATCAGTCAAAATTCTGTCAACGGCAGCAATGATGTTAGTAGTTGCCGAAGTAAACTTCAGTTTTGGGATCTTTGGCCTAGCGTCTGGGAGAATCTCAGCATACTCTGTGAATGCGACCTGGAATGCGGTCAAAGCCTCATTATAAATTGGGTCGACATCCCCAGTTACTAAGCTTCTCCTGACTACTGGATTCATGGAGTGCCGTAGAGGTGGAGTACTTGTGTTACTCCTTTGACTAGTCCGGTAATTTGATGACTCCAGCCCGAGCTCAAGTGAAACCCCTTGCAAGATTTGTTGCCTAGTTGGTAAGGCAACTCGGTTGTTATTCACGATCACCCGGTACTGGTTGACGACGTTCTGTTCCGGAACATGACTTAGCTCCGGAAATCGGGTTATGAACGCGTCATGTAGTCGATCCTGATGGATTCCGTTCCAAATCCGTGACACGGTACTATAACCGGTACTATGCGCGGACGATAAATTAGTTGAGTTGGTTCGTCCAAACCATACGACGCCTAGGTCTCCCGTCCCTGGTGGTTGACGGCATAACCGCCAAAACATCCAAGGGCGAAGAGCCGCTCTGATGTTGTTGAACGACCCTTAACCGTGTTGGGTACTGTCTTCGTGTCCCTGGGGTCTCATTAAAAAAATTTAAATTGTTTTCCCCAATTTTATTCCCACGAGTATTGGGGAAGCAGTCAACCCTGCAACAGAGCCCCAATGTTGCAATGCCCCATGGTTACCTCCAAAGGTAGGGAAGGTATTTGGAGGGGAGCCGCTGAAATACAGTGTAACGTCACTGCAATTCATCCGATAAACGCGTTGATCCCTTCACCCCGGATTACGGATTTGTTAAGGAGGTTTACTCCCCCTGAACGGGAAGAATCGGTAAGGGAGGACGAACATAAAGGGAAACGTTCTGCTTGTCCGCGGCTACTTATTTACAAGATTAACTTGCGATATTCGTAGCTGACCCGGTGGGTCATGTCATTATCCGCAACCCATGACACGCGCCTGGTCGCATGCAGCTCTGCGTTTGCAACTCAGGTGAGGATAAACCTGGTACGCCATTATTATATAGGTTTTGTGTAAAACAAAACCTTAAATTTAGTTATTTTTTCAAAAAAAAAAACCTAACAATTATTCGCTTCCCCACAAATCCTAAAATATATTTGCATTTGGCCTAAATTTCTAAAATATTATTATTAACTTTATTTGTACAGATATTTGAATGGGAAATATTTTGCAGCCTCGATTTTGTTTAGATACACCAATGTGATTTTTTCCCGATTTTTCGGTTGGTTGGCTTCTGAGTACGAGACCTGTTACAATTTTTGTGGGTCATATTTTTGGCCCCTACTCCCCAAAGTTTCACCCGATGTGAAATATGGAACCAGTTTTGAAAAGTACTAATTGAGCCCTTCCATTTGATGTTCATACTCATGGTCACATTCACTGAAAAAAAAATTTGCACGCTATATTCATATGTATGAGGAGCCCCCTTTAAACTTAACACAAAATGGCGCCACTTGCTGTACGTAAAGGAAACAACACACGCTCTCCCTGACTGTCGTGGCAATCGGTTTAGCCGTTTCCGAATAAATCGAGTGTGACATACCGACAAACAGACGCTGCAGTCCCAAATTGCCGGCGATTTCAACTCATGGGCAGAAAAATGGGGAAGCAGAAAAACAATTTCAAGGGGACTAATGTTGCTAGAGACATTTTCGCGCTTAAATGTCGTACTTGCGAAATCTGGGGGAACCAACACATACCGGACGGGAGAATTGCAACTGGTAGTAGACCTCACTTTCGTCACTGATACCCTTATCAAAGGCGTGCTGTGACATGTCCGCGAAGAGTACGCACACAGCAACGATCAGGCAATCATTTTCAAAACCTTGCATAGGAATTATATGAAGCCACCAAAAACAATAACGAAGAGCTGGGTAACTAATAAATTGGATGCAGAAATATTCAAGGAGGTATTTTTTCATGACACATTATTATCGGGAGGCGCACAAGAAAAAGTTTTACAGGTCACGGAAAAATTACAGCGGGCATGCGCCTCGGCATAGTGCTTTGCGAAGACGAAATCTCAATTTCTGGTGAAATTTAGAAATTTAGGGATGTTGGAAAGCTGCCACATAGCTAGGAGATGCTCCCAGCGCAGAAGAAATCAATCTGAATTCGTTGAGTTACACATGCAATAAAAAAACGCGACGAAAATATTGCAAGTAGCTATCACGAAGAGCAAATCCGAACACTTCAAGCAGATCTGTACTAAAGCTGACTCTGATCCATGGGGTGGCGCCTACAAGTCGGTAATGCCATCACTGAAAGGCTAACGCCACCGTTTACCTGTCCTAAATTACTACAAAATATAATGGACACTCTCTTCCCAGAGGACGTAAACTACATAAATCTGCCTAAAGTTCATGTAAACTGCGAGGAAATTCCTGTAGTGGTAGAAATTCTAGATGCAGGAAGCAAGTTTGCTGAAAATAAGACCCCAGGCCCAGATGGAGTCCCGAATATCGCTCTGAAAGTGGCGGAATGGAAGCAGCTAGGACAGCAAGCTTTTACGGCATGCCTTAGAGAAGGAGGATTCCCCGAGCAATGAAAGCTGTAAAAGCTGATGCTTATTTCAAAGCCAGTTAAACCATGGGCGACCCTTCTCATATCGACCGATATTTTTGGTCTACACCATAGGTTAACTATTTGAGCAAGTATTATGCAACAGGTCGCTAGCTGTTGCGAAAAAGAAGGAGGTCTATCCGACAAGCAATTCAGGTTTCGTTAGGGGCGATCATCCGTCGATGCAATCAACATTGGGCCTTGCCTGCAATACAAGATGACAAATGCTGCGCAGTGGTGACGCTCGATGTAAAAAATGCATTTAATACTACCAAGTAGGCGAAAAAACGTAAAAGCTCTAACCAAACTACAGTCTCCGAAGTGGATTCTATGCATCGTTGTTGCATTTCTTCTCGAAAGAAGATTATACTGCCATTCGGATGATGGACTGAAATTGCGGTGCACCACAGGGATATGTCTTAGCTAACTTACTTAATTTAATTAATTAATTAAGTACGATGGAATGTTGTCGCTGCGCATTTCTAATGGCGTGATAACCATTGGCTTTGCGGACGATATCGGGGTAACAGTAGTTGCAAAACGTTTAGACGAGATCGAAATCTTCACAAACGAAGCGATAAGGGAGATCAATTCCGGGTAGCAAAAATTCGGTCTTGCTGAACGTAAAACGGAACTAATGATAATTAGCAAAAGAAGGACACAACCGTGCACATTGAATTGCTCCCAAGAGTCACTTAAAGGCTAGGGAATAATGATTGACAAGAGTTTCAACTTTAAAAAACACATTGACTGCGTAGCAACCAAAACGAGGTTTCACTTCGATAAGAAGTTTGAAACACGTTGGAGTAACAAGGCAAACTGGGAGAGCGTGGCTGCCACATACGGCTTAAACCAGCAATTGATTACTGACGGATCCCTCACAGCAGAGGGAGTGGGTGCCGGTGTCATTGGTCCAAGGAAAATGTACTTTGAGCCAATGGGCAGGTACACTAGCATATTCCAGGCGGAAATTTACGTCATAGACAAATGTGCCTCCTTTAATCTAAGGAACTACAGGGGGCAGAACATAGCTATTCTCACCGATAGCCAAACAGCGATCAAGGTACTTAGGTCCAACCAGGTGAACTCTAAACTGATATGGGAATGCCTTCAGAGACTGAATACACTTGGCTCGTCCCACAAGGTCTGGATACTTTGGGTTCCAGGCCATGCTGGGTTGGAAGGTAATGAGGCAGCGGATGAACTAGCCAAGAAGGGAGCAGGGATGCCTTTACACGGGCCAGAACCCTTCTGTGGAATCAGAAACGGTTTCATGGCTATGAATCTAAGAAACGAAGAGAAACGGTTGAGGGAACTATATTGGGCGGGCCTACCAGGGATGGAGCGGTCCAGGGTGCTTATTGGGGGATACGAACCCATGCGTACAAAGGATTGCTTAAACCTCACCAAAAACAACCTCCGAATCATAGTGGGAATTCTCACCGGTCATTGTCGGCTGAACTATCACCTAGGGAAGCTAGGGATATCTACGGACACTGCCTGCAGGTTCTGTGAGGAGGAGAACGAAACTTCTATGCACGTCCTGGGACAGTGTCCGGCACTTGTGCAAAGTAGGTCGATACATCTGGGAGAACACTTAATACCAGATGCAAAGCTGAAACTTCTGGAAGTTGGGAACATACTAAAGTTCCTAACGGTTATAGGCCTGCTTGAGATACTATGATCAACAGGTACACTATAACCAGTAAAAGGGGCACAATAGTTCTTCAAGGACGCGGTGCGACTTTCCCTTAACAGAATAATAATAGCAGCCAAAACGTCTTCCATAGCTGTAACGATCTTGAGGATACTACCGAATATTAGTGGACCAAGACAAAGTCAACGTCATCTTATTTCAAGGGTAGTTAGTTCCGTGCTATTCTACGTAGTTCCAGTTTGGGGAACTGTTCTGGAAAGCAAATCAAACTGAGGAAAACCAGGAATGGCGTATCGACTCAGTGCACTCCGGGTATGCAGGGCTTATCGAACAACATCAGCTGGTTGCTAGATCTATCGTATTATTCCACACATTTCAAGATGGACTGAAAGGAGCCACGGAGAACTAAGCTACAAGCTAACGCAGTTTTTAAATGGACATGGAGGTTATCGGGCTTATTTACATCAGTTTAGACACGTTGAGCCACCATTCTGTCCAGGGCGTGGTAACGTGGCTGAGAAAGCGGAGTATGTTGTATTTGAGTGCCCTAAGTTTAAGCGCACCGAACAAGTCTGGCGATTGCAGACAGGCGCCTAACACCAGAAATTTATAGTAGAGTTTACGTTGGAGTCAACGAATGCTTGGAATGCTGAAAATGATTCATTAACAGCTAACACATGAAAAACTACGAAGAAAACAAGAAAGGGAGAGAGCAATAATGAGCCACAGTTAAGAACTGATCCAGCACCGCGATGCAATGCTTATAGTAGTCGAGTGGGGAGAGTGAAAGAAGGAGGAGGTGGTTTTAGTCAGTAGGAAACTCAGATAACTGCATGCAGGAGCCAGCAGTAGGTTTTGAACCTTTCCACTTTCCAACGATGAAAAAAAAGACAGGCAGACAGATATACAGACAGACAGACATCGATTTGATTCCAGTAAAATTTTGTTTCCCACAAAACCTTAAAAATGGAAGTGGTTGAGATACATCCGCTTGTGATTGATGAACTCCGAAACTATTCAACCAAGTGAAATGGAAATTGGTATACATATGCATTTTCTCACGGAGAAAGCTTATACGCTATATATGTTGATGTAACTTGCCACTAGATGGCGCTAGGAAGAATGAATTTCTACACCGTTCACGAGCTACGCCAATGCACAGATCAGCTTCTATACCATTCAGCTGATCGCCAGCAAATTTGAGTAAGAGTTTAATTTTCAACCCCATCCTCACAGAAGTGTATATAGGAAGAGAGGGGCGGTACTCCTTCAATCCTGATAAAAATTCGTGGCGGTCACCCCATAAAGAGCTAAGGACCTTCAAAATAGGTTTCTGTTATGTCGTCATGGTAATATTTTAATTTTCAATCCGCCTGCTGAAAAAGGATGGAGGGAACGCGGGATAAAGAAGAAGGACACTCTTTAATCCCACTCAAAAATTGGGACGGCCATCTCCGCTTGAAAAGTCATGGCATCACAAATTGGGGCCATTTTCATGTCAAAACAGTTCGATTTAACTTTGAACCCCCATCCCGTCAGGTGGAAAGGAAAGTTCGAAAGGACGAGCGGAAATCTCGTCTCAAAGCCCGTTGAAAAGTGGTAGCGGTCACTTCCACTTGAAAAGTAGTGGCGCATCAAAGGGGGCGGCGGGGCATTTTGACATCATCATGGTAAAATTTGGTTTGTCAGCGTCACCCCCGGAGAAAGACAAGATAAGGAGGGTACGCGAAAGGAAGAAGCGGGTTCCACATTTCTAACATTATCGACGAATTGTCGTCCCCCGCCCCGAAAAGGGGCTACTTTCGTAACATAATGCATAAAACTAATGAGTATATTCGTAGAACAAAAATCATCGCCATGTGCCAGGGAGGCTAGAAAAGGGTGCTGAAATATCTGAGGAACAGGACTCGTAATTGGAAACAGAACAAATCAAAGCATATATTTCAAGTGCTGTGAACATATGAGGGGTTGAAACATCACAAAAACATGGTATATGAATTACAAATCTACGAACAAAAGCGTCTACTTTCAGAGCTGCTGCAATTCCCGAACAGCAAGATACACAACGTGGTGAAGCTGAACGCTGACGCCAGGGTAGATCAGTATTAAGAATCAATCTCCTTAGAGCAGCATTTAATTACGATTGAGATTATAATTGCAAAATTAATTGCCCAGTAAACTCCGCAAGGTGGATGATCGATTCGAACCTACGATTTCCAGTTGGTACTTTTTTGCCCAATTCTTGATGTTGTTGAATAGGTAGGAGTATGGGATACTTATTCGTCTGGTGGTTGCCTCCTTCTGCTGCGAAAATAGCGTTGTATAGGCATAAGTACGACTGCAATTGATAAGATTAAAGTAAGCCTTGATTAAAAAACGGCCGCAACGGTAGCAAAGATCTAGGAAAGTTATCCTTCAATATGATAGCACTCGACCGTATGTTCCAGACCAGTCAAAACAACACACCGTTATATTCAGCAGACAGCGCTCCTGCTCCTGCTTTGATCGATGACGTACCTATCTGGATAGCATTTTTATTCGTACGAATAATCGAAAAATTAGGTCGATTCAAAGATAACGTCAAAAAACGAAGCCTCTTCCAACGTGTGATCCACATGCTCGTAGAAACGTAAGATAGGTAGTAGCTAATGATGGACAGTATTTTGAGTGATTTATTTATAAGCACTTTTTAAAAGTAAAATC
This sequence comes from Hermetia illucens, assembly GCF_905115235.1. Classification (NCBI taxonomy): domain Eukaryota; kingdom Metazoa; phylum Arthropoda; class Insecta; order Diptera; family Stratiomyidae; genus Hermetia; species Hermetia illucens. Next base: position 84,023,560 of record NC_051849.1, on the reverse strand, counting down.
CATTGCGTTAGAAAAGACGTGTCTAAATATAACTTATCAGAAATCAAGCTTTTACAATTTATCGAAAATTGGCATATATTTTGAAGATTTTCGGGGGAACGGAAGCGTACAAATGGCCCACCCGAAAATTGCACATACTCCTTTGTCACAAAGCATTCATTTCGCAGATTATTTTGGACTTGGAAATAACTTTCATTCCACTTGGTATTTTAATTCCCAAATGGATGCAAATTGATTCAACTTTTAAAACCTACAAAATTTTTCATAATTACTTCCACGTGTCCTGCCTTGTAAACTAATCGATTCTCAAAGAAAAAAAAAACAAAAGCAGCCAAGTATTTTCCGTATTTTTGTTTTATAATTTAATATAAGGATGTACAAGAGGAAGGCCAGTTCGTCGTCCATAACGCATTTCATATTAGCCAGGCCCATATTTTCATCGAATTCCCGACGCTCGCCTACTCATCAAGGACATTTGGTATGCGAAAAGTTTTCAGAAAAAGAACGTTAAACTTTATTTGAATTTATGAGATCACAATTTATTATTTGAAATGAAAAATCTACATTATGATGAAAATGTTGGTCGCCTCCCATAAGAATTCCGTGTATATCATGGGAGTGAACTTGTAGAATAACATCGAACGCTGCGAAGACTCCCACTTCACACCCCCTCATGGCGGAACAACATCACTGAAAATTACCATCTGGTCATCTGTCATAATTTGTTTGGAATTAAGCAGCGGACGAAATGCCACGTTCCGACTTCGTTACTTTCTTCTTCTGGTTCGGATTTTTTTGGTCTTTGATGGACCAGAGGGGAGGTGACCTTTTAGATGAAGTTTTATGTTACACGGAATCATATTTTATAAATTTTGTTTCCTCATGTCCTAGATGTAATGTAGATTAGGCTTCCTGCGAAGAGGTAAAAGTTGGGGTTGTGGTGTGCATAATTGAGAATGGTGATGGTGCGGCTTACCCTGACAAGAAAGAGGGGTGAATTTTAATGGAGCCTGAATCTTATACATTGACTCATTAACTATTCACGTTGACTTTGAAATGAAATGATATGCCCATCAACTCGAGAGGGTGAACAGAAGAAAACTGTAATTTACTGGAAAACGGAACTTGCAAATGTCTCCCTTTTATTTTCCTTTGTTCAAAAATTCATCAAAGCAGATTCAATTTATATTTGCATGGCTTCTCGTTTATGACTTCTCGAAGAAGAACTTATCATTTAGAAAATTTATTTTAGTCCTGCATAATCAAAACAGGATATTGAATAAAAAGTTTCAATTTGTTAATTTCAAAATTTGTCATACTTTTGTCTGGAAGGTAATGAGAAAGTGAAGACGAAATATCGACGATTTAAGGCGAAGCAGGGTTGTTTTTTTCGGAGCCAATAGTGTCCGAAAACATGATAACGTTTGAAATAAACATCCTAGGTGAATTCCTAAATTCGGAGAAATATGGAACACTGAAATTGTCACGAATTGTCCTATACATCACTGGATATTTACGACAGCAACGAGTGTGATTGAGCCACCGAAAACCTTGTGACCGCATGCAAGTTTTTTCGTCGTGCGTATACAGTACTGAAATCAATGTTATTTGCAGCAGTTTCTGCTTGCATGAACAGCGTAATGACAATTTTTTTCTTGCAACGCGCACATTAGCTACATTCCACGCGTCACATTTACCCATATCTGCGGCGATCATTAGAGTCTTCTTTCAGTTCGTCGTTCTTCAGTAAATGTGTCACCAATAACAAAGCAGTGGAAGAAATCCACGGGCATGTTGTTGCATTTAGTGGCTTGGTTGTACTATTATATATATAAAATCTCCATTGGTGTCTTTTACATATCCCATTAATGGTCATACAGGGTGCGGCAGCATAACTTCCTTTTTTCAAAACTCAATAAAAACTATTGTATGCATCGGAAAATATTTATTTAATTTTTATAATGTAGGTACATGTCTAAAGTTTTTATTTACATTGTTTTGAATATCAAATCTGTCAGGTGACGTCCCCCATTCTCCATACATTGCGTAAACCGATTTCTGGCGTTTGTCATGACTCTTATTAGCATAGCAGGTGTTATGTTGGCAATTTCTTCTCGGATGTTGGTCTTCAAATCTTGTATGGTTCTTGGACGGTTTACATAAACACGGGATTTCAAAAAACCCCATAGAAAAAAATCACAAGGGGGACAGATCGGGAGAGCGTGCCGGCCATTCCAATCGCCTCTATAATAAAACCAATAATTCCAGCTGAGGAAATTGCACACCACACTGTGACTTTGGGTGAATGCAAAGGCTTTTGATGCAATTTTCGAGGGTTGGTGTCAGCCCAGTAGCGCATGCAACCGACCCACACAAATGAAAACGGGCTTCATCGCTAAAAAAACAATAGCACCCTCGGAAACGACATCAAGAAGAAGCTCACACGCGTTCATCCGAAAGTTCCGGCACTATCGCCATCTTATAGGGATGAAATGAAGATCATCACGAAAAATTATTCTCACAGAACGATCGGATAGTCCAAGGGCAGATGCGTGTTTGCGCGCAAAACACCGTGGCGATCGCAACATTGACGCCCTCACTGCTTAAATGTTCTCAGGTGATCTAACGGGCCGAGGAACTCCAGTTCTTCCTTTTGTCGCACTTGCAGTTTGTCTGAATGTAGTGACCCATGTAACAATTAATTTGCGGTCTGGGACGGGAGCCAACGGGGCTAAATTAAAGCGATTCCGAAATGCACGCTGTGTTGCAATAACCGAACATCCGCTTGAAAAGTAAACCTCAACGGCAAAGGCACGCTCCTCACTATTTCAACGCATGATGGCGACTGAATCATGTCGGGACAAAACTTTACAGTATCCCCTCTTGAACGAGACCACTAGCGCTCCGCTATGACATCAACTAACTGAGTGGCGCGCATTTTAAAAAAGGAAGTTATGCTGCCGCACCCTGTATTAACGAGAAAGCAACGAGTAGCGAAGGTGGGTATACAATGAATTCGGCGAGCATATCGTCGACTGCTGACTTTTATAATGACTTAATAATTGGGAGTGACTGAAATTAGAATCTGACTTGATTATTCCCAGAACAAAAGTTTGAGCTACCAAACCAACGAAAAAATGACAGACTTTGTATATTCATATCTGGCAGCAATAAGTATTCCTGACTTTGACGCGTTACGTATACTTACTTTGGCTCTTTGCTAACAAGTTAAAAAAATATTCATACTTTTTATTTTTCTATATGTCGGCGTGATGGTTGAAGGGATAAAGCGGCAGCCTCTCAATCTAACTGCACTGGGTCGGAATCCCAACCATCATGGGCGTTTGTGTTTGTCTCTCTGAGCTTATCACTTGCATAGCGTTAAGTGCGATGATAGTAAAACTGAAGTACAGTCTGATTGTGCATATTCCTATTCTCCACGATGGAGTGAATAGGAAACATTTCTTTATTTTTCCTGTTATTGTTGTTATGCTCTCGCGAATGCAATGGATGGTTCTTAATATAAGAATTTGTTTAGTTTTTTTTATTTATTTATTTATTTAGTTAGTGTTATCTTCATTTTAGTTATCAAATGTCGGATATTCATTTTCTCTTAAGATATTAGTCCCATTAGTCCTAGTATCCTATCCCCGCTATCTTATCTGCATGAATTTAAAACAGGGAGGTTTAAGGCAACGTACTATGCCCTATCCTCAGTAAAATAAAGTCAAAATGCTTGGCTCCGAAAAGTAATGTATTTGGAGTTAATCTTCTATGCAGAATGACCGCATCTCTTTCGAATAGGCTAAACAAAAAAAGCATTCAATCACGTTACAAAAATGATCACGGCATTGATTCTAAGCCTCCTGAGAAATGAGGAAGCATTCTAGGTGTATTGGTGATACTACAACGTACGCAAATTATTCCTAGCTAAACAAATCCGTACCTGCACACTAAATATTGTTACATCCGCTGGCTAAACGAAGAAACTCGCAAGAGTCCTCGGAGGAGGGGCATCGATATCTACGTTCTATAAGAAACTAGAGGGTGTAGTGCCAAAAGTGGCGACTTAGAACTCGGACGTGGTAAAAATGGCTATAAACTCCTCTACTTTGGTAGTCCACTCAATTAAAGCTAAGTACCGAGTAAAACAGCTGTTAGCCGACCCAATAGCCTGTAAAGTGCTTGTTGATGACTTTATTGTCATTAAAAGCGATCTTAATGGTCATGTCACACAATGAGGGTGGCGAGTATATCGTACATTTTGTTCACGAACTTGCACTTATCAATACACGGTTTATTGTACTTGCACCGATTAGTCGGTTTATTGGTCCCATTTTACCACATTTCATAGTCGGAATATTGGAATGTAAGTCGACTATGTATATATGTCCTGATAAGACACTGCATTTTCTCATCGTTACCGAAAGCGAAGCCGTTCCTCATTAGATCATCGCACCTTAACATCGGCCGTTGATTGTCCTGCGGATGAAGCCGCCGCTGAATGAACGCAAGTAGCACATGTTTTTTTGAGAAAACTGTAGAAATGCGACCATCGAAAAAGCAGGGCACCAAGTATAGGAGAAACAGCCAGTGTAATTCATCGGCTTAAAAATCATAAATCGCCAGGAGCCGATGGAATTACAGCCGAATTGGTTAAATATGGAGGTAACCAATTACACCAACTGGTTCATCAACCTGTGCTCAAGTGTGGAACAACGAATCAAGGACTGACGATTGGCAAAGAGGCATTATCTGTCTCATACATAAAAAGGGAGATATCACATAGTGCAGCAGTTTTAGAGGTATAACGTTGCTAAGTATCATCTATAAGAACTTTCTCCGTTATCTTGCCAGGCCGGATAGCCCCATATGCCCAGAACATCATTGGACCATACCAAAGAGACTTCACTCCAGGCAAATCAGCAACAGATCAGATTTTCTCTCTGCGACAAGCGATGGAAAACAGTTTTTACAATATACTTTAAAGCCACCTATGATAGCATAGCCAAGGTAAAACTATACACGGCCATGAGAGAATTCGGTATCCCATCGAAATTGATAAGACTGACTAGGCTGACCCTGACCAATGTGTGAGGCCAGATAAAGGCAGCAGCATTAGTCTCAAGACCATCCAACATCAACAACGATCTACGACAAGGGATGCCCTATCATGCGTGCTCTTTAACCTGGCCCTTGAGAAAGTGATCCGTTATGCTGATGTAAAAGCAAGAGGTACGATCCTCTTTATGTCTATCCAACTACTGGCCTATGCTGACGATATCGACATCATGGAAAGAACCACCCGAGACGTAAAAACTGCCTTCATCCAGATCGAGCAGGCGGCAATTGACGCGAGATCTGGGGCTGCACATCAATGATGGCAAGACAAAATATATGGTGGCAACTTCAGCATCAAAGACGAACCAACCAACAACATCAAACCGCACTGGTCAAACAGGAAGAATAAAGATAGGATAATTCAACTTTGAGACCATTGATCATTTCTCCTATCTAGGGTCGAAAATCACAACCGATAACAGCTACGATGATGAAATCCGCGCACGGTTATTGTCAGCCAACAGAGCCTATTTCAGTTTACAAAAACTGTTCCGCTCGAAACGTCTCACCATAGGGTCAAAGCTCTTACTGTACAAGACAATGATCTTGCAAGTCCTCATGTATTCCTCGGAAACTTGGGTTGTTAGTAAGAAGAATTGTGAACTCTTGGCCGCGTTCGAGAGAAGAATCCTTCGAAAAATTTTTGGTCGCCTACATGAGGATGGACGATTCCGTAGCCTACTATATCGACGAAATTTATAAGCGATACCATGACCGTCCGGTTGTGGATAAAATCCTGCCCAATAGATTACGGTGGGCGGGTCACTTAATCCGTATGGATGAGAATGATTCTGCCCAGAAAGTCTATAAGGTCAATACCCATGGTAGAAAAAGAAGACGAGGCAGACCCTGCCTGAGACGGAACAATGGCGTAGGTCAGGACGCCAGACAGCTTTTAGGGATATCGAATTGGTGGACCCCGGCGGAAAGATGGTCATTTCTTTCAAGGACTCATTCTCAAAAGAAACGATACCGAAAATTCTGAAAAAAATCAGAAGGTTGCCACTGTATGGTACCTAGGCTCTAAAATACCCTCTATACCGATATCTGTTTAAATAAAGTTAATAATAGTATATTACAGTAATTTTTAGTAGTTGGCTGCAAAACCTCCCCCAGGTCCTTCTGTCCTGCCCCGGAGACCACCATAAGGTATTACATCACGGGGCGGAGTCAGCTCACTCTAGCTTTGCCACCTTTCTTCTATACGCGGCGCACGTGACCTCGTTTTTCTCCTCTCCTCTGCCTTTCCCAATTTATCTTGAATTGATGCGATCATGGAGTTGACCGCATCCCAATTCTCTTGATGTGCTAGCATTTTTGGTACCAGATTTTCTGGTAACAGCACCTCTCCTAGAGTCTCCTCTAGATTCCTCCTTTCTTCCACAAATCTCGGACAGTGGAAGAATACATGCTCCGGGTCCTCTGGGACTCCATCGCAATTTGGACAATCGGGTGAGGTCTCTAATTTAAATCTGTAAAGGTATTGGGAGAGAAACTGGGTGAGATTATAATTAATCTCACCGTGTCGTCTCTCCAACCATTCCTTGATGGCAGGAATGAGGCTGTGCGTCCATCGACCCTTTCCCGAGCGTTCCCACCGCTCTTGCCATCTATTTATAGATCTCTCCCTTTCAGTTTTCTTCGTCCGCGATGAGGAAGAGATTGCCTTCGCATGGTATATATTCGCCATCTCATCTGCTAAGATGTCAATCGGCATCATTCCAGAGATGACAAATGCTGCATCATCTGAGACAGTCCTGAAGGCAGAGCATACCCTCAGAGCTGTCCCCCTGTAGACTGCATTCAGTTTGCTGGTATTAACTGACATCTACAACGCCTCGCTCCAAACTGGGGTCGCATAGAGCATGATTGAGGTTACCACCCTGGCTATAAGCAACCTAGAGGTATGCCGTGGCCCTTCCACGTTCGGCATCATCCTGGCCAGGGCCATACTAGCAGTGGATGATTTATCACAAACATACTGTACGTGTTGCTTATAGCTGAGCTTCCTGTCTATCACCACCCCCAAGTATTTGATGGTCGGCTTGGAAGTGATGATATGATTCCCGATTCTAATACAGGCGTAATTTCTCTTCCGGCGCTTCGTGATGAGGACCGCTTTCGTTTTTACCTCCGCAAGTGTCAGACCAGAGCTCTTTAGCCAACTTTTAATAGCACTGATTGCCTCGCTTGAATACAACTCAGCATCTTCGAGATGCTTTGCGACAACAACCAGCGCTGTCGTCAGCGTAACCCACCACTGTGGCTTCCCCCGGAAGGGGAAGATTAAATACATCGTTGTATATGATGTTCCACAGTAGTGGGCCCAATACGGAGCCCTGCGGGACACCCGCGGAAACAACGTATTCCTGGGGTCCGTCATCGGTGTCATACCAGAGCCTATTTTCAGTTAAATACTAACCTTCGCTAAAGATTTCTGTATTAGTTTCCAATTGGCCGAATTGAATGCATTTTTCACATCCAGGGTTACTACCACGCAATATTTGCTGGTACTACCCTTTCCGTGAATTGCATTTTCCGCCAAGCCAGTAACCAATTTGATGGCATCAATGGTTGATCTGGCTTTACGGAATCCATACTGCCGATCTGAAAGGCCGCCTTGGTTCACCTGGCTTAGGCAACAGTACCAACTTCTGCCGGTTCCATGCCGCTGGAAATATCCTTTCGGACACGCACGCTTCGAACAACTCAGCGAAAATGTCCGGCCTGGATTTCACGGCAAGTTTAAGGGCCTTATTCGGTACTCCGTCCAGGCCCGGCCCCTTTATTATCTCCTATTCTACCGCAGATATCCAACAGCTCGTCTCTAATGACTGGCGGACTGGCGGTTGGAATGCGTCAGTGCTCTCCTCTTGCCGGGGAAATAACCCCTGGATGATTTTTAGCAAGAGGGTGGGACACGTGATCTGCGGAGATGAACGGCCTCTGAATCGTCCCATCACGATTCTGTAGGCATCCCCCCACGAGTTTATGTCCGCTTCTGAGCAGAGCTCCTTAAAGCACTCCCTTTTGCTTCGCTGAATGGCGAGCTTGAGGTTTTTGCGGGCTACCTTATAGGCGCGCTCTTTTTGCCCCTGTTCGACTCTACATACCGCCCTCTGAGCCGCTCTTCTGGCTCGGTGGCAGGCTGATCGAAGGCCAGTCAGTTCATTATTCCACCAGCAGTTTGGTCTTCTACGCATTTGCTCGAATTCAGACAGTGTCAAACTTGGTGGGGCGTAGCAGCTGTATACATATACACCACCTATTCTCGCCCACACAAAGCCATTGGCTGCCTGACTTGCAGTACATTGTATGGCCTGTCGACCGGAAGCCCATATCGCCGCTCCACCATATACCACCGTGACGGTGTCTATACGGTTATGATGGCGATTTCCATCTCAGATTCGAACGTGGTCTGCTCAAACAAATCCTGAGCGACCCTGCAATGATTCAGGATTATTTGAGTAAACCTCATTTTCTCATTGCAGTGAGCGCCGACATTTACCACTTCCGGCAATATGCCGGTTATCCTGTCCCTCTTTTACTTCGCACAATAGGCATTTGGGGTCCCTATTGCACTCTCTGGCAATATGGCCATTCTCCCCAAACCTTCTGCATCGATCGGTTCGATCAATGCTGCTGGTGCATGCCATCGCGAAGTGCCCAAACATGAGGCATTTAAAGCACAGTGAAATTTGTTCCCTTAAACGGGAGACAACCCATCCAATCCGAACCCTTCCGGCAGCCACCAACATCTGTGCTGCCTCCACTGGTGCTCGTATTGTGGCCGTTTGAGTACCACCATAGGCTTTTCGTAAACCCACTACAGACTCCTCGGTGAGTTCTTTCAACTTGACTTGCTCCTTCAGAGCAGTACAAAATTTTTTCTTTCGATGTTACTTCATCGAGATCCTTACATTGTATATAGATCTCATGTTTTTGGGCATGCACTGCGGCATTCTCCCCAAGTAAGTTTTTCACTTGAGTGCGAAAGTCATCAGTTTTGCCCACGCTGGATCTTTTCAGCTCGAACATGAGATCCCCTTTCTGGGTTCTTCGGATTCTGTTTACATTTCCGCTCAGATCTTTTAGGTCGGGATCCGCTTTGACCTTTTTGAGTATCTCTGCATAGGACAGATTGCCCTAACTGGAGATAACAATTACATCTGGACGAGTTTGCACTTTTGCTTTTCGTTCCGCTTTTTTGTTGGTAACTTTAGTCCATCCATCGTTTTTGTTCGTCTTGGGCTTCGCAACGCTGGTCGAGTTTCCTAGATTCGTTGTACGTTTTCCTCCTACTGAGCTGTTGCTGTTGGTTTTCAGAATGTCCTGTCCGTTTTTTTTTCTCTTAGGCGCTTGCTGATTATTTAAAGGATCCCCCTCTTTTTCACATACTCGTTTAGTTCGCCGTAATTTGATGATGGTAGGGTTGCGCGTCACTTGGGTTGCTTGTGACACTGTTGGCACAGCGGGGTTCGGCGTATCCTTATTATTCCTTTCCTCTATCTGCGATAGAGGACTCTAATAACCCTCACCATATTCTTTATGGCTTGGTGCACGTTGTGCTTGTCCTTGGTAAACTCGGAAAGCTCAACTATTTTTGCCCCAAGCTGGGTGAAGGGTAATTCCTCCAGATCGGGACTTTTTTCCCTATGAGTCCCGGCAGGGTTATCCCTTTTACACGGTCCTTCACTTTTGGCATTTATTGACCTTGTCTGTACTTTGCCCTTCATCGTCTTTGGCATTGGTGGAAATCTCAAAGTTGATGAACTTCTTTTGAATGGGTCCTGGAGCACCTCCTGCTGTCGAGCATCTTGAACATATGCGGTGGGTGTTGTCACAGTTTTTATCGTCCAAGAATCTGCCTTCAGTTCATCTTTGTTTGGTCTTGTTATTAGTGTTATCGGTAAGGTCGTCTTCGCTTGAACACTTCCTTCTCCAGATCCAAATCACTTGTAACATTATATGCCAAGGTGGCCAAGTTGTGTGTATCTTTTCCATAGCCATTTTGGTCCGCGCACCAGAGATGAGCAAACACTAGTCCATGCACAGTCAGAAAAGAGAAGTGCATGAACACATATTTACACATCAATAGGTTGCCCCAATCCGCCAGCTGGGGTCGCGCCTGATGGGAGATCTGGCCACTCCTCAAATGCTGTCTGTCTGTCACAGGCACTTTTTTCAGAAACGGCTATACCGATTGACACGAAATTTGGGGAGAAGGTGGGACCTATGGACCCCTATGGACATATCCGTCTACATTGAGATTTAAGGGGGGTTCCCATACATGTAAAAGGGGGGTGTACCATTTTTTTTCACCAAATATAGTCATGTGTGGTATCAAATAAAAGGTCTCAATTAGTACTTTTTGAGGCCGCTCTTAGTTTTGAGATTTGTTAAAAACGCGGGGAGTGGGAGGGGTGGAAAGTGTTGATTTCTTTCACGGACCCATTCTCAGAAACTACCCAAGCGAAAAATCTGAAAACAATTATGAAGCTGCCTCTATATGGTACCCAGGCCTTAAAATACTCTCCATATCGATATCTGTTCAAATTAGGTTAATAATAGTATGTTACCACATTTTTTGGAAAATTTAGTAAAACTGCCTTTAAGTTTATCTCAGAGTTATGAAAGTTGGTGGTAGCATAAAATATAATATGAAGCATATTATCTCAAAGATTGATCAAAATCATACTATTAGTAACAAAGTTACAGTAGCTCAGTTGTCTTTACCGTGTAAATTTACAACCCGAAGTACTAAATCTACCATGCTAATTGTATATTCTTAACGGGCTACGTACAAATGGGATAGTTTTATACTCAATTATACTCACACAAGAAGCAAACAAGCACAGCTTCCGGTTTCCCGACTTGTCTCTTAACTGCTAAGCTTTTATACCTTTGTTAGATTACACCTATGAGCATATTTTGAAAATTATTAATAATTTGTTAGATGACCATCACAGCATCAAAAACCTTTTCCTTGAAAAAAGGAGAATAACTCCCATCCCCACAGTAAACTGTTTTTATTCTTAGGTGTCACCATTGCCTACAACCTCTACAACTCAACCCTTCTCAACAAGGTGTTAAGCCGTGTTGACAGCACGTTCAAATTTTTGTACTTTGTTCCACGGTTTAACAGAAAAGGTAAAAATGGTCAGCTATAAGCAGTTAATTAGAACTTTGATAATTTCCGACTTTATCTTTTGGACTGACACCTCTCTATGTCACATGGAAATGCTTCAGGGGAAGATTTTCACCTTGCGGTATATTTAGAAAGCATTTGGAGACGATCCATACTAGTTGATTTAAGTTTAATGCGTGACCACTTCGGTAATGAATAGACGGGGATCTTGTTAGTCAGATTAACACTTTTCTTACATAACCATATTATTTTTCTCAGCATTAATACGAGTTACTCTTTTGTGTCTCCAAGTTCCCATCATTAACAAAAAGCTGAAGATAGTGTTAGCTCTACAGCAGAAAAGCATACATGACACGGTTAGAGATGAAAATTCCAAGAGCAGAATCAGCTCCTCTCTGGATTTTCATTTCTCTTTACGTGGGCGGATTAATTTCGAAAATAAATTGAATCGAAGTCAGTTCCAATTTATAAGGTACGTACGTACAGCATTACGTGCAGTCTGAAAATCATGTTTGACATTATTATCAGCTGCTGATATCATGTTGTTTGTCTAAGAAAGGTGTCTAGGAAACAACGAGGATAACAATTGCGGGTATTGTTCTCACAATTCATTGCCTTTATAAGTAGAATTTTATTGACAATGTGGTCGACTACGCGTAGAATGTACGTGATACAATTGGAGACTGAATTTATTGTTTTTCGACTTAGGGGAAGGGTCTTAGTTATTGAGGATATTTCAACAAAATATAGACGAATTTACGAATGATTTATTAGCGCTGAAGCAAATTAAGCTAAATTAGGCCTTATTTTCGATTTTCATTGTTATCATTGGTCATAGTGGTGGGTATCGAAAAAACGAATTTTGAATGCTATTATTAGCATCGAGTCGGTGTCTCTCTATCTGTCTGTCTGTCTGCCGCACCTGATTTATTCCGAAACGGCTGACCCGATTGTCACGGAAATTGGTGAGAGCGTGTGATCTGTTGTTCCATTTACATGCAGCAAGTGGCGCAATTTTGTGTTAAGTTTAAAGCGCCTCCTCATATATTACATGTGAATGAAGGGGGCAATTTCTTTTTCTTATAAAATGTGACCATGTGGAATATCAAATGAAAAGACTGAATTAGTACTTTTCGAAACTGATCCCATATTTGATATCGGGTGAAACATACGGGGGTGAGGGCTCAAAATATGACACCCAGAAAGTGTAACAGGTCTCATTCTCAGAACCTATCCAACCCAAAAGTCTGAAGAAAATCACAGTGGTGCATCTCTACGAAATCACATTTTAGAAATTTACCCGGCAAGCCCGCTTATATCCATCCCAGAAATACAAAGTTTGGAATGGGTGTAAGGGATAACATAATGCACAATTTCGTTAAGTTTGAAGAAAATCCAACTATTATTAACAAATTTGTAGGGAGTGAAACTTTGCCATTTTTTTGTGAATTTCGTGTATTTTACAACGTGTATGACGTCATCTTCACATATCAATTAATCAATACCATAACGAAGTGAGTTCATATGAATGGGGTCACAAAGAATTATTTAATTTCAGTTTTTTAGTAATTTACAAATTAATTACTCCAAACAGGTGTATAGTATATGCATGCTAATGAAGTTTGCGGTAATTGTCTAATTCATTAGATATATTTGTACGTTAAACCAGTCGTATTTAATATACGTACTATATATGTACGTATGTATATATGTATATGCTTTTACGCACGAAGTAAATCGGAAATATAGTTACGATCAATTTATATACGTGCATATATTGTATATGTACAGTATTTGGAAATTGGCAGTTTATTTGTTTAGGGTGAGGATAATATCTATAGCTGTAATATGTACGTATGTCTTGTTGTTTGCAAAAATATGAAGGAGTATGTTGGATTTGTAGCTATATACGGTTAGAAAAATTTGTGTTGAAGTTTCTTACATAAGATGAACACAAAACCTTTGTATTCGAAGCGCGAGTTTCCGGTATTCCGACTTGTTTAAATGATGGAAAATTCCGGACGTACTTTTCTGCTTTTCTGGTAAATTGAAAAATAATGTTAACATTTGAATTCAAACGAATAAAAACGATTATAGCGTGGAATGGTAGGAACAGAGATCGCTCATGCATGCAGTGAGTTATGTCATCCAACGTCAAATTTAAGGGAGGAGGGTCGCCATACACGCAAAAGTGGGGTGTACATTTTTTCTTCATCGAAAATAGTCATGTGGGGTGTCAAATGAAAGGACTCGGTTATTACTTTCCAAAGTAAGGTTTAGTTTTGACATTTCATGGAAACTACACAACTGAAAAATCTGAAAAAATCGGGAAGCTACGTGCAAGGCTATAACATAGAGCATGATCATACCAAGTTTGATGGAAATCGCAATATCACGAAAAGAGTTAGGTCAAAATTGTCGCTTCTGTGCAAATTGAAAACTTTGAATGTCAGTGTCACGCAAAAGTAGATATTCTCACATAATATATGCATATATCACGTGCTATGTTTTGAGCACGCAATGAGGGTGGCGAGCTTATAGTCGACTTTGGGGACACCCATGACCTTGTACCTATGAACATATAATTCACGATTGTAGGAATTTTATAGTAAAACTCAAGTAGACTATATTCTCATAAGACACCGTTCCCACCTCAACATTGGCCAATGATTGTCGTCCTGCGGATCAAGCCACCGCGCATTAAATGATGGATTTCGTGAGAAGCAAGAAGAAATGATCTCACTTACGGGATTACCAACCATTACGATTGTGGAACAATCGTGGAACAAAATTAAAGACAAGATCCACAAACGGGCCTCTGCAACCCTCGGGTCACCAAGTCGAGTAATACAATCATCGACTGAGATACTTGATTTTGGAATGACGATGTTGAAATTAAGGTAATTGCCAATTGGCAAATTTATAAGAATGGCAACCAGGTAGCAAGGAAAGCGATCGCCATCACCCAAGCAGTCCATTGCAAACATCTCAACAATAAACTGGACCCTCGAAATGGCGAGAGAGGTCTGTATCGACTTTTCAAAAGCCGACACGAAGGCACATAAGATATCAAACACTTACCAACCGTTGAGCCGCGACGGATAGATGGCGAAAATATTTGGAGCAGATTTCAACAAAATTTGTTCACCTTTCACTTTCATAATCAACATTTCGAGCAGTTCCACTTGTCAGCGTAACTGAAGCGGAGGAAGCAGTAAAACGAATAAAATAGGGGAAGCAACAGGACCTGGCATCATTGCATCTGAGTTCTGGAAAGCGAATAGTTGGGACCCAACACTGCGGCTCAGTGAATTGAGGAATTTAGAACATCCTGCAGAATGTTCAAATTACCGCCTGATCCGGTTACTTCCCCATACCATGAAAATAATTATCATTATTGAACGAATTCTTCACAACCATTTCGCGAAATTGTTGAATGAAATTAATGATGAAATGATCTCAAGCAACTTGTCCAAAAATGGAATGACCACATCTCATTGAGTCTCTCTCAGATTGAATCCGAATAAAACTGAATTTTTGAAGATCGATCCCCCATGAAACAGGTGCAATCACTGTCAGCGGTAGTGACTTGCCCTGAACGGAGTGATTTAAATATCTCGGGTCAATGCTATCAGCTTCACGCATTATCGCAACCTGGTTGAAGTGGCGTGCCACAACGGGTTTTCTTTGTGAAAGCCTTATCAACGAATGTTTCAAATCTAAAGTTTACTGCAATGTATCCCGCCCTGCTGCGTCCGACTATAAAAGACAATGAACAGTGTCTTGTGGTAATGGAGACAAAGAGGTTGTATTGGACTAGCGGCGTGACACATTTTGATCAAATCAGAAATGAGGATCCTGCGGTTTTGGAAAAATTGCGAGAGAGGCGTCTTCGATGGTATGGTCTTGTGCAATACTGTAGGATACTTTGTAGAAGTAGAACTTCACTTGCCAAAATTGGTCTGAACATCGAAGTCAATGGAAAGCGAACAAAAGGCCGGTTGAAACAACGTTCGTTTGATACGCTGGATGAGGATTTGAAGGTCTCGCGATTGCATCCAGATCAAGCATTTAACAGTACCAAGTGGTGAAACCGATCATGACGAGCCGGCCCCGCTTGTGAACGGGACAAATACTGAAGAAAAAGAAGAAGATATTAAGTGCTAGGTAAAAATGGGCCAAATGTTTCAAATGTTTTCATAAAAACCCATGACCATATACCTTTCATACCTGAAGCGTACAGTTTCCTGACTCCTTTTAGATTAATAATTTATATATTTTCCTGTTTACTCGTCTGTATAGTGGATGGACTTCCCTCCCTTTGTTGTTCTTGTATTTTTTCTTTTTCTTTATTTCCAATGGAGCTTTGTTTTACCTTCAGTTGTCATCCTGTTTATTAGTAAGTAATATGCTCACATTAGCGAGCAAAGTGCCATGATGACTGAGATTCGAGTAAAAGTGGACAAAATTGGCTGGTACCCCAAGACCAGATAGTTAATATCAACCTGTTCTTCGTTTTATAGACTTTATTTCGGCCTCTTATTTCAACTATTTACTGAAAATCTTTAACTGTTAAACTGTGATTAGATGATCCATATTTTTATATTTTATCAACAAATGCTACGAACTGGAATGAATTTCAGGGGGGTTCGTAGAAAATTTTTCAAAATATAATAATATATTATTATTAAATTTATTTGATCAGATATCGTAGTGGAGACTATATAGGCACCTAGATATTGTATGAACGAACCAACATAATTTTCAGATTTTCTGAGAACGGGTCTCTGAAGTAACTGTCCCCTTTGGGACACCGGCAGTCTCCCCTTTTAGAAGCACTGTCAAAAGTAATATTTGCTTTGAGTACCTTTACATGTATAGATCCCACCTTCAGTTCAACGTGCGACAATGTAATTTACCGCGTGAGTGGGGGTTCATAGTTTCCACTTTCCTACCAAATTTCATGTCAATTGGTACGGTGCAAGTGCGTGAGTGCATGAGTGCAGTGCAGGAGACAGACAGACAGATGGACAGACCAACAGACAGTGAACCAAGTTAAAAACTTTCGGCAGAAATGACCAACAACTCGAGTGTTAGTCTCAAGGGGCGCTTAAAACATGAAAACGTGGAACAATAGCGCCAAATCCAGTAACAATTTCCACGAATTCACCAAGGCAACCAAATCGGTGCAACGCCTTGAACTGCAGCGTAAGGTATAGTACGCCACCACATCTTGATAAAAGGCCCACCGTACTATTACCGAATTCGTCGTTTATCATCTAAAAGATTGTAGCATTTAAACCAATTTTAATGCGCCTTAAACTTTTCACAGCCACTTAATGGATGCATATATTCTCTATGTTGGACATGGAGTGTGCCCAGAAACATCCCAGAAGAACCCGAGTATTATTTGAGCTGTTGGAAATTGACAGTGTCTTGAAATTCTTCGTGAAGAGGGAGGAACATTTCGGCGAAGCTAATAGCTATTATCAGAGCGACATATAATGGCGAAAAAAGTCACGTGCTGCATTGACGTAAAGCCTCAGAGGAACCTGAAATTCCCACCGGGTTTCGGCAGGGTTGCATCTTGTCATCGATATGACCTCTTCTCGTTATCGCTGATGTTCTTCATGCTGCCGTGGCTGAGGGGCGTGAAGTTTGAGCGAACTATGTTATCTTTCTCCAAACACCTCCAGTACGCTGATGATTTCCAGCTGCTCTCTCGCCGCGTTACGGATTTTAAATAACTGGCTCTGGATTTGAGAACAGAGGCAAGTAAAGTTGGATTGAAAATGAAACAAAACCAAAGTTCTCAGTCTACTTGCTCACCGGACTCCTCCTATTTGCATTAATAGACAGAACATCGGAGACATTGACCGGACTGCGGGTCAGATACCCATTTGAGTACTGATCAGGAAGCAGCAGTGGCGACAACTCCATTGCGGATTATATCATCCAACTAATCCAGGATGGTCAAGGAGTAGGACGCCCTAGAACAACGTGGCGTTGAACAGTGGAGGAGGAGGACATGTTTCTCGGAAAGTTGATGAGGAAGTTGAAGTGCATTGCTGGGAACCGACAACGATGTCCCACATATTCGATTATAGCAACCATAGATGTGAGTATATTCAGTGTATATGTAAAAGAAATAGCAATAGGTTAAGCCGGCGACTATAGGAATTATAAAATCCTGGTTCTCTCGTTATGAAATATAATAGTTCTCTCATAACAACAAAAATTCGACCATATATTACGGTAGTGTTTACAATCAAAGCGTTCAATTTGGTACATGGAACTGCACATGCCGGCACTAGATAAACCTTTATGTCTGGTAAGCACTCGAAAATTGGAAACTTCAAAAAAATAAATCCCACATATTCCCACATTGGATGAACGGTCACGTTCACATTTATATTGTTGGGCCTATGAAAGACAGCACAAATATTGCTTCGTAATATTTAATCGTTTCACACGCTGGTTCTAATCAAGGACACTTCTGCGAGTAACGTCATAAACGCAGGTGCAAGGTTTGGCATACCAACAATAGTATAATAACAACCAACCATAGATCGTAGTTCGACCCGCAACTGTTCGGACGTTGGCAAATACGCTAAATATCTATCTATCATGTGCGGCGAAACAGAGGATTTAGTCAAAGTATTTCACATCGTACTTGAGTAGAGACGGAGTCCATATTCACGCGATACGTTGGCTCCCATAGCTTACATAAGGATGCCAATGATAAAAGACTGCGTATTATCCAGTTAGCAGTATCGCACGAAATGGTGTTTGGAAGTACTTGGTTTGCGCGGAAAATAGTCCACAAACATACTGGAGTCCCTCCAGATGGGACCACTTTCAACCAAATTGACAATGTTTTGATTGAACGCCGCCACTTTTCAGCCATAATGTATGTCACAAAATATAGGGGGCAATATAGACTCAGGTCACTACCTCGTTGGCATGGTGCTTCGGTCTCGAATAACAACACAGCTCAGAATCCACTTTGACAATCAGGTGAGAGTGAATACTCAAGCCATCCACAACACAGCCCTTCGTAACACCTATAAGGCACCTATGGTGCAATTACCGCACCGCTCAAGAACTAAAATATTGGCGAATGGAAGGTCCCGTCAGCTGTAGACAACGCACAAATGTTGCCACTACCAAGCATGAAAGAGTCAGTTGGTGCAATTCATCGGCTTAACCGTAAGTGACCAGGAGCAGATGGAATTACAACCAAACTAATTGAACATGGACGTAACCAATTACACCCAGCAGTTCATCAACTTTCGCTCAAGTTGCTAAACAGCAAAACGATGCCTAATGACTGGCAAAGAGGCACTATCTGCCCCATATATCAAAAGGGAGATATTACAAAATGTAGTATTATGTTGCTGAGTACCGTCTATAAGATATTCTCCGTTATCTTTCTGACTCGAATAGCTCCATACGGCCAGAATATTATAGGACTCCAGGTAAATCAGCAACAGGTTGCACCATATTTTGATCGACTTCAAAGCCGCCTACGACAAGGCAGCCAGGGTAAAACTGTACGCGACCATGAGAGAATTCGGCATACTGAAAAAATTGATAAGACTGACTAGGACGACCAATATCAATGTGTGAGCCCAGATAAAAGCAGCAGGATCTCCCTCGGGAGCATACAACATAAATAACTGTCTAAGATAAGGAGATGTCCTATAGTGCACCCTTTTGAATCTGGCCCTGGAAAAAGTGATCCGTGATGCTGAGGAAAATGCGCGAGGCGCAATCCTATTTAAGTCCACTCAACTCCTGGCATATGCTGACGATAATGACATCATGGGAAGAACAATCCGAGATGTATAATCTATCTTCATCCAGGTTGAGCGGGGGGCGCGAGATTTTGGGCTGGGCATTAATGAAGGTAAGCTGAAATCTATGGTGGCAACATCAACACCAAAAATCAAAGATGCAACAACATCAAATAGCACTGGCTAAATGAGAACAATAAGGATAGGAGACTATAACTTTGAGAACGTTGATAATTCCTCTTATCTAGAAAATCACAACTGATAACGGATACGACGATGAAATCGGCAGCCAACAAAGCTTATTTCAGCTCGAACCGTCTCACCATAGGGTCAAAGCGCAAACTGTACGAAACAACGATCTTGTCAGTTCTCATGTATTCCTCGTAGACTTGGATTATGATCTCTTAGCCGCGTACGAGAGGCGAATCTTTCGAAGAATTGTTGGCCCCCTACAAGAGTATGGACCATTCCGTACCCAACATAACGATGAAATCTATGAGTGATACTATAACCGTTTTACTATGGGCAAAATCCGTGTGGATTAGGATAATCCATCCCGGAGAGTCTATAAGGACAATATCTATGGTAGAAAAAGAAGCCGAGACAGATCATTCCTAAGATGGAGCGATGGCATACCCCAGGGCGCCAGACAGTCGATTTTAAAGAGTTTCTGGTTTACACCAAACCACAAAACGGACGAAAATTATGGAAAGTAATTTGATTGGGGAAAGTAGATGTTTCCACTGAAACGACTGCATTGTCTGAAGGAATCAAGGAAAACGCAATTATGAAGTTGGACTGAATTAAGGTACCCGATCCTACTTCGCACTTTCCTGAATAACGCTAGTTTCGTATCGATACATATAGAAAGTAATCAAAAACTGTGTAAAGCATTTCAGATTGGCAATTCAAAATGACAGCTTTAAACAACGGATTAGAGCAATTCCACTGAACTTCTCCAGTACCTGCAGGTGGATTTCCATCGTCTTTACGTCTGCTTACTTATTTATAAATGGAACCCTTGTCGACCTAAAAAGTTTGCTAAATTAGAGGCAAGCTCAGTTACTCAATCCGAAGGCCATACATCCATACCCAACTATCGAAATTTAGTTCAGTCGACGAAGGGCATTAGTTCTACTTTTATTAACTCTTTTCAGAATATAAAAGCACAGTTAATTCCTCTCTAGTTCTCCTACTTGGGCCCGTGCGACAAACTGCATTTCATTCCTAGTTAGTTAGCTAAGGTTTCTAGTTCGCAGGAAACCTAATACCACAAATTTCTACTAAGCTAGTCCGTAACTTTAAATTAGCAAGACTAAGCAATATCAGAGCGTAATTTACATAGC
This sequence comes from Hermetia illucens, assembly GCF_905115235.1. NCBI lineage: Eukaryota > Metazoa > Arthropoda > Insecta > Diptera > Stratiomyidae > Hermetia > Hermetia illucens. Next base: position 84,003,149 of record NC_051849.1, on the reverse strand, counting down.
GCCTATTATTAGAATGAGATACTTTCGTCCTTAATAAGATTTCTAAATGGATGAAAATGATTGGTCTTTTCTAAAAAACTTCTGCCTGAATGCAGGAACTTTTCAAAATTATCATCTTGTGAGAGTTTTCTGCTTATTTCACATTTAGGCGCACATACTTGATATTTATTCATACATTTTCCTCCATCCATACCTTTTTCTGTTCGTATGCAAAGTAACATCGCCACTACACCGTAACATTCATGATCATCGTCAGTCCATTTCGCTTAGTCATGTCTTTTATAATTTCATTCCTGCTTTCATGCCACAAGCAGATAAAGATACGTATATTTGTATCTCCGGGGGTTGCAACCCTCTAGGGACCTGATAAGGTGGGTGTTGTGATATGAAAAACCAATGCTGGGTTCTTGTTCTCGAATAAGAATGTTTCTGAATATACTCTACGGCTTCCGTGAAAACATATCTACATTTGTATACCATACATGTTACATATCTGTGAAGGTGGTACCAGAATCGTTGAAATTGACTCAGAAAAAAATGTATAAATAAAAGGAAAAGCATAAACGTATAGGTGCCAAGTAAAGGTGGAAACTGTGTCAGGTTGTCACGCAAACATAAAGGGGAGACGTTCATCTAATATTTACGAATGAGGCAAGATTGAAAATGTGCTTTCGTTTCCAGCTTTTCTATTCGCATATCTTCCATTACTTGCAGCAAGCTGCGAGCCTGGGTGTGAGGCATCTTGGGAACTTTACTAGTTCAAATCTGGCAGCTGGATTGTTGCTGCCATTGTCGTTATCGCTACGAGTGAGGAAACTCTAAATATTGAAAACTGTTTTTTTGCACATTTTCTCGGCTAGCTTAGTCATATATGCAAAACGGCATTATGCCGCGTGCATACAAATAACACACTTAAGACCTTCTTCGTTCCAAGCAAGTCGGAGAGCAATTCGAGAAAGCATTCGTTTCCCGTAGACACGTTCATTTTTCCGTTGCATGAACTTCATTCTGTTTTAAATATTGACTTTACTCCACCATTCACGAGAAAGCAATCGCCATTTCGTTTAGTCCTTTGTGCCATGTAGTGAGCACTTCTTTTTTCCTGGTAATGTTCGGAAGAAAATTGTCTTTCGCTAAGGACTATCTGATAGTCTTCGTTTCATCTGTAGTAAGCGCAAACAAAGATTTACCAAATGCTATTTTTTTGGAAACACGAATAGGCCAAAAATAGCTTTTATTCGGTGTACGTGTTGGGAATGCTTTCATGTTACCACATTGAATGGTATTGGCTTAGAAATGCTGTTAGATTATTTCTCTTGTGACGAGACAGTGATTTTAGTTTTCCACAGTGATATCTCTTGTCCTGACCCGATTGAAACTCCAGATTTAGCAATAAGCGTGTCGAAAGAAAGAAACTTGGAAATCCCTTCTAAAAACCTGGAAACCCCTAAGGCAAAATGGAACTTTTCAAAAATAGTAAAACAGTCTAAGTCGTCGGTTTCGGCAATCGACAAATATATTTCCAATAGCAGAGTCACATTCAAAAGGATTCAAAGACATAATTAATATAAAGGCTTTCCGTACGGTGTCTTTGGGAAAATGGACAACAAAACGCGATCGTAATGCTTCCGTGACTATCAATGAGAAGAGTAGCAAGCTTCTAATCATATGAGCATCGTACTTTGACCTGTCATTCTAGTGCTAACTTAGTAATAAGGATACATAGGATATACATAGTATTCTATTCGTGTAGTATGAATATGAACCCGTTACGCACAAGTACATTGTGTTACGTTTAATTCAGTAGATTAGATAGTTGGATAACCCTAAAAGTCATTTACTGATGATATCTTTGGGTGCTAAACTTCGCTGATTAAACTGATTGTTAGTTCCACAATTACCGCATTCATTAGGGTTTAATTTATCAATAAATTCAAAAATTCCTTAATAAATTCTTCAAATTCAGGATGATCAAATTGCAATTCTATAAAGAACAAGCAAATTCTGAAAATTCCAACCAGTACCTCTCGAGGAAATTCGTTTTGAAGAGATGGAAATATCAGATTTGTAGAAACTGTTTAGAAGGCTACAGTTTACGCGAATAGCGAGCAGCCGGTTCGGTAACGAAGGAGGGACTGTAACACGATAGTAATTAGAAATAAATACCACGTGATGTGTGTTTTCTTTTTGGCAAAGAAGGTGAAGATAAGTCGGGAAACACACAGCTCGGTTTTGTTGATCTTTCATATAATAATATTCATGTCCACGATCATTCATTTATACATAGCTTGTAGTGCATATTTGTTGAACGTATCCAATATTCAATTCGATCTGTTACTACCACTTTACCTCTTAGGGAAATTATGACCTCGTGTAACTTTGTTAATATTAGTAGGATTTCCACCAGTAGGCTGCTCTATACTAAAGCCTATAATAATGCATTTTGCGAGACTGTGATGAACTTAAGGGGGCTTCACAGTACATCTTAAAAATATGTTAACATACTATTTTTAACTTTATTTGAGTAGATATCGTAGTGAAAGGTATTTCATGGCCTAGATGTCATATAGGGTCATCATTGAGATTTTTTTTCAGATTTATTGGTGTAGTACTTAATAGTAGTAGTTTCTGAGAATCCTCAATTTAAGTGGCCCCTTTATAATCCTTTACTCCCCCGTTTCGCAATCAGTTCCAAAGCCCTGATTTGGAAAGTACTAACCGAGACCTTCCATTTGATATCCCGCATGACTACATTCGGTGAACAAAAATTTACACCCCTGCATTTATACAGGTATATACCCCCTCCTTCCCTTAAGTTCCACATCGAAAGATGTAACTATGTGCATGCATGGGCGTTCACGGTTCCGTTGTTTTGAACAAAACCTCAAAAAAGAAAGCTGTCGAAAAAATTCAAACCAGATACTCTCCATTCATAACAAAAATAAACATAGCAATTTGTTTGGGTGTGAGAAATCTGAAAGGGTTTAGACCAAAAGGGCATTGCACCAAGCATTAGTGAATCTTTTGAACGAGTATCTCGTCAAATAATATTTACTGGAATTTACGAAGACAAAATAAGAACACAAAAGAATGCGTGTGGGCGAGTGAATAATACACGTTAATGAACAAATAAGAAGAAGAAGGAAGCCTGGGAGTTGAATCACAGAGAATATATGATGAAGAATCCAATGGGAAATCCTCAAGAAAACTTTGACAACGAAATGAACAAAACCACATAGTTGCGGCATAGGTATAGCTTGTATAGTAAATAATTAGCGCTCCACGTTCTTCTGGCACATCATTTCTGAGTTAAATCAAATGTTCACCCACTTCCGATTTTCCTCTTTTCATTATCACAGTTTTCTATTTCTTCATTATTTCCTTGTAATTAATAATTTGGATAAAGCAAACTTCACCGGAAGCAACTCAGTGCAATGGTATCTCCTGTAAAAATACCGATTAAGCTCTATTTATACTTACCAGGCGGTGGCGTCTTCAGCACAGAACGTGTAAGACACAGAATTGTTCTTGTATATAAGCACTATGCGAGTATTCAGGCTTACCAGCATCGATTCCATTGGAAGCAGAGATGGGTAGACATGTGCATGAGCCTTTTTAGAAATTGTTCCGATGGAGGCGCCAGTCTATTATATGATATAACAAAATGTACCTCCCAAGAATTCGAATATAATTTTGACAATACCATAAAGTGGTTACGAGTGCTGCTTTCATTTGATTTGTAATTTCGCGAAAAAAGTAGTGTGACAAGTTCGTTCCTTTTTCAATTGTGAATTTATCATCAGCTTAGATGAATAAGCGAATAATTACAATGTCAAGCAAAAAATATGGTAGTCACATTTATTGGTAAAAACCCTGCTAATTTTCCATTGACTCATTTTTTTAATGTTTTGTTTGCAAACAAAACCTTATTGAAATCGGTTCAATGTCTGTCTGTCAGTCTGCCACACGCACTTTTCTCAGAAACGGCTATACCAATTGACACGAAATTTGGTGAGAAGGTGGGAACGGTGAACGTCCAAACATACAGCGAGTAATATCCTTCTAGGTTGAGATTTAGGCGGGTCCGATCTCTGGAGGCAATTAAACGTCGGAGTTGTCATATCTACTACCGATTTGGCAACATACCCGTGCATGTGCACAAGGAAAAGCCAAGGAAAGAGACCTCGGAGGAGGCATCGGGTGGAAAACTTACCGAGGTCCCTGAAGAAGTCGCGGAAGCCATAGAGGCGGAAAGAACTGGATCAACCAGGGAAATAGACCCGCTGCCCAGTGAAGAGCAGAAGCTGGACGACCTAGACCTAGGACTCCTAGGGCTCAGGGTGGACAGCGACGCGCAGGAAAGCGCCATGTCGGAGGAGGAGGGTGACACTCCGACAGTGGAGAAGAGCTCCAAACAATAACGGAGCCAATGGCCAGCACTAGGATAGCCCAGATAAACCTCCACTATGCGAGAGCTGCATCTGCAGTGATTGCAAGGGCAAATTCCAAGGAGAACATTGGAATAGTGCTGGCTCAGGAGCCCTGGGTGTACCGGGGGCAGATTCGCGGTCTGCAAGAAGCAGACACGCAGGTAATTTGGGACTCCTCTTGTGAAAAACCAAGAGCTTGCATAATTCTCAAACGTAATTTAAAATACATATGTCTTTCAGAGTTCTTAACCGGGGACCTTGTGGCTATCCAAGTCTCATTGGAAGCCGGGAGTAGCACTCGAGAGGCAGTTGTAGCATCGGGATACTTCCCAGGAGACGACAGCCGGGCTCCACCGGAACAAGTCGCAAAGCTGACGGAGTATTGCGAGGAGAGGGCGTTACCACTTCTTCTCGGCTGCGATGCCAACGCCCACCACGAAGTGTAGGGAAGCAGCGACACTAATCGTAGAGGTGAGTACCTTCTCGAATTTATTCTTAATAATAAGTTAGAAATATACAACGTAGGGAACACTCTAACATTTGTGACCAGCACCAGACAAGAGGTACTAGATATAACTGTAGAAAATACCCTAATGAACGGGATGGTTAGGAATTGGAGGGTGTCGGATGAACCCTCAATGTCTGATCACAGGATAATCAGATATGACATTGAGGGTAACTCCGAAATAAAAAGAATAATAAGGAATCCCAAGAGAACGGATTGGGAATCCTACACAACGCACCTGAGCAACAACATTGCCCACCTTCAAGGGGGCGGTGACATCAGGAGCGAATTGGAATTAGAAACGGTGGTGGAAGACCTCAACACAATCGTCATTGACGCATATGAGGCCAACTGTCCGGCCAAGACAGTCAAGTCATCAAGGGATGTACCATGGTGGAACAGGAACCTAGTCAGAATGAGAACGGAGATACGAAAACTCTTTAACCGGGCAAAACAAACCGGGGGCTGGCGGAGGTATAAAAATGCACTGACTGCGTATAGCAACGCGATCAGGGAAGCGAAACGGAACAGCTTTAGGGAATTCTGTGAAGGGATTGAACAGATCACAGAAGCAACCAGGCTGTACAAGGCTGTAGCCAAAGACGGGGGAATATCCTCTGTCTGCTTGAAAAAGGAAGATAGGACATTCACCGAGAATGAGGAGGACAGGGTACACCTGCTTCTCAGAACTCATCTCCCGGGGTCCTACCCCTCGGCGGCAGGCGACAACAATCTGCCTGACACCCCAACAACGAAAAGGGGAAGGAAAGAGAGCTGGAAACTAGCAAAAGATGTATGCTCAGAAGCTAGGCTAAGATGGGCAGTGGGAACTTTTAAACCAATGAAATCTCCCGGAGTAGACGGCATTTTCCCAGCACTTCTCCAGAGAGGCCTAGGAATTATCTTAGAGTCTCTTCTGAGGGTGGCAAGGGGGAGCATAGCACTGGGTTACATACCAAGAGCATGGAGACGGGCAAAAGTGGTCTTTATTCCGAAAGCGGGTAAAAAGGATCCTTTTCACCCTAATCCCCTAAATCACTGTCAACACGCTTACCGGGCAGGACGGTCAACTGAAAATCTCTGTATCAGGTGACAAAGGTGCTACAGGACGCCATAGAAACAAAAGAAATTGCACTGTGCGCATTTTTGGATATTGAAGGAGCATTCGACAACACATCGCACACAGAGATACAGGATGCCCTGAGCCGCAAAGGAGTGGGAAACACTCTGGCACTCTGGATGGGCAAAATGCTAGAAAGCAGACAAATAGAGGTACAAACAGGTACCAATTCTATTATCATGAACACCACTCAAGGCTGTCCACAGGGTGGAGTACTATCGCCGCTGATGTGGAGTATGGTAGTGGATGAACTCCTGGACATGTTAACTAATACTGGAATATAAGTCCAGGGCTACGCGGACGACATTGTTCTAATCTGTAGGGGCAAATATGAAGATACCCTATGTGATAGAATCCAAACTGGATTAAGGGTTACTAGTGCCTGGTGCAGGAAGGTGGGACTGCGGATCAACCCAACCAAAACCACCATAGTACCATTCACAAGGAGGCGTAAGCTGGATCACCTGAAAGCCATAACATTACATGATATCGAGGTGAGACGAGAAACAGAGGTCAAATATTTGGGAATCACGCTAGACCAAAAATTACTCTGGAAGACACATGTCGGAAACACTTGTCGAAAAGCCACGAGGGCTCTGATGACTTGCAGATCCATAGCAGGAAAAAAAATGGGGTTGCAGCCCGAAGATACTACTTTGGATATATACTGCAATAGTAAGGCCAATGAGTAAGGCGGGGAGCTGCCTAAATCGAAGGAAGATTGATATCCTTTCTAGGCGGTATCCCGAATTACTGATACCGAGGGGCAACATGACAACGAGGTTTCACTATGATAAGAAGTTTGAAACACGTTGGAGTAACAAGGCAAACTGGGAGAGCGTGGCTGCCACATACGGCTTAAACCAGCAATTGATTACTTGGTACACTGACGGATCCCTCACAGCAGAGGGAGCGGGTGCCGGTGTCATTGGTCCAAGGAAAATGTACTTTGAGCCAATGGGCAGGTACACTAGCATATTCCAGGCGGAAATTTACGTCATACACAAATGTGCCTCCTTTAATCTGCAAAGGAACTACAAGGGGCAGAACATAGCTATTCTCACCGATAGCGAAACAGCGATCAAGGCACTTAGGTCCAACCAGGTGAACTCTAAACTGGTATGGGAATGCCTTGAGAGACTGAATACACTCGGCTCGTCCAACAAGGTCTGGATACTTTGGGTTCCAGGCCATGCTGGGTTGGAAGGCAACGAGGCAGCGGATGAACTAGCCAAGAAGGGAGCAGGGATGCCTTTACACGAGCCAGAACCCTTCTGTGGAATCGGAAACGGTTTCTTGGCTATGAATCTAAGAAACGAAGAGAAACGGTTGAGGGAACTATATTGGGCGGGCCTACCAGGGATGGAGCAGTCCAGGGTGTTTATTGGAGGATACGAACCCATGCGTACAAAAGATTGCTTAAACCTCACCAAAAAGAACCTCCGAATCATAGTGGGAATTCTCACTGATCATTGTCGGCTGAACTATCACCTAGAGAAGCTAGGGATATCTACGGACACTGCCTGCAGGTTCTGTGAGGAGGAGAACGAAACCTCTATGCACGTCCTGGGACAGTGTCCGGCACTTGTGCAAAGTAGGTCGATACATCTGGGAGAACACTTAATAGCAGATGCAAAGCTGAAACTTCTGAAAGTGGGGAACATACTAAAGTTCCTAACGGTTACAGGCCTGCTTGAGATACTATGATCAACAGGTACACTATAACCAGTAAAAGGGGCACAATAGTTCTATGATACAAGGACGCGGTGCGACTTTCCCTTAACAGAATAATAATAATAACATATTCAAAGCAATAGAATGAACTTCAGAGGTGGATATAAGTGCTAAATACCTTGATTTACATTTCTGGCGCCAAAATCCGAACAATTGAAAAAATTGCCGCCATTTTATGCTGGTTAAAAGCCCGTTTTTCGTTTTCTTTTTAAACGTTTCACTGACTCGGAATCATCCACGCCGTCAATTTTTGACGTTTTATTAAAAAATCTGTGCCAAATAAAAAGCAGCCTAGAAAATTTCATAAATCTATTTTTCTAAACTTTTAACTAAACATCATGATAATATATCTACAAAATTTCATCAAAATATCTGCTTTTTTTTCAAAAAATAAACCTTGAACAAGTGAAAAAATCAAAATTTGAGCTTGCCACATCCCCTTAAACTCAATTCTCATATGAGTGTATGCTTAATAGTTCTCTCCCATTTTCATGTTTTCTTTTTTTACCCTTCTTTAACTTTGTTACTGGTGTCTACAATCTCAAAAACAGTTCTTTTCCATCAGATATGAAAGCTTGTATAATGTTAACGTCAGCAAACTACGCTACGGATAGACTTAAGCAATAACATTCTTATGGTGCCGGTGAGTGTTCTCCTGATGAGCTGCTTTAGGATGGTATTCGACTTCATACGTTATTTTATAAAATGTACTCTAACCAGTACTATCGTAAGTCTATTGGAAATCTATGCTTTTATCTAACGCCTGTTTAGCTGAGAATTTTTGCCCTATTTTAAATCGTCCGATTATATTCACCTATGTTATGCGAGTATTCTACTACGATTCTTATGTCACTAAATATGTTACTTCGGATCTAAACAATTTTCACCAATGGCTTGTAACATGAACGCATCAGACAGATGCCTTTTTCGTTGTCCCGACAAAGTAATAGTACACATATATTTCTGCTAATTGTTGCGTAAATTTTCTTTGTTTGATGTCTTCACAATCATTCAGTGTAGGCAATTGATCAACAGTCGTCCACCTTTATTTATTTTGGTTCTTCAAATCTGATTTGATGATAGTTGTTCCTATATTTTTAGCCTCACATTCTTTGGCTGTTTTTCCTCCGCCCGGTATTTTGTAAACTACACTAGCTTGGTTGAAGTTTGAACCCCTGGCCAAGAAAATTACATATTGGAGGGCTTCAGTAAGCCAGTTTGTTGACTCTATTTCCCTATACCGGCATACCATTTCAAGCAGCCGATGCAGATGTCTCTATGGTTCTGAGTGTTGGCCGACTATAGAAGACAATGAACGGCATCTTGCAATAATGTAGATGAAGCTGTTGCGTTGGACTAATGACGTGAAACGTTTGGATTACGTCCGAAATGAAGACGATCGATATGGGGTTTCACCGACCGTGCAAAAACTGCGAGAAGGGCATCTACGATGGGATGGTCACGTAATACGCGCTAACGAGAATTCACTTGCGAAGATTGGTCTGAACATCGAAGTCGATAGTAAACGACCAAAAGGCCGAACGAAACAAGGGTGGCTTTATACGCTGGATGGGGATTTAAAAGCCTCACGATGGCATCCAGATGAGGCTTTTGACAAAATAAAATGGTGAAACCGATCATGCCTAGCTGACTCCGCTTGTGAACGGGAAAAAAGATGAAGGAAAAGAAGAAGATAACCAATACTGAGGAAGGGGCCATATGGCTTTCGAAATATCGATATCTTCAATAAATATACCGGGTTTGTCCCTAATTTAAAAACGATCTGCTTTTTATTTTTCAGTTTTCATGTTCATGTTCATGTTCAACCGCGTAGTAAATTTTGAAAGAGAAAAATGGATGCGTAGTCAGAGAAACCTGTGAAAGAATCCCATGTTTTGAATCAGGGACGACAATAGGTGGTCAATAGGTGCACACTTATTGATGTATAAATATGGAGCGCTTATGCAAGCTCCTTAGAATGATGGTAAAAACTTGGTTAAACTTAAGGCGTCTAATGATGATGATGCCAAACATCGGAGATCCACGAGAGATTTGGGAGCCGCTTATAGCACTAGTGGTGAACTATGCAGAATTGGTCTGAGGAGCTGCACTGCATATCACAGGCAATGCTAAAAAAATATAGAGCTTTGCATGACAACTATTGAGAGAGTTCGAAGAATCGATGGTAACCTGATTTTAAATAAATTTCATTTCGGGAACATGAATTTAATTATAATTACGAAGTTTTGTCATTGTATTTCTAGACTAAATACCTTCTTCCTATACTTTACTGAATTGTCGTAGGTTTGGGGTGTTAAATATAGAAACTTACTTCTTTCTACATAAAGAGGTACCCATGAGAATGTATAGCAGCGCGTTTAATTCCTAAAAGTTATTTACACCAATGATAAGTTGGTTCGACACTTACCTCTTCAGAGTCCTGGTTTTACTATGAAATGGATTCTTCAAAAAGAAAAAACTTGCTGGTAGTTAGTTAGCTTCGTCTTTACTTCAAATAATATAACGAGTTATCTCATTGACGTCGCTGGAGTTCGACCTTTGTTATGATCATTATTTTAGATATGGAATCGAGGAAACAAAAGTTGTGTGAATTATTAAATTTAAGAAGAAGACATTTCTTCATGGGTCCTCGGTTTAAAACCGGTGATAGTTGTAGTTGAACTAAATGAAGCTAAGTCTCAACTGCATTTCGAAAATGATTTATTTACTGGAGCATGAGGGCGCACAGGACTTGATAGGATGAGTATATCTACTGTAATGTAGACTACAATTTAGATTAGAAAATACTTTACACGGCCAAAGCAAAGGATGTTTTCCTTACTTCCCATATACTTCTTCCTTACTATGCATCTATTCTGGATTTAACTAGAAATTTTTCTAGAAATTCTGTTGAGCTGTTACTGAAGCGTTACATGCTTTTGGAAGGAGGATCATATGATTTATTCATATCCTTACTAATTAACAAAAGGCAAAGTACTCCAATTAATTTGTAAGCGTATTATACATATATATTTACAACATAATGCATAACGCAATTTTGCATTTTTTGAAGGAGTGAAGAATGAAACGAGATCTCCGCACAACAGTCGATTTTACGCACGTAACATTTTAGGTAGAAGTAACAGTGTAACATGAATTCCATAAATGTCATTTCAAAAACAGTAATTGTATTATGAGCGGTTCGGTAGTTGAGGCGGATGAGCGTGAGACCCTCTATCTTTTTACCTCGGGCTCGAATCCCGGTCGTCACTGATGTCTGTGTTATTCTGTGTTGTCCCTCTGCTGTAGGGTTATCACTTGGACATCATTAATTATTATGATAATGTCGACTGAAGCACAGTTTGGTTGGAAGCTGAAACTGTTTACATGCCCTATACTCGTAAAGGAGTGAACTATCCCCTCAGTAAATATAGAACTGCCCATTATACTAGCTCCAAACTTTGAAGCCGATACATGTATTGATGAAAGTGTTCCAATTTTAAGGAGACAACAGATAAAAGAATACGGGGAAAGGTATCCATTTAAAAGGACCCAACTGAATAACAAATAATAAAAGATAGAATTTACTTTAAGGTAAGATAACATTCATTTGCCCGACACGATATCACACAATAGTAAGTTCTATTCCTGAAAACTTTATAAGTACTTATGTACGTAATCAAGGAAAAAATAACATTTTCCTTTAATGATGGTTGGATATTTTCACCATCTACTCTAGAGATTCTATATAGCTAATATATAAAAAAATAATATTTTGCCCCCAAAATTAAACCAAGATATTTCGGTGATATAAACAGTATAAAAACTGCCAGACGGCCGTAACACACAAACATTATTGACCCATCAAACAATACTGGTGAACATTTTACCTTCACTAGAAGTATATAAGTCTTCAATGACAAGTCATCATTGAGTTTGGTTGAATGTGGAATCATTTTCGCAAACCGACAGAGGAAAGTCATTAAGAGTAGACTCAAACGTGAAACTAGCAATATCAGGATTAAAATTCTAAATCGGATTACATCTATCCATTTGAATTCCAACAGCGTAGGATAGAAAACCATGTTGGCCATCCTTCTTCCCAAACGAAGTGAAACTAGCAATCACGACATGCATTTGTATCATGGGCCTTGTAATTTTGTGAATTCTCTGTTTATCCGTGTTAGCTCAAAAAATACGTATGTTCTACTAGATACTTTTATTATGCCACATTATCAATCCTCAACACCGCATTTAACCTGTCACCCTTCCACAAAATGCTCCTTAGCTACTGTAGGCTGGCTGTATTTATCCCTTGACTCAAATTAAAAAATAAAACAAATATGAAATGGGTATTTTCCCATTTACGTATTTGTTACCATCTACCCCTGTTTATACTAATCGTAGAATTAAAATAAATAAATTAAGTTGTGTTGGATCTGAATATCGAGATGGCTTGAAAGTCAGGGATGATCCAGTTTCTAAACGTGTTCCTGCTGAACAACTGAAGTATGGATTATTTAGTGTCGGATTCGCATGCAGATGTACATACCAGAGATAAAGTATGGAGCGAAACTTGGCAAATAAATTGTGTAACTACTTTGATATTTCATCAGTTAACGCAATAATAGAAGTGAGATTCATACATTTTGCGAAAGGTCATAACGATAGGTCAGTCTGAGTCGTTGTTAACATTTTGGTGGAAAGAGTGTTGAAATTAGCAGGTTTCTAGTCTACAAATTTCTATCCCTTTTAGCCAGCTTTTGTGATTAGTATGAAATACATACGTTGAATGTATTCGTAGACTCTTTCATCGAGTAATGGATTTCAGCCAAATCACTTTGGATTTGGAAAAATAGGCAAGCAGAGTCGGGCGGCTCTAAACGAAGTCTAAGCGACACAAATAGTCCGGTGTAGCTTAGTGCGAAAGTGTGGGCTGGATACTCGGCTGGCACCGACTTCAGTCTTTCGTAAAATTTTGTTAATAAGTTTTATTTGCCTCTTTGCCTTGCATTATGATTTCATTAAAAAGTCTAGTCTCGGATATTCACCGCCAGCGCCAAGGGAGCGTTTTTCTTAGTAGTCTGGAACAATTGAAGATTCAAAATGTGCAAGACGAGTTTTTGAAAACAACAAAAACGGAGAAAACAACAAAGATCCATCATGTAAACATGGGGAACAAAATTTTTCAGAGCACGACCTCGAAATCAATTGGTAATGTGAAAGAAGCCTCGACCATGAAAACGCAGACGTAAAAGAAGCCCGCAATCATCCGCTGGGAAAAGTGCACCCAAGCTAGCGAAACATGACAAAAACTACGGAAAGAATTTGAATAAGTGTTCACTGCTTAATGCAAATCAAGAAAAAAAGTGGGTGAGAGCACTACAAAATTGAAGCTGCCGCCAATATACCTGAGCCAAATAAATGTCAGTGAACTTGTCGTGAATCTCGCAAGATTATTTGACAAAAGCACCTACCACGTAGTCCAACTTATCAAAGGTGCGATCCATGAAAGATATTTCCAAATATATGACGAAGACAACTACAGAAAAACAATATCCACCTTTGACAAAGAAGGTAAAAAGTGCTACACATACGAATTGAAAAACTCCAAGGGTATTATAGTAGTGCTAAAATGGATAGAAAAAAGAATGGATTTGTCAAAGATTAAAGAAGCTCTGCCGGATGAAAAATTTCAGGTGAGGTCGGTATATAAATCGTGATAGGATTCTCCATCCACTCTACCTTGTGGAATTCGAACCTAATGGAACGAAATTTAAGAAAGGCTTTATCGAAGAATCGTCGTAGAAGAACCGCGGAGTAGACTTGACCCGCTACAGTGCCAAAATTGTCACGAATTTTGTCACACAAAAACATACGGCATCAGAGGCCACTTCTGAAGCAATGAACAAGTGCATGATCGATGCAAACCGGGTGGAGAATGGATTGCATTTGCCAGAGAGTGTGACAGAGACTCCAATTGCATGCTTTGGTACGGTTAAGACATATACGATTGGAAACAACAAACAACCTGAATTTATAGAGAAATTAACTGCAGTGAAAAAATGGGGTTAATTTAAATCATCATCAGCCACTTACGTCACCTATAAGTCCAGGTCACAAATTACTATAATAATCAGACCCTTTAGAGACCATTTTTTTCAGCATTTGTCCCGTTCACAAGCGGGGTCAGCTCGTCGTGATTGGTTTCCCCATTTTATTTTATCAAAAGCCTCATCTGGATGCAATAGCGAGGCTTTCAAATCCCCATTCACGCTTACCATCGACGTTGATGTTTAGACTAATCTTCGCAAGTGAATTTTCGTTGGCGCGAATTACGAGACCATATTATCGAAGACGCCTCGCAATTTTTCCACAATCGATGCAACCCCGTCATTTCAGATGTGATCAAAACGTGTCGCGCCACTAGTCCAACGCAACATCTTTGTCTGCGTTACTGAAAGACGTCGTTCATTGTCTTCTGTAGTCGGGCTCAGAACCATAGAGGACGACAGGACGAATGGCATTGCGGTAAATTCTAGATTGGAGACGTTCGTTGATACGTCGACTACAAAGAACACCAGCTGCGGAACGCCATTTCATCCGGGTTGCGTTAATGCGGGAAGCAATTTCATAAGGCAGTTCCCCGTTGGCTGATAGCCGTGACCAAAGATATTTAAAGCGCTCAGTTCTGGGCAGGTCACTGCCGCTGACTGCGATTGCGCATGTTTCATGGGCATCGGTCGTCAAACATTCAGTGTTATTCAAATTGAATCTGATACCTTGTTGTACGAGGCGATCATTCCATTTTTGGACAAGTTGCTCCAGATCATTTTTGCTATTAGACGCTAAGAAAACATCATCTACATAAAGCAGTGTATAGGGTCTGGACGTTGAATGTCCCGTGTGACGGTGTCCAAAACAAGAACAAAGAGGAGTGGTGAGAGTGCGCTTCCCCTATAAACACCAAATTAGTTAGTTAGTTTAGTTAACTGGGGGGAGCCGCAGCCCTGAGCACTCAGGCCATTATTAGGCCCATTGTACTGTGCCGGGCAGCTGCATAAAAAGTGCAGGGCTGTCTCCTCCTCCTCCTCACATTGGCTGCACACAGCCGAAACCACTACCCCAATTTTTTCCATATGGTAGTTTAAGGGGCAGTGTCCCGTCAAAAGCCATACTAGGGTTTTCATGTCCGACTTCTTAAAAGACAACAAAAATGCCGCTCTAGTGGCCTTAGGCTCCTTCACAAGGATTTTCGCTTGCCGGCAAGAGTCCAAATTTTTCCACTCGGTTGCGTGAATCCTTGCAATTTCACTCTTCAGAATATACTTGATAGTAGATGGTCGGATTCCAAGAGCTGGTTCTGGCCCCACCATTGTGGATCCAGTCTCTCGGCGAGCTAGTCTGTCAGCCTCCTCATTACCGGCGATGTTAGAGTGCCCCGGCACCCACATCAGGGATGTTTCGTTCAGTCGGCCAAGTTTCAGCAGCACCTGATGACAACTCCACACCAACTTGCTTGATATGTTGTTGCTATTTAGCGCTGATAATGCCGCCCGACTGTCGGAACTGATTCGAATGGTGCGACCCCTCCATTTCTGTCGCAGACATTCTTCTGCTGCCAATGAAATGGCGTATATCTCCGCCTGGAATATGGTCGTCATTTTTCCGACAGGTCGGGCCAGTTCTATAATCGGATTCTCCGAGAACACCCCTGCGCCTGCTCCATCCTCCATGACTGACCCGTCGGTGAAGATTATTAGGTCTGTAATCTGAAAAGAGTCATGGCCACTTGTCGACCATTCTTCTCTTTCGGCGATTACGACAGTATATGTCTTTTCAAAGACGAATCTGGAAACCATATGATCGGTCGGCATCAGGGCTACTGGATGTTTTTCAAGGAATTTCCAGATAGACGCATGCCCGTTAGATTGGCCGCCTTTCCAAGCCCCAATGGTATCGAACCTATATGCGTCGTTGGCCGCTTTCCGTTTTACCTCCAAGTGAATTGGGGGTAAATTTAGGATAGCTCCAAGTGCCGCAGTCGGCGTAGTACTCATTGCTCCAGTAATATTTAGGCAACCAAGTCTCTGAATCGTTAGCAGCTTCCTGCTGTTATCAAAGTTCATTCTTGGCCACCAGACGATGCATGCATACATCAAAATGGGTTTCATTATGGATGTATATATCCAGTGTATCCGTTTAGGTGAAAGTCCGCAGGTCTTACCTATCGCATTCCTACAGCACCAGAGCAATCTGCAGGATTTCTGATATTGTTCCTGGGTATGATGGTTCCACGTTAACTTGGAGTCGAAATGTACTCCTAAGTACTTGAATGTTTGTGCCAGCTGGATTTCCTCCCCTGCTAATGTGGGTAGCGTATAGTTACCCCACCTGACGTTCCTAGTGAACATAACTAGTCCAGTCTTCCTAGCGTTCACCGTGAGTCCATTGCGGAGGCACCAGGTGTGGATTACATGCAGAGTTGCATTCAAGCGGTCACATACTGTGTCCACAAATTATTACAGCTAGGTCGTATCTGAGTGTAGACTCAGGTTCTCCATCGATGAGCTCAGGGTTGCCCCTTCACTCGGGGTTGGGTTGCTTTATAGGTTTATGTTTTTGTTTTTTTGTTTTTTTATAATTGGCTGCCATGGCCTCAATTTTTCCGGGGAAAGTAAGTCGATCTCGGCAGAGCCCCTTTTTGCCGAGACAAGGCTAGTTTAAACTGGCGGTCACCTGGTACCCAGAGTTCACCGTTTACGGCCACATCTTAACCCTTGTGATCATTCAGCCCTCGGCACGGTAGTCACCCCTTGGCTTGGGGTTTTGATTATAAACACCAATAGAGAAAGGAAGCGATTTTGATATACCCGCCACACTTCGAACTTTACTTTTCGAATTGTGGTAGAGCAATTGAACCCATTGCATCCCCCTGGCGCTAAATGTTGTCGTAGAGCATACCAGATGAGTTCGCGTGGCACATGGTCAAACGCTTTATCTAGATTCAGAAATGCAATGTAAAGCGATACTTCTCATGGTGTTTCTCCATGAGTAGCCACGCAGCGTGTATTGCGTCAGTAGTTTCATAATAATAATAATAATCGTTGGCACAACAATCCATATTGGATCAGGGCCTTGAAGTGTGTTAAAGCACTTCATTCAAGACCGTATCGGTACACGACAGGACACTGTAGGAGGCAATATGGTCAGCATTACGCTCGCCCGAGATTATTATCCTGATTTGACTCAGGTACTCATTCACAGCTGAGTCGAATGGTGGCCGACATCAAATCACGATACAAATGTATGCATGTAGTTGCTATGTCCCTGCTAGCTTCCCAATGGCTGTCCTGTAATTAGGCATGTTAGACATAGAATTCAATGCATAGGTTGCAAAATGGAAAAATTCATTTACGAATGTCAGCGAGACCTTCACAGGTCTAGGCGAGAAGTAGGGACTCATTTTGTCATAGTCTTATTGGCCTCCTAGTGTGTAACTCACGATATATTCAAGAAGAAAAAAATATGTTTCTGTTTTATATAAAAGCTTATGTCCTATTGAATTCCACTTTGGCTCAAAGTTATACATATACTACGTGAGTTATCAGCAAGAACTGTGTCATCTCCATGAAGCTACCAAACAAGTTCTTTCCAGATATCACCCTCTAAAACAGAGAAGTTGCTACTAACGGAGGTATCACGCAGTGAAAGTAAGTAATTGACTACACAAAAAATATTGCATGCAAAGAGAGAGACTAACTTGGAGGTTTTATTATTTGTCTTGGCATCTCCGCGGTTGATGGACTTTGTGTACTGATTAGACTTTTGGCTGAAAAGAAAAATATACTAATTTGGAGATTTGCTTGAACAATGATTGCCATTTGTCATGTGTCTACTTCATAAATTTCCCATAATTATTCAACATCTTTGCAGTTATATTCTTTTAATTACTTTTATGAGCACAAAAGGGAGAAACGGCTGAAAATCCCTTTTACTACAATTTTAACACAGAACAAGTTCAGATTCTCATTTCGAAATAAATTGCCCATTTTTCAGGCATGGTCACCTCATTTGCACAATTTTATGTCTGCTGGTTATTTCGCGAAACAAGTAAGGACGACTCCACACATCTTGCTCACAGCTAGCTTCGCAGGCAGTAAAAATAAAAACTAATACCATTTTAAGACTCACCTGACTCTAGTGTTGTCGCTAGCAGAATGGATGGAAGGCATAAGAGGATAACGCGAATTTCCAACATGTTCAGCATTATAACACAATGAAGAGGATCCTTGCTGCAACTATCTTACTACAGATGTATATACACTGCACTCACACCGAACTACTGCACTTGAAATGGAGGAGCACAAGGACGACAACCACGACACCACATTCATGCACGTCTCACACGCTCTGTTGATTTTTTCCGCGTCCACTTTACGCTCCGGTCTTGTGTAATGATTAATGTTACAGCACTTCCTCTAGATGATGATTTTTTGCAAACTGTGTGTATGTTACATGTTTGTCCTAGTTTCAGGCCAAGATCCAGCTCCTTGTGCAGCAACGTAAACTGGGAATGAGGTTTTTTGTGGTTCACTGCACAAACAGCTTTTTTCTGCTTTCTGGCTTGTTCTACGTTTTGTCTGCTTAACAGCAGTAAACACGTTATTAGCTTTTTGCAGAAGACGTGAATGATTGTGACATGGACCCAGACATGATATTATGATGAAATGGAGTTCTTGCAGAATTTCTCGATTTCATTGAAGCGCCGTTTATAGATTTATTCTACTATTTTCTGGATATTCAGTATTAATTTAGTTTTGGACATTCGTAGCAGCGTCGACTTCTTCATATGCAGTCATGTCACATATCACTTTTATGTATATTAATCATTATTTTCACATTAGACATCTTCACCAATTAGCATTTGATGGGGTTAGAAGAACTAATCTCGTAGCATTGCCTGCAAAATTTAAAAAGATGAAATAAGTTCCAATATAATCAAATTTGGTGATCTTAAAATTAGTTGGGAGAATATTATTTTAGATGTATCTTCCAAGATCGGTTTCAGAGTAACAATATCGCAATGCTTTCTAAAATCAACCCAATTGTGACGATGACTCTGTAGGAGATCGATTTGCTTTTTGATAGTATAGTAAGGATTACATACCAATTTGAGGGATATTACATGGAAAAGCAATAAAGACTGGAAAGCTATCCTACGATCGATTGTAGAAGACTTTAATAACATTGTCCTACTGTGTGGATTTTTAGAACATGACAATAAGGGTGAACAAGGCGGGAAACCGGAAATGGGACGCTCAGGTATGAAAGGTTTTGTGTATTTCCTTTATGAAAACGTTTGGGTGGATATTTTTCCAATTAGAACCTCGCATATATATATTATATATATATTTGTTAATAATAGTGCAATTTCCTCCAAGCTTGATAGGATCATGCTCATCATTATAGCCTACATTGCTGCATTCTAGGATGAAGGGGGGTTGTGCAGTTAATTACTCAAAATTATAGTAATAGATTGTTATTAACTTTATTTGAACAGATATCGATATGAAGGGTATTTCGGAGTCTAGGTATCATACAGTTGCACCTTGCTGATTTTTTTTTCAGATCTTTCGGTTGGGTAGTTTCTGAGAATATCTCCATAAAAGAAATAACCATTTTCTCACTCCCCGCCTTTCCAACAAATTTCAAAGATAAAACCGGCTCCGGAAAATACTAATCGAGACCTTTCATTTGATACCCCACATGGCTATATTTGGTGAGAAGAAAAAATACACCTCCCTCTTGCATGGACCCCCCCCCCTAAATTCGACGTAGAATGATGTAACTCATGTATGAGTATGTATGAGTGTTCACAGTTCTCACCTTTCCGTCAAATTTGGTGCCAATAGCTAAAAGATAATATTTCGCAGCATTAATAGATACTATGTGTGTGGAGAAGCGTAATGAAAACTTCTAGCCAGTCCGCAGACCAATTGTGAAAACAGAAGCTTCAATCTTCCGAATATATGTATCTTCAGCAACTTCTAAAATTCTAACCCAAAGCAATCACGAAATTGTGTCTCGAGTGCATATTCATATACCGCTATTACACCTACAGTTACTTATACATTAGGGTCGTAATTGTCAAGCTGCACGCTTAGGGGGGGGGAAGGATTTTGGAAGACATGGTGAAAGAATTGCCGTAGTTATCTTATTTTGGAGCGTACGTTTTTCGGAATATTTTGGGAAGGAGTTTTGATGGGTCATAAATAGTTCCGTTCACGTTGACGTAGAGTATATCTGGCTGGCCGCAAAAATGTCCATCTTTTCTCAACACGGAGATCACTTCTTTTCCTATAATATTTTCCTACTAAACGAAATGTAAGTTCCCACAAAGGTTCTCTATCGGGATCTATGTTACACATACTTCAGTTGGAGTTTCCAGCTACTACACACGCAATAAATTAATTATGCATCTATATAACTATATTTAGTTGTATAAATGCAAATGGAACTACATTTTTAGCTTTAACATTGTTCTGTTCGATTTAATTTGCGCCTATATATATTTTTCTTTCCCTTTCGTTGTCAATCGGAATCTGCCTGATTACGTGCAGTATCCGTGGTTTCTCTGCACGACGAGAAGATCCTTATATGCAGCATTTTCCCTCCTATCTACCATCGTTTAGTACCTCCATTAACCTCTTTTCAAATTCCTTAATCGAATCTTGTCCTCAAGTTACAAAAAAACAAGTCGGGAAAACGGAAGCTGGACGCTTCAGATATAAACGGTTTTGTGTATTTCTTTTGTAAAAATATTTGGTTGAACATTTGTAAAATGAAATATATGCATATAGTTATGTGGGAATATTCACTTTCGCGTGATACTGACATTCACAGTCTTGAATTTGAACCAAAACAGCAACTTTGGACTATTATAACTTTGTTAGTAATAGCGCGATTTCCACCAAACTTGGTAGAGTCATCTTGTAAGTTATAGCCTAGCTGCAGCACTTCATGATTCTAGAGTGAACTGAAGGAGCGTTATGCGGTCATTATTTGAACAGATATCGGTGTGGAGGGTATTTCGAAGCCTAAGCACCACATCAACAGTGTTGATTTTTTGCCATACTTTTCGGTTGAGAAGTTTCTGAGAGGGGATCCGTGAAAGAAATGATCACATTAATCCCCCCACACTCCCAACTTTTCCAACAAATGTGATAACGTAAACCGGTTTCATAAAGAACTAACTAAGATTTTTAATTTGATACACGAATCACGACTACATTTGGTGAAAAAAGAAAATGTATGCCCCCCCCTGTTGCATGTATGGGAAGAATGATGTAACTCACTGTATGTGGGGGCGTTCATAGCTCCACTTTTCCACTAAATTTGGTGTCAATCGCTATAACTGTTTCAAAGAAAAGTACCTGTGACAGACAGACGTGGAGATTTTACATACAGTAAAAGCGGATTCTTCTCTGAAAAATCTAGGAGAGAAGGTGTATCCGGCGAACGCAGAAAGGCGAATTATAGCTGGTACTGAAAAGCAATAAAAATAAGACCGATGGTCTTCAAAAAAATCGAAGTAAAAGTAAGTAGAGACTTTGCTACGATCGGTCGCAGCTGGGTTCACAATCTGTCAGCGAAACAAATATTATAAGGATGAGAAAAGCTTATGGAGATAATCGGCTGTTTTGAATCTGCCTTTAGGAATACTTTTGATCTGGCGCTTCTTTCAGAATTCGAAGAAGAAGCGACTTGCCCAACACTATGCTGATCCAGAAAAGCAAAGATTTTGACCACCGATCCCAATAAAACAGACACTATCGCTGTCAGTGACAGTGATGTGCCAAGAACTTGACGATTTAAGTATCTCGGATCAATACCCTCAGCCAACAATGAACTGCATTATGAAATAGCTCTTAGATAAAGTCTTCCTTTTCTTTTTCTTTAGCGTTTGTCCCGTTCACAAGCGGGGTCGACTCGTCGTGATCGGTTTCGTCATTTGGCTCTATCGAGTATTCTATTTTAGCATATCAAGCCACCGTTGTTTTGGCCTGCCTTTTGGTCGTTTACCATCGACTTCGATGTTCAGACCAACCTTGGCAAGTGAATTATCGTTAGCACGAATTGCGTGACCATAGCATCGAAAACGCCTCTCCCGCAATTTTCCCACGATCGATGCAACCCCATAACAATTGCGGATATCCTCATTTCGGATGTGATCAAAACATGTCACGCCATTAGTCCAACGCAACATCTTCGTCTCCATTAGTGCAAGACGCCGTTCATTGTCTTTTATAGTCGACCAACACTCAGAACCATCGAGAGCGACTGGACGGACGACATTGCAGTAAATTTTAGATTTGAGACATTCTTTGATACGGCGGTCACAAAGAACGCCAGTTGCCGATCCAGGTTGCGTTAATGCGTGAAGCAATTTCATAATGCAGTTCTCCATTGGCTGCGTTGATCCGAGGTATTTAAACCGCTCAGTTTTGGGCGGATCACTGCCCCTGATTGCGCCTTTTTCATGGGGATCGGTCGTCGAAATTGCAGTTTTGTTTAGGTTTAATCTGAGATCGTGTTGCATGAGGCGATCATTCCATTTTGGACAGGTTGCTATCAGATGCTAGGAAAACATCATCTGCGTAAAGCAGTGTGTAGGGCGCTGGACGTTGGATATCCCGTGTGACAGTGTCCATAACAAGAGCAAAGAGGAATGGTGGGAGGGCGTTTCCTTGGCGAACACCAACAGAGGGACGAAGCGGTTTTGATATATCCGCCATATTTTGAACTTTACTTTTCGAATCATGGTAGAGCAAGTGAACCCATTGCACGAGTTCTTCTGGCACTAAGTGTTGTCGTAAAGCATACCAGATAAAGTATTGTTCACAGTTGAGGTCCTTTTTGGTCTACCCATCAAAGAACGCCTCAAATAAAAAATTCTCTACGGTGTCAAATGTTGGTCAACTAATACCATCGACTGTCAGAAATGTTGGCGAAGTTATTGCATCCGATCAGTGATAGAATACACATCATCACGTCCAAAATGAGGATATTGGCAATCGATGTGAAGCTGCACTAATCTTGGAAAAATTGCGGAATGGTCATCATAACGAGAGCAAAGATTGAGCTGATCGATGGGAAAAAAACCAAACGGCAGCTTGTTTCGCTGCAGTGTGATTTGAGAGCCTTTTGATTCTGGGCTTGATGCGTGTATCATCAAGCCCAGAATCGAGAAAGGTGGCGAATCTGAATCTGTCTAAGTAATATGTCCTTTGTTTGATTAGGCAATAGCAACCCTAACATAATCAGTTTTACAAACAAAACCTTATTAAAATCGGTTTACTGTCTGTCTGTCTGTCCGTCTGTCTGTCTGTCTGTCTGTCTGTCTGTCCGTCACACGCATTTTTCTCGGAGACGATTGTAGCGATTTGCACCAAATTTGGTAGAAAGGTGGGAACTGCGAACGCTCACGCATATAGTGAGTTACATCCTTTTACGACGAATTTAAGGGGGGGTCCCCATACATGCAAAGGGAGGGTGTACATTTTTTTTTCATCAAATGTAGTCATGTGGGGTATCAAATTAAAGGTCTCGGTTAGTACTTTTTGAAGCCGGTCTTAGTTTTGACATTTGTTGAAAAGGTGGGGAGTGCGGGGGGTTGAAAGTGGTCATTTCTTTAACGAACCCATTCTCAGAAACTACCCAACTGAAAAATCTGAAAAAAATCAGGGGGCTGCCACTATATGGTCCCTAGGCTCCGAAATAGCCTTCATACCGATAGCTGTTCAAATAAAGTTAATAATAATACATTACTATAATTTTCAGTAATTGACAGGAAAACCCCGCTTAAGTTTACTCTAGAATCACAAAATGTTGCAGTAATGTAGGCTACAGGATAGAGCGTTATTCTACCAAATTTAGTGAAAATCGCACTATTACTAACAAAGTTATACTAGGTCAAAACTGTCGCTCCTCTGCAAATCCAAGACTATGAATATCAAGATCACTTTCACATAATATATTCATATTTTACGTGCTATATGCTAATGGGGCAAATGCACACTCAAATTTCTTTATAAAAGAAATACACAATACCTTTCATACCTGAAGCGTCTAGCTTCCGGTTTCCCGACTTGTTTTAAGGTTTTGGGTGAAACAAAGCCTTATTAAATCGAGTATATGTATGACGTATATCTGTCTGCCTGTCTGTGACATCCAATCTACCCGAAACGGCTGAACAGATTGTCACGAAATTTGGTGAGAAGATGTAATCTGTGAATTTACATATGGCGCGACTTTATGTTGCATTTGAAAAGGTTCCCCATATATGTGAAAGGGGGATGTACTTTCCTTTTTTACGGAATATAGTCGAATGGGATATCAAATGAAAGAGCTTGATTAGTACTTTTCGAAAGTGATTTCGGTAGTGAGGGTAGTGACGGCTCCCAATGTATGCCCTAAAAAGTGTAACAGGTTTTTCAGAACCTACCCAACCGGAAAATCTGAAAAAAATCACAATGGTGCATCCATACAAAATCTAGACTGCAAAATACATGTCATTCCTATAACTGCCCAAAGAAAGTTATTATAATAATAACATATGACCATTTTTTAACAGTTCACTGTGAAAACGCCTTAAGTTCATCCTAGAACTTTGATACCATTATAGGCAATAATTTAGTACACAACTTTGCAAAGCCTGAAAGAAATTCAAATATTATTGACAAAGTTATAGAAGGTCAAAGTTGCGCATTGAACATGAATTTATCAGACTCTAAGACGAGTATGACGTCATCATCATATAAACTGATTCATATGAACCGCGGGGTTGGAATTTGAGGACATATCGAGCAATATTTATAACTTTAGGTGTATGTACGAATGGCAAAACGGGCACAGGAAATTTCGCCCACAAGATGAACACAAAACCTTTATATCCGAAACGTCCCGCTTAATTACTACTTAAGACAATCTTTGCAAGAAATTTGTCACTGTCATTTCCTCTTTTATCTATTTCAATCATATTACTGAAATGTGTGCTATGACACCACTGAATTGCTTTCCGAAATAAGTTCTAAATGTCGTCATTTTCGTATTGTGCAATAGTTTCATAATTAATTATTACTGAACCTGAAGACATATTCGCTGCCTTGTCCTCAAAATAACAATCTCTTCTATTTCTATTTCTTTACCGCTAAATATAGAACAAAATAATTTGCAAATTTGCTTATCTAAGTAAGGCCCACTAAACCGCTTAGTTCTGCCCACATGCCAGAAGCTTCGAAATCTCATATTATATACTCCACAATTCAACCGCACGTGGAAACATATGGATGCATACACGTATATGCGGTCCACGTTTCAAGTTCATACATACATATTGCTAAATCACCACGCCTATACGCTGTAGCGTATGTAGATTCTCTCGTAGTCCTTCTGTATTGACCTAAATCGGGTCACTGAACATCTAATTTAATTCTGAGCTTCAATCAATTATTCCGATGATATAGTGATGAAGTGCAACGTCCAAATTGAGCCGACAAAGTTATTCTGATTTCAATCAGACTAAGTCATGAACTTAACTATGCAGGACACAGGCTACAGTTTACATAATTCATAATGATATAATGGGGACTCAAAGCCTGTAAATCTGTATTACGGTCATCGAAGAAGTTATCAAGATAATTGAGTGTTCTTGAAATGCTGCATTCATGAAGATGTAAATAATTCACTAGTTCATCAAATTTGCTAGAGTAAGTAAGCCAGTTTTGTGCAGTCCCTTTTGTGACAGGCCACCCAATGTCAGTGACCTTTGTGTTGTGTGCAGATACGTGTCCTTGTTAACTTTTGAAACTTTCCTGAACCCAATTGATCTAAGAGCCCTGTCTTCTAGATTATTCCCTTATCAATAACAGTAAAAACTTGAAGCAACGTGCTGTACGGTTTCGTCCTTAATATCCTGGGAGATATCTCGAGTCCATAGTCTAATTGGAAAACTTCAAACTAGATCAGGGAGCTCCTTACCAATTCAAAGGAAGCTTTATTTCCTAGAATTCGCTATCTTATTCTCCTCCTTCTGTCCGTAAGAATCAACGGACATCGCCAGTACCATCAACATTAATAGAATACTTCGCTTTTAAGTGTGTATTCACTTTCCCTAGCAACTCTTCCACATCAATTTGGTTTAGTTGTTCACACAAGGAAATCAATGCTTTCAGCGGAGATGTTTACAGTGCGTACACAAAAACCGACGTGCAGTTTGTATGATATGGGCTGGGCCATGTGCCTTTGGAAATCTGAGAACTTCTTGCACAGAAGTAGCAGAAATGATAACTTCGTTATCCAAAAGGTTGTGTTCCATCACACCGTCTTCTACCTTCATAAAATATCTTTCACGCGCTTGTTCGGCTTCTTGAACTAGTTTAACCCTAGGTTGACAATATCTCTCGCATGATCTCTATATTTTAGATAAAAGTTTCATCGTGCGGATATTTGAAAGTGATTGAGGAAGATGAACTCTAGAATGACTGTCGATATAATGAATAATATAATTGCAGTACGATAGCGGTAAAAGGAAGAGTTGTCAATTAGATATAAATGGTTCAGATTAAATTTATGGCCTAGCATCAGGTTAGGATAAAGTTGTTCAAGGCTGGCAAGGCAAGAACATTTTCCAAGAAAATAAATATTCTTTTATTCTTCGGAAAATACCGGAAATTTGTGGGGAAAACTATAAATTTTGCTAGACTTTTTCCTGCAGAAGTTTGGAAGTATTCACAGATAAGTATCTTATTTTCGACTGTATCTTTAAAAAGACACAGGGCCTATGTTATTGGGAGTTTAACCATAAACTCCAGGACTCAACGCTAAAAATAAAGTTAAAGTCACTTCGTTCAAGAAAAATAAAAAATAGGTCGCACCGACGAGTAAAAACATTTTACTGCTCATTTTAAATATAAAATTTTGAGATATGTGATAATGAGATACCCAGATCCATACAATTCTCTGCTCAATATCTCCTTCGTTTCCAAGAAATTTGTACATGCTATGAGCATCTGCTGTGACAACTTTCAGGAAAGCCCATTTCTATTCCAACTTTGAATGCAACTTTGTTATTAATAATATAATCTGGAAGAAACTTTCTACTTTCAATGGTTACAACACATTTTTAACTTTTGTAATAATTGGTAGATTGACATGGAGGTCTGGATAGACCCCAAAAATGAAGAAACATACTATTATCGATATAATTTCAAAGTGTAGATTTTTTTTTTGAAACAATTGGGGATACCTTGCCTATTCGATAAAGTTTTTCAAATGTCTTTTTATGCAGTCGAATTTGGAAATCTAGTGAAGTCTGCCACAATTGAAAGCCCATATGAAGGCTGATATTGATATATTGATGCTCTTACTGGCAGGAGCGACGAATTTTCACGAACCATCACGAAAATTACCATTAAAGAAGTCGAGAAAATTGCCGACTTTATGATGAAATTCACTATTATCTCACCTAACCCACACCATTCATGTCTTTACTGTCTACGAGCCAGGTAGGCGACCCGATGACGATGAAGACGCCTTCTGGCACAAAAACTGTTACCATGCCTGCTGATGACTATATCGTGATTCCGGGTATTCTTGATTGTTTTCCAAGCGAAGTATAAGTTTTTCGTCAGTTTGTAAGGGTATAAGAATGCAATGAAATAAGTTGTGATACCGGGTATACAGGTTTCGTGTTTATCTTGTGGTCGAAATTTCCTATGCCCGTTTTCCCATTCGTATTTACTTAAAAGTTCTAAATATTACTTGATATGTCTCCAAATTTCAACACCGCGGTTCTTATTAGTCACTTTATATGACGGTGACACCATACTCGTGTTAGAGTGCGATAAATTCACGTGCAATGCTAAATTTTAACCTTCTATAAATTTGTTAATAATAACTGTATTTCTTTCAAACTTTCCAAAATTGTGTATTATTGCCTACAACGATACGGTATAAATATGTGATTTTTTCAGATTTTCGGTTGGGTAGGTTCTGAGAACGAAACCTGTTACACTTTTTAGGGCACATATTTGGAGCCCTAACTCCCCTATGTTTCACTCAGTATTAAAAATATTGTCACTTTCGAAAATGGGAAGCCTCCTAAAATTCAACATAAAATGACGTCACTTGCTATATGTAAGGGAATTCATAGATTACATCATTCTCTAGATCAAATGGAGATTTAAAAACCTCTCGACTTCACTGGGAGCTGAGGGCCAATGACCGAGGAAACTGGCGAAGCCGATCTAGACAGGCCGGTCCCGCTACCGAACGAAGCGAAGACTAAAGAAGACGAATAGGAGTGTAGAAACCTAGATGAGCATAAATTAGTCTGGTAGGTCCAGCGAATAAATAAGTCCAGAGCTTTAGTTGGGAGGACACTGATGTCACGCCAATGATTAATGTTGTTCACAGATATGCAATTAATGTATTTTTGGTATTAAAGAGTTAGATCTCCTTGGAGCGTCCAAAAAATTTTTTTTCAAAATTTTGCTTCGAGTGCACAATGTATTAAGCAACATTTCAATAGCAAGAAAAAAATTTATTATTGGCAACTTTCTGTAGAATGGCGGCTGTAGGACCTTACAGCAAAACAAGTTTTTTAGTGAGTCCCCTACGGCGAACAGTAGTACTCCTTTGGATCAACATCTTTGGATCTACATAAGTGTAGCTAGTGAAGTACAAAAGGTTATAATGTTAGATTTTTTTTTAAAAAATAGCAGTGCTCAGAAAAAAGTTCGTTTTTTCGGCAAAAAAATGCTAAAAAAAAGTATTTAAAAAAAATCTTTTCATCGACTTCTCAACTCCTCACTAGATAATTAAATAAAAAAGTTACAAGTGAATTTTCACGTCGATCGGATAAAAACTCTTCGAGTTTCCATATCATAATAACATGGTTTCAATTTTTTAACCTTACTCTGCTATCCCAGCATCATGTAATTGCCCTTCACAACCATATTTTGCTCTAGTAATTTCTTTCTGGGTGTCACAATGTTGCGCCCAGACTGTCGGCCATATTGAAAAGGGAGTATTTTGTGGTTTAACCGCAGTTGTCCTCTTGGGAGTTGTTCCAGAGAAACCAATTTTAAAAATATTTCTAAGTTGTTTTTATACAAGATCGTTATTGATTGTGAATCTAGGAATGCTTTGGCTTATTTTATGGCAATAAAAAAAGTAAAAAAAAATCCAGACAGATATTAACCCCTTAGATAATTTGAAGTGTATCCACTTTTTTGTTAACCTCGATGTGAACAACCGACTTGAAAGCGTGAGTCTTTCCGCATCATTCCATGCACGGAAAATAGACACACTCCAATAGGTCCACTCAAGACCATGTAAATACAATGTCGCGACAAAACCAATGTGAACACATGTCACCCAGCGGCAATCAGCGGTAGAAGCCGAGTTTCGAGGGATACAAGGCAGTCCGGTAGATCTCGAGGTTGGGACAGCAAGCTTCAGATTCCGTTTGACCCTGCAGCTAGAAGCAGTGCTCAAATGCGGGTAACTAGATTAATTTTTTCAATTTAATGACAAAGTACATGCGCGGCAACAGCATTCTCACTATATCAGACAAGGTAAAACTAAAATCCCTGGTTGAGTCAAGAGCCGATGTTTTAATTATTCCTCAGTAGGGCGCAAGTCTTCAATGCTTTTTGCATTGGATACTCAGTTACAGACAACGGTTAGCTAGAAATTATTCGCTAGTCGTAGAATACGATAAGAAATTTACAGTTTCGTCAATCTGAAAACACGAACAGCAATATATACTGCAAAGACATCTTCATATCCAAGTGGAGAAGCCACGAGGAATATGATTTGCACTATACTAGTCTGACCAGAAATAGCGAGGCATATCAAGAACTGAAAGCGGACCTACCCTGCGTAATAGCACGTCGTGGTTTCAGATCACCTGAACATCATTGGACCGCTTCAGACGTTCATAGAGTATCGATATATCCTGACAATCGATACCAGAGTTGGCTGAAAGTTATTCTAACACTGGGTGTCGAATTTCAACATGGTCCAACACATTTTACGCAGAATAGTTTCAACACATTTTACACAGAATAGAGTCCCTGTCATAAACACCATAGATTGAGGAGCACAATATGATTCTACCCCCTTGAATGTGGAGGAAAATCAAACCATTCATAGATGGCACCGATCGCGATTGCAATACCAGCAAGATCTGAAGAAATTGTAGGGCTATAAGGAATTCTTTTGCAGGGTATGTGTCGGGCCGGTAATTTCCGATTCTGGTGCAGCCATTTATGACTAGCAAGATTTTATTTTTTGTAGAAAGTTAGCTCCAAATCTACATTCTACGATAGCCCAGTTTCTTAAGGGAGTCATCCCGTGTGTCGGGTTGGAGAAATCGTGTGATTCTTTTAAATGGATCGTACGAAGGGGGATTTCTTTATTAACTGCCTCACTACATTTTTTGGGCTAGCTATTCGTCGACACGCAAATTCGATAGAAGGAATGAAGCAAGAAATTTAGGCAACTTTCCTCCATAAATGTTCTACAGACGAAAATCCTCAGCATCAAAATTACTCAGCAGGCGAGGACAGTTGGTGCAAATGGCACAAAGCGGAAGCTAAAGGAGAATTGGATAGTCTCCACCACGAGAAGGCACCTTTGACTGAAGAAGTTCAAACAGTCATCAAACCAATCTACGAAGATTTGTCACGAGATGATCTCTTGAACAGATGTTTAGGAGCAGAGACCCGGAGTAACAATGAATCGTTAAATGCATTGATCTGGACTTTCGCTCCTAAATACCTTCATTCTGGGGAAAGGTCGTAGAAATAGCCACTTTTCTGGGTGAAATTATTTTCAATGAAGGATTCAATGGCATTCTCAAAATCCTAGTGACAATGGGATGTCAAGTTGGTCACATATGTCAGGTTTATGTCGATTGACTGACTTCGCTAAAAGAGCCAGAATTGAAACCATAGAGCAACAATCGGCCTTACAAGACTTTTTTGAAGAAACGGAGGGTGCTCTCTATGGACCAGGTATAGCAGATTAATGGTGAGTTAAAATTTTACTGATGATAATCACATTTAAATTTTCAAATGTGTTTTTCTCGAGACTGCATCTTGAAAATCGGCTACCACCATAGCTCAAAATCTATCCACCCAAATTCTTTGAAATTTTCACGCCTTCTTTAATACATATTTCTACGGTCCGCAAACTAGGATAATTGGAATTAGACGGGTCGTTTTTTTATTCATAAAAAAGCCCTAAAAAAAACACCAAAATCCGAAAAATTAAGTCTAAAAGTCCACCAAAAATTTACCTTTTAATATTTTCTAATTATCCTATTTTGCGGACCTTGGAATATTGTTCACATTAAAATGCTGTTTAATTTTTTTCCTCAGATCAACACAGCGCCCTCCAGCGTGGCAGCAGAAAAACACCTTTTTTTGGAGATGGGTGCATAAATTGACACGTATTCCGAAAACCAGTTACGGTATCAAGCTAAAGAATCATATCATCATATATAGTGGTGATATCAATAAACATATGGTGAACAAATCACGTTTCTGTCTTTATTCAGTCCTTCAAAATAATTTTTCAAAAAAAGGCAAATAAAAGGCCTTCACACGGTATGACCCCCTTAATCAGAGTGTAGATACTATCGATATTTTCAGATTTGTATCCCTTGAATTAGCTTCTTATGATAATCATAAGAAGACTGGTCGAATTCAACAAAGAAAGGGAAGCGTCACCAGTTGAGCAGATAATCACACAAATATCACAATTTCGGAAACTGAATATTTCCTACTCCCAAGCACTTTGGAAGACAGATTCTTTAAGCAGAGACGAACCTTTCTCTGATTCATCGACAAATGGTTTCCGATATTTAATGTTGGTTAAAATCCTTTCAGAAGCACCTTATTCTCAGATGGAAATTAAACTTTGGCAGCAATATGACAGTCGATATAAATGCGGTGAACCTGATAAATACACCGATTAAGCTAGTCTTACTTAATACACCCTAAAGGCAGCCCTCACTTGACTATTTTATTTCATTCTTGACAACTAGGCACATATGTATGTGGATTCGGACACAGGCTAGCTTTTGTAAATAGGATCCCAAATTAGATGAAAGCACAAAAAACTGAAATTTTAATCTAGTTCGGCAAACTATGACTCTAATTATGTTGCGCACTAGGTTTAAGTGGGGATTGCCAAAGCCAGTGTGAGCCAGTGATATAATTCTAGTTGGTCTTCATGTTTATTTCTTATTCAATTTTCATTTGGATTTACCCTCAACCATTCTTTGTTATAGGCTACGCTCCTTCAACTTACCTCCTGCACAACGTTACTGAATGTTACTATGAAATAATTCATTTTTGTGCATAAATTCATCTCCAGTTGAGAAGTATACACCGTAGATAAACGTATGTACAGGAAGACAATTTAGTATGTATCCGTTGTAACCATTGCCGACACAGAACGATAGATAATCCGTGAAAATTCGCCATTGGCATCCAGTTAGCTTTTCCATTAAACCCACTATCTTGCTGTGAATGTTGAGATGCAGGCATCTATGTTTGTATTATCGGTACTTCTCGGTTATGCCAGCATAAGCTGACCCTTAACATCTCCATAATGCTAGTACGTGATTAAAAACTCTCGCACATACATGATATTACCGAATTTTCACCATCCTTTCCATCCCAATTGCTAACGATTGATTCCGCTCGTAGCATTTTTTATACACATTCTACCTTCCTGTAGACTCACTAGCATATTAAATAGCTACGCAGAATGTATATAAAAAAAGTTTTTTCCTAATTAAAGAATAGAATTTTTTATTGGAATCGCACATCAGAGTACTGCGAAATTGTGTTCTTCTCGACGTGGCCTGCAGAACCAACCAGTGAACTTGGGATCCTGACTAAACCTGCGAACAAATTGGTAATCAAAGTAAATAACCATAATAGAAGGTCGACTTTCACTAAAATTAAGTTAAGTTTATTTATGGTTGGAATATTCTATGATTTAATACAATTTGAGGAATAACCACGGATTATAAAAGCGCTAATCATCAATCAACTATTCTCAATCTAAGGATAAGTCGACATACTTCTTTCCTGGAGCACTGATATGTTTTTAATCCAATTTAAATCATCATACGTGGGATCGATTTTTTCTCACGTTTATAATCCGTTAGCCTGTCATATTCTATAAATTATATTCGTTGAATGAAAGTCGTCCAAAAGGTAACTGCGGTCCTACCGATGGTAATCGAGGCTTTTCATTTGATACCCTACATGACCATATTTAGTGAAAAAAATATACACACCTCTTTTGCTTGTATGGGGGCCTCCTTTTAAATTAGGCCTTCACAGATCCCATTTTTTCATAAAATTTGATGTCAATAGGTACAACCGTTTCTGAGAAAAATGCGTGTAACAGACAGGCAGGTAGACTATAAGCCCATTTCAATAGGGTTTTGCTTTATACAAAACCTTAATAAAGATAAAATAAGAAAACTCCGTCCCTTGACTGCGAAACTGCTGATCATGAAGTTCACTGCCTTTTCCAGAATTCTACATACTTACAGTTTAAAATGCATACAGTACTTATGTATAATCGATGGAAATTTAAGGTGACTGTAACCATTACTATATCGGCCTTCTTATAGTCGCGTCTACCAGTTCTTGGATTGTATGCAAACATTCACGTTTTAAATTATGTCGAACCAAAGTACCCTTATAACATGTGGGAGACAGATTTTAGCGGAGATTTGAAGCTTTTATGATATAGTGACGGTCATGCGCCCGAATGGTGATGCAGAAAGGACATTGAAACGGAGCAGTTTTCGCTTAATGTTGGTGTTGGGGTGTCTATCATTCCAAATTTTAGATAAAATAGCGAAGCACCATTCACACGTTGGGTAACATCGGGTTCACTCCCATTATCATCAGAAACAACGTTACCAGAATAGGCAAATTGATCGAAATCTGCAATTAATGCAAATAAGAGGAGCGAAATTCATCGATTCCTTTCGGATTTCCTAATTTAGGACCATTTGATTGCAGCCCATGGTTCAGTATAAAAAAAGCAGATACGATAATTGCGGTTGAGGTGATTGAAGAAAGATGTCATCATCTATTGAGCCCCCCATTCTCTGGACGAGCAGCATGTGACAGAGGGATTGAGCATGGAAACCAGCCTGCTCTGAGGACCGAGATGATTTCATTTTTGTTTGTAGGTTCCGCATCTTACAGTGCCATTTCAATCACAAAAGGTGAAACTTCAACGGATGCAATAAAGTTGATAAACCGTTCTTCACAGATGAGGAGCTTATTGTTAAAGTCTTTGTCTGCTAGATTGAAAGACTGAAGACCACCTGCAAGTTCTTCTATGATGAGGTGTATCTTACTTAAATGATCATTATTTGTGGCAAGATCGGCTGATGTCCTTAATAGATCCTCGAAAACCAATCAGCCGTCAATATATTGATTAAACCAAAGCAGAATTGGCAGAATGTTTACATGCTACGAGGTCGGAGCTCATTAGCCAAAAAAGAAGAAAGGTTCAGTCGAAATGTTGAAATGGCAAGTACAAGGAGGGCAGACGAGAAGAGGGGGGGGGGCATTTCCTTGATAAATATCGATAAAGGTTCCAGGCTGCTTTCGTATAGCTGACCCACTGCGAACTTCGCTCTTTCGATCGCATTAAAGCAATATAACCCAACACATGGATCGCACTGATGCTAGGTATTAACGCAGGGCATAGCAGATGATTTTGTGCGGCATGCGGCCAAACACCTTTCCTGGCAATGATTCTCACGGTGTTTCTGCTTAGATAACCGCGGAGTATGTGTTCCGCCAGAACCTCTTCAGTTCCCAGTTCTGAAGTTGGCACGGGATGACAACCAAATTTGAATATGCTGCCAAACGGCTCCTCTTTTTCCATATTCGAACAATTGTTTGCTTTCTTGACTTTTATACGAGCTCTTCATTTTCCGAGGTTCAGCGGCTATGTGGTCAGGTTCTGTTACTTACCCCGTTTGATTGTTTCCTCGACTTCTGTGCTGCCAACAGGTGTTATTCGAAATAACGACAGTGCTTTCGGAAGTGGTGCGTTAACAACTCTTCCGTTGAAATCTGTTTTCGCACAACATCCTGTGTGCGTTGGCGTAGGTTCTTCACAAGTCAATACAGATTTTTTTCGCTGCCAGAATATCAAATTTACATCATAATTTTTGTAGTGGACTACTTAAGCAGCAGCGATTCCTTTCTGTGCTTCGCGTTAGCGTTTTTTTCATGAACCTTTATTTGGATGTCGTTATTTCAAAGCCAAGTTTCTCGGTTGATGGATCCTTTACCGGCTTTGGCAATGCTAGTGGCTGCATAAACGGCTTTGTGGATCATATTCCCCATTGACTCCACGATTGATCGAGAACATTTCTTTTTCTATCTCATAAAATCATCACCACATAATTCGTGTACTCTTCGTTCGTGTTGCTTCAACGATGTTGCAATTTGCATAAGGATCATCATCATTATTGGGAACGACTTTGCGGCTACTCATCTTTATATTTCCCATATGAAATATAGGAAAATGTGACAGTTGTTTAATTAATAATGAATTGATAAGATGGCGAGTATCGACGAAAGCGAAAATACCCTTGCTGCGTGTTCAGAAGCCTTCACCACTGTGATATCTGTTACCGTTTGCCTTTTCACTGACATGACCAATAGGATCACCCGCAACGACGATATAACATAATCAAGGGTTCATGCAAGTTTGTTCCTCATACCAGTAAGGTTATTAAAGACACGAGTTTATGAAACTTTGGCTAATTTATTTACCCCTTGAATTCATCCATGGGCATTTCTTCACAAGACCGGGCTTAACATAAAAGCAGGAACTGTATTCCGGGAACTAACCATCCTCTCTTCATTGGGAGAACCGAGGATGTAATGCACCGATGAAGATGGTGTTTAGTTCGGGGGCGGTAAGAACTTTTAATCAATTTATGGTTAACTTCCAAATGGCTTAATGACAACCGCAAACGGACAGCAGATGATAGTTGCTTATGACTACAAAGGCCAATGACGGCTACCACAAGGAATCGAACTCAATTTTTTAGAGGAAAAATGTATGACTTTGTATGTAGGAATTTTATCAAAAATGCATTTGT
This sequence comes from Hermetia illucens, assembly GCF_905115235.1. NCBI lineage: Eukaryota > Metazoa > Arthropoda > Insecta > Diptera > Stratiomyidae > Hermetia > Hermetia illucens. Next base: position 83,967,126 of record NC_051849.1, on the reverse strand, counting down.
GTTTTGTGAGCAAAGGTGTCGCAGTGGCGGAAATTGTAAATGCCCACAAATCATACATCTTTCCCGCAAGCTAATATGCTATCTTTTCAAATGTTATAGATTGAAAGTTTGGTTAACGATTTTCGGAACAAGTGAATGGATGTCCTCCCACACGGATTTGGCACATGAACCTTCTTTTCTTGTTCGATTCTACTTAGCGCGCCTTTTTGTGGCAAGGGATTGAAAATTGAATATAGGTGGTCCACTGGCTGGCTGTTTTAGGGTAATAATTGCAGCACCATCGGTTGACACCTGCAATTTGGGAAAAAAGTTTATATCGTTCTGGAACTCTTTCTTTCCCCAGTTTCTGTCCCAGTTTTTTCGAGCACGAAGCAAAGTTCAAAGTCTTGTTCCGGTATTGACAATGGGAATTATTCATTGTGCTTGGAAAACAACTACTAACTACCGTGTAAGTTTGGTTGTACCTCCTTTATTTATCGTGTCTGATTAATTAGCTCGGAAATTATAGGCGCCATCAGAAAGTGGTGCTATAAAAATTCTATCTATCTCCACAGAATTAATTCGGTTTGAAGCTTGCAAATAGCTTGAACCCCCGCAATACAAATATGTACTTGTGAAAGCTCAAACTAAGGTAACTCAAAGCAGTCTAAATATTGGATCCTCAGAGATTAGATTTTCGTCTGCTGCTTGTAGTCCAGCCTAAAATTAATAAACAAGGAGTAGCTTTTTTGTTTTAAACGTGTAAACGTAACTTCCGCGGTCAGGGCTTGCATCAGGTCAGTTGTGTTTCGACTAACGGATAACGTAAAAACAATCAGATAGGCTACAATCAGCAGTATATTTAGGAGTTGTCTTCTGTACATCAGTCTTGAAAGTGATACCTCCGGAACTTCTCGTAAGGTTGGAGAGTTCCAAGATCAAGATCGACCGCTTATTTGATCCACTTGTCGTTGCATCGTCGCCATCAAAAATGCAGTTTTTTTTCGGGATCGACAACGTATTTTTCGCAGAATAATTCATCGTTGCACCTACAGTTATTGCTGATCTGGTATTTCCACTCATACGAAAATACTGGGAATCCAATATCTTTCCCAAAGAATGGAAGCAGGCGGTGGTTGTTGAGATTTCAAAGGTAGGTTTCCATTATGAGTTGGACAATTGGAGCGTTATCTAAAGTAGTAAGCTGGTTACCGCTCCGGAAGCTCTTACATTAACCACATAACAACAACACTATGTATTTTGGAACAGTCCATGAAGTTCACTTCATATGCTTTTCATCGACTTCTAGAAAGCTTTCGACAGCATGAACTGGGAGTGTATCTGGAGTGCTCTGCGCAGCAAGTGCATTTCAGAATAATAGCTATTATCAGCTTAACATATAATAGCGCAAAATATCACGTCGTACATCGATGTAAAATCCCAGAGGGATCTGGGATCCGTCACAATTGCACCTTCCCACTCATATTATTTCTTTTTGTTATGGGTGACAATTTTCATTCTGCCTTGTCCAGAGGAAGTAGACAAGTTCAATGGTGTATGATATCATTAGTCAAATACCTCACCAACTCTGATGAAATCTGTTTGCCCTTTCACCGAGTCATGGATCTTGGCCAAATAGGTATGGATTTAGAAAGAGAAGCAAGTAGAGTTGAACAAAACCAAAGTTCGCAGTCTGGGAGATCGGCATACTATCCATATCTGTATAAAGAGATAGAGCATCGACGGTGGTGCCGAACTGGATGTCGTTTGATGTATTAGTAGCGCTAAACCCGCGTTCGCTGCCTTATCTAAAATCTGGGAATGCAGTTATCTCAAGACCAAGATCAAGTGGAGATTATTCTGTCTTAACGTTTTTTTTCTGTAGTGCTATGGTGAGCATCTTCTGGAAAGTCACGCTCCCCCCACGTTACTCAAGAACTCCACTATTTCATCATCACAATACTATTTCGAATAAAGGAATTCCACGATTCCAAAGCCAGCGTACAAGTCAATCAGAAGGCGGAAGTTGGAATGCATATGTCACACATTAAGGAGAAGGAGCTACGACATGTAGTGGAACCTACTCTCCTAAGATGCCCAAAGAGTCGGTAGTCCCAAGAGCACTTGACGCAGAACAGTAGAGAAAGTCCTAGAAAGAGTTGAAGTGCATTTCGGCAGACCGCGTACGATGGTACGTAAGTATGGTTCACAAAATATGCTCCACCAAAGGGTGATAGCAACCATATATGAGAATGTATGTATAATCTCTGTCTGAACTCGGTTTAACAGTAAACCCTTGTCAACTAAAATAGCTTGGCTTTGAGCTCACCTGGAAAAGTGTCAAATACGTCCAAATCCTAGATAATATAGTTGCACAAAAAGTAGTAATAGTGTAAGATAGATGCAGATGATCTAAATGCAATTAGGTATTGAATTGAGAACTTCGGTTACCATCAGGAATCAGGATGATGATTCCATGTCATTATCACACACTACACATGCGAGTAAACGAACTAAAAATAGTTAGGGAGAATTGTCAGAGCAGGTTTCATGTTAATGTGGTCAAGCTTGCCTGTCTAGATTAAAGATGACTTGCCTAGATAAGGTAGTCGCAACAGTATGTACAATACGATAATCAATCGCAGTAATAATGAGCAAATACAATACAATAATTAGTAATTCCTTATCTTACAAGCAAAAAGCCCACCTGATGACATATTAAGCTATCAATTTTGTAAGAATAAAGCAACTATGAAAACATGTACAGTCGAACCTGGATATAAGGAACTTGGATATAAGGAAAACTTCTTTAAATGGAACATTTTTTCGTGCACCTTCAATTTTCAAAGAAAAAATAACATTTTTCAATTTTTCGAACTTCTATATATGGAATAGAAAACCTCTTTATAAGGAATTCATTTTTTTTCCGGAGCCTCTATAAATGGAAATTTTTATGTTATTCAGTTGTCATGACCTCTATATATGGAATTTTCCCCTGAACGACAAAAAGGGAAGGTCTTTTTTTTTTCTTAGAATCGTGCAATTTTCTATTGTGACACGTTTTGAAATTTTTTGTTTATTCAAAGTTTAATTTGAAACTCGGTGATAGTGGTGACGATTCTTTCACTTGCAAATTAAACCTTTTACTGTTCCTTTGCCGCTATAACTTTTGTTTCTTTTAATAATAAAAGGCTGTCATGTCCGAAAACAAGAGAAAAAATTTAAGTTTAAGTGAGAAATTGAAATTGATAAAGGAGTTTGAAAACGGAAAAACTCGGAATGCAATATCCGCGGAATATTTCGTGCCGCTGTCGACATTGTGTCGTATTTTAAAAGAAAGCGACAAAATCAAACAAGAGTGTTCTGAAGGACATGGCAAAATAAAAAGAAATCGTAATTCGGAATATCCGAATCTGGAACAGTGTTTAGTGGAGTGGTTGAAACAGTGCCAAAGCAAGAATGTACCTGTAAATGGACCGATTTTGAAAGAAAAAGCTGAAGAATTTGCTAGGAAGTTGACGATTGGAGGTTTTTGCGCCAGCAACGGTTGGTTGGATGGCTTTAAAAAAAGAAATGATCTTATTTTTAAAAAAATTTCTGGTGAAAGTGGTGCTGTAGACATCAACGCATGTAGCCAGTGGATAAACGATCTTCCCGCTTTGCTGGGAGATTATTCTCCTAACGACATTTTCAATGCAGACGAAACAGGGCTCTTTTTTAAATGCTTGCCAGATAAGACCTTTACCTTTAAGGGAATTTCGTGTCATGGTGGGAAGTACAGCAAGGAACGTGTCACTATTCTTTTATGTGCGAACATGACTGGCACTGAGAAATTACCCGTTTTTCTTATCGGCAAGTCAAGGAAACCCAGATGTTTTGCAGGTGAGTAAAAGATTCTTCGTTCGCTGTTACTGTATAAATGACATTAACAGAATAAAGGTTATGAGTCGATAGTTAAAATACTATAGATTTTTTTCTGTTTTAGGCGTGATAACTCTTCCTGTTGAATACAAAAACAATAGCAAAGCATGGATGACTGCAGCACTTTTTTCGGAATGGCTTAAGAAAATCGATATTCAGATGCGCCTCGAAAATAGGAAAATTTTACTTTTTATCGATAATTGTACTGCCCATTACAGCTCAGATGAACTACAACACATAAAAGTTGTCTACCTACCTCCAAACTCCACCAGCAAGCTGCAGCCCCTAGATCAGGGAGTGATTCAAAATTTTAAAATTAATTATCGTCGGGAGGTTGTTCGCCATATTTTAACAAATCTCGAAAGCAACGGTAGCTTGGAAATAAACGTTCTCATCGCAATGAGATTTGTGAAAAAAGCATGGTTATCTGTAACCCAGACCACTATAGCTAACTGTTTTAGGAAAGCAGGGTTCAGGATAAATGGTTTACAAGAGCCCCAATATTCCGAATGGGACTCTTCACATGAGGAGTTACGGCCTTCATTCCAAGAGTGGTCTGAATTAACTTCCAATGCCGGTGAGAGGGTACCTAGCTTCGAAGATTATGTAAACGTCGATGAAAATATCGAGGTTACAGGAGAGCAAACAGTCGACGACATTGTGAGCACCCTCCAAATGTGTGACACCAATGAAAACGATAGTGATGAAGATCACGGCGATACTCTTGAAATAAAACTTGTAAAGAAGAGGGAAGCGTTAGAGGCACTGCATACTTTAACAAAATTTTTTGAACAGCGTGAAACCGAACCAAAGATATTCGAAAATATTATCGCTCTTGAAAGAAACGTTGAAAATGTGGTCACTGATAAACAAACAAAAATATTTGATTTTTTCAAAACTTAATATCTATGAGATAGACACTCATTCCATTTATGTATTCGACTGATTACAGTGACGACTTATGAAATAAAGAATCTTTGATATTGATATACTCTTTTTAATTTTATTTATCATGCGGATTATTTATTTGTATTTAAATGAAAACTCAAAGTTGCTGTAATACTAAATACACCAGGTGATTTTAAAAACCTGGATAAAAGGAATTTTTTGCTGAAAGCCTCTGTATAAGGAAAACTGGATAAATGGAAAACTTGTTTATAAGGAATTTAAGTGAGTTTCCCTTGCAATTCCTTATATCCAGGTTCGACTGTATTAAGGAAATTATTCAAAATCTTGCCATACAGGGTTAAAATTTCGCTTTGCGAAATAAAACTGTAATATGGGTCTGCGTCGATATATTCACCACAATGATGTAGACACGTACTACATCATTCATCTACCTTTCACTATACGTCCTTGTCAATATCGTCATTAGACGGATGTAAAGGATATTGACATCTACATGGATACGTTGCAGAAATTTAATTAGATCCTTTCGGGAGGGTAATTCTTCACCTTAACATGGTTAAGCTCTGGTCGCAAATATCATCAACTTCAATATTCATGCTCTAATTGCTATGTGGAATGACTAAGGGATAAGATGAAGTACACAACCTAAGTAAGTAAAATGCGAGTGGAAAGGGAGTAGTGGACCAGCTCGCACCCTAGTCGAGTGATGTGTAAATATCTCTTCATCAAATTTTAGCACTGAGGATTGTCCATAGAAGGAAAATGCACGCCTCAGCAACTAAAGCATCCCGTCATTAAACCTGAGCTGAGTAAGTCGTTGGAAATAAGGTAAACTTTTAGATAAGGATTTCATCAGATGTAGAATGAGACTAAGTAAGTAGAGATTTGGTGAAAATGAATTCAGACCATTTTTAACTAATGGAGCATTTTATATGTACGAGGACATATTAAAAATTTTTGCAATTTCTGGTAGACATGGTTTTTAAATGTTATTTGAAAAATAGAAGTTGTGTCCTTTTCGGCTAAAAGTATTTTATCGTCTGAAATCATCTGTGGTTGTAATAAGTTGTGTGGAGCACAGTTGAAGGGAGTTGATGATTCTGCTGGAGGACACTTTTGAAAACTATTTTTTCGCATACCGGACACCGGATTTAACCACTACTGACTACTTTTCACGATATTTGGAAGGACATGTTTATGTGAATAAATCAACAATCATTTCACACTATACTGTTTCTAATAGAACCCAAGCCGTGACCACCAAAATTTTGCAAAAGGTTATGGAAAATGCTGCCTCTTGCGGGATATCATTTTCTTGTACCTAAGACATAAATATTATCCACCAGTACAACATCTTTAAAGATTGTTGCATTTGATTTGGTGCTTAATTTAAAAAGTTATAAAGAATTCATTTGGCGCCGCTCTGTAGTTTGCTCATGCCCTGCCGAAGTTGTTGTTTTCAGTCAGCAATGCTGATCTTTTAGAACCTGTTTTAAGGTTTTGTGCGAAGAAAACGATTTATTGAAATCGATTTAATGTCTGTCTGTCACATTTGATTTACCTAGAAACGGCTAGACTTACGTGACGCCATTTGCTGTTGAGTTGAAGCCTGCCTTGCACTGCGGTTAATTGCCCAGAGAAAGCATGCTTCTCCACTACATCGCAAGTCTCCGTTGGTGGAGTAGCAATGTAAAATTATGATTTCTAGCCTGGATTGGAATCGTCTAGTTAGAAGTCTGTCAGAAACTGGCTCCCAGGTCAAGAGAGTGCGTCTTGCGTCAGAAGCAAGCTGACACCGAATTTGCGTCTACTATCATTTGGCTTTGTAGAGTACAAAAGTATATTGCCGCAAGAGTAAGAGGAGTACTTTCCAGAGTCCTACCATTTTACTTGGCTTAGGCTCAGAATGCCCAGTTAATATAGCTGGATTTCCCGCTCAAGTTGGAGAAAGAGAGCATTCCGAGGACCCTCGTTGCTGTTGAGGAGTGTGCGCACATTGTAGAAACTAATTAGAGTCGGTTTTTGACAGCTAAAGGTCGTTCCTGTCAGGTCAGTTCCCCCCAGTCTATGACTTTCCTGGCCCCATTCTCCAACACACAGTATCAACACTGTTTGATGATGAGAACACAACAGGCTAGAAAATTTCAAACAAAACTCCTTTTAAGATTACATTCATGAAATCGGGCGCTAGGCTGTCATAGCGAAGGTAGCGCTTCAATTCTCACTGGTGGCTGAGGGGTTTGTAATCGTGACCGGATATCGGATACCAGTCGGCTCAGCTGTAAATGAGTGCCTAAGTCAAATCAAGGTAATAATTTCGAACGAGCGGAATGCTGACCACATTACCTACTACAGTGTACTGAAGTGTACCATTACGGCCTTGAATGAAGTACTCTAACATACCTCAAGGCCCTGATCTACTTGGATTGTTGCGCCAACGATTATTATTATATCCGAGTTGTCCCAATCTCAACAGATGCCAAATTTTACCTAATAGGAGCACTAAGTGCCAAGCATTTAGGTTCGGCCGATCCTACCTGCTTAAATTATAAAGAGGCCCAGGTGGTAGTGGCCGGTGGTAGGTCAATGGGAGAACCCATCGGGAATTCCACGCAACATCGAGCAAGTATGTAGACTGGTATATTTCTGCATAGTTTGAAGTTCCAGGACATCAAGGAAAGCGGTGAGGGATTTAGGTACAATACCTTTAGCTAAAAATATTATTGGAACTACAACCACCCGCTCGAAACGCCAGTGGCTCATCCTCTTCTCCACGTATTTTCGTATGTTGCTATTATGGGTGTTAGCAGCATTAATAATATACACCTAGCGACCCGTCTTGTCAGCTAACAGTACGTTAGGTTTATTGTGTAGAATATGGCCGTCAGTCGGAACTTGCCGATCCCAATACATATCGAATGAAAAACTATCAAGTACTGCTTGCGCTCATATTGGTAAACCGGATATGTTCCCGTCATCAGCCCATGCATATGTAAACGGTTTTGATGGACCACCTTGCATACAGCATTATGCCAGGTGATGTATTGCACCGGTGCCATAACAGTGCATCCATAAATGAGATGATCCGACGTCTCTAACGCCGAACCACACATTCTGCACTGGTCGTTCTCCACCCGTTCTTTCATGATGAGCTTTTTATAAGCTCAGGTGGCGACCACGCCATCCTGAATGGCACACATGAATCTCTCCGTCTCAGGAAAGAGCTCCCAAGCACACAGCCATCTGTTCAACAACTGTAAATCGACAAATGGTTGCCAAAGACAACTTACGTGTTTACCGTGCATTGCCTTCGACTTCCATTCATCGATCCGCTCTTGGTCCGACTAACCCCACTCAGAGGATTGAAAGATCGATCCTTCAAGTTAAGTGGAGTCAGCCCATAATCTGCCTTACAGACAGTTGCATGCAAGCAGCTCGTCTGCTCTTTGCTGTAAAAATAAGCGCGGAGGGAGTCGACTTGGCGATGATGTTGTGCCGAAACGTCAACGACGCCCCTACCTCTAATGTCACGAGGCAGGTTCATCCACTTCACGGTTGAGTTTGGATGTTGCATTCAGAATTTCGAAATAGTTGTCCGTATTCGCAGCTGGACGGTGATCGGCCACGGAAATATTCCATATGTATAAGCCAGTGAAGGGATAACAAATATATTCAGTGCGCTTATTTTATTCTTCCTCGAGAGATGCGATTTTAGTACCAGCTTTACACGTCGCAGGAATTCAGACAGCAGAGTATCCTTCAGATCACCAACTCGAGATTTGACACCTGTCTAATCCAAACTCCGTCCGAATATCAAGGCTGAACATGTCTGCTATTCACGCAGTCTGCAGTCATGCAAACCCAAAGGGGGCTAAACCAATCCCCTTGGAAGATGTCCCTCCGTATATGGATCAGCTCTGAAGTGTTATCGCCCTCAGATGTAAGGTGGTGATAAGGTGGTATGCCACCCTTCCATGGCCGCCGCCAAAAACTTTATTAGTTTCGGATCAATGCGATACAGATGTAGGACATCGATTAGCCATTATTATTATTATTAATGAAACATACAAACACTTGAGACCGAAGACCCTGCATCTTTGCATTCACCATAATATTGACCTAATCCAAGGATTAATTGATTAAGAGGATCTTTGAATTTGTCACTGAAATGACTTGAAAAGGATATTTTCCCCACATTTTGTTCAGAACAGACAAATATTGATTTCATGATACGTGAGGGTTTTGTAGTTTAAATAAAGCTTTGTGCTGTCTACATGAAAGCTCTGCCAAGTGGATTATTTGAATCTGTTTCGAAGGTTATCCCAATAGCCTTGATGCAAGGAAAAGACTGCCAAATTGTTTGTTTGCTTCAATTTAGACTGTGTTGATCATCCTCAGTGAAAATGACTATATTTACTCTAAGCTTCCTCGTGCCCATATCCGATGAAGTTTAAAAAAATTGGCTTATGAAAAATAAGCACCTTCCTTTATGTTGCAGTCCATTAGGACCTCTCGAAACGAATGTAAGCTTTCAGTATTAAATTAAGATAAGACATTCTGTCTGGATGTTCTTTTTTTTATAAAAAGACTTGCCAAGCTTCTGCCTTAAACGCTAATTTTAAATGCGACTCTCTCTGCAGCATCCCTATTCAGGTTAAGGAGTCTTATTATACATACAAAAGTTGAAGTAGAATTATGCGACGAAGCAAATTTTGAAATAATACAAAACGAAAGTTTTTCATGACAGCTTTAATCGGGGAGACATTGTTCAAATGAAATGGTAACGATGGATTTTCAGTACTCACTAGCTAATCATTGAATGCACATGGACTAAAAAAGAATGAAGAAATAATGAAATGAAAGAGGCAGAACTGATTTGAAAGTGAATCTGGATTCGATCGCTTGCAGATTCACATCGATATTCTACTTTAATTTGCTTTTAAGCTTGAACCAGGACCAGCACTTATCAATTCTCCTGACATATGTATTAAGACAATTCTTTCTTGCCTTGGTCATTATATATCTCTAACAATAATTCAAACTTGAGATTTGGAAAATCACGGTAGTTTGGTGGAATGCAGCAAAATGTTACCTATTACCAGGGCGTTCAAATATGAATGTCTCCTATAAGGCACCACATGGTTATCTTACATACACAATGATTTAAGGGGATCATCCCAGGTGTCGGATCCGAAGAATCGATTTTCTCTGGCGTCAATTGTCTCCAAATATAAAGTAAAATAATTAAATTAAATTGAATAAATAATTTCGGTATTCTGACAAATAAACTGTTGAATGGCAGGTTTATATTGATCGAATTTACGGGTCCGAACAACGTTTGAATGACTTCGCTACAAGAGCGTGAAGACTTTACATGTGTTTTTTGAAGAAACCGAAGGTTCATAGACCAGATATAGCAGATTAGTGGTCAGTTAAGATTTTATGGTTAGTAGTCACATTCTAATTTTTAAATACGTTTTTCTCGAAACTCAAATTAAAATTCGGGTGCCACCATAGCCCAAACTCTATCCAACTAAATTGTTTGGAATGTTTACGACTTATTCACAACTAGGAAAATTGCAATTGATTGTGCTGTTTTTTTATGCATTAAGGAAGCCTTGAAAAACACCAAAATTTAAGTGATTAAGTCTGCACGTTAAAATGCCGTTTTCTCTGAGATGAACACAGCGTCCTCTAGCATGCAGCTGGAAAATACCATTTTTAGAGAAAGGTTTATAAGTTTCTATGTATTTTTATAATGAACTATGAAATCCAGCTGTTACGCATGCTCAAGATATTTATAAATATATGGTGAAAAACTGGCATTGCATCTTTATCCAGTTTTTCACTAAAATTCCTGAATAAAGTGAAAAAAATATCGCCTTCACGTGAGATGCCCCCTTTGAAGGATTATTTGATGTCCAAGATACTATCTTTGTTGATCGAAGTCCAACTCTAAGCCAGTCAGGATCATGTGGGGGTCGTTTTGGGCACTTCAATCCCTCACATGCCACTTTATAAGATTTCACATCTCATTTAACCGGTACCGGTAGATGAAATAATAAACATGGAATATAGGGCGAAGCTATTGCGAAACAACATAATTCAGAAACAAGTCGAAATACCGGAAACAGGACACTTCGGGTATGAAGGTCTCGTGTTTGTCTTGTGAGAGAAACTTCATATGCACGTTTTTCCACTCGTACACTACTGAAAATTCCCAATATTCCTTAATATATCTCCAAACTCTAACTTCGTCCTTCATATGGATTCACTTTAGATGATGATGACACATCTCCTTAGAGTGCAATAAATGCACGTAAAGTGCAAAATTTTTACCTTTTAAAATTTTATTAATACTGGTTAGATTTCCTTCAAACTTTTCAAAATCATGTCTAATATTATCGCCTATACTTCTAGAAATAACTCAAGACTCCTTCGTTACACCCAGTAGCAGAAGCAAGATCATTTTCGAGATGTTAATTGAGTCCTTTTCTGCTCCTTTCTTTCGCATATAAGGAAAGCCCCCCTTAAACCCAACAAAAAATGCTGTAACTCATTACATATGTAGCGGCCCAGATACACTATATTCTCATCAAACTTCGTGACGATAGCTCCAGCTGTGTCGGAGCAAACCTCGTGAGACAGACGAGCAGATAGACATTGAATCGATTTTAATAACATAGGGTTTCTTTTCACAAAAGAACCTTCAATGTACCTGTTAGTGAAGACAAGACGAAGAGGGCGTCCTTAAATCAAAGGCTTATCCCTGCATAATCTTGTTTCAATCTTGTATAAAACTATGTAAACTAAAACTATAAATCTACACAATCAAACATATAAAAAGAGAAGGCTAACATAAAATATACAGAAAGTATCAATTAACTCCATCACAGCTGGTTCCAAGCCCGGTTGTGAAAGCAGAAGGCGTGGATAGCTTCTGTATGAGCTGTAGGCCACTGCAGAGTCTTAGGGGGGAGCGTGGCTGTTACATACAGCTTAAACCAGCAACTGATTACTTGGTACACTGACGGATCCTTCACAGCAGAGGGAGCGGGTGCCGGTGCCATTGGTCCAAGGAAAATGTACTTTGAGCCAGTGGGCAGATACACTAGCATATTCCAGGCGGAAATATATGCCATAGACAAATGTGCCTCCTTTAATCCGCAAAGGAACTACAGAAGGCAAAACATAGCTATTCTCACCGATAGCCAAGCAGCGATTAAGGCACTTAGGTCCAACCAGGTGAACTCTAAACTGGTATGGGAATGCCTTGAGAGACTGAATACACTCGGCTCGTCCAACAAGGTCTGGATACTTTGGGTTCCAGGCCATGCTGGGTTGGAAGGCAACGAGGCAGCGGACGAACTAGCCAAGAAGGGAGCAGGGACGCCTTTACACGGACCAGAACCCTTCTGTGAAATCGGAAACGGTTTCATGGCTATGAATCTAAGAAATGGAGATGAACGGTTGAGGGAACTATACTGGGCGGGCCTGCCCGGGATGGAGTAGCCCAGGGTGCTTATTGGGGGATACGAACCCATGCGCACAAACTGAACTGAACTATCACCTAGGGAAGCTAGGGATATCTACGAACACTGCCTGCAGATTTTGTGAGGAGGAGGACGAAACCTCTATACACGTCCTGGGACAGTGTCCGGCACTTGTGTAAAGTAGGTCGATATATCTGGGAGAACATTTAATACCAGATGCAAAGCTGAAAGATCTGGAAGTGGGGAACATACTAAAGTTCCTAACGATTATAGGCCAGTAAAAGGGGCACAATAGTTCTTCAAAGACGCGGTGCGACTTTCCCTTAACAGAATAATAATGATAATCATCAAACTGGGCAAGATTATAATTAATTTCACTATGTTCGCTCCAACCACTCCGAAGAGCCAGTGTATTCACCGACCCTTTCCTGACCATTCTTAAAACTCTTATCATCTTTTTACATATTTCTGCCTGAAATTGAGGATCTACGATAAAGGAGAGGTTGACTTCGCATAATATATGTTCGTTATCTCACCTGCCAAGATGTCGATCGACATCATTTCCGGGATATAAGGCAGTCCTGAAGATAAAGCATACCCTTAAGGCGACCTTTCTGTACACCGCATTCTGTTTATGAGCATTAAATGAGGTCAGCAATATCTTTCCCCAAACTGGGGTCGAATACAGTGAGCTCACTACCCTGGGGAAGTATATTATGGCTCTCCTACGTTCGGCATCATTCTTGCCAGAGCCATACTTGCAGTGGATATTTTGTGGCATACAGACTGCACGTGTGGCTTATAACTTGGCTTCAAGCCTATCAGCAGCTCGAACATGGTAATTGGTAGAGTTACCGTCACATTCAGAGGTCGCTAGAAACTGTGAGTATACTCCTCGTGTTGGGGAAAACCTCTGCATGATTTCTAATAAGAGGGAAGGACACGTTATCTGCAGAGATAAACGGCCTCCCAATTGTCTTATCACCATTCTATTCACGATCCCCAGGTTTTGTTTCCGCGTCCCCGTTCCTTAAAGCGTTCCCTCTTGCTTTGTTGGATGGTTAGCTTGAGGAATTTAATGGTTTTCTTATAGGAACGCTGTTTTCGCGCTTGATCGATTCTACCAAGTGCCCTCTGAGTCGTTCTTCAGTCTGCTTTATTCAATTGGTTGGCCTGCTCACCCAAAGTTTTTGAAAAGCAGCCTGAAATCTTCCCCGACTGGGAGCATGTTGGTGCTCTGCTTCGAGGCTCCATCCATAGTCGAAAGAAAATTGCTTGGTGACCGGTATGGGTGTAGCCAGTGATGCACCAGGGCTGAAAAATATCAGGTGGTTGACAAGTGAAAAAAAGAAATTACGGCACTGCCACTATATAGTGTCTAGGTCTCAAAATACCCCTCACAAGGTATCTTTTTAAATAAAATTAATAATCCATTCTAGAATAATAAAATGGCAAAAATAGACTATAATATAGAGTATAATATCACCAAGTTTGGTGGGAATCGTACTATTCGCAACAAAGTTATAATAAGTCAAAGTCGTATCTTTTGTGTAAATTTATTACATTCTAATAATGAATGCTGATATTTATAAACGAGTTAAATAAATACTGAAATATTCTTACATAAGAAATACAAAAACCCTTCATTCCTGATCATCCTGATCATTCATTTATTCATTCCTCCACGATTCCAGCTGATGGTTTTCAACTTCTTAAGATTTTGTGTAAAATAAAACCTTATTCAAATCGGTTTGTTGTCCATCTGTCTGTCTGTCCGTCACCCGCATTTTTCTTAGAGGCGGTCTTAGCGATTCACACCAGTTTGGTGGTACTATGAATGCTCACGCATACAGTGAGTTATATAATTCTACATCAAATTTAAGGGGAGTCCCCCTACATGCAAAAGGGGGGTGAAAATTTATTCTTCATCAAATATAGTCATTTATCAAATAAAAGGTCTCGGTTAGTATTTTTCGAAGTCGGTCTTAGTTTTGATATTTGTTGGAAAGGGGAGTGCTGGAGGTCGAAAGTGATCATTTCTGTAACGGACCCATTCTCATAAACTACCCAACCGAAATATCTGAAAAAACTCAAGAAGTTGTCACTATATAGTACTTAGGCTCCGAAATACCCTCCATACCGATATCTGTGCAAGTCAAGTTAATAATATAATCATAATATTACTATTAATTACTATAATTTTTAGTAATTGGCTGCAAAACGCCACTTAAGTTCATTCTGGCACTACGACATAGAGCATAATCCTTCCAAGTTTGATGGAAATCCCACTGTTACTAAGAAAGCGACAATAGGTTTAAGTCGCCGTTTCCTTACAAATTCAAGACTTTGAATGTCAATATCACCTGAATGTGGGTACTCTCACATAGTCTGCGCTTATATTATGTGCTACGTACTAATGGGACAAATGCACACTTAAATGTCTTTATAAAAAAAAACACAAAACCTTCCATACCTAAAGCGCCCTGCTTCCGGTTTCTCGACTTGTTTTTCTTTCTTTACGAACTACATTATTTTCTCCATATTATTTTGTTAGAGGTTTTGGGTCCCATAATTAAACTTGCTTTAATTTGAAGACCCCTTCTCCCCTCCTTCTTACTCGTCCACTGGTCGTGTATTCCAAGTTACCTTTGGGTGCGTTTCACTCAGTATGCAAGCTCGTACCGGCAGAACACTTGAATGGAACTGCACTGAGATGATGACCGACCTGAATGGTCAACTTCACCTCTTTTTCTTATGTTTCTGAGATAGCTCAGCACTCAAGATCAGCCATGGCCATCCTGAATGGTTACTTTGTCCAGCCTTCCTACTAAAACAAGTGACTGCATTCTGTATGTTCTCGTCTTCTCCAATCCAATCTTAATTCAAAGTAGGAATTGTTCTAAATGTTGGTTTTATTTAGATTTAGGCTTGATATGGAGAAACTAGTAATTTGCGAAAAATTTATGTTGTGAGAAGTCATTGTGCGTTAGAGTTTCGACTGGTATTTCTTTTGGCTCCCAATCGTTAGCTAAGATAAACTATTGTCAGTTGCTACGTGTTTATTATATTATCAAATTTGCAGCTCAGGACAACATATTACCTCTAAAAAGTGACACAAATTTCAAAGCATTACACTTTCGCAATTTTGGCTACCGATTCATATGTCCCTTTTACATGGTCAAGAAAACAATATCTGAAACCAATTCTCATATTATTACTACCACGGATTATATCACCGGCTTTTCGGCAAAATGTGTACAAAAGCCTTCTAAGTTCCTTGCGAAACTTGCTTTAATTTGAATCTATGGGAAATATAACCTAAAGTGCAAATCTTAAATTTGAAAATCGCCGAGACCATTATATTACGTCAACAATTTAAATGGAATCATCATGAAATGCCGAAAATTTCGCTTTCTGTGACAACCTCCCATATGCCTTTCACACTTCACTTTCACTTCATTTCATTAATACAGCCACTAAGTCTTCCTTGAACTTCTGCCAATGACGGAAAAATCTTCAAAATCTCTTGAAACATATCGAAAAGAAAATGCAGGGGAAGCTTTGAATACTTGAGAGACTGTATCTTAAAATTCAAACATATGTGAGCATGACAGGAAGAAAATGAAAACATATTACATAACATGTTTGAGATTATGTCAATCAGAAATCGCATCAGGAAAAAGACAGGATCGTACGCTCTTCATATTCATCAAACGCAAATTGAATCTCGCACACGAATACAACACACACAAATGTGAGTATGATAATATCCTTCGTTGGGTACGTATTCCTTCCATATTTTAAAATTCAAAATCTAGATGAAGGACTGAGGCGGAATAGATGCTGCTCATGTCGAGTGAAGTTTTCATTATGCAAATTTTTTATACTCAATATTGAATAATTTGGGCGAAAAGCTTCTCGGAAGCTGAGATAAACTCACTCTTTTATTTAATAAAGTATCTCCTACACGCGCACTTGGTGCGGCAAGTGGATAGAAAAAAACTGCAGGAAACAGCTCTTACGGCAGGCATTAAATATGAACATTTTAAGATATAAATTTCCGGAAAATTCAATGAGGATCTTCTATGCAGAAGATGCGGAATAAAATGATGATGCATATTATTTCTGCAATCTTTTCCATTTCTGGATGGTTTGAGATAGCACCTTATTTTTGAAATGTAGTTCGGAGAACGTGCTCTCATTATATTTTAATTTGTCTATTTCTGAAAAGATGGAAAAATATTGATATCTTTACGCTAGATCAAGTATGTTTGCGAAATATCTAGTAATAAATATACAAGATTCAGAAGGACTTTTCTTTGCAAACGCCGCATCAGTCCCAAGGTTTTCAAGGATGTTCAAAGCATTTTATTTACATTTTGAAATATTAAAGGTTTCTTTAGATGGCTAAAAACTTTAATTTAATTTTTATTTTGTCCATGTTATTCCAAAGCAAAGCACAGAACACTTATAATGAATTTGCTCTTGAACTTCAACGTGCCCTGTAGTAGTAAATGAGAATATTTTTTGAGGGCAGCTAGCAGATTTTGACTTTGTGCGCTGTCAATGTTCGTTACATTCCATCAGAGTATTTCTGAGAAGATCATGCAGTAAAATATAATGAACATTATACTTCTCACGTTTTATTGGGCTATTTCTTTCGAGATGTGTCTCATTCAGAAGCAAGCAGAATGGTGGGACAATGACAGGGGCTCGATCATAGCCTTAAGGATTCTATTGCCGCTTGTACCTTATTAAGCCAGCATTTAATATTTTCAAGGCAAAATGCATTATCAATGTCAACTCTTCCTGCCTTTTCTACTCTCAAACTGAATTGCATTTCTTCATAGGACACATTATCATTGAGTTCCGTGATATATGTTTAGGTGTTACCTTCTATGTTCTTCCCTTCTTTCCATTCTTCAGAAACTCACCCAGATTCCCAGGATTTTCATGTGAGTCGAAGTGGCGGCTCTACAGAGACTACAAGAGCTGCAAGGAACAGTTGCTCTTGAGTGCACTGAAAAAAGAATAGTGAATAGTGTTTTCATCCGCAGGAAGTAGAACATCATCAGATGTTATACGGTTGGGAAACTAAATGAAATGTTTCCTCCATCCCGTAAGCTACTCATCAGATTGAATGAGGGGTTGACAGTCAACGTCCCTCATAGGACCATCGAAAGACTCACCATCACCTTCAAGTTCTCGCATTAATTGGCAGCTTCTGCTTCCTTAACCAGCACCTTCTAAGATTTGCTGTGATACTGCAGCTCAATCAAGAGCATACTTGTCGGACCGCCTTCAAGTCCTAGTATAATAATAATAATAATAATCGTTGGCGCAGCAATCCATGTTGGATCAGGGCCTTGAAGTGTGTTAGAGTACTTCCTTCAAGACCGTAACGGTACACTAGGAGGCAATGTGGTCAGCATTGCGCTCGCCCGAGATTATTACCCTGACGAGTTAGCCAAAAGAAAAAAATTATTGGCAGGACAAAGTTGGTAAGTTGAGAACTTGGTATCATTGGAATGAGCTCTAAGCATCTGATGAGCATAAACCTCGAAACCTCGATACAGCTGGTGAAAGTAAAGCGCGAGTTGAGGAAACGATGGCAGGCGAGCAGCTTTCCAGACCTAGGTAGACAATTAGGCAAAGCAAGTCGATCGCTTCATGAAGCCCTCAAGGATCAACGAGAATAGAAGTTACAAAGCTATTTACAAGGTTTATCACCTACTACATTAACCGATTTTCCTTTGTGGACAAGAAGAATGAAGACACTTGCTCATTTCGATTCGCTACTGAGATCAGCAGATGACACCTGGACATGAAACGAAGCCGAAATACGGTAGGCATTTGTAAAACACATGGCAAGGCATTTTTGCCCCATTTACTGGAGATGCGAATGTTTTTAAAAATATTTAAGGTTACTCCGAAGAGAAACTTCTCGTTTTTAACCAAAAAAAGTCCTTAAAGAGCAAGTGATGCTTTAACCACATATTCAACGTAGTTATCCAATTCATAAATTACAATGATTCCTAAATATGAGAAATACCAAACGCTGGTTGCATCCTACAAAGCCTACAGATTTACGTAATAATAATAATAATCGTTGGCGCCACAGTCCAGTTGGATCAGGGCCTCGGAGTGTGTTAGAACAGTTCTTTCAATATCGTAGTAATGCTTTACAGATTGCCGTACACTGCAGGAGGGAATGTGGTTAGTATTGCGCTCGGCCATGATTCAGAGCTGAGTCGACTGGTATCGGACGTCAAGTCACGATACTAATCCCACTGCCTCCAGTGAGATTTGAACCGCGGCCTCTCTTACCACAGCTTAGTGCTCTAACTACTGAGCTATCCAGACGTGCTGTTCGAAAAACTGTTCGTTTAGACCTTATGACGCCCCTTCGGGACGTAGCCGGCGATCTGTGATACACCCCAGAAAAGAGTATTTTTGATGGCGGCTTAATGCCCAGCGATATTCTTAGGCGCGTTACTCAGTAGTGTGCTACTAATGACAAGGCGGTGGGAGTTGCAGAAAAATCACGAACCTCCCAAAATTACCGTTGAGGTCGCCAAGACAGTGTTTTGCCACCACTTGCCTAAGCAAGGTGTTGTTAGATCACGAACACGATCACAAAGTTATCTTTAGGAAGTTTCCCCTGAACGGCCTTTAATTACTCGCAGAAAGCATCCTTTTCCACAACATCGAAAGTCTCCGTTGGTGCATGATATTGCACATTTGTAATGCTCCTTAATATGAACCGAAATCCCGCAGTTAGAAGTCTCCCAGAAACCCACTTTCAGGTTAAGAGAGCGCATCTTGCGGCAGTGGTCAAAAGCAACCCGACACTGGATTCGCGTCTGCTACCACCAGAGTACAAAAGCACATTGTTGCAAGAGAAAGAGGAGCACTCCCCAGAGTCCCATCATCTTTTTTCGCTTAGGCGCAGAATGTTCAGTTTATAGCATTGGAGTTGAAGAAAGTGACCATTTTGAAAACCCTTGCTAACTCGTACGTACTGTGATTGGCAGACGGAAGTTACAGACGATAAGTCACACATTAGGAAGGGGTGACAGTTGAATTACAGACTATGCTATCCAGGAGAATCCACTCACTCAAGAAGAAGACGAGTGGGTCGCCTCAAGGGCACTTCACGCGGAACAGTAGAGCAAAACCCAAAGTCTTGGATGTAGCTGCAGTGCATTTCAGGTAACCTCGAATGATGGCGCATCGATGAAGATGAAGGAGGAAAATGGCAATCATATATATTTGCTGCATTTATACTTAGCTCGTAATATTTATTTATTCAGTTTGTTAGATCGAGATAGCCCGGAATTCCCAACACAGTACTAAAATTGGCACCTTAGCATACGTCTTAGTGTATGATGTAAAGTTTTTTTCCAATCGAATGGAAAAGACACAAATTGATTTTCCTCCGGATCAACAAAATACAATCGACTTCTTTTATATGTGCCTGTCTGCTTTCTAGATACTATTGGAAAGATGTTAGATAGGGTGTTATCGAATGGGCATATCTTGATCGTCGAGAAAGCCGGTGTTTTATTAAAACGGTGACATAAGTATCGAGGAAGCTGTTGTATCTATTGAAAACGAAACGAGATAGGCTGGGTCATATTTAGTAAGAATGAGGCAGAACTTCTGATACCAAGATTCATGAGTAGAGAGGCACGATCTATTCCATATGCATCTTATATCTGAGCAGAGGCGTTTTACAGGATCAAAGTAAGTTTGGCATACTAAGTACGTTGAAAGCTTACGGTTCATATTCCTGTAGACCCTGTGGCGATTTAAGGATATAAAATCGCTAATAATCATCAAGAAGTTTCTCATAAGCAACTTGAAGCGTAACATTTAGGATGCTTTTAAACAAGAACAGTAAAAGTATTAGAATAGGCACCAGCAACAGATGTATCCAAACTAGTGATTTGTAAGGATCCCGGAATTGTATAGTACTTTTGGTAGCCACGAATCCAGATTTGCCCTGACAGCGCACCGGTAATCTCTCTTAATACTTTTCTTTTTCCCACTAGCTTTTATTCCGTTCAGTTCCTAGGTCAGCTCGTCTAGATCGAGTTGCCATTTTTTCCCAGTCATAAATCTGGTTCGTGTGGAGACTGTAGAGGCTCTCAAATCACTATCCACAGTATTAGGCCATCGCTCTTTCGATCGGTCTTTGGCACGTTCCCGATGAACTTAAATATTTAGGCCCTTCTCAGCTAGTAGCTTCTTATCAGCGCGGATTACATGACCATACCATCAAAGACGCCCCTCTAATAATTTCTCCGCGAACGGTGCGATCCCATATCAATCGTAAATGTCCTTATTTTCGGAGTTGCTATTCGTTACTTCGTTGGGTAACCGCTAAAAAAGAATTCCCAAGTGTTTACTGAAGGTACAGGCGTTCTATAAAGCGAAGGCTGGGAGTCAAAATGACCAATTAACCCGCTATTTGTTGAGCACCACGAATTGGGTGACTCGTCGAATACTTGAAATGATTTGAAAGGAGTACTCTGCGGGTAGATATGACGTTGTGTAAGGGAATAAATATGTTTTCTAACAACACCATTTTGTGGCAAATCTCTCTACGATAAATAATTCTGACGAAAGGATCAGAATGACTCATCAATATCTTCATAAATCATTCAACATACTGCGTAGTGTAATTTTCAGGGTGGTTTTTCTCAATTTTATTCTGTTTGTACTTTAGAAGGCGTCTGAATGCACAGTGGTAGCTCACACGAACGATTCCTTAGGCAGCACCTTCGTTCGGAAATCCCTCCTAGTCTACATTCAATGTAATTGAGCCTTAATGTGCACATAATCCTGTCTCGTCTGTCATCTGAACCGTTATTTGCAGGGCGAACGAAATATTGTGGGAGTGCTTTCCCTTAAACATTACTTGCGTTCATGTGGTTTCTTGAAAAGCGTTTTGTTAGGGAAATGTTAGCAATACCTTCGTCTGAATCACATTGAAAGACACTTGAAATACAAGGAAGCGACGAGAAAAGTGTAGAAACCCTTATTTGATTGCGGAAACACACAAGAGTACTCTTAAGAAATATAAAGAACGTCCCTGGCATAAGAGTTTTCTTGCATTTATTTCGGTCTTGCTTTCTTTTAAGTTCACTAGGACTTTCTGTGCTTTCATACTTCCTCCCCCTGTAAACGAATCCCCTCTGGTGAGACTGAACTGCAGTTCTCCATTGCAAGTTTTATTTATGGTTAAAATGTTTCTTAAGCTGCTCCTTTAAAAACTGAGCCATGCTCGCCAGAGTGCGTCAGTTCTGGGAGAATGCGCTCCTCAAGCGTCTTTAGATATATTTCCAAACGTGTATGAGAAAAGAAGAAAGTTTCAGTGAATACAGTTTTAATGAGATAGAATTGCTGAAATGTGAAAATGCAGGAAATTCACTTCACAATTAATTGAAAAGTATAGGGACATTCTTTTTCTCGGTTAGTTTATTGTAGTTGTAGGTGTATATGTGGGAAGTTATTGTTGGGCGGCTGAGAATCCTACAGCAAATTGACGCCGTAGAGTTGTTTATTATGGAGCTGTTATCGTAGATAATATAATTATGATATAAGCTATCTACAAATTGAGGGAAGCCTCCCATAAAAGAGTTACGGAAAAGTGACTATTCCAATTTATTAGGGAAAAGTATTATTGAGAAAGTATTCACAGATTCATTACCATTCTTCGTAGTTCCCTCATTACCTTGTAAAGATTAAAGAGTGACTAGAAGCAATACATCTTTCTCGCTTGAGAAATTCAAGGATCCTAAGTCCGCATCCGCTTGATGTTAGATTGTACTAAACGGACAGCAACTTACTCTCATTTCTTTTGTGGCTCATGGACGCCTCTTTTGGGTTTTGCAACTAACTACTCGAAAAATACGAAGACGGCTAATGATTTCATCTAGGGCAAAGACAGCGCATGCCTTCGCGCAAACCGCCTCCGACGAACCGCATCCGGCAAACCGCCTTCGGGCAATTGTCCGGGCGTCTGCGGCTAAGGGGAAAACAAAGCAGCAGCGGTGTTCTGATTATCCCAAATCTTCGGCTCAAATGACTGCAAAGAGGGATCGGCTAGCAACGTCCAAATCTTTATTTGTAGATAAGGCTATCGAAGCCGATGGATGGATCTTGAATGACGATGATATCGAGCAGTGAGAGCAGCTTAAAAGGAAACTCCTCATAACTGTAATGACTGCATCCTACCAAGGGGTTGTACTACCCTTGTATACAGTGAAACGTTACTGATAAACTTTGCCGACGAAAGCGTGAATAAGTGGCTCGAGCAGTGCTGTTGCTCCTTCAAGGACATGTGGGGCGCGACTGACCCTGCAGAGGGTTTACGAGCTCCCACCATTTAAAAAGTGCTTTCGCTGGCTTCCAGAAAAGGAGCGTAATGTTGAGGTCCTGGAATAACATACGTATACAATAACCCCAACACTTCTCCCTGGATGCTATTAGGTAGCAAAGCAGGAGAAAGAGTCGATAGGCCACGAACTTTCCTAAATATCGGCGCACTTGAACCGGAAGGTTCGAGAACAAATGGACTGCCGGCTCTACTACGGGTTTGGGATCGTCTCAAATAAATTTGCAGCATTGCGCAGCATCAACTGCACTTATTAATCGTCGGATTAATAGCTGCGAGACATACATATACCTCATATAAGAACTATGGTTTGCTGGTGAGGAAATTAGGGGCTTAAACTTTCAATATAATGACCTGTTGTATGCCAATGGAAGTGATAGACTCCGCTCCTCCATGATGGTTTCAAAAGACCTCCAAGCCTATGACTCATATAATGGCGGCAGCATAACGATCAAATTTACCATAAAAAGTCAATAGGGAGATAAGCAAATTCTATGATGCTCTGCATATCTCCCTTATGATGTAGACGAAGTTTCCAGTGGAACCTTCATCAGAACTAACCAATATGCCAAAAGTAAAGGCATATGAGTAATAGTAGGATGTGATGTGAACGCCCACCATATATACTTCTACCAACAGCGCGAGTGGATCGAGTCTGCTGGCGTGTCTGGTAAAAACCGAATTGCAGATGAGCAATTTGGCTAATGAACCCACTTTCTTCAATCGACATGACGATGGCATCTCCTGACATTGCGGTTCTTGTCGGAGAATGGACAGTATCACAGATATATATCACACTTTCGGATCACAGGCGCATTGATTTCGTAATGGACATGGATCCACATCCACCCAAACCATTTCGAAATCCACGTAAGACAGATTTGGCGATGTATGAAACAGAACTGAGCGCCCGAGTCGACCGAGACGGAGACACATCAAATCCATTGCTGGGAATGAGAAAATAACCCAGATGATCACAACTAGCATGGGAGAAGCTTTCGAAGAGAGCTGTCTATTCAAAAAGTGAAAGGAGAGTAATACAACGCGGTAGATGTCAGATTTGGCGAAACAGAAGAGAACGACAACGGTGCTCCTTAACCGAGCTCTAAGGTCTTATTCAGCCATTGACTGGAATCGGTGCAAAGACGCTCAAGAAGCTCTAAAGAAGAGTATACGGTCGGCTAAACGATCATCATGGAAACCCTTTTGCGAAGGGATCAACTCTTTTGAGGCAAGCTCAAAGCTGAAGTGGATTCTTATCGAGTGGTGTTGCCAGCAGTTGGGTTATCTACGTTTACAGAGCGGTAGATGCACAAAAAGCGATGAAGGAACGGCAAACCTCTGCTTAAAATGAACTTTTCAGGCAACATAAAAAATCTCATCTTGGAGGCGACAGTTGCATACAGTCCTCAACCGGAAGATTGGACTCTGGCATGTAAAGTAGTATCACCGGAACGAGTGAAATAGGCATTTAACTCGACCCATAGATGCAAGTCGGCGGGTACGGATGGAATTATTCCTGCTCTAGTCATAGAGAGTATGGATAGCCTGGGCGCACATTTCCGGAATATATTAGCTAGCACACGCTTATATTATATTCCAAGTAACTGTGGTGATCCGAAGGCAATATTTATTCCCAAACCAGGGAAAAGGACAAAAAGCTTCCGACCGATCAGTCTAACTTCTTCTCTGCTAAAAGGACTGAGAAGACTAATACATGGTTCATAAGAAATACTTACATCCCTAGGTGGTCACTTCACTGTAGTCTACATGTCTACGAGGTATCTACGACGACTGGTATCTGATATCCATTCACGATAAGAAATCTCTCTGCCACCAGAAAGATTTAAACCCTGACTTTCAGCTACCATAGCGCTCTAGCCACTTGAGGCATCTGGACAGATGTTTAGAACATTCTAAACTTAATGTCAGTATTGAGGTATCTGCATTTCCAGATTTTAAACAAAGTAGTCAAAACGTAAATATCGGAATAATAGAAAAAGAATTATTGGCAAATGGTATCTGCCCTGCGGAAAAAGTCGGATTTTGACTTCCGAACGCTATTCTAAAATGATCCGGAGGGTGTTGGTTTGGTTAGTCCAGATGAAATTACTGCGTTTACACTAACTTATTCTCTGTCCACTAAGGCTTCGAACTATCGGATTAATTTTAGCTATTGAACTTACGATTGTTTGGAAATCTTGACGATTATCTCTTTCGTGTATGTACCGGGAAAGAGCTTCTCAGGATAAGTGGGAAATGGAGGGTAGGGGTAACAGTTCGGCAAGCCCAGTTTTGCTCACTTGAGTGAATTGATGAGCAAGGCCATTTCGTTTTTAGTTATAGAGGCGCTTCATACCCGCATGTAGTTTTCTATTTCTTTCGTAAGAACGGAACTTCAACGAATGTTATGTAGTTGAGGGTCGGGCTAAAGTACTCTTACGGTTTCTTTAGTTACTCATTATTATGGGGATATCTGCCCTTAACGCCTCCAATACATAGGACCATCGAAAGGCTGCGACTACTTGTAAGTTCTTTCGTGAGGCGGTATATTGTAACGAAATTAAAATTACTTGCGGTAGCATTTACTTGACTGACCAGAGCAATAACAAAACCGTTTTTGGATTTGCTGAAATTTTCAACAAAACTTGAGTTTAAACGCTGCACGTTCGCTTCCAGTCGCAGCGGCAATAAGAGCCGCCAATATGATTCTATGTTTCCGCTGCTGTCCAGCACTTTATGTACACTAAGGAAAAAAATAACTTTTGAGGGGATCGAATGTACACTCGTATTTTCTGTCGAACTATTCAAGATGTCCGCCGTCAAACGATAGCGAGATCACGAACTTAGACCATATTGAGCTTGGGGCCCAATATGCAAGCGGAGGTATGCTATCATCAAATGATGATCTCGCTTGACGCTGATGTCAGTAGCTGTTGTTTGGCGTATTCAGAAGACAGTTCATAATTTATGACTGATCGCAATACCGTAGTTCTGATTCCTCCTATACTGCCAGACAATTGAAACCCAACTGACTTCATGCCAGAGGATAAAACGGTGGGGACAGTTAAAAAACACTCACCGAGTTTCTGCATCATATGTCCTAGCAAGGTGTCATTAGAACCCTCTTTGTGATTTATATCCTCTCTTGGACGGCATCTAGTTGCTCATAAAAAGTTCTTCACTTGGATACGGTCAACCAGAAATGATGGTACAACAACTCCATTAATGGGAGGAACTGCTGCCTAATTTTTTCAGAAAGTTGGAGATGAGGGCCCGCTGAAGGAAACTGCAATCGCATTGTAGAGGCGACTAGAGGATTGCCTGCCAAAAGGCCTTCCGCCTCTGGAAAAGCAGAAGAAAGGAAACCTAGTAATGTGGATGCCACTGGTCTAACCCCGGCATGTGGAACCTGATCCATTCAGCCGGACATTCGAACCTGGGAAGGCTCCCATCCGATGACAACGGAAGCCACTCCGAAAGAAGGCGAAGTCTCTTGGGGATGAGAATATGGGCGTTGTCACACCACCAAACGTGACGATATCTAGATAAATCGAAGGCAAGTGGATTTTTTAGCCGAAAGTAAGGACAAGCTGGAAACCCCGGTCATATCCACACTGAATGCAGCAGACTCTTCAGTTAGCATTCACATATTAGATTCCACACTCTACAAACATAAAAGTTAGTCAAATTAACCTCCAAACGCTTCAACACGAAATTGTTACAAGGGGATTTGGAACATTGCGGAAGCTGTTGTTACCAATGAAAAGGGGACAGCTACTATACAATCATTTGAACACTTCAAAGCAGCTGGCATGGATGGCATCTATCCAGCGATGCTAATGGAGGGTGTTGAGCAGCTTCTAAGAAATATTTTTTCCTAACCCTGGGAAAGAGGGCTACTCAAATCCAAACAAAGATACAAATCAGCTTAACATAATTTTCGCTGAAATATTTCGAGAAACTGGTTGAGCGTCACATTCGTGAGAAGGCGCCAAAGTCGCATCAACTAAACGAACGTCAACAGATGAGTCTGCTCTTCTCTCTTTGGTTTCAAAGATAAAGAACGTAACTCTGAAAGGTGAGTATGCGGTGGGGTGTTCGTGAACATTGACTTTGTGTCCTTCCAAAAACTTTGTGATGCCGCCAAACCGTATGCTATTGGTGATACTTTAATTAAGTGGAATTATACTACGCTAACTTAAGGGGGTCATCCCGTGTGGATCCCGTTTTTTTGGCTTTTTTTAGATTTTTTTTTTGTGAAGAACTGGATAAAGATACAAACACGATTTTTTCACCATAGGTTTATTAATATCTTGAGCGTGCACAGTCATTTAATAATTCCACCCCGGTCGTGCAAAGAAAAAAAGTAAACGGCATTTTAACGTACAGACTTAACTCCAGTCCGCAAACTAGGATTATTAAAAAATATTAAAAACTAAATTTTTGGTGCCTTGTTAAACTTTTTTTTTGCCAATTTTGGTGTTTTTTCACGGCTTCTTCAATGAATAAAAAAACTACAGAACGAATCGCAATTATCCTAGTTTGCGGACTGTAGAAATATGGTCTGAATATCATCATTTGATGAAGATCATCATTTGATGATATTTCAAAGAATTTCGTTGGATAGATTTTGGGCTATGGTGGCAGCCGATTTTCAACATGCAGTTTCGAGAAAAACGCATTTAAAAAGTAGAATGCGATTTTTAGCCATAAAACCTTAACTGACTATTAATCTACTATGCATAATCCATAAACCTTAGCTTTCTTGAAGAAACACATGTACAGCCTTGGCTTCAATTTTTGTCCTTTTAGCTAAGTCATTTTTATGTCATTCGGATCGATAATTACGAGCTTCATTGCAGCGATCGGCATAAATCTGGGATGTAACTTATAGCGTGTTCAACACTATGATATCCGAACGACTACGAATATAAAAAAATCACTTTTCCCATATATTCTACGCTATATCTAGATACAATTGATACCAACAAAAAAAAAATCGATTCGGCGAATCCGACACACGGGATGACCCCCTTAAGTGGGTGTTGATCGTCCAAGGTAATGTACTAGCGCCGCTTGTGTGGATTGTGTAGATCCACTCACTACTATGCAAACAGCAAAATCTTCCAACACATGCCCAAGTTTATGCGGATGACGTGGCTGTGCCAGTTGTTGGTCGAAATCTCAGAACGGAGTGAAGAAATACACAATATATCGTTGATTTGATTAACGGTTGGTGCCTCAGGCATGGATTTTTAGTAAATTCAAATAAAACCGGAATCGTATTATTTACAAAAAGAAGGAAAGCGAGTGGTGTGAGGGTACAACCCTTCAACTCTCCGAAGAAATGAAATATCTAGGAGTTATTCTAGGCAAGACATCTAGACGTCTGATTCTCGGATCCTCATATTATACATCTGTTTGGTAGGAGATATGAAGTTATCTTTAAACGTATAGAAAGCTGGAACGAAGCAGGAGAATGCGTATCGACATATACTGACCTCTTCTACACCGATGTCTCAAAAGCAGAACACGATTCTAGAGCAGGAGTCTACGTCTCGAATAAAAACAAGGAGTGGGTTTCCGTTGCGACAATATGCGATGGTCTTTCAGGTCTAAGTGCATGCGATCCTAAGAGCGGCAGCCTGAGAGATTGACGAGCGGTTGAAGGCAGGTGCATTGCAATCTGTAGCGATAGCTGCATTGGGGCGTTAAGTAGTCTGACCACCTAAAAAATCGTGCAGGAATGTAGAAACTAATTGAACTTTGAACTCTGTTTCTAGATTCAATACGGTAGAACTACTGTGGGCACCCACACATTATGGTGCAGAGGGAAAAAAAATCGCCGATGCCTTAGCAAAAGAGGGTTCAATTTTCCCCATGCCTGGACCGGACCCAGCAATTGGTGTATCAGTAGCATTGGCTAATGCTGCTATCCAAAACTGGAAATAAACTTCCCTTAATGACAGGTGGCGGAGTCTTAATGCTGCTAGACACGCCAGACGTATCCTGTCAGAAAAAAGCAAACATACCGTACTGCAAAGTCTATCCCGTCGAAAAGCAGGAAGACATGCAGGAGTATTTTAGGCATCCTGACTCTATTCACTAGCTGGGCTAATGATCAAAATATAAATTTTTCAAGATGATCCGCAGAACATTTTTTATGTTAGTGCCCCGCCTATAGACGCATCACGCATTGGATTTTTGGTGCTGTTGTGCTCCAACCGCAGCGGGTTGCAGCATATGCATAACGGAAATCCTGCGATACAAAAGCGTAATTGGGATATTCTGTTAGACGAATGAATTGAGTCCAATGGACCTCTGCGGTCTGAGTGAATCATTAATCCGACACGAATTCATGCCAGTAGAAACGGAAGCATTGGAATTCCTGTTAAAATTGGAGCAAGCAAGAATTCTGAGCAACCTCCGGATGGTCGCCGGGGAGCGTTTGCAAATTGAAGAATCTCTCCGAAGAATGGTAATCCTTTCCGAAGCCTAAAGAATGTTTGAGAATTTCAGGAAACAGTCAAGCAGAAAATATTTTGAACGAATTCTCAAATCCCAGCTTGCACTAGGGGAGGTTTACTCCACCTTCACTATGGGACGCTAGGTTTTGCATTCAGACTATAGTGACCTTCCTTCCCTGTTCACAAAAACAGGATGTGGACAGTTTTAAGATATTGGTGCTACTGTTTCACTCGTATCTGTGGCATTGTTACGGTTTGTTAACTAGTTTGGTTCAGCACGAGCTCTGCGAGTTTTGTTATTTCAGCCTTTTACTGACCCTATGAACTAACTCTAATGGGGAACATCTATTGCTATTGCATAGCTAATACTGTGCTTAGATCAGAACTTGAGATGTATGATAGTAGGACCTTTTCAATGCTCTACTCTTTTGGAAAAAGTAATTTGATAGAAGTCTGAAAGTAGTAGCTGGATCTCATACTGCACAATTTCCTCGTAAAAGAGCCTTTATAAATAGCACGTGCCCAACTTTTTCTCAATAAAAGTCATCTGTGCATATAAAGTGCGACGTGACTGGCTTTAATGGTGGTAAATTTCTAATATTGTCACCTTGCTTCGTTCACAACCTACATTAGTTTCAGTTTTATGTCGAACAAGATCTATTTCCTGGATATTAAGCTTTTACTGCCTTCATTTGAAGTCGAGACAATCTTTCGACCAGTTACATTAATTGGCTTTTATTGCTCTGAAGGTGGACATTCATCTTTTAATAAATGCTAGATCATTTGAACCCACGGAATCTACAGACATAAGTTGCCCGTTTAGTGCAACTCTGAATATTAAGTTTTATATATAGACATTATATAATAATGTATAGAGCTAGGACAAGTTGGGACATAAAGGGCGCAGAATTGGACCGTACAATCCCTTTGTAACAGTTTCTTTATGTTTAGGTGTTTCGAAGCTCGTAACTTACATCTCTTTATGGTTGTGGAGTACGAAGCAAGCAGATTGCAGTCTTTTTTATTTCTACCTTATTATATTACAATTCAATGAACATTTCGACAACCTTTACTGCTATTATAAAATTGCTATCGAACCTGTTCGACTTTCATCGACTCTGAATTTGAGAAAGCAATCTACCCCATAAAGTTTCATGCACATTCCTCATTTAAAATTTAGTTACAGGAAAATTTATGTAAACACTCCTCTTAAAATAGCTCCTTAAAGTGGAGGATGCGCTCAGGGCGGATATTTCAATTGAAATGGTCTTAATTGCCACTTGGATCCCATGCAAATTGTAATGTTCCTAGAAGAAAATTGTTGTTATTAAATTATAGAGAACATGGAGCAAACCAAGTCTGATTCATTCCACTCTTCTTTCTTGAAGAAATGAACAAAGCCTAGAGGCAGTTCGCTAAAGACGAATTAGGTAGAATATGTAGATAAAAGCTGCGTTGTTACCGGGAATGTATACATTAATTTTATTTTTGCTATATACTTCAGAGGGGATGAATTTTAGTTAAGGAAAGGGGATTAATTGAAGCTTCTCACTATTTTAGGAAACCGCTGATGAAGTATTATAGATGTCAACCTATTCGCATATTACTAAAACTTTTGATAATGCGCAATGCTGACCACATTGTCTCCTACAATATACTGTAGTCTACCGTTACGGTCTTAAATGAAGCGCTCTAACACACGTCAAGGCCCTGATCTAATATGGATTGTTACTCAGAGTGAAATTATGCGGTGTTTCGAACGATTAATTAATTGAAATAATAAAAACTTGTTGTTTCTTTTTCGTTGGTGTGGGTATTTATTCTTGCAAATACCGATATTTCGGGAACCACTTGTTCCCTTCATCAGTGCAGTGGAACAAGTGGTTCCCGAAATATCGATATTTGCAAGAATAAATACCCACACCAACGAAAAAGAAGCAACAAGTTTTTATTATTTCATTCAATGGATTGTTACGCCAACGATTATTATTATTTGATAATGTAAGGTGATGGTGCCCAATCCTAAAAAGTTCCACTGGGAATTAGAAGTTTGGGTGTGCTCAAATTAAGGAGAAGTTTAGCTACAATTCATTATAAGGCTAATCATTGACAACATCATAAGCAATTAAAAATATTACTGCGTCTTCTTTCCAATTTTATATTTCGTGCATTTGATCTTTCACAGAGCACAGAACTTTCACAGTTGCACCGATAGGGATGGATCCTAAGATCTATCCTTATGCAAGTCCCCAATGCAACAAGTTCCAAGAGGCATGAATTTGATACATATCACTTAAGTCCTGCAATATTCTAAAACCCGATCTACCTTGATGATAATTTTATAATCTTTAAGGTTTTGCGTAAAATTTATTCAAGTTGTTCCATCTGTCTATCTGTTTGTAACACCCGGTTTTCTCAGAAACGGTTGTGTCGACTGACCTGAATTTGATGGGAAGGTGTGTAAACGCATTTAATGCAAACGAGGGAGGGCAGAAGCTCGAGAGTCGTCATTTTTTTCATGAGCCCATTTTCCCCAAAAAATTTGAAAAAAAATCATAAAGTTGCCACTATACGGTGCCTAAGCTCCCAAATACCCTCCATAACGATATCTATTCAACCAAAGTTAATAATAGTATGTCAATATATTTTTTATTAACTTACTTTAAATCCTCCCCCTCTCTTTACTTGATTCTAGAATCACAAAATTTTGTATTAATGTAGATTATAATGGAGGGCAAGACCCTCCCAAGTTTGATGAAAATCGCACTATTACTAACAAAATTATAGAAGGCGAAAATTGTGGCTGAAGTGCACGTTCTAAGACTATGAATGCCAGCATCACGATAAAGTGAATATTCTGACATAATACATGCACATACATTACGTGCTAGGTACAAATGGAACAAATAGCCACTCAAATAATTTTATATAAGAAATACACAAAACCTTTCATGCCTGTTGTTTCCCGACTTGCTCCACCTAATTTTAGAAAAAGAAAGATTTGAATTTTAATAGTTTGAATATGGCAAATAGGACACGAGGGCACGGAAATTTAGAAATGCCACGATAAAATAAGAAAGGATGCAGATATGGAATGTTTAGATGAAATACAAAGGAACCAACGAAAGGGCGGAATTCCGGAATTTGGACACTGGGCAAAACGCCGAAACGAAAGCAAAACGGAAGGCAACCGTGAACGATCGGGGTGGCCGACTGATTTAATAGTATCCTAGTGTGCGTACACAAGGAGAAATGGAAGAAGGATCCTTCAAGCGGCACATCGAACCCCAGATATTCCACTTTTGCGTCGACATCCACTGATTCGATATCAGAAATAGTTGCCCAGCGTCCTAGCCTAGGCAATTACTTGATCTCAGGAAGAGTCTGCTTCATCTCCGTTTTCTACCATTGTTAGCATCCCGGACTGTGTCATCCTCATCCATACGGGTTAGACCACACAACCACCGGAGCCTATTCAATCGGTGGAGGTATCGCTTATAAATTTCACCGTTATATAGGCGTCTATTCGCCAGTAGTGGACTAAATAAATTCTTCACAAGATTCACCTCTGAAAGAATCTTCGACTCAGTCTTCTTATATTCTTATATGATAATAATCGTTGGCGCAACAATTCATATTGAATCAGGACCTTGAAATGTGTTAGAGCATTTCATTCAAGATCGTAATATGTATGTTATATAGTATAACAGCTCTTCTCCAAGAAACGGATTCCTAATCTTGCATATCTCTTGTAACCCTGTGACATCAGCAGCAAACGTAGCTTAGCAATTTCCGATTTTAACAGGAAGCGTAGGTTCCATAAGAAAATGCGTAAATCGTTTGTATGCTTTCACTGCCAAGTGCATGATTGCGTCCAAACTTCCCTTTGTGGCTTTATAATAAATAATAACTGTTTTACGTGTAGAGCTGTTAGCTCTAACTAACCTCCAACCGGGAGAATTAGTTGCTACAAATTGTCGATTTTTAAGCGGAGCTTATCAAGACTTTGGATGCTATACCATGTAAAAGCTGCATTTGCAGAATTTCGTATCTATTGGGAGCTACGTCCTACGACCATCCGATTCCTTACACAGTGTGTTTAGGATCATTTTGAAATTTTCACTCGAACACCTAACGATCCCTCCCTTTTAAAAAACCGTAGCAATTTTTTTTAGTCAATAATTTGGACGGCAACCAATTTTTGTAATATCGTTCCAGCGAATATTGTAAATGTAATAGAATGATTTCGTTTTTAGGGAAAGTTGCAGCTTCAACCACCAACCAAAATCGCCGCCTATTTAATAACCTCCCTCGTGTGGTGATCGGAAGCTTTTGCGAGTCTGAAGACATTCTCCAAAAACAGAGGGTGCACAGATCCTTCAATGAAGAAAGCATTGCCAAGGTTTCTTCATGGGAGGCCTAAGGAGGCCGACTATCTACGTATCCACATGTTGACTACATATACCAGAGATCACCGCCGATATTTGTTCCATCTTGCAGTCTAAGGAGGAGTGCCTTGTTAGAAGTCCTAGCTCTTAAGGGACATAAAAATTCCTCTCTAAAGGCTCCGGGTTATTTCAAAAAAATTATTGCCTGCCGGCATGAATTCAAATTTTCCATTCGTCTGCATGGATTCTTGCAATTCCACCAATCAGGGCTAA
Organism: Hermetia illucens; assembly: GCF_905115235.1. Taxonomy (NCBI): domain Eukaryota; kingdom Metazoa; phylum Arthropoda; class Insecta; order Diptera; family Stratiomyidae; genus Hermetia; species Hermetia illucens. The sequence goes on along the minus strand of NC_051849.1, from coordinate 83,933,291 downwards.
CTTGACAATGGATGGTCGGATGCCAAATGGTTTGGGCTACGGTTGTGGATTCAGTCCTCAGTAAGCCAGGCCGTCAGCTTCCCCATTACCAGCATTGTTCGAGTACCCTAGCACCCACGTCAGATATATTTTCTGAACCGGCCAAGTTTCAGCAGCAACTGGTGACAACTCCATACTAACTAGCTTAATAAGTTGTTGCCATCTACTGCTAATATCCTACTCGCTTGCCGGAACAAAAAGTCTATAATCCCAAGGGCCTCGTAGCGATTTGTCGACCATTTCTTACTCCTTGCAATTGCGACGGAGCAGTTCTTCTCACCTGATGTTTGTCAAGGGATTTTCCGATGAGCGCATGACCATATGACATATCGCCTTTCAACGAACCGATATGGTTCATTAGCTGCTTTTGGTTTCACCTCCGAATAATGACGAGTAGATTTAGAAAAGCTTCTAGAGCCGCAGTGGGGCTAATGCTCATTGTTCCAATCATACTTAGGCAATCAAGCCTTAGAATCTGCGGTAAGGCCTTCTTCTGTTAGCAATCTGGGCCACCAAATGATACGTACATCAAAATAGTATTAATTATGCATGTACATCCAAAGAATCCGTTGTGGTTTTCCTGACAGTCTTTCAGCACTACGGTTAGCATACAGTCCATTTCACAAAGACAAAAACCAACTAGAGGAGGAGGCAGAACATTTTGATCTTAGCTGACAGCCAGGTGGTATCAATACACTAAGAGCCAAAAGGTGAACTCTAAACTGGTATAGGGACACCTTGAACTAGTATAGGAATATTTTGATAAATTGCGCTTGACTAATGCAGTAAGGACTTGGAATTAGAGGATTAGAGAGCCATGAGCTAGAGACTGAGCTGGCTAGGAAAGGATCAGAAACAACACTGAACAGGCCAGAACTATTGTGTGGAATTGCAAATAGGTTCATAGTCAAGACGAGTTTTCTTTGTCGCTACCATTTAGTTTGGTACTCATAAACCGATATTTCGGAAAAAAATTCTGCCGTGCTATCAGTCGTATAACAGTGTAAAAGGGAGCAAGTTATTCCCGAAATATCAGTTCATGCGTACCAAAATATAATAGATATTAGCAAAAAATAAGAAGTCGGGAAACCGTAAGCTGGACTCTTCAGATATGAAAGGTCTTGCGTATTTCTTTTATACAAAACATTTGAGAGGGCATTTGTCCCACTAGTACCTAGCACGGAATATATGCACATATTATGTGAGAATATCCACTTTTGCGTGATACTGACATTCAAAACCGTGAATGTGCCTTTAACCTACTATAATTTTATTAACAAAAATATGATTTCCACCAAACTTGGCAAGATCATGCCCTATATTATAGCCTATATTTCATGGTACAAGGATGAACTTAAGGGGGATTTTACAATCAATTGATGAAGGGCTCTAACAGACTTGAAGGCCCGGATCCAATTGGATTGTTGCGCCAACGATTATTATTATTATTTGCAGTAAATTACTAAAAATTATAGTAATATACTATTATTAACTTTATTTGAACAGATATCTTTATGGAGGGTATTTCGGAGCCTAGGCACATATTGTGGCAGCCTCTTGATTTTTTTAGATTTTTCGGTTGTGCAGTTTCTGAGAATGGGTCAGTGAAAGAAGTGATCGACCCCTGCACTTCCCACCTTTCCATCAAATGTGAAAACTAAGACACGGCAAGGGAAATACTAACTGAGGACTTTCATTTGACTTTGACATTTGGTGAAAAAAAATTACACTCTCCTCTACATGCATGGGGACCCCGTCTTAAATTCGAGGTAGAATGATGTAACTCACTCTTGGTGAGAGCGTTAAAAGTTCAACCTTTCCACCGAATTTGGTGTCAATCGCTATAACCGTCACCGGAGTGCGTGTAACAGACAAACAGACAGAGATGGTTCAGCTTGACCTCGCGGAACAAAAGACGTAGGCGAACTTGAGTACCAACCGTAGGAAGAGAAATACGGTAAATATTCGCATTGGTGTGCAGATCATCACTTCGAAGCCGGTTCTCAAATATCTGGGCGCGATGATTGACGCCCAGATCAATTTCGCGTATCACTAGCGCAGATGATGCCTAACATTGGAGTCCCAAGATAGCGTCGCAGATTACTTGTGGCCGAAGTCGTTCGCTCCACACTAAGCACTAGCGTGTGAAAATAATCGGGGGAGGATAAACATGATTTTTCTCTTAGTGGCGCTAAGGGTGTGCAGCGCCGAACAATATCAGGCGAGGCAGCGTATGTTTCCATCGGAGTGATCCCGATGGATATTCTGGTACGCGGTCTGAACGAGATAAGGAGAACGAATCCACCTGAAAAGGATACAGAATACCGTAAGGTGGCACGGCGAGAGTCGCTGGAAATGTGGATCTGGATGATCCGAAAGGGGGGCCGCTGAGCCCAAACTTTGATTCCATGTATTGAGGAGTGGATCCAGCGACGGCACGGCGAAGTTAATTACCATCTGGCGCAATTCCTGTCAGGACATGGTGGTTGCAGGAAGATAAATCTCTTGTTTGTCCTGAATGTGGTCGCACACCGGAGGATTTGGAGCATGCAATGTTCCACTGTCCACTACTTTACTCAGAGAGGAGGAATCTGGTAAACTCTCTGAAAATCAACAAAAGCCTGCAGAACATCGTCAGGAAATGTTGAAGTCGGGAGGAAACTGTTTTACGGTGAACTCTTCAATCAAGAGTATATAGGAGGAACTTGGTGGTGATCGCGTGCGAATCTATGGGGAGAGCGATGAGGAGCACAATAGCTCTTTAAGGCTCAATTTAATTATCGAGATATTATTATTGTTATTTAGGGTAGTATTTAATAGCAGGATTTGGATTTAAGGCTTCCAGCCAAAATACGTACCTTGCACATTGTTAAAAACTACCGTTGTTTTCAGAGTGAACATATACACGCATTAGCATTTTCCAAAGGACTGCCATATATCACATCACCGTAGCTAAATAACTTCCGTTACTACATCCTACATAGATTTTTCGACAGTCTTGCAGAAAGATCATCTTGCTTACATAAGAGAATGCGTGACTATAAAAGTGATACCTAGTTTTATGGTTGATGCTAATTTTCTGAACGACTATTTCCGTATCTTTTTTGCACATGTAGAGATCTGACAACAAACCGCGGTCAACAGTATGTTGCGTCTGTTTGCCTTTTAGTAACATCATAATTTCTTCTCAACACATGCTGCTGCTAAACACACGTTAATGGTATCTAATCAGCATGTGCGACCAAAAGCTAAATTTTGAACATTTTAGCCCATAAACTCTTTATCTAGTCAAGTGTAAAGCTATTTGACGAGAAATCAACTTGCTTCCTCTCGACTGGAAGAGCGAAGTATGCTAACCGATTCGTATGTTTCATCACTAAAAGACACCCCCGAAAGTAATTAATAATTTTCGTGTACCTCCAGTGCCAAACGACGATGGTAACGCAAGAAAACTCAAAGTATAGAATCGATCGATCTATTAAACTTCTGACGCCCTTACATCATTTGCCTCCATCTCACGTTTTCGAAACTTTCACTCTAAACTTTTTCCCACTTGAAAAATCCTCAAAAACCACAAACCATTTTCCAACAGATTTTCCCATCAAATTCGTAACGAGGTACTCGAATTTGGGTTTGTTGGTTTCGCGAAAGAAGTGGAAACTTCAAAGGCGATGAAAGTGGGAGTCAAGATTCCAATTAAAATCATTCGTTAACTCATTTACTATGTCGGCTCATTCTTGCAGTAGCGCCTTCGAAGATGGGGAAGGTATATTTCCGTCGCTGAGTATAAGTAATGCTCATAGATGTTCGCAGTTGCTTCAAACCGCAGAGATAGTACCTGTTTCATATATGTGTCGCATATATCTTATCGTGGCTTCGGGCAACCTCGCAACAATTAGTGAAGCACTTTTCATTACAGGTGTCCCCAGCAAGGAGCAGATTCCTCCAATCCTGAAATCTGGTCACATAAAATAGTGCAGGCAGGCGGTCACCTACCACCCCGAAGTTACATCTTTTAACAGCTCACTCGGTGAGGATCGAAGTAGGGTGCTGGAACTAGGATTGTTCTCAAATTCGCGTTGAAAATACCGATTTCCTTTAACCCATTGTGGGAAGACTTTGGCGCTCTACCGGGAAAGGGATAGCATTTCCTATACCCCTGAAGATGCTCTTCAAAAGAATTGTGAATCTTCCAGTACTTTAGTATTATCAAAATTCGTTGTACCGTTTCCTTCCCTCATGTGAGCTACCAATATTCCAGGCATTCAGCAAATTGAACTTCATTATTTTTGTATAGTTTTTCTTGAATGCCTTCTAAGGGTTAAATGATTTCCTCCTCATTTCCGCTCGAAAGAACTTACCGAACCCCTATTTCTCGCTACTCTCAACCATAGACAGTAGTATAGCTGGTGAAACTTTATAAAATGTTCGTTCGACATTGTTACTTTCGTGATGCGCCATTTTCGGCTTCAGAATCATCTCAACTCGTCGATTCGATGTTGCGAGGAATAATTGAATTTGCTTGAATCCTTAATTGGGAATCGGATGTCAGCCCAATTAGAACGAATTGTGATTATTGTGCCAGTTAGAAGACATCAGGCAAACACTTCAATTAATTCAAAAGCTTAGGAAACTATGACCTGCTATTTTCCTGCAATGAGGAAAGGAAGCTTCCAATCCCTGGACTAGTCTTTTATTGAACTGAAAACATTTTCCCGGAAGGAAAATCGATTAGAAGTTGAGTGCAGAACATGCTAAGGATGTGCAAACGTTTTGGAGTGATTAGTATGGGGAAAATATTGTATAATGGAATTCGTGAAGTGAAATGTAATGCTTGCGAGCATTTTCCAGTCAATGAATTACTGAAGATATATTTTTCAACAGGCTTTAATTGGAACATGCTTTGGTAGAGTTTCATTGAACGCCAGGAACTATGCCGGATTTTCCAAAACATACTCATCGCTGCCGGCATTTATTCGTTTAGGAATAATTGCAGGTTCAAGTGCGAACTCAAGTTTGTATCTGAATGAATATTTTGAAATTACTTTCAGATATGAGCTTCACTTAAAAGTGTGTTTAGTTAATAAACTTTCTTTGACTGAAAGTGTTCCGCGGAGTGAGCTAGAAGCGGTCGTTCCACGAGCTCTAAAGTAACAGTCATTAACTTTAAAAAGACGACTACGGTTTCGTCTGGGGTAGAGGCGACTGGCAAAAAGGAAACCCTGAAATTGCCTCTGCCCTGGACGAAACCGTAATCGTTGTTGTAAAAATGTTCTTTAACTTTGGGTGCAAGCCCGAAACGAGGAGCCCATGGATCAGACAAGTGAGATGCAGTTTTTCTCTAATTGGTCCGGTCCACCATCAAGCGGATGGCGGATTCAGGGCTCTCTACACTCCAAACAAGAAGCAAGGAACTAAAAGAACCAGTCAGCCACCAGGGTTTCTTAGAGAGCTGCCGTTTTTTTGATTTTTGAAATTAGTTTATGATGCAATGACAGTAAAGAGTCATCTTTAGATTATATCAACAATTTGCTTGTTAGCTTACTAATCGATATACAATAATATCCCTTGAAGTTGAAAATATACCAAAAGTAGCGTTTCCAAAAAGAAATGAAATGAAGAAATATTGAAACTTATCACACGACCGCTGTAAGGGGTAAAAGTTCCAAAATAGTTGAGTTTTTATCTAAGCGAATAGTCCTACCTGTGCTTCTTTATATGAACAAAATTCACATAGAGAAAAAACCTTTAAGCTGCGGCTTAAAAATTTCAGTAAAAGGCGACTAAAAGCCCTTCGGATAGAAACTAACCTTTTTGAAGACGGTTAATGATTGGTTGCTAAAATATGCACAATACTCACTATTTTTAACTTGAACGAGAATTCCGGCGATGTAAGTTGGACAGTGAGTGAATAAGTGAGATGATGGTATTCTGGAGAATACCTCCTTTGCCCTTGTTTCACCGTGCTTTTGGACTCTGAAAAGCCGAAGCCTGAAATGCGAATCGATGTCGGATTCTGACAAGATTTTGACTGCTAAGTACTGGTCCAGAGTAATGACCATTACAATAAAGGAGAGAAAAAGGAAAGCATCCTTTCCTGTATGAACAATTAGTTCAGGTTAAGTTTCTGAATGTAACATATGATGGGGGCACAATTTTAGTGACTATAATAACACGCAAAAAGTTCGTAGATTTCTGCAAGTTTCATCGCCTCATCATCGATGGCGCACTGTCCGGGGGACTAGTCATAATGTCAATTGAGTTTCAATTGCACGCACCTAATAAGATCATCCATTTTGCATTTGACAGCAGATTCAGTATCTGCCTTTTAAATCACTGATGATCCCCTTGTTCGTTCGCGGGACCTAACACGAATGAGCCACATTATAAAAATGTCACTGCAATGCGGAACGGAAGTCGGATGATAACGCTTCAGGTATGAAGAGTTTTGTGGATTATTTTTGTACCTAGTGGTTGCATTTGTAAAAAGTGGTAGTGCATATGTACCAAGTGTGCTACAATATTCATTCTATTGGATACTAACATCTTATGTAAGTATCCAATACTAAAAGGACACCACAACTATTTTTTTACGATGCTTCGGTTGGGTAGTTTCCTTAAAACAAATGACATCCTTCTGACCTAGCTTCCCTTGCTCCCTTGCCCTAAAACTGTTTCAAAATTAAAACCTGATTTGAAAAGTCCTAACTGAGACCTTTCATTTGATACCTCACAAAGCCTTAAAAAGGAAGAAAATGAAAAGGTTCGGCATGTCACAAAGCATCACGTCTCTATATGCAAACCTAGCAACACTCAATATCAATTTTGAGCACTTGAAACTAACCAAAACAATTATCTGGAGCAAAGAAACTATGGATAAAATATGGAAGAAAATCAGTAAAGCATGTACCTGTGAGAAAGGAAGCAAAAACTTGAGGCCCTTAATTAAAAAAAAACTAGAGTACAATGAAACCTTTAAGCTAGAATTAGCAAATAATATGTCATCACCAAAATTTCAACAGGAGTTCACCATCGTTGACACTATTCAACGACGGACTCAACTATGCCATCAGAGAAGAAAATATCTCCGAGCAACAAATTATAGTAGATACGGAAGCGGGGAACAAACATGTATAGTAAGAAGAAAGAAAATGCAGCCAGTAGGACACACTACACCTCACAAAATCACACTAAGGGAAAGCCCACCCTAATATTCTAAATAACCATAGGAAAAGAATTGGCAAACAAAAATCAATTTACTATTTACAAGCCGATAAAGGAAAGACTGATCATAACCAAGTAGGGATGCGATGATCAAATCACGGAGAATCTGAAAGAAGGCAAGTTCATTCAAATAAGCAGAGATTCTCATCAGGAATCCAAACGACTATTAGAAAAATCTCGGATCTAATCCTCCCTCTCCCACGGAAGGCGACAAATTTCGGAAAATTGTAGGAGCGACGAGGTCGCTCATGTAAAATATTGAAAAGCAAAAGGTTTGAACTATTAGTAGGAATGAGACCTGTCAAGAACAGCCAACAGATCGTAAACAGACATAAAGTAAAAGGAATACGTGACGATGGAAAAATTGTCCCCATTGACGTAAAAGTCCTGTTCCCGATCATATCAGCAAGAGAAGCACTAATATGAATAGCCTAACACTTACAAGAGGACACTGCCGAACAGAGGGAAAAGGTAGAACTGTTTGAGAAACTAATCACAGCAAGTATGAAAAAGTCATATTATAGTTAAGGGAGAAATTTTATAAATCGACTTCGGGAGCACCAATACGGAACCCCTTCCTACTCCTACTATGCGAAGTGTTCGTGAAGAAAGGGGAAGAAAAACTTGATGAGGAGGCGACGATATGTAAATTTTGGGTGAGGTGTGGGGACAATGTTTTTGCGTTAGTAAAGGGAGACCTGAGAGCAATAATATTCACCACGGAGATCACACAGGAAGCCGGTAAAATTCGATTACGGCATCTTTTGAAAATCAATACATACGGAAACGACAAATCCTTTTAACTCAAACGACGATCACAACCAGAAAATGGTTAAATGACAGTGTACAATGCCTCATATACGAGAGAAAAACAGAATACATTAAGAATAATAGAAACCATATGAATATAAGTGGGCAAAAGCCTTGCGTCACAAGGACGCAGACGCGTTAAGAAGCTACCACATTTCAAAAATAGCTCCTTGAAAATAAACCTTTGATACTGTTGTCCACAATATTCCTCTCTCTAAACTCTCTCTACTCAACTTTCGCCTCAATCAACTCTTGGCTTTCCTTCTACCTCTCATGCCGTTTCTAGATACATGCTTATTAGCCCCATTTTTCTTCTCCTTCCTTTGGTGTTCCCCAAGGTTCTATACTTGGTGTCCTCTTCACCTTCCCCCGTTTGCTTAACGCAGACGATCTTAAATTATTTACCTCTGTTTCGTCTCCCCTGGACTGTGCTCTCTTACGATCGAACTTTGATACTTTTGTCCGTTGGTGCTCGGGTAACAAGGTGACGCTATTAACAAATGCCTCTAAATGTGCTTTTTGCTTAAACCCTCCCCAACATCCTTTTGATGGATAAACCCTTTGTAATATTTGACTAAAAATTTTGTATCAATGCTTCCTTTGTTAACATCATTAAAGAAGATTCCAAAATGTGCAGTTTTATCCTACATTCCTACTCCGACTTTACCTCTATCCAGCCCTTATAAAACCAACTCCAACTCCCTTGTTGGTAACATTCTCAAATATTGAAGTTGTACCTATAAATTCATCTCTATTTTCAAAATATCCTCTATTTTTAAAATAACCTTCTCTTATCCATCACGGCTCCGCACTTCGAATCTCCTTTCCTTACAACAACGCCGCATCTTTCTGGGTATGTGCATTTTTTCAAACTCTGTAATTGCCTGATGGATTGCTTCTCCAACTCGGATATAATTTTCCACATATTATTTTTGATATTTTGATATTGATATTTTTGAAGTTCATTCGTGAAGCTCGAGATCAACTTTCACTCTCCGATCGCGACACTACGCCGGTCCCACAATGCCCTTCCGCTCCTTTGGCCCTTTCCTTCGATTTAAGTGCTAGATAGGCCACTTACTTGCTCCTCCCTCTGAGGACAATATGTACCTAGAAATACACCTTGTTTTCATTTTCATTAAATAAAATAAAATAAAATGAAAAAATAAAAATAAACTATCTTATAATTATAATAGATATATATATATATATATCTTATCTTATATATCTATCTTATAACAGCATCGAGATACGTGCCGGTATGTAGATGATCGAGAATTTTCAGCCTTCCTGACTTAAAACGGAAGCTTTCAACACGAAGCAAACTAACAAATATTCCCAGTACTTGCAGGGGTCCCAGTACCCCTGCAAGCTCTACCTGTCAACCCATATGGAACCGTCCGAGGCTCCGGTTTGCCTATAGTATTGTTCGCATTCTTTACAACGCATAAACACAACACGCCCTTCGCCTCCCTCCTCCAATTTTTCTGTAAAACAAAACCCTATTAATTGCGATTCAATAACGCACACGCAATTTTATCATAAATGGTTACCTCTATCGAAACTAAATTTCATGGAAAGCTTGAAACTGTGAAGCTGTGCACCCTACGTATACAGTGAATTGTTTTAAGTTGAACTTAGGGGTTCCCCACATCTGCAAAAGAGGGGTGCAATATATTTTTCCACGGAATATAGCCACCTAGTGTTTCAAATGAAAAGTTTTGATGAGTACGAAGCCGGTCTGCGGAGGCTAGAAAAGGGATAATTATTTTAGGGACCCATTCCCAGAAACTACCTAACCAAAAATTTGAAAAAAGTAACGGTCATCCATGCGCGTAGCAGCTTGGCCTGAAAATGTTGTCCGCCACGATATCGGCTCAACTACGGTTAATAATAGTATATTTTTATAATTTGTAAATTTATTGTTAATGACCTCAAGTTTATCCCAGGTCCGTACGATTTTGCCGGATAATAGGCATATACAATTCGAGGTATGTGCACATAAATTAAACCATTGTCTACACAAATATTCTTACATAAAAAACCCACAAAACTCGTTCCTACCTGAAAAGCCGCGTTTCCGGTTTCTGACTTGTTTGTTCTTTTTTGACGTACAATTACTAATGAAGGGTTTCCTGCCTTCCTTCCAAATGGCCCAAAGAAAATCATGAGATCTGGAGTTACTAGAGGAAAGAACTATATGTATCCATTAATATGCATAGCTGATAAGATTTCTAATGTGCTGTGCATTTTTAAGGTTTTGTGTAAAACAAAACCTTATTAAAATCGATTCAATGTCTGTCTGTCTGTCTGTCACACGCATTTTTCTCCAAAACGGCTAAACCGATCCAAACGAAATTTGGTGGACAGATGGGAACTATGAAATCCCACGCATACAGCGAGTGGCATAAATTTAGGTGGAGTTTAAAGGGGGGCTCCCCATACATGCAAAACGGGGATTCAAACAATCTTTTCACCGGATATAGTTCTGTAGGGTATCAAATGAATTGAATTGATTTGTACTTTCCGAAACTGACATTAGTTTTGGCATAAATTGCAAAGTGCGTGAGTAAGGAGTCAAAATGTACGCATTTGAAGTGAGGCAGGACTCATTTTCGAAAACTACCCAACCTAAAAATCCGAAAAAAATCAGGGTGATGCGCCTAGATGAAATCTAGGCCTCAAAATATGTCCCATTCCGATATCTGCTCAAATAAACTTACTAATAGTATATTACTACTTTTTAGAAATTTACTGAAAAACCCCCCTTAAATTCATCCTAGGACTTCCGAATTTTGTACCATCATAAGAGACAATATTTCGTATATATGTGCTAAATTTCATGGAAATCAGGCAACTAACGCCAAAGTTATAGCAGTTCAAACTTAGCAATTTCGCGCGAGTTTACTGCTTCCAAAGCCATGCAAATCAGATGCAGACGTCATAATTACCCGGAATAATTGACTTTCGCGTGGAATATTAAAGTCACATTTAGGAAGAATCTATTTATCTGCAGCCCTTTTTAAGGCTTTGTGTAAAACACTTATGTGAAATCTAATCTTCTTCTCCCATTCCGGTATCTGCACAAAAAATTTACTAATAGTATATTATCAACTTTTAGAAATAGACTAAACAACTCCCCTTAAGTTCATCCTAAGTGTACTAAATTTTGCACCGACATAGAGGACAGCCTCGTGCATACACATGCCAGGTTTCATGAAAATCCAACTATTAGTGAGAAAGTTATAGCAGTTCAAACTTATCAATTTCGTGCTAATTAATAGCATCCTAAGCCATACAAATAAGATGCTGACGTTATAATTAACGAGAATAATTGAAATTTCAGTGAAATATTAAAATTCCATTCAAGAAGAATCTAATTGTTTTCATTCGCTAATAATATTAAACTCAGAGCGTGAAGCGTATGAGGTTGACCATTATCAACACAGGGCTTTCCATCAAATGATTTATTTAAATCGCTTTCTAGAAAATAGAGGGCAATGGAATTTTTAGCTATATTACACGGAGCTGTTTTGCACTCGTCGCTCCTCACATATTCTTCTTTTTCTTCAGCCTTCAGTTCACAAGCGGGGTCGGCTCGTGATGATCGGTTTCGTCATTTTATTTTATCAAATGCCTCATCAGGATGTAATCGCGAGATCTCTAAATTCCCATCCAGCGTATCAAGTCACCGTTGTTTTAGCCGGTTTTTTGGTTGCTTACCATTGCTTTCGATGTTCTGATCAATGCTGGTTGTTGAATTCTCGTTACCGTGAATTACGTGACCACACCATCGAAAACGCCTCTCTTGCAGTTTTCCCACGATCGATGCAAACCCATATCGATCGCGGATATTCTCATTTCAGACGTAATCAAAACGTGTCACACCACCAGTGCAATGCAACATCTTCGTCCCCATTACCGCAACACTCAGAACTATAGTGAGTGGCAGACGGACGACATTGCAGTAAATTTTAGATTTGGGACGTGCGCTGATACGTCGATCGCAAAGAACACCAGTTGGGGAATGCCACTTCATCCAGGTTGCATTAATGCGTGAAACAATTTCATTACGCAGTTCTCCATTGGTTGATCGCATTGACTCGAGATATTTAAATCACTGAGTTCTGGCAATGGAAGTAACCTGCCCTTCGAGATACTTAAATCGCTCAGTTCTGGCAATGGCAGTAATCTGCCCAGAACTGAACGATTTCAATATCTCGGGTCAATGCTATAAGCCAATGGAGAATTACGTTATGCTCCTCACATAGGGAAACACAAAACCTTTTATACCTGAAGCGTCAAGCTTCCGGTTTCCCGACTTGTTAAATTATTATGTCAGTTTATATTTAAAAATAATTTCGGGTCATAATGGTGTTATGGCGGCATACATATTTCGTTCCACCACTAAAGAAAATCCCTTCTAGAAAAAGAAGAAAACAATTGTACAAGTAAAAGAGTCTTATTTAGAAAAGTTTGAAAACTACTTCCAAAGAACATGGTACAGCATGTTAGGAGAATAATTTACTGAAAGATGTTGGGTTTAATTGCAAATAATCAAATAACGAATGTAAACGAATGCTCCAAACAAACCAAAAATTTGGGAACAACCAGAGGCCATTCTTCCTAATTGTAAGGAGAAGAATCGAAAACTCTTAGTAGTGAAAATCAGCTGAGAAATATTATACACTCCTTGGTATCAACTCGCATTTCTTGTAACGAAGCTACTGAATGTAAGCAATAGTGCAACGTCACATCTCATGAAAGTTAGGTCGAAACTATCGAATGACTAACAAACGAGGCCGAGAGAGTATTGGTCAAAATGGTTTTCATTCGGACTTATGAGGAAACGCCTTGACCACCAATTGAAACTGATGTTACACATATTGCCTGATGATGTTGAACGGGGTTCGTAAACTAAGCATTAAAATGTTTTCAAATGAAATACCTTCCGGCACAACAAGTTTACAAAAGTTCGAGTGTGCTTCAATTTTAATTAGGCAAAAGTCCTCTAAAGACATTTTCAAGTTGAGTACTTTCAAATTCAAAGGCAGGACTCTCTCCAAATATTGGAAAACTGGCGAAAATTTGCCAATAAATGGGTCTCCAATATTTCAGTCCTTCCTTCGTTTGATTTCTACAATTAAAGTCAACTTTCCGGCAGAGCAAAGTTATGGAAACTGCGTATTATGAATCTAATAAATTCCTCCCCACAACGTCCATGCCGCTTTCCAATTTTCTACGCATTTTGCACTGCCAATTTATTCGTCATTGCCATTTAACATACAATTTGTCCCTCAATTATAATTTCGCGTGTCATAAAAATAATATACTTATTTCATTTTAATCCCGTTAATCTTCCTTTATAATGAAATATTTACTCCGAGTTACGTTTTTCCATGTAATTCAGCAAATCCAAATTGATGTCAATCCACTTTATACCTTAGTTAGTTAGTTTAGTTTAGTGGGAGGAGACGCAGGTCCAAGCATTCACACCTTTCTTTGGCCCATTGTACTATCCCCCGAAATCGCCTATTCAACGGTCGCTCGTCTACCATGGTCGCAGGTTTTCACAAACCTGACAACATTCTCCAGAAAGAAAACCTTACCATGGTACCTTTCTCTGAGGTCTGAAGAAGCCGGGTAACTGCAAACGGAGTGAATTGCCGTCTCTTCCTTCTCCTCACATTTGCTGCATATAGCCGAGACCACCACTCGATTTTTTCCATGTGCTAGTTTAAGGAGCAGTGTCCTGTTAAAACCCTACTGGGGTTTTCATATCCCACTTCTTAAGGGACAATAAAAATTCGGCTTTAGCAGCCCCGGGTTCTTTCACAAAGATTTCCGCCTACCGGCAGAAGTTGAAGCTTCTCCATTTGGTTGAATGAATCCTTGCAATTTTCCCCTTCGGAATGACAAAAACAGATATTGGCAGATCCACGATTATGAATGCAGAAACTTTGCGTGCCAGTCTGTCAGCTTCCCCATTACCAGTGATATTTGAGTGTTCTGGCAGCACCTCATGATAAATCTACATTACCTGGCTTGATATATCGTTGCTTTTCAGTGCAGATAATGTTGCCCAACTGTCGCTACAGACTCGAAAAATGTGCCCCTCCAATTTTGTCGCATACATTTTTCTTCTGCCAATGAAATAGCATATCTCCACCTGGAATACGGTCGTCTTTTTTCGAGAGGTCGACCCAGTTCCGTAGTCGGATTTCCCAAGAACAACCCTGCACCCGATCCGTTTTCCATGACTGACCCATCAGTGAAGATAATTAAGTATATAATCCCAAAAGGCTCGTGGCCACTTATCGATCATTCTTCTCTTTTGGTAATTACGACGGAACATGTCTTTTCAAAGGCGAATCTGGAAGCCACATAATCAGGGGCATCAGAGCCTCCTCATGTTTTCCAAGGAATTTCTAAATGGGCACATGACCTTATGATTGGCCACCTTTCCACGCACCAGTATTATCAAGCCTATACGCGTCGTTAGCTGTTTTCCCTTTCAAAATGGGTTTTATTATGGATGATGATGAATCTGTTTTGGTGAATGTCCGTCGCGTCTATCGCGGCTCTGCAGCAGGAGATGGTGCCTCCATGTCAACTTTGAGTCGAAATGTACTCCTAAATATTTGACTATTTGTACCGGTTGGATTTTTGCCCTGCTAAGAAAAGTAGATTTTTGCCATGACCCTGTGGAGTCATGTCTCCGTGGATTTGACTTTCTGGTAGGCATGTTGCCTACAGTGAAGTGGCCACCTAGGGATATGTGTATCCCTTACGAACCGATCTGTGAGTCTTTCCTGTCCCTTTAACAGGAAAGAAGTAAGACTGGTCGGTCGGAAATTTTCTGCGTCTATGTTGATTGCTTTCGTGGTTTGCGACTAAATATTACCGTCACATCACCATAGTTTGCAGGAATATAGGCATATGCTAGGTAAGCACGGTATATATTCCGAACATGTTGACCTAGGGCATCCATTCCCTCTATTACTAGACCAGAAATAATGCCATCCGGACCTGCATACTTCTATCTATGGAACGCGTTAAATGTTCAGTTCTATTTTATACATCTCCCAATCTTTCTTACGTGGATTCCGAAATGGAGTGGGTGGAGTTGGATATATACCCATTACGAAATCAATGCGCCTATAATCCAAAAGAGTGATATTGTTTTATACTCTCCCCTCTCTTACAAGAGCGTCAATATCACGGGATGCCACCATGATGTCGATTACCTCTTGCCTGACTAAATTGAAGAAAGTGGGTTCATCTCTTAAATACTCCAGTAGTCTCGGTCCTCCTGCGTTGATGTTGTAACTTCTTATATGGTGGACATTAATTGTTGTAACTTCTTATATGGTGGACATTAATGTCACATCCTGCTATTATTCCCATGCCTTTACTTTTGGCGTATTGGTTAGGTCTCACGGATGTTCCCATGGGAACTTCGTCTACGTCATAAGAGAAATAAGCAGAACACCGCAGATCTCCTTATCTCCCTGTTGTCTCGTTATGATCAATTTGACTGTTGCGGTGTCGCCACAAAACCACCATGCAGGATTGGGCTCTATCTTTTCCATTAGCATACAACTATTTGGAATGTCTGAAGTTTAAGCTCCTAATTTCCCCAACAACAACCCACGGTTTTGTATGAGATATACGCATGCCCAGCAGCTATTACCTGATAGGTACAGTTGCCGCAAATTTATTTGAGAGGTATGGCACTTCATCCAAAAATAATAATAATCGTTGGCGCAACAATCCATGTTGGATCAGGGCCTTGAAGTGTGTTAGAGCACTTCACTCAAGACAGTAACGGCACACTAGGAGGCAATGTGGTCAGCATTGCGCTCGCCCGAGATTATTACCCTGATTTGATTCAGGTACTCATTCACAGCTGAGTCGACTGGTATCCGACGTCAAATCACGATACAAAT
Source organism: Hermetia illucens (assembly GCF_905115235.1). NCBI lineage: Eukaryota > Metazoa > Arthropoda > Insecta > Diptera > Stratiomyidae > Hermetia > Hermetia illucens. Next base: position 83,917,269 of record NC_051849.1, on the reverse strand, counting down.
TCCACTGCCACCAGTGAGATTTGAACCGCGACCTTCCGTACGACAGCCTTGAGCTCTAACCACTCAGCTATCCGGACACATCTAAGATTCATTTAAAGATGCCGTGGGCTGCACGTCCTTTTCGATAGTTTTAGGAGCCGATACTTGTAGTGTGACAGTTTCAAGCCAGTATTAGAGCCGCCAGCTCATTTGTTTCCAAACTTTCTCGATATCCAGTTCAGGAACGACCATAGTGAGAAAATCGGCTCTTCCTGCTGGTTAACTGCCTCAGCATTCAGGTGGAGGTGTTGAGGTTATTCTGGACACCGAGTTGTTCTAGGACTTCCGCAACAGGAAGCCAGAAAAATCACTTTTTAAACGGTGGTAGCTCGGAAACCCTCTTCAGGGTCAATTTCGTACCATGCCACACATCGTTGAAGGAGGAGCAGTACTGTCCAAGCTACTCGTACTTGCTTTCGTAAGCAAATTTTATCTGTAGCATTTTAGACTAAACCGCTATCGACTCAAAGGGTACTACTTTATATTTTACATTCAATCAGGTGAGGTAATCACCTGATAACTTTGAAAATGGCTTATTTGGTGGTGACTTTATGCCAACCACTAATAACTTACCATTGGTGCCGTCGAAGTGGATATACGGTCCTTCCCTCCGTATATCAGATTGTGGTTAAGGAGGTTTTCTTATGACACACTGGATATTTCAATATTTTTTTTGCCAATAAAAATAAATGTAATATTTTCGGTCTGTTATATGTCATTGTTGGGGTCTTGGATTATTATACAACATTTTTAATTAGCAATTCTTTTAATTGTTTGTGTTTGTTTTTTGTGGTAAAAGTTCTCTAAAACACCCCCAGTCCATCTTGGTTGCTGAGAAGCACATCTCTGTTTGAGGTAATCTGGAACCAAAAAGTTAAACGTGTGCTTATTCTGTATACCTGCTTTTGTCGCCTAAACCACGATCATAATATTATCATACTAAATATTAAAGTGGTGGCGTTGTAAAAAAAAATCATCAAAACTGGCATCTACTTTTTGTTGAAAATCCAGAATAAAAATAACAAATTATTAACATAATCTATTGTTACTGAATTTGTTGATAATGATACCATTTAAACTCTCAATTTTCTATTGAGGTTAAAGAGACACTTCTGATGCGTACAGAGGGAGGTTGCAATGAGTTATTGAGTTGCGGGATATACAAATGGCCATCCTAGTTGACAAAGATTCAGTACATCAGGGGTTAGAACAAGAATTTCAGGGGCGTTTTTGTACGAGTCGAACGTGAAAATACTTACTTTGTTGTAGCGCTCCTATTGGCGGTGATTTTTTTTTTTTTGTGGTCTTTACTGGAACGGGTGGCATAGATTAATTCATGCGAATTGCAAAGAGTTTCAAATATTATCATGTTCTTTTTGAATGAATAGAAAAACATTCGATGAAGTCACCTCACTAAATCTTTAATTTGAGGATACCTTTTCCCTTGATCTCCGTGAAACTTGTTGAACAATTATAGAGGCATTCTGAATTATAACGGTTGGATGTAAAGGCAAGGTGGGGACTCCGAAAGCCGTGTTCCATTCAGGGTTAACGCAGGAGAGAGAAACAGAAGTGTGAAAACGGACCGCTACATTCTCTACCATAAAGGTGTGCAAATGCGTACAAATGAAAATTTTCGGTAAAGCTGCACTCAGGTTGGAAGAACCTTCACGGTGGGTGGCCATCTTCTTAAGATTTTGGCATGTCACTGCTATCGTGTTTATTTGGTTATGTGGCCATTCTCTACTTCAATAAATCATTACCGCCTGGATATTTTTTTTTCGAAATATACCTCACTTACATCAAATGGAAGGGCCCAATCTGTATTTATCAAAACTGGCCCCGCACCATAAGGTATAAAAGTTTCCACTCCCTTCAAGCCTGAGAAATGGAATGTGGTGATTCGCTGAAGATATGTGTAGTCGTGTAGGGTATCAAATTAAAGGGCTGAATTAGCATCCTCCAGAACTGGTGCAAATATTAATTTCAGTTTCAGAATAGAGGACTAAGAACTCAAAATATACATCTCATACAGTGAGCTTTAAAAACCACGATAATAAATCTATATAAAGTCTTGACGATCATTCCAGATTCACACTCCAGAACAAATAAAAGTGCCCAGATTCGATAAATAAACAACGCGACTACTTTTTCCAATTCATTTCTTGTATCTATTTGAACTGCAAATTTATGAATGCTAGCTAACAGCTTCTAGCAAAGAACAGATAATACCTTGTCCTTCCAAAATCAAAAGCGAATTTATGAAAACCTCACCAACTCAGGTAAAGCAACCTCACTCTGGATCAGGCAGTAAACTTCTGGGAAAGTGTTTGAAATCAACCCAATGGTTTTACTTTAGAAGGAGCATGGCTAACACACCTTGCGCATTCATGAGAGGCCAATTCCGAAATGACCATGCCTAATATCACTAAAGCTGACATTAGAATTGCCTTCCAAGTGTAGGTAATTGGAATGCGCCAGAAGATGATAACGTGGTTCAAGAGCAAATTGCTGACCCAAATTTAGTTCCTTCGTTGTTCACCAACCACATACAGATGAGATCCAAAGGGATGGGGGTGCATGATGATGATGATGACCTGCAAGACCTGACTAAGGCAGGCTGTCAACCAAACGAACTATATTGTCAGCCTATATCGATTAAAAATATGTCTTTCACTTCATATCACTTTTGCGGCGTTATATTGGTACAAAGTCAAACCGAATGTTATACTTCTTCTGAGAACAGTGATGATGAATTGGAGCAAGAGGCTATCGGTATCACTCACAAACATGAGAAGAGATACCAAGCAGGCATGGAAACCGGCTTTCTCAGCCCGTTGTCGTTTCGTTAAATTTTGAGTATATTGTCCTATCTTTTGCTCGAAAGAAAGTTTCAAGTCGAACATGACATATTGTCGAAATGTACATTGACGACTGTCAAGTTGTATGCCAAAGACATGACTTTGCTCTTTGCTTGCCATTACCATCTAGTTCAGTAGATAGATCGGCATGCAGCTAGAGAAATGTTGCAGAACAGCAATTATTCGGGGTAAATACATCGGTAATGAAGGTCATTTTCATTCAAGCTTTACTATAGTAGTTATGAAATTTAAGCTGCCGGTCCAATTTGAACCGCATCTGGATCTTATTTTGGAAACGGAGCTATTCGGGAAAAATAAAATCATGGCATCCAATACCCACGGCATCCCTCCCCCTGGACCCCTAAGGGCAGTTTTTTGTGAAGAATAACATGCTATTGCCCTGCTACCGAAAAATTGAGGATCACAACTCCACGCCATCAGGGAAGAAAGGGGTACTTGATTTAAATACATTGCACTACAATCAAGTGGATTCTCTTCGTGAATTTTTCTTTGAGAAACAATGCTCTACCCAACCACATCAGGTTATCATCACGGCAGATAATATATTATCTCCTTTGAACTTGAAAAGCAGAGAATGGGATCCTATGTTGAATGTAACTTCAGTCCAACAGACGGTCGATATGTGGAAAGCAAAATCCATTCACGGAGAACTCAGAAAGAATTTATTGTTACGAGGTATTGGCATCGAAGTCTCTTTCAAATGGTCAACCTATATCGGTTTGACGAGACTGATGAATTTCTCACTGAAATGCAGCTACTTCAGATTTTTCGCTCACGACAAAAAAATATAAATGGCACATTCTTGGTGACTCCTCGATCATGTAGGTCATAGGACAATCAAACACAGCACAAACCGTATGTGTGCAGGATCAATGCCGATACGCCGGGTGCAACATCAAAATTTTCCATTGAAATATGACTTAATTACCAACTATCATTCTTTTTATAAGTAAAAAGAATCTTGGAAAATCATCGCGCCAAACTACCACACTATTGCGACCTACCACAGTGGTGACTAAGTTCTGCTTTTCAAGGGAGAAAGAGCGTACTTCAAAATCGATGTAGCCGTGCCGTTGGATTAAAAAATTCTCAAAGGGTAATGAGGAGTGGGAGCGAACAGGGAGACGGAGAGTAAACTCCACCATATATATTTTCTCATGAACCATGGCAGTTGGCATAGATAATAGCTTAATTGGACTGTTTTTGGGGTTGTTCAAAAAGTTGTAGCTTGCTGGTAAATCCAGCACAAGTGCTGTTGCGTTGTCTCAAATTTAAGACTGAATAAGGTACTAGTAATGATCGTATGGTCAAGTTAGAAGCATCCATTACGAGATCCTCCCGAATGCATTTAAGCTGAAGGGGATGCATTTATCAAATTGTCAAAATTACTTAGGAGGGAGTAAAATATAACGTTAACATAACCTGCCTACATTTCTTTAAAGAATCAGATAGACAAATCCGATATTTTATCAATCGACGTTATTAGATTATTAACCGACGAATCATGATTAAGAGCAAAACCCCCTATACCAATAAAAAATATGGAAATATGTAGGTTCAGAAAGTCTGACTTGTTCTTTTCCCAAAGGAGGCAGATTCAAGAGTTGCTGGTCCAATAAATTGCCGATTATTAATAGAATTTGGTGTGAGATAAAAGTGTGTTTTGTACAGCCTTTTGTGTGATTTCAGATTAATTAATGTTGAGACGTACAAACTGCCTTCATCCAGATCGAGCAGGCGGCAGTTGGCGCGAGATCTTGGGCTGCACATCAATGAAGGCAAGACAAAGCATATGGTGGCAACGTCAGCATCGAAAACCAACCAACCAACAACATCAAACCGGTCTGGCCAAATAGGAAAAATAAGGATAGGAGAATACAACTTTGAGACCATTGATAATTTCTCCTATCTAGGGTCGAAAATCACAACCGATAACAGCTACGATGATGCAATCCGCACACGGTTGTTGTCAGCCAACAGAGCCTATTTCAGCTTACAAAAACTGTTCTGCTCGAAACGTCTCACCATAGGGTCAAAGCTCGTACTGTACAACACCATGATCTTGCCAATCCTCATGTATTCCTCGGAGACTTTTGTTCTTAGCAAGAAGAATTGCGAACTCTTGGTCGCGTTCGAGAGAAGAATCCTCCGAAGAATTTTTGGCCCCCTACATGAGGATGGACGATTTCGTAGCCTACATAATGACGAAATCTATGAGCAATACCATGACTGTCCGGTTGTGGATAAAATCCGGCTCAATAGGTTACGGTGGGCGGGTCACTTAATCCACATGAATGAGGATGATCCCACCCGGAAAGTTTATAAGGGCAATATCTATGGTAGAAAAAAAAAGACGACGCAGACCGTGCTTAAGTGGAGCGATGGCGTAGGTCAGGACGCCAGACAGCTTTTAGGGATATCCAATTGGTGTATCTCGGCGCAAAACCGGCCGTCTGGAGTTCCTTATTAAGGCAGGCCTAGACCGGATACCGGTTGATACGCCGTTGATGATGATGAATATTGGAAATAATTCATTATTTGGAAATTGAAATTAGCTTAAAGAGTTAATTTAATTAAGTTAAAGATGAAATATTCTCCCATGCCGATATAACATTTTCACTTACATTTACAGCAACGACGTATGTAGTATAAAATTGGTTGATAATCACCTGAAAAAGAAAAGAAGAATGGTTAGCTAAACATAAATTATTAATTCTAAGTACGCTATATGTTTGGGAGTGTTACTCGACTTCCAACCACCTGCAAGTGAAAATATGCTACAAATATCGTCCAAATTTCCAAAAAAAATGGGCCTTCTTCATCTATTTCCTCCTATTCCCACCTTATTTTCGCACTATTTTCATGACACGCTCCTATGGCACACTCCCATCTTTTCCTTTCAATTTATTCCATTCCCACCCCGATGGTGTCTCATTCTTATTTGAATTTGTAATCGCAACGAGATTATTAACAAATACCAATTTTCTGAAATCGATCTCAAAGGATATGAAAATCCTGAAATTACTTTCATATTTGTTCACGGGAATATTCCCTGAACAAAGCAAAGCGGATGTGTGCTTATATCTTTTCGACGGTAGCTTTCTTGGACATATATTCTTTGGAAAACCATCCCCATCGTCTTCAACATCATGGCTGCTCTTGAATCTCATTTACATTTACGAATATGTGCAAAGATATTATCAGAGACAATATACTGTAGGATTATATACCAATCTTCATATATATATTTGCATGTGTATGTAGAAGTAGGTGAACAATGTCCCTGTGAAGTAACCCGCAAAGAATGGAAACCTCGACATAAAGTGAAATAACCCGCAATTAGTGGCAATGGATCCATTGGGTTACATAATTTCCCCGAAAAGAATACAAAATGAACGAAAGAATGAAATGAAAAGGATACTGTCCCTAACTTTTTTCGTTAGACGGTATTGTTTGTGCCGTTCTGTGTTGCCATTAACAAGATTCCTCACTTTCGTTATCATTGACGACTACATCCCTCCAGAAAAATAACAGGCAACGTAAGTGGTAAATTTATCTAGGAGTGTCCCAATTCCAATATGATATTGGTAATGTGTGCTTGCAGCATAGCAACAAGATAGCTCAAAGATTAGTAATATATGAAATTACTGGAGCATCGTCGACCTATTTACAAGGGATACACTTTATAATAGATGGAATTGCAATTTTAAGAGGCTACGGCCTTTTCCAATTATCCGAAATAATTTAAAAAAAAAATTATTCTGAAGTTTTATTCTGATAAAATTATACAGTATAAGAAATTTGCGAAAATTCTTACTTACTTATTTTTAATAATCGTTGGCGCAACAATCCATCAGGGCTTTGAAATGTATTCGAGCATCTGATTCTAGACCGTAACGGTACCTTAAAGGGTTATAGTACTCTTTAGGAAGCAATATGGTCAACGTTGCGCTCGCCCCAGATTATTGCCCGATTTGTCTTAGATACTCATTCGCAGTTGAGTCGACTGGCATCCAACATCCAGTTACAATAACGAATCTCTCTGCCACCAGTGAGATTTAAACCGCGACCTTCGGCTACGGCGGCCCAGGGCTCTGACCACTTGAGACATCCGGACATACCAAGCAATGACATGGAACACCGACCTTCACTTTTCTTTTCAAGTGGTTCAGGTCAAAACGGCCAACCGAGTTCAACAACTGGCTGCTTTTAATATATCTCCTGTTTACTCTTTTGTGGAGAATAGGGCATCCACATAGTCTCAGTTTTCAATGAGACTATGCTTCAGTTGAATTACCATCGCACTTAATACTGACCAAGTGGTAAGCCTACAGCAGCGGGACAGTTTAAATTCAAAACAAACATCTAAGACGACCGGGATTCGAAACCAGGGTAACAACTTAGTTCGCGCCACTCAGGATCTGACTGCCATCGACAGCAGATGCTTTTTTCCAGGCTCAAAGAAAGTGGACTGCCTACCTAGGAAAAATTTTCACTGCCGCTTTCAACAGCCAGTTTTGGGAGCGGAGATTTGTATTGCCAGACTGTCGCCGTACGTTGTGACTTACGGACAAAGTTTTAGGCACTCTGTGCCAACCAACTTTCAAAATTAAGTTTCCTTTTCTTCCATAAACTAAGAAAACGCTTTTTATTTCCACGTAATGAGTAGGGAGAAATGCAATCCAAACCACCGCAAAACCATCAACAATGCCCAGCGTATTAACGACGTTTCCGAGGATGAGATGGGGCCGGAGTTATCCATGCTATCCGATCATAATGACTTTGAAAAACAACAACAAATACCCACCGAGGCCACTGAGCTCGACGAAATATAAGCTAACTATGATGATGTCCTGCAGAAAAATAAGAGTCAGCGTACTCAAGTCAAGCTGTTGACGAAAACGATGGGCGAACTTAAAATCCCTGCAATCTATGCTAACGGCAGTTTTCCCGTTATGAGTTTCGCACAGCATGCTGCTGCCTTGATTCAGCCAGCAGAAATACCAGCTGACTATCCTCCAAGCAGCGACTTCGACAGCCCGTCCAACGCGGGAGGAGCCCGAGTAAGCGAGAGCAGGATACCGAAACAGAAAAGATACCTTGAGGTTGTCGACGAGGAGCAACAAGAAGGCCCTTTTAACGTCGCCTGTCGGTGGAAAATCCCCGAAAAGCAACATGTGAGTGCTAAAAGTGTAAGTGCTCCCCAAAGCGCCAAGTGCCAGTACCTCCTGTGTTAGTTTCTCAAAGCCCAAAAAGAAAAAAAAATCCTCCAATTTCGGCATATAATATTAATTTCCCGAAGTTACGCAAATCACTAAAGGGCGAAGGCCTAAAGGCTACCGTAAAAGTACCCACTTAAAAGTACTTCTGAAAGTTCGCTTGTGACCAAACAAGATAAGGCCCTCCACAGGGAGAATCCTCTGCTCCCCATCAAATCACCATCTGGTCTTTGTATGGCCAATATTGGACCCTCTCAAGAGCTAAGTGAAGTTTTCAGGTTGAAGTACATCCTTCATCAATAGATTGCCTTCGAAAAGAGTGTGGAAGAAATGCAGTGTTACAACTGCCAAAATTTCGGGCGTATAGCTCACCGTTGCTGCACAGATGCGTTAAATGCGCAAAGCGCCATCCGCGTGGCGAATGCTTAAGACTCATGATGGAAGTCCCGCACTTTTCCAACTGCGGTCAAACTGGGAACCCTGTGAGCTATCAAGAGTGTCCAACTTATGGAGCAGCAGCTGAGCAACTGAGAAATCTTCAGTCAAGCAAACAGTTACTCAACTTTCAAAGAGTTTAGCCAGTCCAGCCGTATCATACGAACAAGCTGGTAAGAAATCTCTTCCCAAAGTAGCGAATCAAGCAAACTTCAAACAACGAAACAGCGGTTTCTGAGAATTGGTTGAAGTTCCCACTTTTGCGCCCAGCAACGAGCAGCGTCAATTCGCTGCCTGCGATTAAACTCATCCTTAAGTTATCGAATTAGGTATTATCACATTGAACTCCTCGTTCCTGATCTCACACGCCCAACGTGCTTCCGCCCAATTGTTGTTAATCGACACTCTGAAAGCAGACTTCTACTGCATTTCGGAAACTCACCTTAAAAGCAAACGTAACGTAAACTTCACAGGATATGACATTATTCGGAACGATAGCAATTCAAGCACTGTCTTTCTAGTCCGAAAGATAATATTTTTGAGGAGGGTGCCATCGAGAACTTGTAAACTTCTTCCGCCGCGGCGGCAATAGTTTAAACTACCGATGGTAGACAGATCCGTTTACATCGAATGTAATTCTAAAATTGAACAGCTGGGCCATGACTTGCAAGTTTTGGGCAATCTTCAGTAAAAATTAAGATACCTTCTCCTCGGGGTCGATTTCAACTCGAGGCACACTTCTTGGGGCGACAAAGCGGCCAATGTAAATGGGGAAACCTTTCTAAAATGGATTCACGACACTTTTTCATCATCATCAATGGCGCAACAACCGGTGTCTCGTCTATGCCTGCCTTAATAAGAAACTCAAGACAGCCCAGTTTTTCGCCAACCTATTGAGGGGGATTTTATTCACAACCTGACGCTCATGGTATCCCTCATAGATTTCGTCGTTATGTATTCGCTCACCAATATTGAGATGGTTTTGCCAGATACACCGACAAGACCGAATAGTCAGTCAATTTTCGAGTACTTCCTGTTGTCTGAGGAAACTAAACAACGTTTTCAAGTGAAATCGTGTAAACATCACCGGGCATGTCCGCCACGACGTGATCCGGCCTCAACTGCGACTGTTGAAGCGACAATTCTTTCAAACATTTCAATAAGTTAGTGACTTTTTCGGCTACGAACACCGAAGTCAAACTAGTGGATTCGCTACATCTTTTGAGTCTTCCACAATGGTAAAAAGTGAGCCGGACCTAACGAGATTACCAAATTCGTCATAAAAATTTACCCACCATGTCCGTAAAATTTCTTTTAGTAGTTTTCAATAACTGAATTAACAACGGTTATTTTCCATTTACTTGTAAAATAGTAAAAATTGTTGCGATCCGAAAGATGGGAACCTCCTTCGTGCCAAACAATATCAGACCCATTTCCTGCTTTCCAACCTTAGCCTGGACAACTGGACTTGTCCATCACTGTAATCTCAAAATCATTCCCAATCACCAGGTCGTGTTCCGTCATAAACACGGAACGCAACATGCATTGATCTACCTTCACGACACTGTCATTTCTAGACTTAATGTCAACAATAAACCAACCGTAACCTGTGCACTGGATCTAGAAAAGGCCTTTGATTCGATATAGGCAAACGGACTCATATACAAATTAACACAACAACTTCACATTTCCGATTATCAGCATTACCACTAGCTTTTTCGAAGATAGGCTATTCTATGTCAACGTGGGAAACGAATTTACCGATCTCTTGCCAGTAACATCAGGAGTACAGCAAGGATATATTTCAGGGCCTACCTTGTATGACGTTCTTACGGCTGACTCCCATTCCTGCGACTGGCATCAGCCCATATCCCGATGACAACCTTATCTTCGCGTCGAACCTCCGCCCCAACAAGATCGTCAAAGCAGTAGAAAAATAAGGATATGAGTCTAAGAACCTGCTTACTGAGCTATTCTCTTGAAATGTTTTGGAACAGTCAATTGATCTACCTGCAATGAGTTTATGAGTTATGTTGGCATGCGGCGAAGATATTGATCCACTCTGCCCAGTATTTCTTCTTCAAATACTTTAATATGCCCATGTGGGGTACCAAATGAAAGGTCTTGATTAGCATTTATCGAAGCATTAGTTTCGACATTGGCTGCAAAGAGGAGGAGTGCAGAAGACCAAAAAGAGTCAATTGTAGTACTTCAAGGACCCGTCCTCAGATAGTGTATTTTGAAAATTTACTAGTGGTTCATTCCTAGTCCGACGACGCAATGTAGGTTTTAATGTGAAGCAGCATACTGGAGAGTTTGGATGAAATCCTACTATTATTAACAAAGTTATGGTAGGTCAAATTTTCAGTTTATACACTACGAGCTATACATAAACGGAATGATAGTATACCCAAATATTCTGGCAGCAGAGAGACCTGTATTGTGACTGGATATCGTATACCAGTCTGTCACTGAGTCAACTCACGATAATAATCTTGGGTGGGCGCAATGCTGACTACATTGCATGCTACAGTATACTGTAGTGTACCATTATAGGCGTGAATGAATGTTCTAACACAAGGCAGTCAGCCAAATCGCTTACATAATTTAGTTATAATTCACAAAAACCACGAAGCGAGCCGAATTGAATACATAAAATATTTGTAATGTATAGTAACATCACCTGGAGGATACTGAGGCCGGCGCTAATTGTAGTGCATGCTACAGCAAGTACTTGTTTCACTGCCAAGCCCAGAATGTACCACAAAGCTTTGACGTGCAGCAAAATTTGCTTCTTCTTTTTGTTTAGTCTTTGTGTCCGGATAGCTGAGCGGTTAGAGCACAAGGCTGTCAGACGGAAGGTCGCGGTTCAATTCTCACTGGTGGTAGTGGGATTTGTATCGTAATTTGATGTCGGATGCCAGTCGACTCAGCTGTGAATGGGTACCTCAGTCAAATCGGGGTAATTATCTCGGGCGAGCGCAATGCTGACCACATTGCCTCCTACAGTGTTACTGTAGTGTACCGTTATGGTCTTGAATGAAGTATTCTAACACACTTCAAGGTCCTGATCCAATATGGATTGTTTATTTGTTCCGTTCGCAAGAGGGATCGACTCGTCGTGATCGGTTTCGTCATTTTATTTTGTCAAATGCCTGATACGGATGCAATCTCGATCTCAATCTCTTTTAAATCCCCATCCAACGTATCGTATCAAGCCAGTGTTATTTCGACCGGTCTTTTGGTCGTTTACCATCGACTTCGATGTTCAGATTAATCTTGGCAAGTGAATAATCCTTTAATTAGGTGACCATACCATTGAAAACGCCTCTCTCGCAGTTTTTCCACGATCGGTGCAACTCCATAACAATCGCGGATATCCATATTTCGGATGCGATTAAAATGCGTCACGCCACTAGGCCAACGTAACATATTCGTCTCCATTACCGCAAGACGCTGTTTATTGTCTTTTATTGTCGCCACACTCAGAACCATAGAAAGTGATAGGACGGACGATATTGCGGCAAATTTTAGATTTGAGACTTTCGTTGTTACGTTGATCACAAAGAACACCAGTTGCGGAACGCCACTTCATCCAGGTTGTGCTAATGGGTAAAGCAGTTTCATAATGCATTCACTATTGGTTTATAGCATTGACCCGCTCAGTTCTACTCTCTCTTATGAAACTGTTTTACGCATTAGCGCAGCCGGGATAAAGAGGCGTTCCACAGCTGACGTTTTTGTGATCAACATATTATTAAAGAACGTCTCAAATCTACAATTTGCTGCAATGTCGTCCGCTCAGTTGTTCTCTATGGATATGTTGATTTGGTTGATCACATCCGAAATGACGATATCCACGATCGGTATGGGATTGCACCGATCGTTGAAAAATTGGTGGCGAGGCATCTTCTATAGTATAGTCACGTAATTCGCGCTAATGAGAGTTCACTTGCCAAGATTGGTCTGAACATCGAAGTTGATGGTAAACCAAAAGGCCGGCCGAAGCAACGGAAGCTTCATACGCTGAATTTGAGCGCCTCGCAACTGCATCCAGATCGGGCCTTTAACAGAACAACCGCAGTTATCAGATGTCCTAGAAATGCAGCATTGGCAAGTAAATTTTTATCAGGTTTTTGTTTCTAGCAAATTTTTAAAATGGCGAAGTAACAGGAATTCAGGAAGTATATAGAACAAGCGAGTTTGCCAACAAATAAACAGGATGAAGTCATAAACATCTCGATACCTGGATTTGAGGCCTTCGTTGATATGTCGACTGCAAAAGACGCCAGTTCATCTAGGATGCGCGGAGGCGTCAAGTAACTTCATAGCACGGTTCACCTCGACTAAGAGCAGTAACCCAAAACCAGGTCGCTATCATTGACAGTGGAGACATACAATATCCTGTTGGGTATATTCAAACAAAAGATGCGAAGGATTTGAAAAATAGCCTAATTTCAGGGATAGCTTTCAATCAATGATCCGATTTTGCGGTAAAGGAATGTCCTTTCGCCTTTCCCCTTTGTTTGTTGGACCTTGTTGATGACTTCAATATTTGAATAGTCACGTTCAGTTCCAGAGAAAAACACATACATAAAGTACAATGAGCTTATTATTTGAGCCTGGTAGATTTTATCTGGAGTTTCGCAGATAAATAGTAAATGCGGGTTTTTTAGCCTGTTTATTATTTATTAATCAGGCTGTTGGTAGGTTGTATGTTGATACATATTCAACTTCGCTTCGCAGCTTTTTTTCTAAGAAAAATACGTCTCAGCAACTCTAGCTACTTTCTCATTACCAGAATTAAGATGATGTGTGCTTGTGCCTTCTCCTGTATGTTTGCATGAAAGGACTGATCTTTTATTTACAGAAACCCGGATGGAATGCACGCAGATTAATTAATCCACACAATTTCCTTTTCACATACACGCCCGTTCACTATGCTACCATCCTGTCATTATTCCAGCTTGTGATGCCTTTTTATCATTCGCCTAACTATTCCCGACAGTTACATATTAGGACACAGCTGTTGAGTAAACAAAACATCAGGTCTGAGCAATGTGGGCATAATGTCTATCGCTTCATCTAGCACTCTATGGACGAACCGTATGCAAAAGCATTAGCACCCCCCTGAGATTGGTGTAAAAGAAGCACCACAATAATAAGACTTTGCCATCTGCACGTGGTGAAGGACCTGACGAAAGGAGTCGTCTTAGTTTCCTCAACGCAAAAATTAATGCATGAATGAGGCAAACGGGAAAAGTCTAGGGAAAAACTTCATGATGAGATGACAATATCTAAATACAATAGAATGAAGTTATTACCAGCAGCCGAGACTTTCATTACGAACCAAATAGAAAATGAGAATCGGGGAGTGTGGGCGAATTCGCCCGGGAGTTGATAGATGAGATGTACAGCACGCTTGAGAATAAGCACTGCGGTACCACTAAGCCCCAGCAGTCAGTGGTTGGCGAAAAACCGTGTTCAGTTCCGTGAATCTAAATGTAATGCTGTAATCTTTATTAATGGATTACATTAAAGATAATTCACGAGCAATTTGTCTCTGGAATGGGAATGGCCATTTATCAAGCAACTGTTATGATATGCCTTCCAGCAAAGTGCACAGTGGCCACAACTTCGACAGGAGTAATGTCGATTTTGTGTTCATTAGTTGGCTTTAATTAGTCGAAAGACGAGATAAATAAGAATCCTAAATGGGACTTTGGGCTGCGATGTATTGACTTTTACCGCAAAAGTCATTGCATGAAAATTTCAGAAATCTGGATAACCCACCCCCGACTAGAATGAGTATTAAATTTGACGTTTCCCATCGATTCATAGAACTTACTACCAACTAGTCATAAAATATAAACGGAAACTCCTGAATACGGGCTGAGGAGTTTGTTGAATTATCTAATACATTTATAATGGCGCGTAGAAATAATTCAGTAACACCTCCACCGCTATTGAAAGGTGGAAGCAACGAAGCACCGGCTATGCCATCTAGCATGCGAAGGATACCAAGTTGGAACGTTTTAGAGTACACACTGTTCCATTATTTATGCTTAGTTGTGGGCAAATTGGGTAATTTCTTATTGAGTGACAGTTAGTAATTGTGCACAACAACGAACTGATACTTGAATATATTTTATTCAGTTCGCAAATCCGTCGTACTTGTCTAGTTAGAAAAGGTTTAGAAAAGAAAAAGGTTGTGTGTTTGAAGTTAAGGGTTGTTGATAATGTTTGCATAGTCAATGCGAAGTCCCTTTCATTCGTAAAAAATTAGCTAAAAAACGAATAGATACGTAGATTAAAAGGGCATGGCGGGAAAAAGATGCACTCATCAGAAATCGAAATTTTAGATACTACATGCATAGCCTTTTCAATCAAATACCGAGAAGTGGGACAACTTAGATTCATGTCATGATTTATTAGGTGGTGAGCAAATTTCCTTTGTGAAGCAAAACCTTACTAAAAGGTCTCTTTGTCTGTCTGTCTTTTTTTTGTGGGGAGTTAACAATTTTCCAGAGACACTGGCCTGGACAGTGTGTAGGATTTTTCTCCACTAAAAAAACCTGCCCTGTGGAACCACAAAATTACATCACGAGGCGCAGTCAGCTCATTCTATGATCGCATCGCAATTTTCTAAACGTGCTACCATTCTCGGCACCAGATTTTCTGGTACCAGCTCCTCTCCTAGAGTCTCCTTCAGATTCCTAGAGTTCATGTTCTGGATCTTCGGTGACCCCATCGCAATTTGGACCATCGGGTAACTCATCCAGTTAAAGCTGTGCAGGTACTGGCGGTACCCTGCGTGCCCCGTAAGAAACTGGATAAGATAATAATTAATCTCACCATGTCTTCTCTTCAACCATTCCTTGGTAGTAAGGATAAGTTTGTGAGTCCACTGACCCTTTCCCCAACGTTGTTGCCATTTATTTACAGATCTCTCCCCCTGGGCGTTCTTTGTCTGCGATAAGGGAGAGATTGGCTTCACATTGTATATGTATGCATCATTCCCGAGATAATGAACGCTGCATCATCTGAGGCAGGCCATACATGTATTTAGTTGCTTCTTTATACCTAGGTGGAGTTTAAGGGGGAGTAATTTTTTTTCTTAGAATCTGGTCATGTTGGGAATAAAATGAAAGGTCTCGATTAGTACTTTTCGAAGCGAGTCCTCGTTTTAAGAATGATTGTAAAGACAGAGAGTCCGGGGGGTCGAAACCACCTAAAAGAAAAATCTGACAAAAAAATCATGAAGCTACCTCTATATGGTGTTCAGGCCTCAAAATTCTCTCCATATCGGCATCTACTCTAATTAACTTAATAATAATATATTACTATACTTTTGAGAAATTGATTAGAAACTCCCCTGCAGTAATACAGACTATCGTATAAACCATGATACCGCCAAGTATGATCAAAATCGTCCTATTGCCGATAAAGTTACAATACCTCAAAATTGTCTTTACCGTGTAAATTTACTCCAACCAAAAATACTAAATATCAATATAACTCTGAAGTGTAAGTGTATTAAAGAGATGAGACGTTCTGAGTCCGCATCTACTTAATGTCGGTCTGGATCAATTGGAGGCAATCCTCCGCCCTGGGCGAACTAAAAATCTTCTTTCCTTTTTCTAAGAAAAGCTTGGGTACTTTAGCCCAAAAAAGAGGCTGTGGAACAAAATGGAATAATTCACAATTGAGTTTCTTTGATAGTGGAACAGGTTCGCCTATTATGTGGAATCCAATTACTTTTCTTCCTAGGTCTCATTTATTTAGTCGCTGCAGCTGAAACTTTTAGAGTCCATATTCCATGTATTTGCTTTACGAAGACATCTTCCAACGAACCCCTGGCAGCCATAGATATTGGCAATCGTTGATTTTATTTTCAGCCAGGGCTCACTCATTTTTTCCACCTGTTGCCTAGATTCACAAAAAGGCATCACTTCTCATCTTCGCCGACGATTTTATGAAAAAGTCGTTGCTTATAGCTGCGTTATCCTCGGTATTGAACATGAACGGCAGGTATCGTCAGGCCCAAGCTTCGAATCTTTGCACTTTCTACATTCAGGCAATATGTCCAGAAATCGTCATCGCATTAACATTTTTATCGGTTCCCGCAATATGCTTCAGCTTACGACTTTGTCGATAAGCTTTTAGGGAAACGCAATCGTCGGCTAATGCCGTTGTCGCGAGCGTAATTAAGGTGTTTCAGAAGAGATAATTTAATCCATTGAAACCCTTCACGCCGTCCAGCAACACGTCAGGCAACATGAAGACTATCAACGAGAATGTGATGAAAAATGATGGCCTTAAAATTCAAATGCCTCTAAGATTCTACCCGGATGTTAACAGCTATGGCACGAAATATTATAATAGCATTGACAACAACTCTATACCCTGCCCAAGAATGATCTCCAGGGAATGGATGTGGTCGTTATAGGAAAACCACGAGGGGAAACCAGCCTGTCAATGCCGATTAAACTACGAATGTTTGGCATTGATGTGTTTGAGCATGATTTTAGCTAATATTTCTGCGATAGTAGGAAGCACACGTCCAGTTGTTGCAATCAAACCTTTGCCTCTCTTTCCACCTCTTCAATTGCCCAAGGTCGTGGATGAGAAACCTATTACTGACGCGTCTCACGGGACCACGAGTTTACGACAACCTGCAAATTCTTTCGTTATATAGTATAACGTGGCGAAATTTGTGACATTTCCCCTCTGCTTCACTTACAACCGAGTCTTGCTTTCCCCCGAGCCTTCAATTGAGTTCTTACACCCTTACTCATCGATCCGCCTCCATGCTGATTTCTTGTAATGTCCTTTTGTGGTGTGGTCGACAACTTCATCTGCACCGCAGGCAAAGGCACTTCCGATTTCACTTTTTGGTGTTAAGCATTTTTAGTGGAAACATTGTGGCATCCTGACGGTCCTTGATGTAAATGAACAGCATTCACCATTTGACTGCGCTGAGTTGAAAACAAAAAAAAAGAAATTACCGGCATTAACTATGGCTTGGCAACTGTCAGGCCCGCAGAAACGAGTCAAACAGGAGCTGAAAAACATTTTCAGAAAACGTCTTTAAGGCCTCAAGTAGAAACACAACAAAGAAAAACTATACAAGTCCCTCCCTCACGAATTTCGGAAAATTGTGAGTTCTAATCGAGCTTTTGCTTTTTATATCTCAATTCTTTTCGCTTTATTACACACATACCCCTGGACCGAGAAATTTTCCTCATGAAATACAAAATTTTTCCTAAGGAAATTATGTGACAGGAAGTCGATTTTAATAGGGTATTGTCTTTCATAAAATCCCCAAAAAATCAATATTCCATTTCGGATATAGAGCGATATCCATGTATACATTACCGACATGTACATGACTCGAAAGCCACTCAATTATATATGCATCCTGATCCGTATCCTCTCATATCCTCCACTTTTCGTTACGAGTATATTCTTTAAGTGGAAATCCAGAGTTTTGCGCCACAAATTGCAATCAAAATTCCAATCATTCATCCGTTGTGGGGCAACGACATTGCTTTCAGCTTGCAAGCACGGTATTACTTTGGAGGGATATTTTTTTTCATACGTGCAGTGTGTATGTAGATGTACGATGATAGCTAAATCAGATTGTAAAATATTCAAAAACGATTTTTGTTTAAAATATCTCATTGAGATTGTAGAAAAGGCAAAAGACCCCTAAATGCTATGACATTCTTTCCTTGAAATCTGGAGATTTTACGGAAAACTCGGTAAATGTTCCGTCAGGCAAACTCCGCCTACTACGGCCCCAAATTTAATCAAGTCGAGAAACCGGAAATTGGACGCTTCGGATTTCATGTTCTTCGTATGTGAAGAACTTCAGCTGCACCATTCTTCTATTTGTTCCAGAATACTCTGGTCATATATGTACATGGAGATTTAGTACAGTGTATTTTCGCTATCGGCATTCTATAATTGATTGGGATGCAGTAAATTTATGCGAAACTTTTTGCTTATTATATCCTCATCTCTATTAGTAGTATTTTTTCTAAACTTTAGAGTGTCGCATTTTAATCCCCTAAATCCCCGAAATGCTAAAATCGTGAAATTTACATTCTTATCTGCTTTCCCGTCTGAAACCTTACTATTCCGAACAAGGCATAGTGTTGATGGTCGAACCAGCGCTGCCTCGTTCATTTATTTATCTTCAGCTAATTGGGTTATTTCTCTTCAGCTAGCGTTAGCGTCATTCGATATGACATTACGTAAGGCATGTACATATGTCATTGCAAATATCGACATTGCTTAATAAATGAACTCCGTTTTAGCGGCGTTAAAGGGATTTTCCAGTAGTTTATATCTACCAAGGGTTTTCCCTTCTTAGACATGAGCCTTTAGTTCCACTTTATGTGAAAACGATATACTGATGCTTAACACGTAATTATTTTGCTAATAATAGTGCGATTTCCACATATCTTTGTTACATTGTGTCCTGTGGTAATAACCTATTTTACACTACAATTATGAACTTAAAGGAGCTTTCCAGTAAATTAACAGGATATATTTTGAAGCCTAGATTTTATTAATAAGCATACACTAAATATTTAAAATTGTGTCAATTCCACAAAGTATGACCATATTTTGGGCTTTTATTTTCTATTTTTATTAAGACTAAAAAATTTGTTATTAGACTTGGATAACTATGGAGAATGATTGTAGAAGGGAAGCAACTGAGGGCTGTAATGATTATCACGAGTGGGAGCTTTTATGATGCGCTGGAACTCATCATTTCAGCAGAAAAAATGCACTGGGCACGACCGGCAGTCCTGTTTCTTTTAGCTCATGAAGCTAGCTAGCGGCGCGACAGCCGGTATCCGGTCTAGTCTGTCTTTAGTAAGAAGCCTCCCCGTGTTGTGTTGAGGTCCACGAATTTGATATCCCTCAAAGCTGTCTGTCATCCTAGTCTACACTATCGCTTCGTCTGAGGCAGGTGTTGTCACGTCTTCCTTTTCTGCCACTAATACTGCCCTTATTGACTTTCGGAGATGAATCATTTTTACCCATACGGATTAAGTGACCCACTCGCCGCAATCTAGTGAAAAGGATTTTATCAACAATCAGACGGTCATGGTATCGTTCATACTTTTTTCGTTATATAGGCTATAGAAGCAGAATTACCAGAATTATAATAATAATAAGCACTAATGCCTAAAAACACATAAAAATTGGAAGTTTATCAATCCAATAAGTAAACATTTCCCGCATGTGAATCTGTTCCATTTATATATTTACCTGTAGCTAGTAAAAGTGTTGTGCCTGTAAATTCCGTAATAAACAATACGTGGGTCCGCACCAGATCCTAAACAAGCCGGGAAACCGGAAGCTGGGCGCTTCAGGTATGAAAGGTTTCCTTTGCTTCTTTTGTGAGTTTATTTGAGTGTAGAACTATCCCATTTGTACGTAGCCCGTTAAGAATATGCATTTAGCATGTCAGATTTAGTACTTCGGGTTGTAAATTTACATGGTAAAGACAACTTTGAGCTACTGTAACTTTGTTACTAATAGTATGATTTTGATCAAACTTGTAGATAATATGATTCATGTTATATTTTATACTACTACCAACTTTTATAACTCTGAGATAAACTTAAGGGGGGTTTTACTCAATTTTCCCAAAAATATGGTAATATACTATTATTAACTTAATTTGAACAGATATCGATATGGAGAGTATTTTGAGGTCGGGGCACCATCCAGAGGCAGCCTCCTGATTTTTTTTCAGATTTTTCGGTTTGGTAGTTTCTGAGAATGGGTCCATTAAAGAAATCATCACTTTGCACCCCTCCCGCTCCCCGCCTTTTTAATCAATCTCAAAACTAAAACCGGCTCCGAAAAGTACTAATCGAGACCTTTAATTTGATATCCCACATGATCATATTTTACACCTCCTTTTTACATGTATGGGGACCGCCCTAAATCTCAACTTAGGAGGATATAACTCACTGCATGTCTAGGGGTACACAGGTCCCACCTTCTCACCAAATTTTGTGTCAATCGGTATAGCCGTTTCGGAGAAAAGTGCCTGTGACAGATAGACAGACAGACAGACAGGAGTGAGGCAGCAGAAGTGAAGCTCAGTCAAAATCGTGTGGTTATTGAGTGTAAAGACTTGGACGAGATCACAACGAAGGAAGAAATTTGTCAAGCGCTACGATCCCAGTTGGGAATACAGCCGATCCAGGAGCGAGATATTCTACGGCTGAAGAAGTCATATGACGGCACACAAACTGCGTCCACAAACCTAACACTTGAAGCGGCCAAAAGGACAGTTCGGACGAGCTGAAACTGTCGCGGAATGGCAAGAGAAGTGGGACGAGTCAGAAAAAGGCCGTTGGACTCACAAAATCATATGAGATATCCGGAAATGGATCGAGCGACCTCACGGCGAAGTAGGTTTCGACCTAACTCAATTCTTGAGCGGACACGGAGGCTATCGAGCTTAACTGTATCGATTTGGGCGTGATGATTCGCCATATTGCCCACAGTGTGCAAACATTCCAGAGGACGCAGAACACGTATTTTTTCACTGCGCCGGATTCAAAACCCAAAGGGCTACATTAGAAGCTACAACCGGGGAGCACTTTACATCCGAAAATATCATGGAGCTTATGGTGAAAGCCAAGGGGATATGGACCGAAATTGAAAAAGAGATTACAGTCATCGGAAAGAAGCTTAGGCAGGAGGAAGATATCCGAAAGAATGAACGCGAGAGGAACACGAATGTTGACATGAGCGCAGAATAAATTCTGACCCAGCCCCGCGACGTAATACCAAATGGGAGTCCCGCGGGGAGAGCGGAAGGAGAAGGAGGTTTTTTTAGTGGGTAAGAGTCCCACATAACCGTGTGGCAAGAGCCTGCGGTAGCTTTTGAAGCTTTCCACGTTCCATCGGGGCAAAAAAAAGACAGACAGACAGACAGACATTGAACCAAACATGGGGATTCGCGCGAGCCTAGCGAATAAACAACACGCGAGCTAAAACCTAAACCTATTTTGTAAGAGTTTTGCGGGGCTAAGGTGAAGAAGAGAAGATAGTAGTCCTCAAATCAAAGGGATCTAATTAGAGTTCATGTTACAATATATTCGGATTCGGAAAAATTCCATACTATAATTCAAATAATAAAATAAAAATAAATCAACAAATAATAATGAAAATAAATTATGTAAAAAAAGCAAGAAAAAATAATACATAATAAAAATAAATAAGTAAGAATAATAGATAAAAATAAAGGCACATACCACCTTATCAGTCCGTACATCTGAGAGTGATAATACCTCAGAGCCCATCCGTATACGGAGGGGCATTTTCTAGGGGGATTTGTTGAGTCCCCTTCGGTTTTGCATAGCACTGAACCCCCTTCATGGCCACTGAATGATGCTAGAGAGTATGGTTTTTGCAATTAAGTACGTGCTAAGTGCGAACTGACACACGTGATGTGCTTAGATGACATCAAGCTGTATGTTGTCACCTTAGAAGTCTGTTGCGAATAGTACATATGTTTAGCTGTGATATTCGGATGGAGTTTGGTTTAGACAAGTGTCGGATCCAAGCTATCCACAAAGGTCACGAGCCGGATGCCGGATATAGTATTGGTGACCTCCACATTGAAACTATGACCGAGACAGACTTCTAGTACCTAGGAATTCTGTAAGGAACCCATGCTCAAGTTGGTGATCTAAGGGA
The DNA here is from genome assembly GCF_905115235.1 of Hermetia illucens. Classification (NCBI taxonomy): domain Eukaryota; kingdom Metazoa; phylum Arthropoda; class Insecta; order Diptera; family Stratiomyidae; genus Hermetia; species Hermetia illucens. Next base: position 83,894,957 of record NC_051849.1, on the reverse strand, counting down.
TGCTCTGCTGCCCAAATTCCTGCGACGTGTAGAGCGGGTGCTGAAATCGCAGGTAAGAATAAAATAAGCGCGTTGAACGTATTCGCTATCCCTTCACTGGCCTATGCATTTGGAATATTGCCATGAACGAAGACCGGCCTGGAAAACGTCCAACGGATACGGACAACTATGTCTAAATTCCGAATGCATCATCCAAAGTCTACTGTGGAGCCGATGAACCTGCCTCGTGACATCGGAGATAGGGGCATGGGTGCCGTGGCGACACAACATCATTCCCCAGTCGACTCGCTGCGCGGTTATTTTTACAGCAAAGAGCAGGCGAGTCCCTTGCATGCGGCTGTCAGTAAGGCAGATTGTAGGCTGACTCCACTTAATTTGCAGGATCGATCTTTCAATTCTTTTGCATTTGTCGAACAGATGGCTGTGTGCTGGGGAGCTTTTGTTGAGACGGAAGGATTCATGTGTGGCAATCAGGACGGCATGGTCGCCATCCGAGCTTATAAAAAATAAAAATACGTGCAGAAGAAAAACTATGAGCCACTGGCTGGAAATCAAAGAAATATGGCGTCTCGAGTGGGTGGTTGTAGTTCCCATAATATTGTCTGCCACAGGTATTGTACCTAAATCCCCTAACCTTCCCTTGATATCCTGGGACTCTCGGACAGTCTGGTTCAAACTATGCAGAAATATACCGTTCTGCATACATGCTCGATGTTGCGGGGAGTTCTCGACGAATTCTTACATTGACCTAGCACCGGCCATCACTACTATCGCGCCTTTAGTTTTTAAGTAGGTAGGACCGTCCGAGCCTAAATGCTTGACAATTGGTGCTTTATTAGGTATCTGGCCGGGATCTGCCGAAAAATTAAGAAAATAATTTATAACAAAAACAAAAGAGAGAAACAAAACTCACAACTCCTCAACCAGAGCTCTGTGTGGTGTTATGAAAATCAGCTTCTAAAACCTAACTTATTTTCTACTTTCTACTGCTACTTTTTTGAAAATTAGAGATCTCTTCCAACCTAAAAAATGAAGGTCATTGCCTCCACATGACCGAAGTCCGCGCGTGGATGTATCATTTATAATGGTATGAGAATCAGAACGTGAAGAAACCGAAATTCTTAAATTTTGAGTTCAACTTCATTGATGGCCAGACAAAAATATTTTTGAGAAATCAAAGCATGTACAAATTAAATAGAAAAAAATCGTTAGATTATGGTTGTTTTGTAGTTGGTTCCTAAAAGTAGCCTAAAAATTCCGCTTAACGGTTATGGGAATGCTTTAATACACTGAATATGCTCGGCTTGCTCAATAACGTGTGGATAACAAGTATTGAAGCAACAGATGAGTAAAAAAGGAACAAGGGCACCGCTATATGGACCAGATCTTTTTGAGAATTAGGAAATGAATTCATAGCTGCGATGCTGAAAAATGAAGAAGAATCCCTAAGAGTACTATCTTGGGCTAATCCACCCGGAAGCTTGCTTATAGAGGATATGAACGCAAACACTGAAAAGATTGTTTAAGCCTTACCAAGAGGAGCCTTAGGATCATAGCACTAATACTCACTGGATATTCAGGTTGTATTATTACCTGTGGAAGCTGCAGACCCTGTTTGAAGATACCGTGACGAGATGGCTACTTGGGATAATATTTAACACCATATAACGGGTACTAGGAATACTTAATGCCATACTAATACATATTAAAATTTCTATAATCATTAAAAGGGAAATAATAGTTCTTCTAAGAGACAATGCAATTTCTGTTGACTGTACGATTATCAACCTTTAGAAAGTGATTTGATTTGATTTTTAAGTCCCATATGTTTGTGTTTAAGCCTCTCCAGTGTAGACAAATGATACTCACTGAATGCGTGGGCATTCACAGTTCCAGCTTTCTCATCAAATTTTATGTCAATCGGTATAACCGCTTCTGAGAAAACCCTGATAAATGGGAGGACGAAGTTTGAGGACTTGATTAAGCAACAAAGATGATTGGAGATGAAGATTTCGGCGGGCCTGTTAACGGCATTGCTTGTGCCGTCATAAAAGAAGTCGAGTTTTGGCCTCTTTTGTGGATTAGATGAATGATGTTTTACACCAGTCATATTGTGATGTTTTTCATTCGTGGGTAGAATTTCCACAGTTACCATCATGTTTCAGAAGTTCCAGTGGTCAATCCGGGTTTTTTGTTTGATTTCAGGTGTTCGATGGCAAATCCATCTCATCTATGAATGGAGATCAATTCCAGTAACGTAAGTCAAGAGTTTAGGAGTCCCGAAAATAAGAACGCCCCACTTTCTTTCTTACGCCTTTGTATTTTCCTTACTTTGCTCTGATAGCTCGTTGTAGCTTCGTTTTTCCTTTTCGAATCAACACTTTCATCTGCCCTCGCAGTCAAACCTTGTACTTGATAAATTCAGCTGGGAACTCATGTAGCTGTGATTTATTTTATTTTCCTGGAACCATATGTATAGCTACGCAATGGCTTCATTTTGAAGTCTACAATTTTTAAGAGACCTAGCCTGTTTTGAATGAGTTGTAGATATACGCTGTCGATAGATAGTTTTCACTAGGTAATGATCTGAGTTCGAATTGCTCGAAATATGCTGCCGCCAAGAATACAGGTTGCTTCTCATTTTGGATAACTACGTTCTCGATTTGGTTGAAGCGCTGGCTCGGTTTATAAATGTAGAGATCTGAAAACCATATCGAGCTAACCATACTTCTGCCGAATACAATATCAACGTATATATTATCGATTGTTATTACTTTCCCCATGGCGGCAAAACCATCCGTTGTTCCCGGTAGTATTAGCTCATGTCTGACTCTGATGGTTAAGCCTCCAAGCAATATTTTAACATTATGCTGGGGCACGGAATAGTAAAGTCACTCTAGATTGCTACAAAAACTATCTATCTTTCATTGAAATCTTTTGTTAAAGAATCGAGGGATTCCTAAATTCCTCATCCGCCAGTGGGAAATGAACATGCATTCAGGGTTCTGTGGACCACAACCGCGATTCGATTTTTAAACGAAATTTTAGTTTAGCCTCAGTCGGCTTAAGCCCAAAATTTTACAAGGCGGCTTTGTGTTCGTTATTATTCATACACATGACGTATTTTTGAATTATTATAAGGAAGCAAATATCACCTTGTAACCACTTCTGTCACGCTGCTCCCAGTGCAGAGGTGAGGCAGCGTCTGATGAGTTGCCTCTACCTTTGATGAGACCGCAAGTCATATATCTTTCACTGCTTCGTCCATATCTTCCGGTAGAGCAGAAGCATTGGTGAGGCAGACTTTGTGTACAATCTCCATTGATGGTTTTGAGGGTTACAGCTTGAGACATCAGCTCTTCTCCAACTGTAAATGCGACTCCAAACTTCCCATATAATTCACATCCAACTGCCGTTATTGGAGTATAGTTTGTCCAGAATATCCCGTCTGCAATACTGTGTTGATTATGTGTTGATTGTGTGTTGATTGGCAATCAATGCTAAAGATAGTCTACATATTACACAGAGTTCTAAATTTTAAATTCGGTATGCTGCAATAGCGAGATACGCACTTGTACAAAAATATTATATTGGTGTTGTTTACTTTTGCATCACTTCACACCATTATCTCCTAACGGAACGGCAGATGGAGCTTGTCATAACAAAATTTCTTTATTAATCAGAAATCTCCTCCGTATTGCCATATGCATTGCAGATTCGCATTGAACGTTCTGGTTTTCATATCGGGACCTCCATTTGAAATATCTCCTAAAAATATTTTCTTGTCTTCAATTCTATTTTTCAAGCATCCCCTGTTTCAGAGCTAGAATGGATAAGATTATATGCATAACGTGAAAAGGGGAACACTTGGTGCCCATTACATCCTGATAGCTTCCAACAGCATGCAACCAGTCAAACAGGATGAAACTGAATTGAATGAAAATCGCTTTGTCGAAATACGACATATATCGTTCGTGAGAAGATTTCGCCACTCCTCAGAAACTCTCCTCATACATACTTCTCCATATCCTCAAAAGCAACGATGCCAAAACGAATAAGAATGAATATATCGTTTATAGACGGTATCGTGAATACTAAGTGGAATAAAGGCACCACAGGAAAGGACTTCGCCATGATTTCACCAAAGAGTGGCGAGATATCGATATTTCTGTAAAGCTTTCCGAACGGATGATGACGTATACGATGGTGGAATTAATAATAGCTCGATAACTCTTCCGGAAAACTTTGTGCAAAATCAAGGATGATGTAGACTGTGGTGGGAATTTAATGGGAAAAAGAAAAATATACATTGGCTACGCTTCGATGGGAATCGCATAACGTTATGATTTAAGTAGTATAATGTATCGCGGATATGGATGTGACCGACATTACTGGAGGAACGAAGAGTGCTGTTAAGACTACAAAGAGCACTGGTAAGGTAAATGGGAAATTTATAACGGTTAAAGAGAAACGGGGACACATTTTTGATCAAAGTTGAATTCCTGCCCAATATTTTAAGACAAATTACCAAATTACTATGAAATTTTCTGAGGTACACATTTGTATGAAATTATCTTGTATCATGGAATGTCACGAACAGGTAGCAAACAACTTAAACGGGAGAGAGAAATCTTTTCTCAAGAAAGGTAGGTCTAGTTTGAATAAGGGCGGTTCGGAGTAAATTTCAGTTTGCATTTTGTGCAATTCGACGAACTCTTGTTATATGTGAATATATACATACATGCATAGCAACAAAAACAGAAAGTCGTAAAGAGATTACTTGGTGCCTCAACGCGAAACTCGAACATTTAGGCACAATAGTTGATAACTAACTTCAAAATAGATCAGGTGGTGACATAGGAAGCCAGCCAGGAAATTGTTTGTAATGTAAGAAAGAAAGCTCGGCTGAGACTGTCAACATAATGACAATTAAATCAAAGTTTGGTATCGAATGTTACGCTTAGATCCTTATAAAGGGAAATAACTGAAAGTGGTTGGATATCCAAGTAATAAATAGGTATAGGGGCTGGAAATTTCAAGGAAAAAAATTACGTGAAACATTTGCTAACATTAGTTCCAGCTTATTTTGCATGCACCAACAGGACAGAGTGTCGAGATTTGATTGCAAGTGATTGCTTTCTGCAGGCAAGTCAACAATAGAAAATATCATAGTATCGAATCGTCTGTACACAGAGAAAGACAAGTAAATAAAGAAGGAAGATCATCAATGAACAAAGAGGAAAGAAATGGCCCAAAGATGGAACCCTCCGGGACTCTAGATGCGGGGAAAAAAGGAGTTGAAATGCAATGTTGAAGGAGACCCTACTCCCTCTACCACCACATAAGTAGGACCTTAACCAGGAGAGTACAGACGGCGGGAAGCCATACGAACCCAGCTTCTTAAGTAACAAGATATGATCAACGGAATCGAACGCTTTAGAGAAATCGGTATAAATTGAAAGCACGTCTTTCCTTTCATTGAGGGTATTAGCAACAAAGTTGGTAAACTCCAATCAATTAGATGCCCATGCTGCTCCTTTGCAATTAGGTATCCAAAGCAAGACATAAGGCAGTCTTTGTTATATTTTTCTAGAATTTTAGATACAGAGCAAACAAGTGATATGGGTCGATAATTTTCAGCTAAAGTCGCATTGCGTTTTTTGTGCAGGAGGATGATATTTGCCTCTTTCCAATTGCCTGGAAAGACACCTGCGGATAAAAATTTGTTAAAATTTAAGGAAAAGGAAGCGAGGTATTGTGCTTAAATTTTTTTTTTTTAAATATTACGAAGACCTGTCAGGATCACAACCCCCCATTAATATCTAAATTGCCGATGAAAAATTCGACAATGCAGACAATGGAGAGAGAAAAGGAATGGAAGCGCCACAGAAAGGCGGGAAAGAATATCGAAATTATGGGAAGAAGAGAAGAGAATTTAAGGCCGCGAAGTTGGCTAAGAAATGAGCCTGAGGCAGTTAGAAAAAAATTAAATCAAGGAGGCGGTTATTACGATTGGGATGGACATTAAATTGTAAGACGGAGCAGAGTTGCGAAACTTCTCTCTCCTCTAACCTCTGAGCAGGAATTCACGAATGCCAAAAAAGCCAGACCCAATAGAGTGACATCACGCTATCTCAAACGGTAATTTCATTTCATCATAATCAATTCCTTCTTTCCAGGACAATGGAAGAAAGCCCGAGTATTCCCTATTTTAAAGAGAGTGAAGGATTCATCCAGCCCTAAGAGCTACCGCCCAATCAGTTTGCTACCTAACATCAGCAAGGTGTTTGATGTGTTGGTATTGAAACCCTTGAATGGGCATATCCAAACGAAAGAATTATTGTCGAACGCGCAATTCGGATTTCGATCTGGACATTCGACAATACATGCAATAACGAAGGTAACGTCTGATATTTGCTGGCGGATTAACAATGGTGAGTGCGTAGGCGCTTGCCTTATAGACATGGGGAAAGCCTTTGAAGAATGAGTTTCCCAGCCACCTCGTAGCGATGATGTATAGTATGTTGTATGGCAAGTGCTTTGTCATTACGGACGGAAATCTCACTACTAGCAGAGAATTTCATGTTTTGAATGGATTACAGCAAGGGACAGTGCCTGCGCCTATACTTTTTGTGGTATTTGCCGGCGAATTACTAAACTCTTTCGATTTTAGTAAATCTCCTAAAAGGTCGTTGGTTGCTTTTGCTGACGATCTGATAGCTTACACGGCACACAAGAAGGTAACTGAGGTGCAAGCTGAACTTCAGAAGATGTTCAATGATATTAAGTTCTTCACGAACAATTGGCGGATGAAAATAAATGCGCAAAAGTGTGAAACGATTCTGTTTGGAAATTCCCTGGCGTATGCCAGTAGGAACTTCCACATTATCGCGAACAAGGATAGTTCTTAGCGCATTCCTCATAAGAAGAGGGTTAGATACCTCGGTGTGCGTCTTGACAAGCGTCTCCACTTTAACGAGCACGTTAAAGTCGCACTAGAAAGCGCTCGCAGGGCATTCATGTCTCTTCGAAGACTCTTTTATGCTCCACATCTTAGCCCGAAGGTTAAGATTATTTGCTATCTTACTTCGGTTAGTCCAGTGCTCACCTACGGGTGTGCTATCTGCTTTAATTTGAGTGCTAGTCAAATGGAGAAACTAAGGATCTTTGAAAGGAAATGCCTGCGTGCATGCACGGGGCTTAATAGGACTGCTTCGCCAAACTATGAGCACTATGTAACTAATGAAGTGATGTATGCAGCTGCTGCTGTGCCAAGAATCGACACAGTTATCGTCAGATTGATTCGAAATCATATAGTGCGATCTGCTTCGCATGGTGAGAACCCTTGGGTTTCGCAGCCGTTCTACCCAAATGATGGGTATTTTGAGAAAACTCTCACGACAGGCTTCATTCCTCCCGAAGCGTTCTTGACAGGAATGGTCCAATTCTTGATTCTACCTGGATCCAGTTATGTATCATATACATAGACGGGCCACGGACAAAAGGATAGAATACCCCCCGATACTTGATAGTGGGGGCTCCGGGATTCGACTGGAGATACTCCAGAGCAATTGAAATTATGCGGGATGAAAAAGAGAAATCCTGGTGGCTGTAGGATGCCGGTTAGCGGTGGCCGTGCTCAGTTCTGCCATTTGTTTCTTGTTTGAACTATGTAAATAATATAAATATTACACGGGTGTTACTTTTAGCTCCAGTCGTTATGAATGATATATTTTATTATATTGTATTGTGTTCATTTCGTTCATCAAAAAAGAAAAAAAAATTGTGAAACATAAAAATATCTTGAAATACCTATATATCATTCGTTTTATTAGCTTTAAGATAAATAAATTGTATATATTTTCGTACTAGCCTTAAGAATAAATTTAAATTTCAGAAGTAGTTTTTTAAGATGTAAAGTACAGAATTAGGTTAGGGAATTTCTTTTAATTTTTTTGTTCGTCAATAAGACAAAGCTAACCTTGTCGGGTTTTTGACCACTTCCCGATAAGTTACATATTATTTTTCAATGTAATGAATTTTGTTATATTAATTATAGTCTGCTATTTATTAAAAAACAGAACTTTGAGTGTATAAGTATAAGATTGTTTTTTCATTCATTTTTCTCGATCTATATTATTAATGTTCAACATTTAGTTTAAATAAAAACGATTTTAAAAATGAAAAAATGAAAATAAATGGAGTGAGATGTTTGTGAAGAACGGGCGGTCGGGCGGAGGTTGCCCATTCAATTCAATTTACTTCATAGAACATTCGCCACAGTATCAACCAATTCTTGAACTAGCGAAGCTGGACAAGAACACGGAAAATAAACACAGGAAATAATAAACGGAGCACGATTTAAAGGTAAAATGCAAGCGGTCATTGCCTCATAAGGGGGGGGGGGTACTTACAAGGTGATAGGGATAAGAGGGACATACTGTTTCACAGCAACTAGAAGACTTCCACCTTTGAGTTTACCCGAACACTGCACATCGCGATCGCAACGAATAATTGAGTACCTATCAAGAACTCCAGAATTAAAAATACTACCATCAAGCCACGTCTCAATCAGACAAATGATATCGTGAAATAAGGACGCGACCGATACTCGCAGATCTAGCAGCCTAGTTCTAGGCCCTCTCACATTTTGATAGTATAATATGAACAGAGTTAAGTGCGCCGCCGAGGACGGCAGTCTCTTTCAAAATTTTTGGGATAATTCTGCCGAATGCCCTAGCCGCCAGAACCCTTCAAGGTTGTGTGGGTGTTGTTCTATTTTTAATTACACAATAACACGATCCGGATATTTAGTTGGTTTGGTACAACCCAGGGGAGACGGCAGGCATGACGGTGATAATAACGCTATTAAGTATTTTAGTTGATAGGTCCTCTTTGGAATTGTATGTCTAGCAAAAGGACAGACACCTCAACTTATCGTTGGATGAGTAGCAATAATGTCTCTTAAAAATGGCTCCTAAAAAGCAGTGTTGATAATAAATAAATACTCTAGAGAAAAGGTAAAAAGTTAAACCCAGGTCCATGGTCAAAACCAGAAATCAAACTCAGGAAATAAGGTTGAAAAAAATGGTTCCTAACCTTCTCACCCATTACACAGACGAAAGCTCATTGTAATGAAAATAAAACAGCCCTGATAATAAATCTAGTGGCTAGATTTCTACATAAAGTTAGAAAAACCGCATAAGTCATCAAGGTTAAATAATTATCTGGCATAGTTTATGTAGTTTTTATGACACAAAAGTCGCGAACTTGATCATGATATTGAATAAAGTGGAGTGGGCAATCAAAGTTGATTTGATCCATATAAACCGCCTGTTCTAGATAGATTTCTTCCCACTCACGGATTAGGATGGCTTTTGAGGAAAGTCGGGGTCCACAGTAGCCATCAAATCTAATATGCCTCCTTTTCAAAGTAGAAGAATAGACACTAATTGGAAGATAAATAAGGATTAGGCTTATGTCCTTCTTAATGCACTACAACCGTTCCATCTGCTGGTATCGAAAACGGAGACAGATGTTATGGCAAAGCAAGAGAGCTCAAGTAAGTCTATGTAGGCTCCTTTACGACGTCATGTGAAGTGGAAGTACAAAAGGCAGTACAGATAAACCACTTTTGAGGGAGCTAGTAGTAGATGAATTCCTAGGCTCCATGATCCGAGACGAATATAATACCTAAGGGTATGCTATTGATATCAACATATATAGCATTTCTGCAAACGATTTCAGAACTTATACATGAAGTTCGCAATATGGTGGACGGGTAGTGTAAACAGACCAGTCTCTAAGCAGTCACCAAAATGTGAATCTCTAGATGAACTCAAACTCGCATTTTTTTAGGTGAATGGGTTCAACTATCAATATCAATATAGGATGTAGGTAAGACATGGGGATTGAATCCACATATAGATTTGTATATGTAACAACCCCTGGTGAAACCGGGGCTTGCTTATAGAGCACTAGTATAATGCTGCCAAGAAATTGTCTGTATTTCAAAGACTCGTCTGTCCCTGCTCTAAGTGACCAATCTCTGCTCTGGAGACACTATAGGCAGTTACCATTCTTGGACTGTGTAGCAAAGGTGGAAGCGAGACTCGCGTTTAAGTCCTCGTCTAATTTGCTTTCAGATGCTTGTAGCATTTGGCCATAAAAGAATCACTAATGTAACTACGAACCCACCTGTAGAGATGGTCAGGTGTTTTACATCACTGAAATATTGCCTCAATCCCAAAGTTGAAGCAGCAACGGTAAGGAAAGACTGTCACCATTGGAATCACATCCATCTCAAAATATACATATTGCGGTTCATAGTAGATCTAAGACAGAAGACGGAACTGATGGTGGGATGCATGGAGTAAGACGGAGGCACGTCATATCACAACCACTGATTTTCATGTAGAAGTATATGCGATAAACTACTTAAATCCAGGTAACGCCAGCAAAACCTCAAAAATCTGGCTACTAAACTAAAATTAAGCTTTAAATGGACAGTGGTGCAAAAAGCTATTGATGACAATGAGAGGGCGAATGAAATTTGAACACGGCCTTCAAGCATTATTTTTGAAGCTTGGAATCAGCAAACTGGCTGAAGTGACAACCATGCGAGATTGGTACCTCAAGCAATTAGCCAATTGATGGGAGGTATCGGTGTTGGCAAACTAATACCACAGAATTAAAATATTCGAAGCCGTTAAGTAAGCTGATAATGAGGACGTTGATAAATCTAATAATCGCTTGCTGTCATCTAAAAGAGCATCCATACGCGATGGATATCAAGATCAACCAGATATAATATGCATGTTAAAAAGACAGCGAAACAGCCTCTTATAATTATTGTATTGGGCAGCGCTCTTGAGGTGAAAACATACCATACATCTCTACACCGCATTCCCATCCATTCATCCGTTAGAAATTGTAGATGTTGGCAATTTGTTAATGAATGCAACCTTCTTTTATGGTTTGTTTTTCTTTTGCCATTTTATTTCAATTGCAGACTAATGACGTCATTCTTTCATTGTTTTTGAAAGATTAAACTTTAGCATTTGATAAGTCGATGGCACTGGAATGCCACCTTTGTGCCCAAGTCAGGTCTGGAAGGTTAAAAAAGAACGCTTTTTATTTACTCGTTATAACTAACATTGGAAAAATAACTAACATAGCGCCTGCCTTAAGTTATTCTAAATCTATGGTATAGTCTTCAGACCAAACTACCTTCTTACCAGAGATATAAAAAGAGAGAAGTGATTACACGTCAAAAAACCTCAGCTTGTTGATATTTTAAAGAAAATCTTAGATGGGACCAGGAACAGGATTCGGGGCAGGGCGTAGGACAGGATTGGGGAATAAAGCTTGTGATACTAAGCATGAGTTACTTCTGTAAACTTAGAGTAATTATTTGTGTGGATGACTACTTTGCGGCTCAAAAGGCGGATTTGGGATTGGACGGGTAAAAAGAGTAGTGGAAACAAATTTGTACGAAAAAACTTCTCTTCGATGGGGTAGCTAGGGCAAGTTACAAGCGTGGAGAAAAAATATAGCGTCGATGTAGAAAGTTTTGTAGGAGTCCTACAGTATTTGGTTGGAAATGTATTTGAAATGGACATTCTCCATGTGGATATTAGAGCACTAATGAAGGATCCTTCGTTCTCTCTAACCGATACTAATACACACAGGATATTAAACACTTCTGTTACGTTAAGGACAAGAACGGCACTTGCCGACGAATCACGACGGATAGGTAGCGCTAATATTTCCTGTAGATTTCAACGGAAAGATCTGCTATCATCCGCTTTCGCAAGCGCTAACCACGTTTACAATAATTCCAGCTATCAGTGCCGCTGAAGTCCAGAAAGTAAGGAATTAAATCGGGAAAACAACAAATCCCTACGACTCGTATATAAGCCCTGGAAAGCGAAAGGCTCGATCCCAACATTGTGGCTCAGTAAGATCTTCAATCGTGTTATTGAGGAGGGTAGAACACTGTCTGCCTGGCAAGAAATACCACCACTGCAACGGGAAAAAAGGCCGTCCAACAAAATGGTCAAATTTGTGTCCGGATGGTTGCTCTCCCATACTATGAGGAGTTTTGAATGCGTCCTTGATAGTCATATTCGTGAGAACGTTCAAATAACTGTGAACTAAATCAGGTTTGCCAAGAACTGCGGATATACTAACTCAATACATGCTATGTGGTTACTCATGGAGAAACACCTCTTCATATTATACATATTTCTGGATCTAACGAAGGCTTTTCATCACACAAACTGATCTGATATGTTCTTCGGTAGTACCAAATGCGTGAAGAACTGGTACGCACTACTGGTGGGCTAAATTGCTCAACCGCGATCCCCAGAGTAAAGTTTAAACTGTAGCAAGTACATTAGAAACGTTTCGTGTCTTTCCTCAAGAAAACAACACTTCGCCACTCCTCATTGTTCTTATTATGAACACTATTATACGAGACAAACAAGGCTTAAGCTGAACCAAACAGAAAGTATGACGACCGATCGCAATGAAACAGATAATGAACAGTGTCTCGCACGCATTCAGTGAGTGACATAAATTCACATGGAGCTTAAAGAAGAACTCCCCATACATGCAAAGGGGGATGAAAAACTTCTTTTACCGAATATAATCACGTGGATATCAAATGAAAGGCATCGATTAGTTCTTTCCGAATCTGATATTAGTTTTGACGTGGATTTTTAAGTGCGTGGGTAAGGAGTCAAAAAGGGAGAAAGCGTTCTATTTTCTGAAACTGCCCAACCCAAAAATCAGAAAAAAATCAGGGTGGTGTTCTTGTATGAAATCCAGGCCTTAAAATATGTCCCATTCCAATATTTGCTCAAATACTACTACTACTAATAGTATGTTACAAACTTCTGAAGAAATTCACTGAAAAACCCCCTTAAATTCAAAACTGTATCCTAAGTACGATAAGTACTTTCTGAAAAGATCATGGTTCTGATATTGGATGAAACATAGACGAGTGAAGGCTCAAAATGTGTACCCCTAAAAAAGGAGCAGGTTTCGTTCTCAGAACTTATCCAAACAAAAAATTTGAAAAAAATCACAGTGAGCATCTCCACGAAATCTAGGCCTCAAAATACATCCAGCTCCGATATCCGCACAAATAAAGTTAATAATAGTTAAATAGTAAAAGTTAGAGACGGTGAAACTTTGCCATTTTTTGTGAATTTCGTGCATTCTACAAATAAATGTACGATGTCATCATCATATATCAATTCGTCAATACCACAACAAAGTGAACTTATATGAATGGGGGTTGGCGAAGAATTATCTTTTTCAGTTTTTTAGTCATTCGTATATCAATATAAATTACCCCAGGCAGATATATATGTGTATGTAGTAGGTATATACATATATATAGTTTGGAATAACAAAAAAATTAACAAAATACATCTTCATTTTTTTTTAAATTAACAGAAATTACATTTTTATTGCGCAATTTCTATATACGCACATGCAGTTTTAAGCCTATTGTAATAAATAAACGCATACTGACTGGTTACTAATATTTTGTTCTGCCCCCATTGGGGCTTATGACCTCGTAAATTCGATTTGGCGTTGAGGCTATTAAATTTTTAAGGTGTTTTCTACGATTTGGTCCCAGCATTCTAAAATTGTTTTCTTTCACCCAAGCTACTGCAACTTTGTTACTAATAGTATGATTATTTATATTTATTTATATACTACATGCAACTTTAATAACTCTTGGATAAACTTAAGGGGGGTTTTACTCAATTTTCCCAAAAATATGGTAATATACTATTATTAACTTAATTTGAACAGATATCGATATAGGGAGTATTTTGAGGCCTGGGCACCATATAGAGGCAGCTTCATGATTTTTTTCAGATTTTTCGGTTGAGTAGTTTCTGAGAATGGGTCCATTAAAGAAATCATCACTCTCCACCCCTCCCACTCCTCGCCTTTTTAACAAATCTTAAAACTAAGACCGGCTTCGAAAATTACTAATCGAGACCTTTCATTTGATACCCCATATGACTATATTTGGTGAACAAAATTTTTACACTTCCCTTTTACATGTATTGGGACCCAAACAAACAAACAAAACCTTAAAAAGCGGGTTCCATTTACTTTGCAGACATAAAACGTCAAAATTATTTCCTTGCAATATTTTAAGTCTACCTGTTCTGGAACAACTACCAAAAACAGGGCTAAATATCTACGCATTCATGGCCACGAGAAAATAAAAGCGATCTTAATTACGAACCTCATAAAAGAATACCCATTAGCACCAAAGAACCCCTTAATTTTGAACAAAAATTCCTCATCAAATACCAAAGAAAAACAATTAATGATAAGCCTCAGACGAGTTGTTCGTAGACCATAAAAGTTCTGAGGTAGTTGCTCTCTATTTGGTCCGATCCAACATCAAGTAGATTTGGAGCTAGCATCCCGCATATCGCAAACAAAAATATGAAAGTGATCTTATTTCAGCGCCTTTAACATATCTACCACAAAATATTTAGTTAAATATGGCCTTGACAAATGTTTTCAGAAATAAAGTTAATAAATGCGATGAACAAAAGGGAATTTGATACTCGTCCTAAACAAAGAGTTGTTGAAATAACTTAGGTGGGTAGAGAAACTAACTAATATGTCATTGCGCTTGTGATCTATTTGCTTCTTGACAAACGTTATACTCCGTATAGTTTTAGTCGGGAAATATATCATAATTATTAATATCTTCAAGGAAGTTCTATTTTTGGGATATAATTAGTATGTAAGAGAACGTGGATACCCGCCGAGTTCCTTGCTTTCCTAGTAGGCGTTCTTTATTGACCCTAACTACAATGAGAAAACTTTTATGATTTTCCAGAAGATTTTACTTATCAGAAAAAGTAAGCTTTTCCGCTCGCTTTCGTTTTACAATTCAAACGCTTCGTTTGTGGTTAAGGTTGTTGATTAAACTTAAGATCAAAGCCCATCAACTTTTCAACTACCTACGTCACAAATTATGTTCCGCAAATAAATCAAGTTGAGAAGATACAAGAGGCAACTGATACATAAAATGTTGATGAGATTCATCATGCAATTATTAATATTCTTTCAAGGATTCGATTACAAAAATAATTCTTTGTGGTATCCAAGAATCGTTGTACAGGGGTAACCTATTTTATTCAAGACCAGGGAAAAGGTCAAGTTGGCTGCTTTCTATCAAAAATCGACATCTTTTTTTTTGTTTCCTACGCAATCTAAATCAAATCGCTCAAAGTGCTAAGTGTGCAATCCAAATTTCCCTTGAATTGGATCGAAGTTTCCAGTCATGTCTCACTACTGGTGCTACTTTGGAGGTGCAAATTTTACCTGAAAATATTTCTCAACTATTTGAAACAAGTCGGAATACCGGAAGCTCGTGCTTCGGGTATAAAGGTTTTGTGTTCATCTTATGTGAGAAACTTCAAAGCACATTTTTCTGTCCGTATATAGCTACAAATCCAACATAATCCTTCATATTTTTCCAAACTACGAGACATACGTACATATTACAGCCATAGATATCACGCACACCCTAAACAAACAAACTGCCTATTACCGAATACTGTATACATATATGCACGTATATTAATTGATCCTACCCATATTTCCGATTTACTTCTTATATCTATTTGAATTAGGCACTACCCGCAAAGTTCATTAGCACGCATCTATTATATACCTACATACACACATGTCTGGCTGACAAATAACTAAAAAACTAAAACAAAATAATTCTCTGCGACCCAATTCATAAGAACTCATTTCGTTGTGGTATTGACGAATTGATATGTGATGATGACGTCATGCAGGTTGTAGAGTGCACGAAATTCACAAAAAATTGTAAAGTTTCACCCCCTATAACTTTGTTAATAATTGTTGGATTTTCTTCAAACTTGATCAAACTGTGCATTATGTCCTTCATTACACGCATGCCAAATTTTGTACTTCTGGGATGAACATAAGGGGGGGTGCCGGGTAAATTTCTAAAATGTGGAAATATACTATTATTAACTTTATTTGTGCAGACATCGGAACCGGATATATTTTGAGGCCTAGATTTCGTAGAGATGCATCGGTGTGATTTTTTTCAAATTTTTCGGTTGGATAGGTTCTGAGAACGAGACCTGTTACACTTTTTGGGGGCCATATTTTGAACCCTCACTCCCCTATGTTTCATCTAATATCAAATA
Organism: Hermetia illucens; assembly: GCF_905115235.1. NCBI lineage: Eukaryota > Metazoa > Arthropoda > Insecta > Diptera > Stratiomyidae > Hermetia > Hermetia illucens. The sequence goes on along the minus strand of NC_051849.1, from coordinate 83,878,722 downwards.
TTGAACCAGATTCGAAAAGTACTAATCGAGACCTTTCATTTGATAGCCTACATGGCTACATTCTGTGAAAAAAAAATTTGCACCCTCCATTCTCATGTATGGGGAGCCCCCCCTTAAACTTAACACAAGATGGCGCCACTTACTGCATGTAAAGGGATCACCAGATTACATACTCTCACCAATTTTCGTGACAATCGGTCTAGCCGTTTCCGAATAAATCGGGTGTGACAGACAGACAGACAGACAGACAGACAGACAGACAGACGGACAGACGGCCAGACAGACACCGTCTCGATTCTAATAAGGTTTTGTTTCACACAAAACCTTAAAAAGGTCGTTTTGATTTCTAAGGTTTACATGTTAAGTTTTCAATTCGCTTTATATTCTGCCAGCTGACAAGCAAAGATAACTAGAGGAGATTAAGTTGCCCACGAATATTACGCCCGGAATCATTAAATAAATTTGCATAGTAAAAAGAGGATCATTAATATTTGTTACTTCCTGAATATCTGTACGTGTTTCCAAGAAGGATGTATTATAATATTATATTTACGCCACAAGTACTATCGAACAAAGGCGTGTGCTATTTCTAGCCTCTAGTCGAGAATAACTAGAAGAACAACCATTTGTTGCCATCGGTAGCTAAGTTGAGAATTTTATCGTTATTTATTTTGTTCAACGAAGTGAACAATTTCTGGTGATGAAAATTCTGAGGATTTGTGGGATTATTTCCTCTGAACAAGACATCTCTTAAGGAAAGTCCATTTGCGACAGATTATTCCGTAGACAATTAATACGCTCTAATTTGACCTTCGTTTCATTTTTGTAAGGACATTCTGTTGATTTGACACCCAAATGTATTGCACGGCCATGTTCCATAACAACAGCGTCGGAAGGAGCAAACATCTTTTTATTACAAAAATCTGTTTGTATTTTTTTTTCTAATTTGTTAGAAGCATGGAGGAAAATTCTAATGACAAATCCTCTAATGGAATCCAGCAGTGGGCGTAAAAATGTCATATGCCAGTGCCGAGGAAATGCGTCAAAAGGATGTAATAAAAATCTCAGGAAGAGTTCATATCATTTTTTTTTTTGAAAATTGAAGTCGAAGCTTTAATGTAAGTTTTTAAGGTTCTGTGTAAAATAAAACCTTATTAAAATCGGTTGACTGTCTCTCTGCCTGTCCGTCCGTCTGTGTATCACACCTTATATCTTAGAAACGGTTACTCCTATTGATACGAAATTTGGTAGAAAAGATAGATGTGGAGTGAGTAACATAGTTCCATCTTGAGTTTACAGGGTGCCCTCCATACATGCAAAAGGGGGATGTACAACCAGTATAGACACGTGGGCATGAAATGATTAGTACTTTCCGAAGCCGATCTTAGTTTTGACATCTGCTTCAAAGGGGGGAGTGCGGGAGTGCGGGAGTCCAAAAATGTTCAGTCGTTTCAAGGACCCGATCTCAGAAATTACTTAACTCAAATGTCTGAAAAGAAATATAGTGGTCCATGCACGGGGTGTCTAGACCTCCAAATCCTCTCTATGTCGATACTGCAGTGTTCTAAGTCGAAGCATACCTTTATTCTTGAAAAAGAAGCGTAATAAATTCGAAATACGAATCGAGATTGCAGACAGATGTAATCAACTGGATATGCAGGATGGGGAGCCTTCAGTCGGTCATCATCTTACTGGGACTGTGGAATACCCTTGTTATCTGCTCCTGAGCAGTATAAAGGGCCATTTCATTCACCCATTCCTAACATGATTCGGTAAAGGTTGAATTTTTAACCCAGTCCCTGGAGGGAGTGAAGAGCTTCATTTTAAAATTATTCCGTAGGGGAAAGGAAGTGTATGGAGGAGTAGCGGGGGGTCCTCTCTCTAAAATCCCTTTGAAAAATTACAGTGGTCACTACCCTCGAAAAGGTATGGCACTTTAAACGGGGGGTACTTTGATATCACCATGGTATGTTTAATCTGCAAGCCCCACCTGCCAAAGAAAGATTGAAGATATGAAGTAGAAAGTAGAACGTCCCTCCTTTTTACCTCGGTTAAAACCCCGCAGCGGCCACTACCCTTTAAAAGGGTACGGCATCCCGAAAAGGAGCTAACTTACATATCGTTTATAAGTATCGGCACTGCGCAGATAGTGGGGAGGTCAAATGACACAACACAAGGATTATGTTCAAAATTATAGTCTACCATTATGATATGAAAGTCAAATTTTGAGGCGCCATATCTTCTTGATGGAAAAGGTCATCGCATTTTATTAGTGATATTAGAGACGAGGATCTTCTCCGTCCTTCCCACGTACTCTGTTTGCAGGGATGAAAGTTTCAACTTTGCAAAAATGACATAAAAACGCACCTGTCTTTGCAAATGATTGTTTCCATGCTTTGGTAAAAATGGTTTGGAAAATGTCTTTAATAAGGGACCATACGTCTGGATGACGGATGAATGATGATAACAATATTATTGATGATCAAGCATGTTTTTAGACAGATCCAACAACAACAACACTCAATTCATGCTTTTATTATCTTCAGGCAATGACCTACTTTTCAAAATTCATCCCTCTTGAGGTATTGTCGTCTGCGAAGCCTGCCGAAAGCAATCATGAATCTGGGAATGCCTGCTAGGCGTTTCCCCATGGAACCGGTATCGAACAGAATAATAATTACGAGATGGCGATCGACAATAATACAACACAGAATACAAAGCGGAGGAGAAGGTGACTTTTTTCAAGCAATTGAATGCAGTTTAAGAGAGACCTTTTAGAAGTAACATTGTGTGCTCCGAGAGCTCAACCCGGACATGACATGGAAAATGCGCCTCGAGGATCATAATGATGGTTTGTGGCTTTTCGAGCACAGAGTCTGCCGGAAAATTAATTGGGTTTCAACTGATCAGCAGCACACATTTTGTCAGATCGTTAGATCACCCACATTATAATCAGCAGCATATTGAGGAGTTGCTTCCTGGATATGCCAAAAAATTAGGATGTTGACATGGACCACGAGCTTGGATGTTATTTAATGGTCACTTGCGTATTGTGCCCATCCACTACAGGGAAAGGAGAGTCTCGACCACCTGACCACCCCACCACCAGGTCAGCAAAGGAAAAATCTCTTTCACTTGCTTCCCGGGAAATATTGATGGGCACTGGGTCGCATCAAAGATGCTTCGGCACAAGTTAAGTCGTTGCCCACCTGCGCAAAGGAGTCTATAAGATAAAGCTGAAACTTGGAGTCAGCAAGCAATTTTTTGGGGACCTCAAGGAGATCTCTCTGGTTGCAGTTTAGGGGAGCCGCTATCTTTGGTAACTGCTAGGGGTTGGCACTAAAAATCTAGAGCGACTAGATTCTGTTGTAGTTATAGTCTTAACAGTTTGTGGCATCAAAATAATGGACCACGATGTTACTTGGACTACCTTCCTATGTACCTACTTATATAAGATTTGCTTCCGTATAATATCTGGTCTCATCTCTTATGGATGAAAATCAAACGGAAAGGGATTTGGAGAAGCAGTCCCGCAGAATCGGGAGAAAAACAGCAACGAAAATCTGACGATTTATCGCACTTTTCTAATTTGCACTAAAGGGTAGAATATCGAAAGAATCGATCGATTTGCGTATCTAGGTAGCAATGTTCGGCTGATTGGTCCATTGATCTCGATACTGCCTGATGCACCAACATCGCTGGATTCCAGTTTACTTTTCTAGAATTATGTGGTAATATGTGTAGAGTAGAGGAAGAGTGTAAGCTTCTCGGAAAAGATCTGAAAGGAGCTGAAGTACATTTCAGCGAACCGGCAATAATGGTCTTAAAGAATTTTGTCAGCGTAACACGCCGTGATCACTTCAGTGGAAAAATTGAGAGAGTGGCGTCTTCATTTGTGCTTCTTTCGAAGCACCTCTAGAATACCTCTTAGCGCAAAAGATTGAAAGCTTTTATTTAGTTTTCACACTTTGCAGGGAGTTATGGATAAAAATACAGAACTGCTCTTCTTCGATTTGCATACTTTCCTCTTCGTCTCTTTCTTTCAGCTTTCCTGATGATGCTATGGCTAAATATCATTTCCTCACAGTCGAGTATCTATCAAATGATAATATAAGAGCTGGGAATAAACTAAAGCATCATTCTTCAAATATCCCTACTACGTTAATGAAATCTGCTTGTTCTATCACTGAAACATGGTGCATAGTTAAATGGCTTTACGTTTGGAGAAATCGCCAAGGGGGATGGCGCTGGAGCTGAAGCACATTGCTAGAAGATGTCTACGATGACGCGTGGATGTAGTTGGTCCGCTACATCCCACATTTGTGTTAGCCAACAAAATAAATTGAAGGAAAAAGTGATAAACGATCTTTAAATCATACACCGAGCCTCCAAATGCAAACTGTCAATTGCTTTTAACGGCAGAGACTATTTCGGAATAGAATTTCCCCGACGTATTGCTTCCTAAAAAACAGAACAACAAAATAGTCAAAACAGAGTAAGAACGGACCGATCCATCCCCGGTAGGTGAACACTGCGCGAATACTATTTCAGTTCCCCATTCCACTAGGGTTGAGCACATCCTGCTAGGCTGTGTTTGTGGGTATCTACTGGGAGATAGGCAAAGGCTTTGAGAACTCAGACCCTAATTGTCCATTGTACTCGATTTCCCCCTCTAACGGAATACCCAGAAATCATTTATATATCGCCGAATTTCCATTAGTGAATTTGGAGCACATTGGCACGAAAAATTTCATGTCTGATGCGTCCATAGGCGGAGCACTCAAATAGAAAATTCTGAACTTGTGTCCAGTTAGTGAATTATATACTAGTCAAAATGCGCACAATACTCCTGCAAATCATCTTACTTTTTGACAGGATTAACTTTTGCAAATATTTGCTTAGTTCTGACAGGAAAAATTTGCTAGGTTTAGCAGCATTAAGTCTCTTTCACCTGCCATGCTTCTTCCCATTTTTTGATACCACCATTATCCAGTGCTACTGACATTCTAATTGCTAGTTCCGGTTCAGGCATTGGAGGGAAATCGAATAAGCCAGGTTATCTAGGTGATCAAGGAACATCTTCAAGTCCAGCCCAAGAAACATGCGTCGAAGAACTGTCATTGAATCATTAGCGGTATAGGATATAGAGTCATCTTGCTGGAACTAAACATCTTTAAAACGGATTCTTCGTCTTCCTAGGATCAAGAATATTTCAACTACACGAATGTATTGAACCGGGAACAACTGCATACGGACCGACATTGAATTGTAAATGAAACAATTGCTGCGTAGCAGCAGGAGGCTCCCCAGTTTTTATAGAATTTTCATATACAAACAAACGACGTTGCAGGTCCTGCTGCTCCACTGCAACGCCTTTTCACGTCTTGTGTGGAGAAGAAATATCCCCACCACGCTCATCTCCCACTAACATGCTCTCGGTAGAACGCAGTTTAAAACCGTTCATCTCACGTGTGTCACCTAACTCTAGCTTTTTTATTGGTACCAACTGCTCTCGTAGTGTTCCAATTCCTGTAGCAAGGCTTTCCTGTTGAAAGTTTTGCAAAAACCGCCAATTCTCTCCCTCTTACTTCTGTCACCTGTTAACCTGAAAGCTAAACATCTTGTACGGGATGAACTGTAAGACTACGATTCATCCAGCACCTAAACAACGTATTTTTCCTTCGCCAAACACCTTAGTAAGCCAATCATTACCTTCCCTGGCTGGCTATCCTAAATAAAGGTTTGGCAGCCGGTATCCTCTCCTTATACTTGTCCAGCTCCGCATTTTCTGCAAGCCCGTTCTTCTTCTTTTTAACGTAAATATCCCCAAATCGGTTGCTACTGCCAATCATATTCAGAACCTACAATATGGGGATGAGCTTTTCGTTTAGGCAATCACAGGGAATATAAGATGTGTCAGCGCTCGTCTGAACTCATATTTGCCATTTATGATTAGCCGAGTGGACACTAGCCCTCAGCCTACTAAAATAGAAACCCATTGTCTTTAATATAAAAATAAAAATAAAACCTGAAGTATTTTCCGTCACCAGAAACCTACGCTTCTCCCATCCTACAATGAATCAGATCATCTATTTTGGGGTCGCCATAAACTCAAACCTATCTACGCTATGCTATGCAGGGATTGGTCTTCCTAATATCTTAATTTGCTGCTAGCCTTGTCGTAGCTGGTGCCTTATTATTATTTCTCCGGTCTATCCAAGGTGACCACTGTCAATCACGAGACTCAGTACGGTATCTGAAGGCTCTTCAGTGGGGCTATAAATAAATGATAGTGAACCTATAAGCTTAAGGTTCGCCCCTTTTTTGGTTTGTTTGGCAGTTATGACTTTGTGGGTGACGATAGTCAACTCGGATGTTACAAAACACTAACCTCCAGTTTGTGTGATAGTGGAGTCCTGGGGCGATAAGTTTCGCGAAGATAGCATCTTTATAAACAGCCTACTCAAGCTTTAAACTGTAATTCTCAACATATTTTAGACTGGGTGAGAAGATTAAGGTGCTAATGAAGAATATGGAATATGATGGTATTTGCTACGCGACGAAGAAGTCGAATTAAGTAAAATAAGCAGAATTAAGTAAACGCTTATAGCTGCCAGGGTGAAGGCCATAATACAATCATGTAAATATTTTCTGGAAAAGTTTGATATTTTTTCCATGAAATCTTCAAGATTTTTCTGGTTTCAGGGGGAAAATAATTTTTCTACCTTTTTCTGCTTCTGTAAAAAATTATCTACTCGTCAGATTTCGGATGATTCCCACAAATCGAAACACACAATTCCCAGGAAGCAAATTCCCGTTCGAAAATATTTGCTTCTTTGAATACATTTTCATTAAATACTTCCCTAAACAAAGGAGAACAAAAAGAAAAATTATATCCCCAGTGTTGTAGGTTCATAATGAAAGTGCTCACTTTATGAAATTGACCTCTTTCAATCTATTTTCAAATGGACGATTTTCTGGGTGAACATAATATTTTACTTCGAAATATATTTGTCTATCGGGATTTCAATAGTTCTAAAACTACAATCATCAAAAACTACAAATATCAACCACGAGGGACGAAGTCAACATAATATATCGTAGCAGAAAGCAACCAGTGGGATTGGGTATAATTAATGGAGTACCTTTCGATATAGCTTTCGAAGATTCAGGTTAATTTATTTCGCCAGTTACGTCGTGTTCATGATAGATATAATCACTATCAGTTGACACTCTTTATAGACGATTTGTTTGCGAATTGTTTTTGAAGTAGTTACGGTAAAATAAAATTAATGAAATTTATATTTTATATTGATATCGATTGTAATAAAAACGCCGCAACATCGCCGTCGTTTCCTAGCAGGCTGCTTCTAGTCACCGCATGATTTTTCGAGAAGTTGTGCAATTATCGGCCGTTCTGAAAAAGTACGTTGCATGGCCTAGTACAGATCAGAAGAGAGTGTGACAGGCGTCCTACTTAAATGAGCGAGCTGAAGAACGTAGTTAAATGAGGCTGATAAAAACTAATCCCGACAACTACGAAGTCATTCAAGTTTCGCTCTCGAAATAATTGGAGAGACGATTGCAAACGTGGCTGATGATGCTGAGCGTATTGAAGTTATAGTAGGGCTGACAACATCACCACATGGCTATTCGGAAGGTAAGTCATACAAGAAACAACGGCATCCGAGAGCCAATTTCGCAAAAACAAAAATCAACGGTGTCTATATCTACCGCTTATATGCTTACTAGTAGCCACACATTAAAACACCAGGGGCCCAGCTCCTAATTGAAACCTTTGCTGAACTGGACATCGTAGTAGCGAACTTCGGAAATACGCCAGTCTTTTAATGCCGCGGTAATAAGAGGTATGGCGTTAGTGGGGGATGAGTAGTCACGAAGCTATCTATCTTTCATGGTTAATAGAAGTAATGACAGTCGGAAAAGTTGTCAAATCTAAGATCATTGGGTGACCTGCTAAGGCAATGAATAAAGGGAAATTCCTGGCGGCCTTACAAATAGCTCTTCACCTGAAAGAAATGGCATTATCTGTGGAAGTGTATAACTAAGGCATCTGAAGCTGCAATGCTGTATTTGATCCACAGGAGGAGTTCAAATTATTACTGGAATCCAGAAATCCACCCGAAATGGACCAGATCAGGCCTCTAATAAAATAAAATGACTCAATCGTTCAAGATGAGCAAACCCCGCTTGTGAAAACCTAAAAAAAAAAGAAGAAAGAAGAAGGTAATGCTGCTATCCAAAATTGGAAACAAGCTATCCATAATGACTAGCAGGGCCTATCAAAACCAAATAAACATACTTCCAAGTTTATCTTGACCAACAGCAAAAAGACTTGCGGAAGTTTTGTGGGCATATATTCAGGATAGGAATTCTTTAGGATGGGACGTGTAGATCCTATAATGAGGGTAGCATCACACCCGTTGACGGAAATCATGTGACACGTAAATGAATCTAAGCCATATGCAAGTGCAGTTTGCAATCATCAGACTCTGGGGTTGCATTTGCTACTGCGCCAACAAACATATTGAGCGTTTGCATCGTAACCTGTTAAGAGTTCGAGACAATTTAATTTTGCATGCGTTACCGGATGCTGCGCAAAGAATCATAGGGTAAATAAGCAGAGGAAACTATGATGTTTTTCCTCTCGCCCTTAATTTTGTATTGGCAGGTTATCGCAACTAGGTCCGGGGAAAATAACTGTCTCAGCATTTCTGTCTCTAACCGTTTTTACATCAGCATACAAGCTCTTGGTCTTATGATTCTTTAATCGTAAAAGATCCTAGCCCCTTTTCACTGATCCAATGCCACACATTCTATTAATTCGAACAAATGGCTTTTGCACCAAAAAAAAGTAAGGGTAGGTGCAAGTGCACCGAAGATGCTGCAATTTGGTTTATCTTGTGCGAGTCGAAGACCATCATTGTTCTTCGTTCTCAAAATGGAAATGATGATTCAGACTCTTCTGGTCCAGTTCGATTACCAAACTGAAACCCTCCACGTTTGAAGCTTTGTCCTTTCTGACACCCGTGAACTTAATCCTCCAGTGGCCGAAGTTCATGCCCAGGTTCTGTTCACTCATCATGCGGATGATGTCCCATGCCTTCCTTCGAGGCCAGGTATCTACACCCGTGAACTTAACCCTCCAGTGGCCGAAGTTCATGCCCAGGTTCTGTTCACTCATCATGCGGATGATGTCCCATGCCTTCCTTCGAGGCCAGGTATAACATCCGACATGTTCTAGTGAATTTGTTGTAACCACTTTGAGGCAGCCATCTCTGCTATTCCAAGATCAGTGGCAAGTCAGTGTAACTTGCAAACTTGTAAAATATAGCGTTGAAGAACGTAATTCAAATACACGTTTTTGTGAGCAAAATTATCTCGACTTTGCTGATTATTTTTCCAGAGATGTTCTACACCCAGAGCATACTATGAGTTATTTCCCATCACCTACCTCTATTTTTTACAAATTAAAAGAGAATAGAGTAGAGTAGAGTACACAGAATATAGAGTCTCACAATACGGTGGTAAACAGCCTGTAATAACGAAGCTCACTGGAGATTTGAAATTTGATGATCCATAGAATCAATCCCATTTGACACTTAGCAATTATCTTTAGTGACCATTGACGAAAACTTAATGGGGTATACTCATCACAGTAATTTCCGATAAAAGTTTACTTCGATCCCGGGGTTTCCATTTAAAAGGTTTTGCTACAAAAGAGCTTTAATTGTGTCCCTCTTCTTTCATCCGTGAAATTTCCTATTGTGAATATGAGAATATCGTACACTGTCAAGGCATTGCTCTGGACATCAAAGAAAAACATTAGCCTCCCCTTCGACTTGGGTGATAAATATCACGAAATTTCCATTTTGCCCATAATTACATAACGTCTGTACGACTGAAACCTTGAACAGTCAAAAAGAATAAAGCCTGCAATATTTTCACCCTAAATTTTCACAACTCAATTAGAGTTCAAAACATCTTCTTTATTTCATAACATTTCACAATTTCTTTACCATCAAGAATTGAATTTGACATCCTGAATTCGGCCCAATTAAAGTCAATTCTGATCAAGAAAAGCCTCTATTAAAAGGAAAAGTTTCGCATCGAAACTGTTGATGGCTTCATTTTCTACCTTTTTTCTCTTTTCGTCTTCATTCAGCCTGGCCCTGTAGCCATCTCCGCACTTTACGTTCGTCATTTAATCCAACATTAAGTTTAAGTATCTTTAATTGTGCGAACTTCCTCAGCCAACTCAGAATTCAATTGTATCGCAGAACTTACACAATCTGTCAAATCGGCTGGGGATCTGGGATGTTCATAAGCATAGTATGAATATATCGGAAATTCCCCCGACCAGGGCGATCCTACGTGGCTGCTGCGACGTTGGCCCTTCAGGTGAAGGAAGCTGTATCGGTGACTGAAATGTCAGACCTTTTATTTTCTTTCGCTTGAAAAAAAGTTGAAAGGAAGACTCAATCAAGAAAATTGGGCAATTTCTTATATATTGAAGAAGGGGAAGTGAAGTTATTTATAGGCTTCATTGATTTTTTTTTAGGAATTTCATTGTCGAAATATTAGTATTCGTATTTTGCCCCCTGAGACATTGATTTCCTGTCGGCGGGAGAGGCGCCTCCGCAAAAAAAAATCGATACCAAGAATAGAGACTATCTGGAAATGAGCGAACTCTAGCGTACTGGGTAAATAAGACACATTCCAAACCCCCACGTTACCCACTGTACCTCGCGGGTGGCCTACGGCTCGCTTTCATTCTTGATTTCACCGGTATTTCCAATTCATTTGCGCTTTTCCACTTTTCTTTTATGAAACGCACTTCAGAATTAAGGGTTAATTTGTTTACCTTAAATGACTTCAGTAACAGTATTTCACTTGTGTGCATCACATCCTTCCTTGCATAATACACGACTTGCATTTTCAGTAAAAAATATGCATCAGCGCATTTCATCATGAAATTCATCGAATTTCCTGAAAACATAATCTGCAAATTTTATGGTACATTAATCAAGGGCTTTGGACTCAGCTGCAACTGGGAAATTGTGCTGTATTTATTCTGTTATAATTCGTGATGCGCTATCACACATCATTGAACCGTAAATTATTGAATCTGCGAACAGAAATGATTGCTTGCATTAATCAATAATTAGATAAATTATGGATACGTTGGACGACTTGTATCTCTAATTAGCAGAAATAATATACAGAACCACTAAGCCAAATACACGTGGTTCGCTGGATAGACCTCAATAATTGATCAAGGCATTAATTAGTTAGAATATTGGAAATGACACTGTTTATATTTCGAGTTTATGGAAAGTTCATATGTGCAGAAACATGTTTGTAATGCATTTGAACGGATGTAGTAACTGCACTTTGTGCACAATCGACAGAGCTTATAAAATTGAACATTTGCATTTATTAAAAGCAAAATTATTGGAGCGGAAACTTTAAATAACAAGGTTTTCCTAGGATTCGTTGACGATTTTCGTATTTCTTTCACTCCCATTCGCTTAAATGCGGACATTTTTCATTAATATTGCTTTAAAGAGAAGATAATTTGGTTACGTTTAAAGATATCGCTATTGGTCTTTTACTCCCGTTGAAAGTTTTTACTGAAAACTGCGAGGCAGAGGTTATACCACCTCAAACAAAAGGTTCCCGAATTATCTCCACTGACTCGATTTGGGTTTTGTTCTTTCTTTCTTCGCATGTGTTACGGACATTCTCTGCGAATTCCAGTGCCGTAGCCCAACAAAAATGGTGACTTCGTTTCGGAGGTATCTGAATGTGAGCGAATTTCCCATCTTTTACAATTTTGAAAACAGAATTTACAACAACGAGTTCGTATTAAATTTCGCATTAACACATTCAATGGAAACTGGGCTTTGGAAATTTAAAAATGTATTTGAACAAGGATATTCTAAAGAAAGTGGTTATCAGTGACAATAAAAGTTCAGAAGCGGTGGTTAATCAATCGGCAAGCTATTGAGGTCGAAAATTAGCAAAAATATCCATAAAATGGAGGAAATGCTAGTCAATTAACTAAGCATCAGAGAGATGGCGAAGAGTTTCATTGTATTCTGATTGATGCTTTAAGTTTCCATAGTGTTGTAGTAAAATTAGTGTCAAAAGACCAAAATTTCATGTAAAAAGGACAACCACACTAACGTCGCAAAAGATGTCATTTCGATGACTGACCCCGAAACAACATTTACTAACCGACTCCTTCCTGGAGATGACCCAGGATCTTTTAGAATCGACTAACAATCAAAACATCAGGGGATGCTCGAGGTTTTCATCGATACAATCATGTTGAGTGTCACGAATTTTGCCGCAAAGCCAGACAGTAAACTAGGAAGCGTGACACAATTCTATAAACCTGAAATAAGTAACGCCTGGATTTTGCATTACGAGACACACGGTCATAAAACGCTAGTCCGCACAATCAGCTCCCAAATCCACAGCCAAAGAAGGACTAAATTGCGGGTAGAATTGGGGCGATAGTGACAGCCAGGAAGTCCGCCGTTGGCTTAACTAGTATAGTGAAGGACATCCGATTAATCATACTGCCGAAGTCATTTACGGAGGAAATCCTCATTCGTGCGGAGCAGAATATCATCGATGGCCTTGTTGTCATGCAGATGAGCGAGGGATGGAGTGCGGCGTATTCATCAGCCTACGACTAGGTCTCTAGACTCGACGGAAGCAGAACTGTCAATATGTGCTGGGAATGATATACCAGGAGAACACATAGTGGTGTAGTGTGTTGTAGTGTTCCTAAAGCTGAAACGATAGAGACGGAGGATCAACAGGGCATTTTAACTGCGCAAAATAAGTATCTTCACACGTTATTGTGAAAGGCTTTTGGAGGCAAGGTAGAGGATAAAGGTAAACTCCTTACGATCAGTATAGAGACCGATCCTAGAAGACAGTTAAATGCTGGAACTGCCTCAACAACTACAAATTTGGGAAGATGCACAGCGAGGGACTGAGCAAAGATGCTTCAGAGAACATCGCGTAGAAATTTGAAATAACAAAACTTGTTTTTCGGGAACCACTTGTTCCCTTCATCAGCGCTAACAAGTTTTGTTAGCACTGCTGAAGGGAACATGTGGTTCCCGAAATATCGGTGTTTGTAAAACAAGTCGGGAAACCGGAAGCTGAGCGCTTCAGGTATGAAAGGTTTTGTTTACTTCTTCCGTGATATTTGAGTGTAGAACTATACCATTTGTACGTATGGCAGCCCGTTATGAATATGCATTTAGCTTGTCAGATTTAGCACTTCGGATTGCAAATTTAAACGGTAAAGACAACTTTGAGCTACCGTAACTTTGTTACTAATAGTGTGATTTTGATCAAACTTGGAAATAATATGCTTCATATTATATTCTATACTACTATCATCTTTTGTAACTCTGAGATAAACTTAAGGGGGGTTTTACTCAATTTTCCCAAAAATATGGTAATATACTATTATTAACTTAATTTGAGCAGATATCGATATGGAGAGTATTTTGAGGCCTGGGCACCATATAGAGGCGGCTTCATGTTTTTTTTCAGATTTTTCGGTTTGGTAGTTTCCGAGAATGAGTCCGTTAAGGAAAACATCATTTTGCACATCTCCCACTCCCCGCCTTTTTAACAAATCTCAAAACTAAAATCGGCTTCGAAAAGTACTAATTAAGACCTTTCATTTAATACCCCACTTGATTATATTTGGTGCAAAAACATTTTACACCCCCTTTTATAATACATGTATGGGGACCCTCCCTAAATTTCAACCTAGGAGAATATCACTCACTGCATGTCTGGTGGTCTACATGTCCCACCTTCTCACCAAATTTCGTGTCAATTAGTGTAGCCGTTTCTGAGAAAAGTGCCTGTGATAGACAGACAGACAGACGGACAGGCAGACAGACATTGAACCGATTTTAATAAGGTTTTGTTTTGCAAACAAAACCGTATTAAAAATCAACACTAACGAATAGGAAAAACAAGTTTTATTATTTGAAATAATTAATCGCTAGAAACACCGCGGAATTACACTCGGATTGGGCAGACAGCTTATCGAGATGGTGGTTTTCCAAGTTTGGTTCAAATCAATCAACCGTAACCACTGGCAAGGGCGCAGGATCTACTGTCGTCAACCATCCACAGGAAAGAAATTGGTGTGACCATAATTAGTGAAACATATATTTGGCAAGTATAAGCAAATGCTGAGCGGTCTGGTTTTGGATGCAAGAGCACGGATAATCATAGTATGCTCTTTTAAGGAGGTTTCCCTATGTGACTTTTTCCAGAAATCGATTTTTGTTTTATATACAATTTAAAAGGAGATCTTTTTAGAAATTTTAGACCGAAATTCTACATACATATAGCAAAGCATCGGCCATGTTGACGTATGCACGAAAAAAGTAAAAGTGTTTTTCTTGAAATTTCGTTGAACTGGTGGACAACGAATGTAAGAGGACGTATTCTGTTCAAAGCATTCGCGGAGTTTGACATGGTACTCGCAAATGTTTTGAGTGCAATCTGCATGGAAATCAAGGGCAAATGGAGTTTCAAAAAGAGCAATTTCTGAGAGCCGGTTGGGTTGCCAGGTTGAGGACGAAGGCTCTCCAGGGGCCAATTTCTCTGCGGCGATTGAGCCTGATATATTCCTGAATGGTGCTGCCATTGAAAAAGTCACCCAGACCACTTAATGGGAGATGGAAACATGGGAGCAAATGATTTTCTATGCTCAGAAGGCAAAGGCACTCCAGCAGGATGACTCTACTACTGGTAGGCCACTTAATGGAGGCACAAAACCCTCGGGATGGGGTAGGTTATAATAAAAGGGTTGCAATGGTGGCCCCATGTGATCTGTTCGTAAAACCTGGAAAAAATTGTTGCCATTCTGTTTTCTGGTCACGCAAACAACGGAAGGCAAACGGTGGTCGAAGTCAACGAGTGTCTGATACCTTCAGTTCCCGAGGAGAAGCTGGGGAAAATAAGCGGTAGTACCGGTGAGAATAAGGCCCCAGGGTTCAATGGCACCCTTCTTCTTCGCTAATACCTTCGTTGCGTGTCTAAAAGAAGGACTATTACCTGCCCCCACGTTACTTCAAAAACCCAAAAAGCCACAAGGAGTGCTTGTGCCTAGTTTAAGCGGCGTAGATGGTGAGAGCGGTAAACCCTTGGCTGGGAAAAGTAAGGTTGACCCTGGTGAATGAGAAAGCGGAAGCGATCTTAATGACGAATCGTTAAAAGAAAAACACCGGAAACGTAGAAGTTGGTGCACATATCGTCATCGCTAGCCTGACTATAAAGTAGCGGGTGGTGATAATTGACGCCAAACTGATCTTTAGGGGACATCTAGAATATGTATACAAAAGGTAGCTAGTGCCACCGCGGCACTTGTAAGATTGGTGTAGAAAAGATGTAGAAGATATGGTACGATCCATTCTGTTCCGCGTTGGCTGAATGAGTGGAGGCGCTTGTAAACCCGAAGATATGGAAGTAGATAAACTCGATTTACTGGTTGATGCTTTAAGGGTTCGCAGCGTCAGATGTGGCAGTATTGGTGATGGTGGCCAAGATCCTAAATTCTGTCGAATGAAATAAATGTACTATACCATGCAAGATGTATGGAGGGGCACACAGAAAGAGGAATTGGGTAAGGTAAGAGTTGCATGATTTCTGCAAACGCAGATGGGACGACTCTACCCAGGGGCAATGGATGCGCAACTTCATTTATAACGTTACTACGTTCACTACGTTACTCAGATCCTCACGGGCCATAGTGGTCACTAAACGCAGTATCTGCTCCGTTTTGGGCTGTATGATTCGCCGAATTGTCCTATATGGAGTAGCATACCCAGAATCAAAAGCATATGGTGTTTCACCGCCCGATGTTTGCGATGGCGGGAAGGAACTTTAATCAAGCCTTTACGGTTTCTTCTAAAATTTTCAAAATACAGAAGGCGCTGGTGAATGAAGTAAGGAAGAAGAAAACTCAAAGACAAGAAATACGAGTGCCTAACGACAAACCAACTGGCTGAAATAATACCAAAATGTTGATCCCGCGGGGCTGACGATGAAGAGGCGGCGGTGGTTTTTAGTCGGTGCGCGTCCCACATGCGCCCGCTTCGACGTTTACGTGGCGAAGCTGGAGCAGACGTGTCTTTCTAAGATTATTTAAATTCGATTCCGAACAAGAAAAAATACTCCAACATCCGTGACCATCACCTGAGAAGTGTTATTTGACATGACTATATGAAATACTCTTATAAATGGGCTATCTCGAAGACTCCTCTATGTCAGATCACAGAATAATAAGTCTCAACATTGACGGGAACTTTGAAGTAGAAATGACAATATACTATACCTCTCTGAAGGCAGAAAATGGCACATTTACCGAGAATGAAGAGGACAAGGTACATCTGCTTTTGAAAATACACTTCCCGAGTTCTTATCCGACGGTGGAAGAAAACAATATTAGGCAGAAGGAGGAAGAAGAGAAATTGGAAACCAGAAAAAGAGTATGATCGTACACTAAAGTGAGATGGGCGTGGAAATCTTGATATAATTGAAATCACCCGAGCTGAATGGCGTTCCCTCAGCAATACTTCGTAGGAGCGGGGATTTCTCCTAAGGGTGGCAAGAAGCAGCATAACCTTGAGATATATAGTAAGTACGTGATGGGGCGTGCAAAACTGGTCTTTACCCGGAAGGCAAATAAAAAAAAGCGGTTTCACTCTAAATCTCCCTGAAAGGGAGTTGGAAACACCCTGGCCTTCTAGGTGGGCAAAGTGTTAAAGTATAGGCAATTAGGTGTGCTGACAGGTGCAAATTTCATTGCTATCAACAATTTTAAAGGTTGTCCATAGGTTGGTAGTACACAACCGCAAGGCATTACTCTGAAGGGACAAATATGAAGACACCTTATGTTAAATAATCCATAAAGATTGAGAATTACTAGTAGGTGGCCCACGGCAACATTTATTAAGATCTCAAGCTTGATCGCCTGGAAGTCACCAGAAACTATATGGCATGGAAGTTAAACGAGAAACAGAGATCAAAATTTGGGAATTACGCTAGATCAGAAACTGCTCTGAAATACACATGTTGAACATATGGCGCAAGTTTGCAAGATGATTTGCGGCTCCAAAGCGGGAAATCCGAAAATACTACGTTGAGCATACGCTCCAATGTAGGAGACGGCAAACTAAGCAGATAAAACCGAACTCATCATAACAACCAGAGTGTTTTATAAATTTTAAAGACTAGCTTGACGAAGTGCTACGTAAATGGAAGGAAGTTGACACCCTTTTTAGGCGATATTCGGACTTCCCGACTTAGAGGTAACTATCATTATCGACTTTGGAGATGGCTTGGGTTTGATTGTCACAGAAAAATACCCAGATGATCTGGAGATCGACGTCATGGATGTAGTGAGAACAATCCCTGGTCGAAAAGAGCTAAGTAGCTAGCTGATGAGAAAACGGAAGTCCACTATATAACGAACTATAGAAAGAGGAGCACTTTCAAGATGGAAGTTGGTGAATGCCCGATGGTCTCTAAACCAGCTATCAAATACCGGCCAACGATGACTGACACCAAACTAATAACAGGAGATCCTAAAAGGTGTTTTCCAAAAGCAGCTTATGTCACCACGCATCTTCATGAATCTACTGAATGATAGTAGGTTGAAACATATCGTAGATGGCTCCTAGCTAGGGTACGGCGATTCAAGTACTTTTAGAACTACACCAGTTGAAATAAAGCTCGAAATGAGTGTGCTTTACTCTCCAAAACGTATGAATGAATGCAAGAATGTGACAGAGTCGCATGGTCTCTGGCAACGCAGATGGGACGATTCCTCGAAGCGTAGGCATAGGCTTATTCTTAATATTATGGGACTGCTTGAGCGAAAATAGGGGAGGCTACTTAGTTTGTTATGTAGTGCTTCAAGGGACACCTCAAAATTCTAAAAGCATGAAGTTCCAAAGGTAGTCCTCCACCGCAAAGCAATACAAAGGGTGGTTTTTTTCATTGATAAAAGATATATCAGGGAAAAAATCAAGGCACCTTAGAAGAAATTATTATCTTGATGAGTTTGTATTTCATAAGCAATGTCTTCGAGTTTGTGAGGAACTCATTCGTTTTGAAATATCAAAAGGATTGCCTCTACTCACATTTTCTGCATAAAAGTTAGCTGTATTCAAAGCAGCGGAAAAGTTAAGATTAGTCTTACGAACTGCTCCTTTTTTGCTGATTTACGTAACCTGAATGAATATATTCACAATATGAAAAGGGTATTCACTTTATATCATTAGTGTCACACAAGAAAGGAAGTAGCTATTCTGCGTTCGCCCACTTCGTCAAATACGCAATGGCCACCGAGGTATACAAACGTGAAGTATCCTTTCACCGCCGTTAGGAAAGTTTTTATTGGATTACAAGTGCAACTGTGTATGTAATTCATATGAAAAAGTACGATTCATGCCAGTAATATAAATGAGGATGTCTTCAATATGAAGAGCTTCTTAAAATCCCACAAACATTATCCACTTCAACTCTTTTCACTTTGCTTTGCTAGCTGAAGTTTGTCTGTAATATTTAATTATCCTTTCTAGTGTGAGCGATGTGCACTGATGCAGAAATGCATGTAGAATGCACATCCTTCCATACGTATACGCTTTAGCCCCAGAGAAAATTCTCTTCTGTGATTCATTTTTGCAGTCTAGAGCCTCATCAGCTGCAGAAGATACTAAAATTGTGGTTACTGAAGCTTATGATAAGCATCACGCCTAATATAAAGATGCAAAAACTTTTATCCTACTTTCCTTTCGTGCATACACCTCATGCTTTTCACGTCCGCCTTCGTGGTTTGTGTGTACGGAGAGAAATGCAACTTGCATCTGTTCCCCATGAGAGAACCGCATCGAAAATGTCCTCAGTGTGTAACTTGGAGCAGAGAAAGTAGGAAAGTGTAAATTTCGGAGATTATATTTTTCAACTGGTAGTGCACGAGCAGTTTTTAAATATGGGTTGAGGGAATAATTGACATTAATTTAATTTTCACTAAAATTTTTAAGCGGGAGGCATCTTGGAGAGAAATGACGCTTAGCGCTTGGGGTGAACACATCTTGTCCGATTAAAAACTTTCAAGGATTTATGGAGGATGGAAACTTTTAACATATTTTTCTTAGGAACCAAGTGGGAAAAAGCCTTAATTAAAATGCCAACCAAGAACAATTCTGAGTGACACTCGAATGTACATTTTGGAAGTAGATTTAAGTCGGTCATTGGTGTGGATTGGTAATGTACGGAGAGAGTGGTGATTAAAAGAAGTCTAATTTCAAGCTTTTCTTTAACTAGTGTTAATTTTTTTAAGTACACACTCTATATTGAAGCGTAAAAGACATCGCTAATTGCAAATCTTCATTGACAGGCTGCCCTAGACTGAAAGCAAAGTCGAACGACGAGTAACGCGGTACCAGCGGGGACTAGTAAAGTGTTCAATATCTGGGATGCTTGATCTTCCTTTCCTCCTATAATCGGCGTCTTACTTACCGTTCCACTATGGTGTAGTGCCGAAGTCTACCGTTACGGTCTTGAATAAAGTGCTCTAATACACTTCAAAGCCACACTTCAATATAGATTGTTGCGCCAACGATTATTATATGATGCTGTCGGCCTCCTTCGGCTCCTTGCTAGGAGCTCCAAATATCCCAATTTTTATCCGGTGTCCACTAATTTCATATCCCCCACCAGATGAGCCGTTTACAGCAGAAAATTTTCGTCTGTAACACGATTGAGAGGTGCAATATTGCTTGCTAAGCACCCAAGTAGGACTGGTAAGTTTGTTGTCTCGTACCAAGGAGTTACGATCCCAGGGTGAGACGTTTCGAGTGGACAGTTTATAAGGTTTCGTATAAAACAGAATTGTTAAAATCAGTCCGTTTGTCTGTCTGTCACACCCACTGTTCTCAGCAAAGGTTATACCCATCGGCACGGAATTTGGTGAGAAGATTGCAATTGTGAACCCCCATGCATCCAAAAGTCGCATGGTTCTTTACTGAGTTTAAGAGGGGGGAGGATACAAGCAAACGGGCAGTATAAAACTTTTACCGAATATAGGCATATTTGGTATCAAATAAAAGATCTTGATTAGTACTACGAAACCGTTTTAATGTTGACATCACTTGTAAATTGGCGAGTAGAGAGGGGGGGAGGGGGGTAAGATCAGGAAAAGAGATATAGAAAGTATCGATCAGCTAACTGCAGGGTCTTTTTGTCACTACATTCACCACACGGCTAAGTTGAGGCTTTCTTGGCATTGCACAATGTAAAAGTACTGGAGGTGTTTGCGGACGACTATTGGTAACTACCATGGGCATGTTGAAGGAAAAAAATGTACTACTGAAATACAGCAGCAGTGAGAGGACATTGGGGCGGATGCGGACTTAGGACTCCTCAATCCCTAGAAAGAAATTGTCTAGCTCCGGCCAAGTTTTGTTTCGAACTATGGGCGAGCCGCTTCGGTAATGCTGCTCCCAGGGCAGAGGTGAGGCAGCATCTGTGGAGTTTCCTCTGCCCTGGTAAGAAACCATAGCTGTTCAAGAATAAATGGTCTACGTATTTCTCGAATTTATATACCATTTTTGGTAAGCTGTTAATCAGTCGGTGTCCAAATGGCTCAAGTGGTTAGAGAGCTGAGCTGTCGTAGCGCAAGGTCGCCGTTCAAATCTTACTGGTGGCAGAAAGATTTGTTATCTTTGCTTGATTTCGGATACCAGTCGACTCAGTTGTGAATGAATACTTCAGTTAAATCTGGGTAATAGTCTTGGGCGAGCGTAATACTGACCGCATTGCTTCCTACATTGTTGCGTAGTGTACCGGTCTTGAATGAAGTGCTTTAGTATACTTCAAGGCCCTGATCTAATATGGATTATCGCGCCGACGATTATTATTACTGTTATTCATCAACTGAAGGACTAAGGAAGGAAGGAAGGACTATGTCCAAATAGGAATTGTTAGAGGTTACGCCTTCATCACAAAATCTTCTTTGATTGAACGCTTACCAATTGGTTTACAGGAATGTCCAAAATTTAAGCGACCATTTTTGTAGGAGCAATCTATAAAGATCATTTCAATGAACTGAGCTTTAATGATGGCAGGGAAGGATCAGCACGAATTTGCCAATAGCCGGGATTAGTGCACCTAAGCAATTCTACCTTTCAACAACACAAAAATAGAAGGTGAACTAAGTATATAGCGAACGAAACTGAGAAACGCAGCATCATCTAGCTGGCTTGGGAAAGCGAAAACCTAAAAATCAAAACTCTAGCCAACACTCTTCAATCAAATTATTGAGAATAAAAGACTTATGGATTTACAGGGGAGCATTACGATTACGGAAGGAAGACACAAGTCTAGCAGGCTTTTCAAATAATGGACAAATAACTTAGCTCATCTGATTTACACCGCGATAATATCTCGACAATATCTAGTGCCAGAAGGACACACCGCACACAAGCACCCTCTGGCTACTATATTTCCACCTTTGCGAAGCAATGATAGTTCGGAAATTTTGACACAATAGGGGCTAAAGTACTCAAAATGACGCGGAGATTTTGGATGGATTTTTTACATGCTTCCTTCTACGACAGGTCCTCTATTACCAGAAAACAGAAAATAGAGAACAAAGGGTTGCTGATAGAGGATAGATGGCAAAGGAAAAGAGGGCAAAGCATGGATGACGAAGGATAGCGAACAGAGAGTAGAGGGCAAAAAAGGGACAAATACAAATGAAAATTTGGGATTAAATAACATTGCTTGCAGAACGCCCGGTATTGAATGTTGTATGCCAGATGCGAGTATGTAAATAAAATTTAGGTTAATTAGCATTGACGAGAATATGATATTTCAGCATTACCTTTTTCCGTTTTTCAAAGTTTACTAAACAATTCTTACTTCGCCACATTTTATTAGGGTGACCCATTAACCGGCCATTCTAGGATAATAGGTTTCACTGACTTGCCTGAGTATTAACAAAGCTATCGTCTTGGCTTATTGTGTGACCTATCCTTTGCTATGTCCGGATAGGTGAGTGGCTAGAGCACAAGGCTGTCGTATGGAGGGTTGCAGTTCAAATCCCACTGGCAGTGGAGTTTGCATCCTGCTTTGATGTTGGATACCAGTCTACTCAACTGTGAATGGTAATAATCTCGGGAGACCGAAATGCAGACCATATTGCCTCCAATAGGATACTATTATATAATCCT
This sequence comes from Hermetia illucens, assembly GCF_905115235.1. Lineage (NCBI taxonomy): Eukaryota > Metazoa > Arthropoda > Insecta > Diptera > Stratiomyidae > Hermetia > Hermetia illucens. The sequence continues at coordinate 83,856,409 of NC_051849.1, read as the reverse complement.
CTAGTGTGCCGTTGCTCCTTTGCAACTACCGCCTTCTAATCAAGGCATCCTTGTGTATTTGATCTACATGAGGACTCAACACTTTATTCTAGGCTATACGGTCACAGAATAGCGGAATGTCCTACAAACTAGGCCGGTTTGAAGGATTGTGCTTGCAAAAAAGAATGTTGGTGTAGATTAACCGTGGTCAATCCCGAAGACTGGGCTAACTCAAATACTAAAAGAGATTGCAATTGACCATTCAGGAGCACCAGTATTTAAGTGTCGTTCTATTGAAATGACCTATCGTCACGCACTTACGCGCATCTGTGCTAGTCAAGGAATATGAGGAAAGTGGGGTTGAAAAAAATCTCCCATGTCATGCATTTGATGCGTTGAGACGGAACGAGAATTTGAAACAAAAAGCAGTAGAAGAAACTACCAAACTAACGATGCTAAATGGGTAGTTAGTCACCTACCCACTTAAATTGGAATAACAAAAATAAAAGCTCGTCCGGAAATGGAGCCAATTGAGTACCGTGATCTAGAAGAAAGATGTACGACGGATCACAACCTCAGCAAAGTCTTTTCTCCTCTGGATCTAAAGGGGTTGTTCTAGTGTTAAAAAATTTCTTTTCAGTTTTATTTCTGACATATTTTTATACATAATACTTTCACGAATAACTGTGTAAAATATGATGTTGATATCTACTTCGGTTTAAATTCTCTAAGCATTCCTGCACGAATAGTAATATTAAACTGTTAGTTCGGACACTACGAATACAGCTAGGACAGATCTAAGCTTTAGGCCACAGTGCGTATAAAAGACAATGTACAAATAGATCCAAATTCGACCGTACTAGCTGAATAGCAACCCTATTCAAATACTGCTTTCAAGCTTCACTGACTTAGCAAATATTTCAAATTATCTCACACGCTTGCCACGAAAAACACCGCAGATTCAAATTACGAAATCGTCTTGTGCACCAAAACGGTCCACGCCGCAATGATATCCTTATAACAGCAGCACCACCTTGTAAGCCTGATTTTCGGCAAAAAAAAAAACAAAAAATGGCAGTTATAATGACAATAATGATTCAAATTTCAACACTCACACTCGATTCGCCAACATTTTGACAGATTATCCTCGCATCTCATCGTGAGCTCCCAATTCCTCTACTTTCTCCTTCTTTGAGAATGCACAATAGTTAGTGGATTTTTCGTCTACCAGCGCCCGGCTTTGTTCAGACGACTTTCCGCTGCTGCAGCGGGTTTAATTATACAGGAAAATAGCAGGAACCTTGTACATTGCTTGCTGAAATGAAAACTTTAACAGTTTCCTATGAACCGCTTCGAAAATTAGTCATGGAAAGAGTGCACAATAAAAGAAAAAAATCCCCTCAATGCTTCCCGACAGTGACAATCAACCTGCACAATGCAATTTTGCACCAGCTTCTTACCGATCCTCATCACCAATGCTCGTCATACCAAAGTGAAGAGTCGAATCCTTTTGTGGTATATAGCCGGTGATCGACCAATCAGTTGACATAAAAGATCACATTTTTCTGCCCGAACAATAGTCGCTCATTTTGAGTTCAGCGCGCAACAAAACAATCCTAGACTGCAGCGTACATTCAGTAATGTCGCCCTGGTACATAAATAAATGTTGCACCATTACCTGCATCGATCCGTCAGGTAAAATGCATTTAATTATACATTGCTATGGACATCTGTATTGTGTTATTAGAAAAAGGAGTCCTCTGATTTAAAACTAAATGCAATTATATGATATTTGAGTTAAAGTTTCGAGAGATTTAAATGGTAAGAGACTTTGTGTGAAAATTAGCATGCTTTAAGAGGTTACATTTTAATGTAGTTTGATTGGAATGGAACGCAGGAATCTGAAAGTAGGGTGAGGAGCATGAAAATAATGCCGTGTATTGAAATGCTGCATACAATTTATTAATATCTCCTCCAGGTCGGTGCAGGCAAATAAAAAATAACGATGATTTGCATGATAGGAAACCGGCGAATACTACAATCTTGGACAAGCTGACATGAGCACAATTAGGTACTTGAGGAATGATGCCATGTTCCATTGAATTCTTTCAAGTCCCCAGACTAAGACAGAAAGAAGAAAGTCGAATAAGTCGATGAAATAAGATTTTTTCCAACAAGGAACCCTTACGGACCCCGTTTTGAACTCCTGAATAAATCTAATTTTACCCAGTAATATGTCACATTATGATATGATGACGAGTTGAAGTAAAAGGAGGAAACATTTTTGATTAAAGAAAGATGGTATGTGACGAAGGAAATAATTCTGCTAATAACTTAATGCTACTAGCCAATTTTTAAAAGGAAATTCTCGTTTATATTTGAATGAGCCTCGTAAAACGACATTGATGAAAAACTCACTTGGAACGTTTACTTCAAACGGACTCAAAATCGCTTCGGATTTATCCATTCATTTTACATTCCACCCATCGCATTGTTATCGAGCACGTCCTTTCGATTTACCTTAGCCAGCTATTCATTTATATGAAAATATGTACATAATACGTGTAGATATGTGACGTAATCTTTTAAGCGAAACGGTAAGCTAAGTAGATATCCGCTGCTACCTATACAACCGTTCGCGTAACGTACCCACCAATATACAATCGCCCGTAGACGCGTACGAACGAAATGATACGGCGACAGGAAGGATAATTGCTTGAACGTTAAATGCCCTTTTACAACGACATATACCGGTATAAAGCGAATGAAATCCGTATTGTCGATTCCTTCTCAATAAATGATGCTCGTAACAAGGCGAGATCCGTACACAAACGGAGCATTCCTGAATTTTAGTGGCGGTGAAAATGAGATTAAGTATAAAATGAAGGATTATCATCGGATATACGTAACATTTATGATATGGGCATCAAATGGAAATAGTAAGCGTTGAATGCTTTTAAATTGTTAAAATCTGAATTATTAGACATTGAGCGTGTTACGAGAGTCATTATTGCCTGACACGGAATCACAATTCTCGTAATTCTAGAACAAAACGACCTAAATATTTAATGGCTTATGACTCATTTTCCTCGTTGAAATGCTTGATATAATTGTGCTATTATTAGTAGCAAATGATAGATCATAAGAAAAAAAATGTTCTAGGAAGTAAGGTTTCAAAAAAACCGTCAATTCCGACTTTCCGTTTATATATATTGGGGTTAATGTAGGTGCGTAGGTAATACGTACCCCTCCCGTCATGCCTGTGCCCGACCCTCTTCAAGCATTTCTGCGGATTTGAAACTACACGTCACCAGATCCTTACAATATATCTTTGAAGTATCTTCGAAGACCTTGCTTGAAAAATGGGGTTTTTTTCCCCAAGTTCCGATAGTTCCAAAATGTAACCAGTGCGTATTCACAAACACCTGTATATTTTATGAACGAAGTTTTCCAATGAGTATTATTCCATTTATTGCATGATGGAAGAGCTCAGTAAGGAAGATCCTCTGGAGAGCCAAAAGAGACACCTGAAGTTAAGTGTAAATCAAACCAAAAAGTCGAGTGCTGAGTTCTTATAGGGGTTAAGATGAGACTGCCGAGGAATAGAAAGCAATTTCCGGCTTCAAACAGTCAAGTCTCAACAAAAGGAGGCCCCGATGAAATGGGCCTACTTTCCCCTTGGAAAGGAAACCCCATTCAGTCCAAGAAAAACATAAAACAAAAATTAATTAATACAATAATTCCAATTGGATGAAACTGAATGAAAACCCAAACCCGGATGACGAGGAAACACTGATCTCATCGATGGAGAAACTGAGTGTAAACTCAATTTTTTCACTTATAAGATTAGGATCCAATCCAATTAAGGCGTAGACTTGAACAAAAGAACGGAACCAGGCTCTTTATGTCAGCTTTCCCTACCTTAGGCTCCAATCGACGCCACCTGCTGAGCCCAAGGGCTTACTCACATATAAGCACTTGCTTCTAGGCAAAAATCTGATTGCAAAAAAAGAACGCCTTCACCTGAATCCCCTTGTAGTAAAAGGACAAAGGGGAAACCTGAAGCGGAATTGGTACAAGCATTTGCGCCTTGAGACAAATACAAACTCATGGGGCATTGCTTGCTAGGTTGTAATGAACAGTGAAGAAGAAATCAGCCGAAGTGATGTGCCCGCGGCTCTTGCCCAAAATAATCACAATTTTTCCTCACAATATATCCGACGTGACCGAGCAGGAACTGCGAGAGACCTGTTGATGAATTGGGGGAACAAAACCTTTAAGTCATCCGCTTAAATCAGGCTCGCATGGTTCATAAGCACATTTTGGATCGTGATTGGTGGAAGGAGTGCTTCCCGCCCAGTGGAAGAGGTAGAGATAGGTTCTACTACCGAAGCTCCAAAAACCAAATCGGGCACCGTCTTCATATCGCTCTGCCTGCCTTTAAGACACTATGGTGGAGATGTTGCAGAGAGTGATATATAATAGGTTGCTTTTGTTCTTCAAGCCTGCGGATGGTATATCAGAGCGGCAGTATGGGTTTTGTTTAGCGAGTTGTACGATCAATGCAATAGCAATGGTAGTGGATCTGGCGCGTTGTATGTTGTTGTGCGGTGGCAACGCTAGATTTTAATTCGGCCAACTGCCGTTGGATTAAATGTATCCCATTTCTTTGGCACGAGACGGAGAACTAACCGAAAGAATATGTTTTGACATCAGGTGCTTCCAAAGGTTCCGTTCCTCCCGCACGGTTTTGCAGACGACCTTACGGTGGTGGTAGTTGTGAAGCACGCAGAGGTCGTGGATCTTATTGAAGTGAAACCACTTATGCCGTCAAAGGATGGTTACGAATGGTTCAACCTGCTATGGTGGATGAAAAGACAGAGGCGGTCCTTATTACCAAACGAGAATGTGTAATAACCTATCAATAGATACCTGGGGTAATGATCGATGCCAAGTTGAGCTTCAAGGAGCACTTGAATTATGTGCGGGAAAAGTTTCATCTCTAGCCAGGATGTTTTTGGTATGGTCAACTCCATCCTGTTATACCCGGCTCCTGTGTGGGTGGGAACACTGAATGAATTGAAGGACCCCAACTGTCCCGAATGTGGCGCTCCACCCAAAGAAAGCGAATTATGTTCCATTGCTCAAGATTTTCTCATGAAAGTATGAGATTAAATAATGTCCTCAACGTTGTTATCGGACCCAATAATCTGATGAAAGAGATTATGAGATCGGAAGCGAACAACTGTGATACACGCAACTGTGTTGAGCTTGTAATGTGCCACATACGCTTCATTTAATCGTGTCGGTGTCGGCCTGAGGCCTCTCTGCGAAATAATATTTTACAGTGGCCTTGAGCTGTTATGGGCCGAAAAGTGGGGACGGTGAAAAAATCCCACACATGCCTTCCACCTAGCACAGCAGTGTCATTTTAAAACCGAACCGTAGCTATCCCTGTTTGAAACAGAAGTGGATGAATAAATATCTTCCTAATGTATTTAATGTATAATAATAATCGTCGATTTATTTACCTAGTGAAGAGGAATCGTGGCCGATAGGTTATCTGAAAGAGAAGAAAAAGAATGTTTGATTAATAAATTTTTATTTTTAATTTGGTTTATATTTAAATTCAACTACTTTAACTAATTCTACATAATTTTCCTAAATTTGGAATGGATTTAAAATATGCTTGGTATCGGTTGCAATTGAACATTGTATAGTCAAAAAAGCGCACTTTCTCCGGAGATCGCCTACTCACTATCCACTTTCCTACAGGGTTCGCAAGCCTTCGCGAATCTGAGAAAATTCTCTAGATACTAAAAATGCGCAGGGACTTCTTTCAAGAAAACCTTACCAAGGTATCTTCGACTGAGGTCTGGCGAGGTTGGGCAGCTGCATATGAAGTGCATCTCTTCCTCTTCCTCACATTGGCTGCAAATATTCGAGACCATCGCTCCATTTTTCCCCTGTGGTAGTTTAAAGAGCAGTGTCCCGACAAAAGTCCTACTTTTTTTCACAATGTATTTATTAATATCTCGAGCATGCCTAGTAATTTTCCGAGTACAATAACATCGTTCGTTGTACACATATCTTCAAAAAAAAGGTGTTTCTCTGCTGCCACGCTAGACGACGCTGTGATCATCTTAAAGAAAATGGCATTTTGCGTCCAGACTTAACCACTGTCCGCAAACTAGTATTATTAAAAAATATTAAAAGCTAAATTTGTTGTTTTGCAAGGCTTCTTCAATAAATAAAAAAAAACTACAGAATGAATCACAATTATCCTAGTTTGCGGACCGTAGAAATATGTTTCAAAGAATTTGGTTGGATAGATTTTGGGCTATGGTGGCAGCCGATTTTCAACATGCAGTTTCGAGAAAAACGCATTTAAAAAGTTGAATGGGATTTTCAACCACAAAATCTTAACTGACAATTAATCTGCTATAGCTAGTCCATAAACCTTAGGTTTCTTGAAAAAACACGTGTAAAGCCTTGGCTTCATTTCTTATCATTTGAGCGAAGTCATTCAAGCGTCATTTGGACCGATAAATACGCACTTTATTACCGCGATCGACATAAACCTGGCAAGTGACATTCTACCTGTTTGACATTGTAATTTCCGAACAACTCCGAATATTAAAAAATTGCCTTGCCCATATATTCTACACTATATATGGATACAATTGATGCCAAAAAAATTGGCTTCCACGAATCCGACACATGGGATGACCCCCTCAAAAAAATAAAATGGGCTTAGGCGAACAAAAATTAAATGAGGCACCGCAAACTATAATAAATATTATTTATTCGATTAAAATTTTTACAGAGTAGGGGAATTTATTGACGGGACCATATCATGCAAGGGTTTGGAAAATTTAAAACTGGTACGATTAGCTTAACTGATTAGAAAAATAGTTAAATCCAAAGTAAATGTAGAAGGTGAAAACTTGACAAATGGGCAACTATAATCTACAATATGGGAACGAATTGTTTACCGCGCTGTAAATCTGGCGAAGAATGAAATTCAGCGGCGAATAATTACGACAAACAAAATTTGCTATTCAGAGAATACCGAAAAGTAGGAAGGATCATTGGTAGAATTAGCTTCGACTAGTTGCCTCATTGGTTTGCACTCCTTCCTTAATGTTATGTCTATGATGATCTTCCGGATTCCACAAAAGCTTATCTGCTCATAGCCTGGTATCTGCACAAATAACCATGTTGTGTATTGTATACTTAGCTTGGTAAAAAAAGAAATAAATAAATGGAGCAATTTCCACGCCTCGCCATTGGTGGCACATTCCAAGCACAAAACTTGTCATATGGTCAGTTGGGTTTCAACTGACTGACCCCGAACGAGCAATCAGATTGACTACTTTGCGATTAACAGTAGGAGTCTTTTAGATGTACGTTGACATTTCGAAAATGATCACCACGTAATGGTCATTGCGTTTCCTTGTGTGTTGTTTCCCCCGCTTCCTGTGACCCCAAAACTTTGGCCGTTTGTTGAATCAGCTGTTGATCGACAGTGGGAGAACTATTTAATTGATCAGGCAGCAAATACATTGAATAATCGGGCAGCCACCAGCAGATTTTTTTCTCGGGTGTTGCTCAAGCAGTTTTTCGCGTCTCAAATGGGCGTTACTGGATCAGGTTAACTGCGGAATCATCAAGTCGAATCGATGAACGGGAGGGATTGGAGGCTGTAGTGATGGCAGCGAGTGATATTGAAAGTGATGCGCCCGAACTCCGTTACCGGGCGAAAACCTACAGAGACAGCCACAGATACCAATGATTGCGGAACCATATGCTGCTCCACAAACTTGAATGTTGACGCAAATTTTTTGATAATCCTACGAGCGATGTTGAGGATAGACTCCTCGTGCACGATGACGAGTAGCTGAAGAGGTGACAAAAATTTCGCCACTTGTGAACGAAATAACTAGTCACCGAAATTTGCAGACACGGAATGTTCTTGCAAATGGAAGAGAAATCATCTCGATCGTTAATACACTGAAATGGAGTAAAACGGTGGGCTTAACGACTTCCCCGCAGAGATTTTCATCAATGTTCCTGCAGTTTTTAGAATTGCCGCTTCCACTTATGGGAGTAGCACAAGGAAGTGACCACCATTGTCACCACTTCTCTGCCATATGTCATCAGGGTACGCTGACTTGAGATCATTTCGAACGAAGCACTTAGCCGGCGCATAGGTCAGTTACCGATGTACGTATTGTCTTTAAAGAGCAGTCTTTGGTCTAGTGCTATGCCTAATTATCTGACTTCTGTTTGTTGTGTAGCTTTTATATCGCGGACTCTAATGCCTCTTAAGTGATCAAGCTTCCTCGGGTGGCCTTTGGCGCAAATGGGAAAGTCTATTGACAGGTTCTTTAAAATCCTTCGACGGATACTTGGACCAGTCAGTAAAAGTACCAACTTCTATTTTATCACCATCTTAAGATGAAGAAATTACATTCACAAAAGTTAGCAAACTGATTGCCTTTTCACACTCTATTCCATATTTTTGCTTTTCAAGTCAATCATAAAAGAATTCCTTGGGGAAAGTTTCAGTTCGCTTTCATGACAACAAATATCTCTGCGGTCTAGTCCTGTTTTTATACATGTCATTTTCACAAGAGAAGGAAACTGAAACCTTGGCTATTATAGTACCACGAAATTATGAGCAACTGATAAAGTTATGAGGCCATTAATGGCTTCTAATTATATTCGGTTATAAATAAGGAATAAATATTGCCAATAAACACGCACTCCTAAAATAGTTGACAACGACGGCATTTTTTCCCAGAGTAGGACATATATCACGTTATTGATATAATTTCCGTCGATTCTCAAATATTTCTTCCGTTAAATGCTAAAGTTGCTTTGACGTCTCCTTTGATATTTTCCATCGAGACGGAAACTACTTTTCGAAAGTTGGAAACAGAAGCGACTTGGTGCCTTTTCGCGGTAGTTGACTTTTCCAACAAATATGGGGTTGAATGACTGATTCATCCATATTCCTCAGATTTATAGACATGCTTTGTATGTGTGTTTGTAGCGATTCGAGTTCAAATGAGCACGGGCGAAATTAAACGCTCAAAGGTATGAAAAATTGACTGAAGTCATAATAATTTCTGTTATATACATATTTTCCATGGCGAAAACGGCACGCAATTCCAGGATTCATTTTATTTTTCGCTATGATTTCCCCACGAAATCATAATTTACCTTGCGGGTGTTTACCCGTTTCAAAGTTGAATTCTAACGAAAGGTAGCAATAGGGAATGCTGAAATAAAAGAATCTGTAAAAAATCAGAAAAGATATTTCTGTTGATTTTCCTCCTTATTGTTGTACACTTTCCGCAAGTAGGAAAGGTTGCATGAACAGAATTTCATTCTTTGAATTCGTTTTCGAATTACCGTCGCTAAGCAAAAACTGATAGGGAAGAGTTTCGTATGCTACCCGAGTAATGACGCCGTAAGGACATTACAACCAGAAATTAAAGGAATCGAGTGGTTATAAAAAGTTGACGATCTATCAAATCTACCACTTTCACTAGGAATGTAAGAGTGGCATTGTTCACAGTTTTTTGCATACCCTATAAAAGTACTAAATTTTGAAGACAGCATAGGTATGAATCACAACAAGTGAAAAAGTATAAAAAGCAACGTGTTTCCCAACTATCCCTTACTTTGAATGACTAGTAAATTACGTTCATGTGGGATATTCCTAGCAACAATAGACTTCCTTTAAAACTTTCAGCAATCCCATCCCTAATAGGAACAAAGAATACTCCGACACTTTTCAAAAACAAATGTCCTTCAAATTTGAATGTATGGTGAGACAGTCCTTTATGTTCCCATAACTGTTGTGCCATCAATTTCATGTTTTTATGACACTTTTTATGAGGATGAAAGTCTAGAGAAAACACTACACCTAAGCCTTTCACATCGTAAATTACACTTTAGGGGAGGCATGAATTCCGTGCCACTTTATGGTGTTTTGTTATTTTATTTCCAAGTCTATCGTTTGCTAGAAACTAATTAATTCTTTTTAGAAGTATCGTGTGACTGTGAGCAATTACGGTTTTTTGATAGCCTTATTTGTTATCCTATCCAGCAATTTAGCTTTACTGGTGGAATCATCGAATAGCATTATTTTAATAGGCTGGATAAAAGTGATCAATTCTCAACGTGCTCAATGTTCGATTGCCTTTAGTTAAATTGTCAGCAACATGCCCCATCGGCAACACATGTTTGACTACAACGATAATGACAATTGCTATTGTCAACTGAGTAGCGAGTGTCACATAATCAAATTGGAATGTCCTAGTTAATATGACTATGATGATGCTTCAAGTATCATTTCTGTCAAAAAGTAAGTATCTATTATTGGCTGATGCGATGCCTTTTTCAGAGTTACATGATACCATGGGAGTTTTAAACTATAATTTAAACTATGCCACGTAAATCAGTCATAGACAGTCCCAAGCCCATTTGAAAAAGGAGGAGGAAAGAGTCTCTATAGTGTTGGGCTACCATGTATCCCAGGAAGTAGGCGACCAACAACCCCACCTACAGGAAACCAATGCCCCGCCGAGGGCGTGTGGGCTACCAACCTGAAAATCCCAAAATCAATTATGCTTCGGAAAAGCGTAACACGACTGATAATCGGACTGTGAACTTTTGATTTCGTCACCGGTTAATGATTGGATTTTGGAATGTGTGTGGGATCTCGACGATGATATCGGACTACAGGACTGCTTCTTCCACTCAACTGTAAATCCTGAGAATCCGAGACTTTTAACAAAGTGCCCAAGAAGGCGGTGATCGTCATAATTGCGAAGAAGGGAACCCGATTTGAGCACGACAATTGGAGGGGCATTTGCGTGCTTTCTGGTGCCCTAAAGAAAGCAGCTAAAATTATCCTACAACGGATCAAGTAACGCCTTCAAAGCAAAGAGCAAGCTGGTTTCAATACTCTTTTGTCATGCCGACTTCACCCGCTCCTCATTGATTTCGAAAAGTCTTTTAACAGCGTGAACTGGAAGTGTATCTGGAATACTCTGGCAGAAATTAATAATTATTATCAGTGCGACATATTGTAGTGACCGCGGCTGCGCGGCGGGAGCGGAATCTCTTTGCTTAAACAATGCATTTAATAGTGTGTAATTGCCTTAATGTTCGCCGCAGGTTGCACATTATTGAATGCATTCGGGCGAATTGATCTTGACAAGAGGCGAATGATTTGCTGCATCCGCAGGCGCATGCGCATGTTGCCGCAACATTGCCTAGCGAGTGAGAAAGGCTATGTAGCGGGAACTGAAGCAGTGCGCGGAAAAAATAACGGAGAAGTTGTTGGCTGGAGGAGCGTTGAAGCGGTGCGGAAGAAAAGAACAAGGTGGAGGAGCGATGCACAAGGGGAGAGGTTGTTTTCTTTTGGTGCGCTGAAGCGGTGCGGTAGAAAAACGGTGGAAGATAAGAAAGTAGAGTGCTTTGTTTTGGGTAAATTTTTTAGAATTTGTAAACCAGCATCATCCCGAGCTCGGAGTGACGACCTGGGTAAATCATTGTTTTTTTTTCTTTCTTTCTATTTTCTTTTTATTATTTTATTTCTTTAAATTTTACATATTGTTTATTTTTATTTCTATTTTTTTTTTTTTTTTATTAATTTTTGAAGTTTGTTTGAACAATGAACAATGATTCTTGAATAATCCAATCGTAATTTGAGGACTTCCTCCCTTTCTTATCCTCCTTTCTCCCACGAAATTTCTAAAAGGGACATCCTCAAAATGATAGACTGGCCTGAGGATGTCGAGGATCATACAAGATCTGAGGCGGAAGAGGCAATAATTGAGACTGTGATCCGTCGTGGATCTTCCCCTCCTTGATCGCGGCACTCGGGTCCGGAGACTTACGGCTTCACGCGCGGGGTCGAGCTGTTTTTTTTCCTTTCTATTTTCCAATTTAGTTCGCGTTCTGTTTATCATTCGATAGGCCGCCGCGAAATCCTGACTAATGTCGATTTTAGAATCCGGTGCGGACCCACGCATCGGAATGGACACGTTGTTTTGTATTAGTGAAGCGTGAGGGATCAAAGCGCTCAAAGGACCCCCCCACATTCCCGAGCCTGGCTAGCACAGAGGCGTGCAAGAACGTGTCGACCGAGCACTTTGATGGAGCTTCACTCTGTGTGGGTGGACCTTCACGGTCAATTTAGCCAATTTGTTTAGATTTTTGGGATAGCTCTGCCCTCTAGGTCGTTATCGGCCACTCAGGATGATCGACCTGATCTCCTATAACTACTCTTATCATTACAATATGCTGATGCAAAATGTCATGGACTACAATGAAGCAGAATTTACGAAGTTCAAGGCGGAGATCGAAAACGTTGTATTCTATCGCCTATAATATTTTTTTCTTTTTGGCGATGTTCTCTATGCTGTCTTGTACGGAGGAAGTGGAGGACTTCAAAGAAGCTGCGAAACACCTCTACCTGCTCCCTCACAGGAGACAGGAGACAAAATGACTCGGATTAAGGTAAATATGTTTTGCATTGGAACATGTACGAATAAGTACTGTAAAGCATGAAAAGTTGACTAATCGAAGAGTCTAAGAATCGAAAATACTGCCGTCCTTGTCCATTGTTATATTGTGCGACCGTAGTGGTTTTGCGATTATTTTGGTCGACTTACATTCTAGTGTTTTTTTTTTAAAACGGCTAAGAGGTGGTTGTGCAGGAAGGTTTTGATGTTGTGTAAGGTGGTGACGGCGCCATGTAAACAGGATTTGGAAGTTCTTCAAAGAGGGTATTTAGATATATTACGGGCATCATTGGAAAACATTGCCCTTCCAATGACATGTCGACCGCCTGGTAAGGTTGAAACATGCTTCCAAACTTATAGAGGATTTTCTAGGAATTTCAATAGTCCACGTTGGAAAGTAACTCTTGGTCTTTCAAATGCTACGCAATTATTTGTCTTCCCACAATTTTACGCCCATTCTATTTGCGAATATCTTGATGTCTGCACGTTAATAGCTGAGAGAAAAGAAAGATATGCAGGAAGGTCTGAAAGTTGGAGAAAAGGTCAATAACCGATACAGTATTTACAATAAAAAATAGCTTCTGGAAACAAGAGCCCACTTGCTGAACATTACCGTCCGATTCAGTTGGCATATCTGTAGAAGGGTTTGAAAAAACAATTACTCAATAATAACACACAAACAAGTCGAGACACCGGAAACTGGACGCTTCGGGTATGAAAGGTTTTGTGTATGTCTTATATAAAGACATTTGGGTGTGCATTTGTCCTGTTAGTACGTAGCACGCAATATATGGATATATTATGTGAGAATATCCACTTTTGGGTGATATTGACTATCATAGTCTTGAATTTGCAAGGAAATCACAACTTTGATTTATTATAGCTTTGTTAGTAATATTGCCATTTCCACCAAACTTGGCAGGATTATGCACATTACTGCAATTTCGTGGTGTTGGGATGAACTTAAGGGGGGTTTTGCGGCTAAATATTAAAAATTATTGTAATATACTATTATTAATTTTATTTGAAATGATAGGCATCGTATAGTGGCAGGCTCCTGATTTGTTTTAAATTTTTCGGTTCGGTAGTTTCTGAAAATGGGTCCGTTAAAGAGATGGTTACTTTCGACTTCCTGCACTCCCACCTTTTCAACAAATTTAAAAACTAGTACCGGCCTCGTAAGGTCCTAATCAAGACTCACTTGATACTCCGCATACTCTGCATGAAAAGAATTTTTACACCCCCTTTTGTATGTATGGGGACTCCTTCTTAAATTCGACCCAAAAGAATGTAACCCAATTTATGCGTGAATTTTCACAGTTCCCAACTTTCCACCAAATTTGGTGTCAATCGCTATAACCATCTCAGAGAAAAGTGCGTGTAACGGACAGACAGAGTGACAGTAAACCGATTTTAATCAGGTTTTGTTTTACACAAAACCTGAAAAATGAAGCATACAACCAAAAACATATATATATATTCAAGATGTCAAGTTTTTCTCTTTTTTTCGTCTTTGTCCTCTTAGGTAGCTCGATCCATTCGTTAGGCTGGCCCGTCTAAGTCAGTTTTGCAACTTTTCGCGCTCATGGACTTAGTCCAGGTAGAAACGAAAGACTATGCAATCAGAAACTAGCATATCACGACATCGCAATTTCGGTATTCTTTTGCATCGTTGGCCATCGACTTTCACGTTCAGGTCAATCTTAGCTAATGAGATCGGGTCACTTGTTCACAATATTGAAAGGGTATCTCCTGCATTTTTTTCAGGATGGGGGCAATGTCATTTTGGTTGATACTATCTGCATTTCTTCAAATATTTTCAAATATTCGAAGACGCTCCAGCAGAACGCAAACTTATTATTACAAACCTCCTTGCCTAAATCCTCTTAACCAAATGCCTCCCCCCATTCCAAATCAAATTCCTAAAGACGGCAATGAGTTCAGAAAAATAATCCCAGAGATAAATTCACTAACCTAAAAGGTTAGACCTAAAAGTAAGAAAGTGCCCAGTGAGAAACTGCAGGGATCCGCAGATTAAAAGGGGTCGCGGGTATATAAAATGGCGAAATACTAGTATCTTTTGATGTAAAAGTGGCGTTCCCAAGCGGGAGTTATATAGTTGCTCGAGAAGTAGCTTAACCCACTCCAGGAAGGATCAAACTGTGAAGAAAACTGGTTTTCAATATATGAGTATTGGATATTGTTTTGTAAAATGCATTTCTGAATGTAAAGGAGGACACATTCAGAAATGCATTTTACAAAACAATATCCGGGGCAGCAATGGACCACGTCCCCTTCGCAGTGTTATGCGAAATATTTATGGAGAACCTGGAGAATAAACTCGCCGAGGCTGGCATACTTCCAAGATTCTGTATTATATATGTTGGGGACATAGAAGCAAATCTCGAAAAATTTAAGCGAATGCATAGAAACATCGAACTCACAACGGAAGTGATAAAAGAAAAAAAAATTCTTAACTTCAGAAGAAGGGGACATTTGGTTTCCGAAATACTGTTTAAGCGTTTCTTAGCAATAAAACTTTAACCAACAAGAGATAAATTCAATTTAATCATAGGCTAACAAACTACCTCCTCACTTAAACTACGACCACTATTACTCAAGCAGGTAACCACAACCAGGTGTATAATGAACTGGAAATGTGACAACGGGAGAGATCTCAATTAATTCATTAGAAACCAGCACTAATGCTTCTAAGATGTCTATCATATCATATCTACTCCAGAACTTCTAAAAATAAACTATCTGACCGAAACAAACTTTCTAGGGGCTCACCCTAATGAGATCGAGACGGTAAGTGTCGCCAACAATGATGGGCCGAGAACTGTGCGTCTGCACACCTTGGAATTCAGCCGATGATAAACTGTGCTATGAAATTGCTTCACATATCAGCGCAAACTGGATGAAGTGGTGATCCATAAATGGCGTCCTTTACATTTGACCCGTAGGTGGTTGTCTCGTATCAAAAATCGATCCTCATTCGGTCCGTTTCATTTTCGTTTGCGACCAAACGATGCAAAACGTTTCTTTCGGTTTGGTTCTTTTGGATGGCGGCCGAAAACAAACGGAACCGGATGAAACAATATACGTGGGAAACTAACCTTACCCCTTTCCATTCTGTGCACCAACATTTTATTTAAATTAAATTAAATTAAATTAAAAAACAATGATGACAGTGAGAAGCATGTATGGCGCATAGGTTAAACTATATATATAATCAACATCTCACTTGGGTATAATTAATTGGCGAAGCAATGATTGTAAACATAAACCAATGATTTTAAGCATAAAACCTAAGACTCATTTACCTTGGATTCAGATTTAGGTGGAGGCGAAGAAAATTCTCACGTGGTTCTTGGGGTATCAGGGCAAAGACAGAAACCAACCCCCAAGGTTTAGTTTATTATTCAGTATAGTTTCCCTCCACGGCGATACAACGATTATAACGGTCATACAATTGTTCGATACCATGTTTATACGATTTGCCTTTAGCTTCAAAACAGACCTCAGTTTCAATGATAACCCCTTTATCGGTCCCAAACTTTTTTCCATTTCGGACATTCTGGTTAGGCCTGGGAACAGTAAAATAGAAAGAGAGGGCCATATTTGTAGAATACAGTGAATGTGGAAGAAATTCGAAGCAAGCAAGCAACAAGCAATTTTACCATCGTTTTCATTGATTTGAGACACGGGCCATTGTTTTGATAAAACAGCGCTTTCTTTTTCATCAAATGGGACTGTCTTTCCGGGATTTCATCCTTCAAACGCTCCACTAAAGCTATGGAATAGTAGTTGTTGATAGCTTTCCCCTTCTCAACATAGTCCAAGAATATTGTACCACGCGTATATCTCAAAATACTGATGCCATAGCTTAGCCAGTCGACTATTGTGTCTTTGCTTGTTTTGAAGTCGCTTCACCATGTGCAGTCCACTTACTTCGCGATTGTTTTTATTTTAGTGTGAAATAGTGGAATCATGTTTCGTCCATTGTCAGATACCGACGCATAAATTCGGGTTTTTTATGGAGGAAGAGCTTCAAACGCTGCACAGAATCATCAACTCATTTTTGTTTTTGGCCGATTGCTACTCTGGCGCAATATGTCCAATACTTTCCTTTGGTATTTTTAGCGTCTCAGCTATCTTCTAACTTCATTTGACGGTCATTCAAAATTATTTTGTGGACTTTTTTGATGTTTTCATCGGTAACAGCCCATTTGAGGCGTCCATTGCAAGCGTCGTTCTCAGCGCTCAATTTGCCTCGTTTAAACTTACCAAACAACTTCTGAACGGTAGATTTTCCTAGTAGAAAGTCCGGGTAATCTTTATCAAGCCAAGCCGTGACTTAAACAATATTGTTTTTTTGCTAAAATACAAAGCGTTATATAACACATGAGATTCCTTTTTATCCATTTTCTTTAAACTAAAAAAATTAGCTTCCCTCAAAATACTCTACTCCAAAAACTAATAGGCCGACATATGTCAAATTTGTAATGGTTTAGGGTTAACTAAAAATCATATGGATTTAATACTGGCAGCGACATCTGTGTGATAGCTTACGAACTTTTCAGCACACGTGGTAAATTCACAATGTTAATAATAGTGCCTTCAAATTTTTCAGAAAGATGTTCAATACTATAATTTATGCCGAAGTCAGATTCTGCACTACTTTGTACTACAAAGCTTTGTACTGATGAAGGGAGTAAGTTGCTCCCGAAATATATATATACATAATAAAATAAAATTGTAGTTTGGAGTAAGCTACTGGTCTATCAATTTTTAGACTTAACTACAAACAGAAGGCAATATCTAACATTTCACATTTGAGTCCTCACTCTCTTGCTTTTCAACCACAAGATATAAGATCCTTTTCGGAAAGTAGCCATTGGGCCCTTTCGTTTGATATGCCAAATGATCCTATTCTGAGAAAAATGATGCTCTCTCCTTTGGCATATATGGTGAATCCTCCTTAAACCTAACACAAAATGATTTAATCTGTTGCACGTGTAGCGATTTTTATATTCTCATCAAATTGCATGATGTCTCCAGCCATTTCCAAGTAAATCTCGTGTGAGAGATAGACGGACAGGCGGGCAAGGTTTTATTCCACACAAAATCTTAAAAGGAGTATGGACAAAAAGTATATGGGAAGATCTAATTATTATTCATTCCTCGAAATGCTTCGCTTTTTCAAGCAACATCCAAATATCTCAGTAATTTCATTGTTTTTCTTTCGATGTCGCATTTGATTCAGACTACCTCAGATTATTCGTCAAAAATTCGAAGCTTCTGATTTTGTATCCCTACCGTTTCAAATCAACTATGTTTCTGAAGGAAAGGGAATTATTTCTTTAACCGGCAAACGAGCAGTAAACATAATTTATCTCCTGGAAAAGTACCGAAAATGCGGTTTGGCTCGAAATCAATTTCCAATTTGCGTCTATTGTGAATGAAACATCTCATGCTCCTTACATCTTCTAGCTGAAAGGCATACTTTGAAAATTGAAGGCCAGAGGTATGTAAAAGTTTGCAGAATAATGTTAATAAATTGCGTAGATATTCTATTCTATCGCCTAAGTGAAAGTTATCATCATATTTTCTAAGAACTTTCGATTTATAGCACTTTATCCTCGTTGAAAGTATTTAATTTTTGCTTGCTTAATTCTCTTTTCGGATGAATAAAATTACTACACTGGATTTTATTGAACTCCTCCTTGAACCGCCTTGTTCCATTTCTGATGTCTAAGGATAGCAGAGTTGAGGTCTTCATGATTTTAGATGGAAAGCAGAGAAGCAAATATTAGTTGAAAAGGCGAACCTGGAACTAAAGCAAATATATACGATGATTCAATACGAAAGCAAACTGAAGTATTCATACAAGCCTTATTCTGGTTGTTGAAAATGAGCCCTCTAGAAGTTATATCTCAATATGGGTGGTGATCTGATTGTTGAGATGTGCTTTAACAGCTCCTTGCTAAGATATATACATATATATATAACAGCATTGTAGACACTGAAGATGAAAATCGGGTATGATCTCCGAAATCTTCCGGCCAACATGAATTACCGTGACAATTCGGGATTAAATTCGTATTTCCCTCCATTTCAAAAGCTACATGTGCTCAATATCCGCTTTTTGTTTAAGCAGGTGAAAATTATGCAACAATTTTGCAACAAAATGGAAAATCGTATATTAAATTATTTACTAAATTGAAATTTGATTGTTATTTTAATTCGGAACTGCAAACAAGCTTCTATGAGATCACACTATTGACATTGACCACAGTGTTGAAGGAAGAGAGAGGGTGCTTCGTAGTCGATGTAGCCGTGCCGTTTAACTGGAACACTGATGAAAAGACTCAAGAAAAAGTCTGGAATTGCGGCCCCTTGACTGAGCGGACATGGGGACTACAAAAAGATTGTAGTAGTCCTATTCGTAATTTCAACAACCGCATCTATCGCGCAAAATGTATATAAAGCGCTGAAGACTTGGAGATGCAAAAAGCTTTGATCATTGCAGTCTGTGCTATATCCGAAGAGCCCAGTACGATAACTGTTTGGCCTAAAACGCTCTTTTCTTTTCGATTTACGGTCAATAAGTCTCTATAATTTAGAAACACCGCGTTACTGCTTGAAATATTTGCGAAAATCGGAGATGTATCATATATGGCAATACATTTTCGCAATGTCGCACATACTTTGCATTGAAACGTAGTATCGCTGTGATGCGTGCCTTTAGATGTTGCCTGCGGTCCATGCTTAGATTGTTCAGTTGGGCGGGAAGAGGATTCGTGGGCTCCTTCGACTATATATGCATATATACTGAAACAAATGGAAAGTCAGATAAACTACCAAACAGCAAGCAGATTAGTAAGGCTTTATTTTAAAAGGCTTTTCTTTTTCAAAATTTGATAAAAACACAGTCTAGTTTTTTTTGGAAAAGCCTATTTAAGAACAAGATTTCTTTTGCATCTGATTATGAATATCATGAAGTATATGAAAAACATTGTTTATCATTGTTGGCATAATTCCAAAACGTACGTTTCAAACGGTGTGATACTCAGCTGATTGAGTTCCAAACTTTTTACTAAGTTGCCCTTCTAAGAAAAGTGCGTGTGACAGATAGACAGAGGCAGTGGACTGATTTTAATGAGATTTTGTTTTCCACAAAACCACAAAAATGCGTGCAAATGTTTGGTTCATTGTCTTTCCAATTGGGGGAATCTTCTCTTTTAATTCGGTACGCACGCATTCTTCTTCGAAGACTCTTTTTGTCCTGCTATTTGGCATACATGATCAGTTACGGCTAAAAGGTGTATAGTTGACCGGCGATCGGAATCAGTGTGAAATCCGACTGGCCTGTCAATTCGGTCATCTGAGCGTGAAAGGAGATCAGAGAAATCGGTGCGGCAGGCGATCTAGGTTAAGATTCCATGCGCGTCTTTATCGCAGGGTAACACTTTTTATAAATGCTTAAACACAAAAATATTTCAATTTTGCGTCTGAGACGGATAGAGCACTGTAGAAAATGAAATAAATCAACCTTTTGTTTCTTTTTTTTTGGTGAAAGATTACCCTAACACCTTAAGAATGACATACTAAAAGGATTAAGATGTAGGAAATATATAAATACTTTTATTTTCAATTTTGGCGTAACCCCCCTTCAGATACATTTTTCTGGAAATTCCATTTTCACGTTCAACTCATAGCTCGAACAAATTTTGACCACTTAACTTGAAATTTTAATTGTATATTCGTAATTATGTTCTTTTCGAGATACATCGAATTTTTACACGATTTTTGTCGATAATGTGAACTTTTTTTTAAAATGCGCCGTTTTCACCAAACATTTTATGTACTTCTCTAGCTATGCATGTAATAATCGAAAAAAAATTCTTTGTTCACCGTAAATTAAAAGTTGTAGTTGAAAGCGGTTCGGCCGTGGGATCTGTATAGTCGCCGTTTTCTTTTATATTACTTTAAAAAAAAACTATTTATACAGATTATCATATATACAATTAAGGGGTTTTTTCAAAATTTTACTTACTTCTGTAAAAACCCTACAATGCACTTATTTATTAAACCGCTACTGTGAGCTAACCCCAATGCTTTTTACGACCCGACTTGAACTGATGGTTCCTTTCGGTTAGCCCCTAAAGTTTCGCTTGGATTTGAAAGTAATTCACTGGGAAAGTTATGAATGTTAGATATGTTAATCTTTCCACGTCTATTGCAAGGCCCTGTAGAGTCACACCAACTCGTTGTACTGCACAAAACAAAAAATACAAACCGGTTCGTTGTTTTTTGCAAATATTTGTGCAGTAAAAGTATCTTTTTGCTTACAGTTTTGAAACGAGGTAAAACGGGAAACTTTTTATCACGAATTACTTAGCGGTAGCACTTTTTTTATGTTGAAAAAATACCGACCGAAAAGATCTAGTCGACCTCGGAAAAAGTTGCCATTCGCGCATATAACGATGTAGACTTTTCTACAAGGAAAATTGAAGAACAAATTCGTAGGTCTTAAACAATGTTTTACAAAGTATTGTATTACTTCTAAAAAATAATTGTGCAAGTTTTACGCCATACGAATCATGATATTGACTTTTATAAAAAATATAAAAACTGAGTCAAATATTTTTTTCAATTTACACCATTGTATGTACACAGAACGTCATTATCACATTAAAGTGAATAGTCTGATTTATTTATATATTACGAGCTTTACTCCCATAAAAAATCTACAAGGTTTCTCATACGTGAAGCGCTAGGCTTTTGGTTTCGAAAACTCATCGTTCTCGACAGTTACCTCTCGAAAAGGGCACTTTTTTATGACAGGGATGAGGGACGTAAGCACTACAGCGTCACAACAGGAGTACCGCAAGGTTCAATTTTGGAAACTTTTCCCTGAAACGTGGTGTGTGTGTGGTGTGAAGCTACAGCACTCAGGCCGTGTTAGCCCATTGTACTTGCCTCCGCCGTCTAACGGAATATTCCGGATTCGTTAACATATCGCAGGATTTCCGTCAGTGGATGTGATACTACCCGTCGTAATTGGAGAACATCGGCACCAAAGATCTGATGCCTGATGCGTCCATAGGCGGGGCATTCACATTGGAAATGCTCCACGGATTCCGCTTCCTCATTACAGGAGGGACACGTATCATCTTCGGTAATTCCTATTCTGAACATATGCCCAGCTAGTGAATTATGGCCTGTCAGAATGCCCACAATACACCTGCAAGTCCTCCTGCTTTTCGACAGGATAAACTTTGCGGTACGTATGTTGGGTTCTGGCAGGAAAAGTTTGGTGTGCCAAGCAGCATTTAAGCTCTGCCACCTGTCATTATGGGAAACTTGTTCCCAGTTTTTGATAACAGATTTAGCCAATGCTACTGATACCCCAATTGCTGGCTCCGGTCCCGGCATAGGGGAGATTGACCCCTCTTTCGCTAAAGCGTCCGAGATTTCATTTCCCTCTATGCCACAGTGATCAGGTACCCAGAGTAGTTCCACCGTATTGAATGTAGACATAGAGTTCAAACGGTTTCTGCATTCCTGAACGATTTTCGAGGTGATCAAAGGACTGCTCAATCACCTCAGTGCAGCTTGACTGTCACTGCAGATTGCGATGCGCCTCCCCTTCAACCGCTCGCCAATCACCCAGTTTGCCACCCTTAGGATCGCATAAATTTCGGCTTGAAAAACCGTCGCATATTGTCCGAAAGGAAAAGCCCACTTCTCGTTTTTATTCGAGAGGTAGACTCCGGCTCCAGAACCCTCTTCTGTTTTTGAGCCATCGGTGTAGAAGACTTCCGTATATTCCTCCACGCATTCCTCTGGGTCTTCCCAGTCTTCTCTATGCTTCAGGGTAACTACATATCTTCTACCAAACAGATGTATGGGGACACGAGAATCGGAAGGCATTGTAAGAACTGGATTCAGTCCTCCCAGTAACTCTTCCAATGCTCTGTGCCCCCCACATCCGTTGTTTTCCCATAGATCTAATCGAATTAGCCTATGAGCTGCTCTCATTGCAGTGCTTTGAATAAATATATCCAGGGGCTGCAAATTAAGTAGTGCATTCAGAGCTGCGCCGGATGTCGTGCTCATGGCACCAGTGATACCCAGACAAACAGTTCTTTGCAGTGCAGCTAGTTTACGGTGAAAACCTTTTTGTCTCACCTTAACCCACCACACTACGGATGCATATACGAACATCCGCCTAATGATGGCAACGTATATCCACATTACCACATGAGGCCTGAGTCCCCATGTCGAGGCAAAGGTCCGTCTGCACAGCCCACGAGCTGTGAGAGCTCGTTTCAACTTTACCTCTACATGTTTGTTCCAAAGAAGTTTTTTTATCTAGAGTGACCCCCAGATATTTCACTTCTTCGGAGAGTTGAATGGTAGTACCCCTCATCTCAGGGAGACAAAGTCCATCCAGTTTTCTCCTTTTTGTGAATAAAACCATCGTGATTTTATTTGGATTAACTGACAAACCATGTCTAAGGCACCAGCTGTCTATCAAACCAACGGCACGCTGTATATTCCTACACACCGTTCCAAGATCCCGATCAACAGCAAGTACAGCCACGTCATCAGCATAAGCTTGAACGTGTATTGGCAAATTTTGCAGTTCGCATAGCAGTGAGTCGATCAGCATACTCCACAGAAGCGACGAAAGCACACCTCCTTGGGGGCAGCCCTTCGTTGCCTCCGTAGTCAGGTAGCGATCGACCCCTACCTCAGCGCACAACAATCTTTGCGTTAGCATGGCATGGATCCACTTAATTAAAGCATCATCAACACCATGCGCTCTGGCGGCATCACAAAGTTTTTGAAAAGGCATACAGTCAAAAGCCCCTTCAATGTCCACGAACACCCCCATCGCGTACTCACCATTCAAAGTTGCATTCTCTATCTTTTTGACCAAAGAATTAAGAGCAGACTCACAGGACTTTCCACGTTGGTAAGCATGTTGGTTTTCACTAAGTGGGTGTGACCTAAGTGTGTTTCCACGAATGTAACGCTCCACCAGTCTCTTCAAACCTTTCAGCAAGAATGAAGTCAAGCTGATCTGTCTGAAGTTCTTTGGATTAGAATAGTCATCTTTCCCAGGTTTCGATATGAAAACTACCTAAACCTGTTGCCAAGAAAAAGGCGCGTAGCCCAGAGCAAGACATCCTCGAAAAATATTTCTTAGAGGTCGCTCTAAATGCCTCATACCCTCCTTTAGCATTACCGGATAGATGCCATCCATGCCAGGTGCTTTGAAATGTTCAAAGGACAATATGGCAGCTCTCACCTTTTCATGGGTAACAACCGCTATCGCAGTGTTCCAGTTCCCCTTGCAACATTTGCGTGTTGAAGGGGTCGCAAGAACCGTCAACTCTCCCCCTACCAATTCTCTCACCCGTTCTCCCGGGTGGTGTACTTCCAGGAGGGTCTGTACTGAGTCCAGTCTGGAGTTCGTGAAAGTACCGTCGGGTTTTCTAAGAGAATCCAACTTGGCCGACTCATCCCTTTTAAGGACTCTGCACAGCCTTGACGTCTCCCTTTCGCCTTCCAGTTACTCACAGTACGCTCTAAAGGAGTCTCGTTTCGAGCACCTCACGAGCCTCTTATATTCACGTTGTGAGTTCCTGAAATTTAACCAGTCTTCGTTCTTATTACTTTTGCAAGCACGATTTAGAAGTCGCCTGGTTGATTTCCTGAGTTTTTGCAGTTCTCGGTTCCACCAAGGAACCGTTTTACCGCTTTAGCCTCGGGAAATAGGACAAGCCTCTTCATAACACTCTAAAAGTGTGCAGTTCAGAGTTTTCAGTTCATCTTCCAGCACCAAAGGAGTCCTTAGTCGCCTAGGAAACTGTACTTTATTGCCAAGACGTTCATTGAACTTTGCCCAATCCGTTTTCCTAGGGTTCCGTCTTTGTACTGCAGACTGCTCGCCCGCAAAAGTCAGATTGAATTCTAGAGACCTCGTCTAACACTTGCCAGTGTGTAATCAGCTCTAGCAATTTTGGGGTACAGATTGTTAGGTGAATTACTTCGCTTCTTCTCGCTCCCACGAACGTAGGGGCGCACCCTACGTTTGCAGTCATAAGACCAGCTGAAGTCATGAAATCAAATAGCTTCTCTCCTCTTGGATTGCATTTGCTACTGCCCCGACAGATATGTTGAGCGTTCGCATCGCAACCTATTAAGAGTTCGAGACCACTTGATTCTGCATACGCCACCAGATCCCTAGGTTCTTGGGTCGGTGGAGGATACAAAGAATCATAGGGTAAATAAGCGGAGACAACTATGGTGTTTTTCCTCTCGCCATTTATCTGGTATTGTATGCTGACCGTAGCTAAGTCCTGAGAACAATATTGTCTCAGCATAGTTGCCTCTAACTGTCTTGACATCAGGACGCAAGCTCTCGGTCTTATGGATCTTTCGTCATAGAAGATCCTAGCCCCCTTTACTGATCCAATGCCACAGATTCTGTTAAGTCGAACCCACGGTTCTTGCACCATAAAAATATAGGAGAAATCCTGTAGCTTTGTCATTCTCGCTGCCAACAGGTAGGAGGGAGCTTTGGCATGCTGCAGGTTGATTTGACCAATCTTTATGTTTGTCGACATAAACTTAGTCTATTGTGTTATGGAAAACAGTTAGAAGCCTATGCGGCAGTCCGCGTATGACGGGGTTTCCCCCATACCGTACCGCCAGAAACTCGATCCCCTCGTGATTGATTTCTCTGAGAAAAGCCGTACTTGGAATTACCGCAATTCCCATGTTCTCATCCACGAAAGATCTCACCTCATCCAGCAGAGCATTCGTCTGTTTTCCACATTGTCCGGGTTGCATAGATTCGATCACTCGAACTGGCATCAAGTCAGTTCCGTTCACGTCTCTGGCTTCCCTCCCTTCCGCCTGTTCCTTGGAAGGTGTAGGAGAAGTTACTAGCAGGAAGGATTCACTCTGTAGTCCCTTCCCCAGTGCGAGCCCCCATACGGGGGGCACACCGGTCCTAATCCCCGCGAGGCGCGTGGATATAAGCCCTGGTGCGGAGCACAATAAAGCGTTGGCCACAGCAGATGTGTTGGTTTTACGCTTCTTGCGCGCACTGCCGGTGACAGAAGAGTCTGGTGCGTCCAGTGTCCGGGGTTTCCAGTTTATCCCCACCTTCCGCCGGAGATTCCGCTTCCTTGCGTTCGATTTCTCTGGGCGTTACCGCGCCTAGTGGTACAGCCACGTCCATGTTCTCATTCCCAAGGTGCTTCATCTTCCTTCGCAGTGCTCTCTTCTGCCGTCGGCTTAGGGCCTTTCCAGGTTCACGGTGTCCGGACCGCTTGGATCCATTTCCACACACCGGCGTTAAACCAGTAGCGTCCACGTCACCAGCTTCCCGTTCTTCCGCTCTTCCCGGTATGGATGAAGGAGAAGGTTCTGACAGGCAGGATTCAGCCTGTAGTCCCCCCTCCTTAGTGGCCGAAGTTCCCTTCCACCGGACCTTCCTCTTCCGCTTGCGGGTAGATTTGGCCTGTAGTACCGCGGACGAGCCGGCCGTAGTCGGATTTCCAGTTTCTCCCAATTTGAGAGTTTCCGTACTTTCCTTTCTGGCTAACTTCTCCGTAGGCACCAAGTGCAAACTATCCACTGAGTCGGAAAGCATGCCTTCTACAGATTGATCTGTAGGCGAGTATGAATGTGGTGAGGCCTCCAAAATCCGCGCCTCGGCTACGACATGATTGCTCATGGTCGCGGGTGGATTCGAAGTCTGTGACTTCCTGCCACTTGGAGAGTTTAAATCCATCGTTTCCATATTCATATTTTTGGACACCCTTAGTGTAGTAGTAAACTACTACAGGCTCCCCCACCACGACAAGGTGGTGTCCGAGGGGGAGACGTGGTGTACAATGGGGTCTTTATCTTCCCCATTCCAAAGGAGCCCACAAGAATGGATTTATCGTTATCGTTTCGAAATACCCTCAAGATGCTGAAGCGTACGTTAATGAAATCATCAGTGCCATAAAAAGTAAGAAAAGGGGCAGAATTATTATTCGTCATGATGGCCACATCATACTTCAAAGCTGATTATCAAATATCTAAGAGTAATGATAATGTTTGTCCCGCGTGTGGTTACATATCTGGGAACCTTGGGCATCATTTTCTAATGTTCGCGCATTTGCTCAGAGAGGAGGAGCCTGAAAGTCGAGTGATAATCTCTTTTAGGGTCACTTTTCCTCACGCGTCCTCGGCAACCTTTCTTTCGGGCTTGAAGGTGAGTTCATCAAACCATACAATCGCAACAATTCGCGGGTAAATTTCAGGGCAACCTGCCTGCCTCTATGAGCAAAGAAACTGAATACGTGTTTACTGTCCGTCTGTTCTATAAAAGAGTTAAGGATTTCAGAACCATGCTGCGGGCCTTCAATTGACCCGCGCTGGCTTAGCAACACTATGCCATCTGTATCACTGAAAGCTGGCTGGACAATGCCATATTAAACTCCGAACACCCCAAAGGGTACTTCACTTTCCACTATGGCACGGACCAGGATACATTTCGTAAGTGTACCGACGCTGTGGTCCTTGCAATAAAAGATACACTCCTCGCCGGACTCGTCTTCTCCTCCTCTGGCTCTCCTTATAACTGTGTTGCTCTTCGTGTCTTCCCGCCCAACTCCCACCCCTTCATTGTATCTTGTACATACGTCCCTGGTTCTTGCCCTTCTTACCTGTACGAAGAATTGTTTGACAGTGTGTCTGAGCTTCTTATTTTCAGATTATCTTACCTTTTCCTCCTTTGAGATGATTTTGACATCCACATGCTCCATCCTAGCGTTCCAATTCCTTTCATCAACCTCTACCATTTTTTCTTCTTCTTTTTTTCTTTTCTGCCCTTTTTTCTGCCCTGAATTTCAATAACACCAAAAATTCCTTGGGCCTTCTTTTCTTTCCAACTTCCCGAGCACAGCCTCTCTTTATTTCCTTGCACATCCCTGTATGTAAAAATTGACGCTAACCTCCCTCCTCCATTTCAATTTGAAGCGCAACTTACCCGTTCATACTCGAAAACTGCGCTTAAATCTAAGTTCAATGTCCGTAACTTTGCCGGACTCAACTCAGCTTCAACGTCTATAAATTGGGTTTACATCTTGAGTAATTCAACGTGTGATCCAGTTCTTAGCGCCTCTCACAATATCCTGTCCGATCTCCTCTCCTGTTATGCTCCTTCTTCCCTTGCTTGACTGCGTTCGTACCCAACTTGGTTGATAACGGAGATTCTTAATAACATTGGCCTGAAACATGCAATGCGGAAAAAGTTTTGGGCTATGAAGTCGATGATTAAAAAGCGCACAAAAGGTACTTGTTGAGCTTCTAAGCCGGCCTGCCCGCAGCAACTTAAAACCGTTTTGATCCCACACTCGCTATTATCTTAATCCTAGTCTGGTCAATCACTCCCTTCTTCTACTAGTTTCGCTGACTCCACTGCCAACTCCCCACAACAATCCTGCGCCCTTCTTTGAACCTACTTCTCTTCAGTGTTTTCTCCATCCTCCACGTCTCTTCCAGCTGCAGACTGCTCCGAATCTCTGGCCATTCCTCTCCTTACGCCTTCCTTCGTTAAGTTCCTCATTGGTAACCTAGACACCAATGTCTGACATCTTCCTGCTTAACTGTGGAAAACACATTTCCCTTCCCTTGTGTATAATCCACAACAAAAGTTTGAAAAATGCTACTTTTCCCATCTTTGAAAAGAGGCCTTTACCAGTCCCATCCTTAACAGTGGAGTCCCTTCTCCTGCTGTGAACTACCTCCCCATTTCTCTTCTCTCCTCTTGCTCCAAAATCCCCAAAAGGTACACTAAGCACTACGCACTTGGGTCACCTCATTGTCAAAGAGTAGCATGTTTTCATGAAACGTAGATCTACTGATTCAAGTCTTCTGGTCTTTACCAAATTTGTTGTGAAATGCTTCAATTACGCAGGAGGTACATTTCTTCAATGTCCTTGATACCATAGACCATAATATTCTCCTCTTCAAAGTCTCTATACTCAACTTCTATCCTCCAATCGTCTCCTGGGTTTCTTCCTATTTCTCATACCGTTCCTGCCAAGTTTCTTTCCATGGTTACTCATCTCGTTCCTTCTCGCCTTCTTCTGGTGTTTCCCATGGTTCTATACTTGGCCCCTACTGTTCCTGTTTTTTTATCAATAGCTTGGCCTCCACTGTCTCCTGCCCGTGTTTGCTTTACGTAAATGACCTTAAATATATATGCCTCTGCCTCGTCTCGGATGGACTGGGCTCTCTTGCAGTCCAACCTTAATATTCTGGTTCGTTGGTGTTCGGTTAACAAGCTGACACTGAGTGTCCCTCCCAACATCCTGCACCTATTCTCTTAGTGGACAACCCCTTTCACTATTGAACTGCGTCCAAGTCCTGGGTGTAATATTCGATGACAAACTTCGTTTCGATTCCCACACCCGTTGACGTCATCCTTCCCTTTTATAAAAATAACCTTCTATGGGTAGACTACCTGTCACGACTCCCTTCGCTGCAGCATCCACGCATCTTCCTGGATATGTGTACACTTTTCAAACTCTGTAATTGCCCGATGGACTGCTTTGGCAACTCTGATATTATTTTCCGTATCGCCATTCATAATACACGTAGTGTGGACATTTTCGAAGTACTCTTCGGGGAGTTTGACATCTACTTTCACTTCACGATCCCGAGGCTGTGCCGGTCCTACAATGCCCTATAGCTCGGGTCCTTTGACTCTGTCTCCTTCTTTAGCTTTAAGCGTAAGGTAAGCCATTTACTTGCTCGTCCCTTTGAGGACATATGCTACAAGGAGTGCTTTTTCTATACAAAATATACAGAAAACATTTATTGATTAAATAAACAAATAAAATCGAAGCACATCGTTGTTGAACTGATGAAATCGGAGGTAAAGTAGTCGGTGAAACCCGTAATCAAAATGATTGAGGCGGAACTCTAAAATGGTTGCCTCCAACCTTCAAAAAGACACTGAATCGATTTTAATAAGGTTTTACACATAACCTTGATAACAATTGTTTAAACAAAAGTTAGTCGTAAGCTCGACCTACTTCTCCCATAAGAACATACATAAAATGCTCAGAGAGGCATCACCAGCCGGGCAGATATTCAATCAAGTCGACCACGTCCTCGTCGAAAAAAGAGCTGCCTCAAACATATTAGACGTGAGGACACTACGAAATGCTAACTGTGACTCGATACATTTCCTGGTTGCAGGGAAATACGTTGTCGGATAGTCAAAAACAGTCACAGCCACAGAAACTTGACAGTCAATGAGGCTCACGTCCACAATCAAGACCCATTTCAAAGCACTGCTTAATGCTGGTCCTGAGGCAAGTAGTGACGAAATGTGGCGAAAAAATAGGAAAGGTATTCAGAGTGCAGCTGAAACACCCTTGGGCATGTAGAAGAACTGTAACGAACGGTTCAATGATGCCTGCCTGGAAGCGATTAACAAGAAAAACAAAGCGTACTAATCGAAAGACCCACCCGAGGCAGAGAAGACAAGTATCACGAACTAAGGCGATAAGCTAAGAAGATCTGCAGACGAGAACAACGAGAGTTCACTAACAACAAAATCTTAACACTTGACGACAATTAGGATAGATTTTAAACCGCGAACAACCTTCTGCACAGATCAGGATGGCAATATCATCAGCGACACGACTCAAATAAAAGCAAGATGTGTTCAATATTTTCATGACCTCTTGAATGCAACGACGATACATTTCCATCCCTTTGTCATTTCGGATCACCTAAATGGAGAACAAGTGTCCATACCTCCGACTTTGTACAAAGCTTCCGATGGCATCCTAGCTGAGCTCTTTGAAGAATGTGGAGCAGAGTTCACCAGTCGATTCTTCAAACTAATCGGCCGAATCTGGACAACCGAACAAATAATGATCGAGCTAAAAATCCCACCGAAGCTAGTCCGGCTAGTGAAACCCATAGTGGCAAACAGCGAGGGCCAGTTAAAAATCCAAAAGAGCTTTCCTGTAGTGTCAAGACTTGAGCAAGGGGATGGATCTTGCCTCTACCCTCATTAACTTGATGTTTGATTACTTCGTCAGGAAGGTGGCCCCAGTTTCTATTGGAGGCACGTTACTGTCAAAACTCGGGCAACTGGTGGGGTATGCAGTTTACCTGGATCCCAGATCGATGCTCCGTGCGACGAAAGTGATGTGGTAGTTTCAGTCAGCAGCGAGTAAAGTGGGTCTCAGAGGCAATGAATGAAACGAAATATGTGACCCAAATTCGAAATGTGGCTACTAGAACGCAGAACATTGCCAACGGGAGAGCATAATTTCGAAAAGGTGGACCGATTCGTCTACTTAGGAGCCCTAGTCTCGAAGGATGGAAATGGAAAATATGAAATCCAAGGCGGATTACTACTGCTCGGACGGAGGTTACAGACCAATTCTCTTCTCTTCCCCTTCTACTCTTCCCTAACTGGGGGGCCTGTCCGGAAGGTCAAAGCTCGGTTTGAGCTATAGTATCACTAAAGAAGAAACAAAATTTATAGACGTTTTATAATAACTCCCTTTGCGGCAAGCGATGGAGAAACTGTTGGAGTATGGAAATCAGTTGTATGATAATATCTTCTCATCGAATTTAAGACAGCTGTTTGCAGTCAACAGATGCCAGTCCTCATGTATTCCTCGGAGCCTTGGGTTCTTAGCAAGAAAACTTGCTAAGACCGCATTAGCAAGAACAATCCTCCAATGAATTTTTGGTCCCCTAGATGATGATGAGCGATTCCGTAGCCTGCATAGCGACGAAATTCAATGTCTTTGGTAGAAAAAGAAGACGTGGCAGACGATGTCTGAGGCGTACGCCAGGACACTAGACAGCTTTTAAGGGATATCGAACTGGTAACGCTCGGCGCTAAATCGGGGTCTCTGGAGTTTCTTACTAAGACGAGCCTAGACTGGATCTCGGTTATTGCGCCTTTGCTTTTTTTATAATAACAATAAAATCTCGCAAGGTCAAGGACCATTTTTGCTTCAAACTATAGCAATTTTCTAGAATCCTGATGACCACGTATTAGATTTCGAGGAGGATAAGAACGTACGAGATGGGAATTGTGGAAACGAAGAGAATGATAGGTATTGATGTGTTCATAATTAAGTATCCGCTAGCACAGCGCAATCTGCATAATGCCAAAGATGATCTGCCTTTACAGAAATTGCAATCAGAGTGTTAGCTGAAAATATACTTGCATCGTCTGAAATGTAGCCCCTAATGCAAGTTTTCCTTAAATTGCATTAACTTTTGATAGATGCATGTGTTTATTTGTTTACAAGGACCCAATAGTTAGCGCCGAATAGGAAATATTTACGATACTTACATATAAATATAATTAATTAACAACTTTGTGCATTTCACCAAGGTTAATCAGCTTTCCTGTTCTTATCTAACTATTTGGAACGACCTACCATCAAAATCTACAAACAAAACGTGGCACAATTTAGTACTCCTGACACTGAATCCGGGAATTAATTAAACATACACGTGCGGAAATTTGCTTACATGGAAATAGCATTACATTCCCTAGTCCCAATATGTAAAATGTGGCAGTAGTCAAGGCACTATAAAATCAGAATCCACGTAGACTTGGTTCCAGTGCAGGCTGCAAAATACATCGTAAATAATTATGGACCCTTGCTAACAAGAGGTGGGCACCGGGCGCCCAAGGAACGCGAAGTTTTATTTAGTGGACGACTCGTGTTTGTCCAATGCACACATGTTTCACTTTTTAGTCCTAAATGGAATAGTTGTAACTACTTGAAACAAGGTCAGAGGCGGGAGTCGTTTTCCATTTAATTAATGAAAACATTGTGTCTAGCGATGGCTCGTAGATACCGTACAAGTGCTATTGCATGTATGGTTTTATACGAGCTCTAATAAAAAGAGGTCTGGCAACTGCTAAGTAGTATTAGGAAATTGGACGTTAATGGTATGTAGGACATATGAGGCTGCTGTTGAACAGCGACATTTCAAGTGCTGCAAGTGGTAATCTATCATTCTTATGACTTGTCAGGGTAAGTTAAATTTTATTAAAAAGGAACCAGGAAAGTGTTTCGTTAACGATTCCTTATCAAATGGTGTCATTTTCATGGTATGTAGGGGAAGCAACACTAGTGCACCGCACATACCTGATTGATGAATCGCACTCAACGGTTCTCTATTTCCGTGTTTATCTGCTTTTCTATCAATCTATCTGCCTATTAAAAGCAATTCATTATTATAAAATCCAGTAGAGCATAACATGAAGCACCATGCATAGTACGGAGTGAATTCATTCCGCCTACTCTAAAGAAGGGCAGGGAGGGGGAGGTTAAGAGTTCCCACCTTTCTACCACACTTCCTATGAGCAGGAGTAACCCTTTCTGAGGAAAGTACAGTACCGATAGACGAACACACATTTCTGAAGGTACTGCGGTGGAATACCGAGTTCACGGGAACGGCTGTCGATAAGGCATGGCAGTTCTCCTAACAGATATTATATATTAAGCATGTGATGCTTCCAGGGCAAGATGCGTACACTCTCAGAAGCCCAACCCCAACTTTTGATGGAAAAGCGAAATGCCTGAAAGCGAGTAGGCCAAGTCAATATCGAACAAACACGACAGAGTATGAAAACCGATAACTCGAGTATAAATGACTCTATTAGAAAGCAATTTCTGATCCATGGAGAATTGTGTATAAGTCAGTTGTAATGAAACATAAGAGATTCAGGTGGTCAAACGACCATCCTGACCGGCCGGAGACGGCCTAGCGGGAGGAGCTACCCCCAAAAAGAAACAAAATTTGGCGAAATTTATGGTAGTGAGCTCCATCAAAACATTCGATTGACACGGGCTTGCACGACTTTGTGCTAGCCAGACTCAGGAATGTGGGAATTCTTTGTGCACCTCGATCCCTCACGTGTCATTTTTACAAAATCGACGTGCCTCTTCCGATACGTGGGGTCGCACTGGTTCAGAAAATAGCCAAACAAGGGGATTCGCGTACGCCTGCCGAAATAAACCGAAACGCGAGTTAAAACCTAAAAAATGCTCGATCGCGCGCTTGGAGCCGTAAAACTCTGGACCCGAGTGCCACGATCGAAAGGAAGGATCCACGATGGATCACATCCTCGACCATTGATTCTTTGGCTTCAGATTTTCATGGAAGCGCGGTCCCTGAGGTTCGCTCCCTTCCTCGCCAATTTTTCGTGAATTTCCCACATTAATTAAGTTTTGCGGGGTTAAGGAGAAGGAGACAACAAAGAAGTCCTCAAATTGCAAGAGAATTACCACATAACAACTTTTGTATTTACGCAAATAAAGAAATTAATCAATTGAACAATCATGCACATTCATTAAGAAATGAAATTAGAAATGAAAAGGAGATTAATAAATGAGTATAATAAATAAGAAAATAAAAGAAATAGAAGAATTTAAAATCACCGTTCACTGTATTGCCGTTTTCAGCTACGCCCTTCATTGAACACCACTCCTCCGTACATCCTCAATCAAGACTCCTCCCAAATCCCTCCATCTCCTCTATCGCCCATCAAGCTGACGTTTCGCCGATCGTTAGTTAGCTGTCCCCATGAACCGGTTCCTGTTCCCGCTAGCATCGCCTTGAACTTCTAGAAATCATATCACCAGTAACGTATGCAGTACATTGACGGTTGCGGCAGATTATTTCCCTCTGTTTCGATCGATTCGCCCGAACACATGCGATAATGAGCAACATCCAGCGAACTTTAAAGAACTTGTACATTATAGAAGGTATTAATTGCTCAAAGTGATCCCGAAAAAGTTAAATAGAATCCCGCGTCCGCTGCTGAGCGACGGTTACAATGGTAATAAGATGGAAACGGTCCCTTCTTATTATGTACCCTAGATTGATGTGGAACATAATTTCGACATGGTTGCCCCAACGCGCAGACAAAGTTCTGGGCAAAAAGAGAGAGTGAACGAACTCCCAGCAAGACGCTGAAACTGGCAATTAAAATGATACCAAACATGTTCACATAAGAGGTATTCACCGACCGCCTAAAGTACGGTATTCACACAGAGAGAAAATTAGAGCTTATTTTGATCTTGAAGTCAGCTAGGCCGATAAGTGGACCACCTATCTCTCTTCTGAATACAATAAGCAAGGTTCTCAAGCAGATAATCTATAACAGGTTATATCAAATAATTGATAGT
Organism: Hermetia illucens; assembly: GCF_905115235.1. Taxonomy (NCBI): domain Eukaryota; kingdom Metazoa; phylum Arthropoda; class Insecta; order Diptera; family Stratiomyidae; genus Hermetia; species Hermetia illucens. Next base: position 83,821,614 of record NC_051849.1, on the reverse strand, counting down.
CACGGTTATTTATTCAATAGACAGTTTGGCTCCTGGAAGCTTCGGTGAGCTGTTGATACTATCAAAATGAGCCAGGAAATCCTTAACGAACGGAAATACTATGCACTGAGGACTCTCCACACCCGTTTAATTTTGCCAAATGAGATGGTACCATCGAAGCGCCCATCTCATCACAAACGTCAGACTATATATCAAATATAATCTTCGACTTCTTCCGGTAGCAGAGGTTACTTTTCGTTGAGGAAGAACGGTCGAAGGCGTTCCATACGCTAAGAGTTTCGTGAAAGCCTGTTCTGATGGTTTTCAGTACTTAAGGAAACCTTTGTCGTGGGATTCGCCGATGACGTTGGGGTGGTCATAACATCAAGTTGAGATCTATGAGAGTGTGGCTCTCTGGACTATCAATTCTTGGTTTGAAGACTTGGGGCTGAAGTTTGCCAAACGCAAGACGAAGGATACTTTTTATAAAGTAACGGGGATAGATTTGCGACCCGAAACACATCCGACGATTATTTTCATCAAGACTCGTTACTTATATGCGGCACCTGTGTTATTATCAGTGATAAAAGTTATGGAAAATGGCAGACAGCTTTAATCTAAATATATCGGCTGAGTGCTCTCCGAACATGCTGCGCTTACCGATGAGGCAACTAGCTTGTATAAAGAGCAGTGATTTAACTCAGTTCTTAACCGAACACGGTGAGTACAGGAAGTTTCTATTAATGGTCCGATTGTCCTACGTGTGCACGTGCAGCCGAAAAAATAGAACAAGTTTTCTTCACCTATCCAAGATTGAAATGCTCGAGGAGAAACCTTGAAACTGAACTATACACATGTTGCAGTGGAAAATCTGATAAGGTGTATGGCGCAATCGAATACAGCATGGGCCGCGGTAGTTTCAATGGTGAAGCAGATGCATCAGCGGCTAAAAGAAACATAAGCAGAGCGGAGACATAAAAGTGAAGTTGTTGGAATTAACACCACGCAAAGCGGTAGTAACTCATGTATGGTGAACAATGAATAACTAAACAACCCCGTGAAGCAATAACAGGACGGTCCCGCGAAGAGAGTGTGGTTAAAATATGGAAGGTTCAGCTGTGTAAGCCACCCTAGAGCTTTAATTGGAGACGACCAAATCTATAACACAATTGTTACTGCTCATGTCTTTGCAATGATTTTCTTTATAGTTATATTATACCAATCTTAATCAATGGATATGGTAACTGATATGTTCCTAACGCATCTAAGAACACTTCGAAAGCGTGATGGAGAGAGCAGGCTGGTCTCCGCTCTGGATCATCTAGTACTGATATCAACACTCTACGATCATTTTAAAATATGTGCGCGACAGCGCCAACAAGGACGTGCGTAAACCAGACCGACATATGATGGCACAAAATGACGTAAAATCTCAGAGGAATTTAAGGTCCAAAGTGAAGTCCGCCTGTTATCGCTAACACTTTTCATGTTACCTTGTGCCGAGGACGTCGAAGAGTTCAATGGACGATGAAATTTTGCCTTAAACCTCTTGAATACGCTCATAACATAGGGTAGATGGCTTTAGATTTGAAAAGAGAGAGAAGTAAAGATGGACTGAAGTTAAATACCAACAAAACCAAGGTTTTCAGTCTGACGGGTTATGAAATTCTTCTTATCTGCTTTAGCGGGCAGAACATTATGGGCATCAATCAATTTGTATATCTAGGAAGCGTGGTTTCTGCTGGCGGTGGTACCGAACTGTTTTGATTAGGTCAGGATTCGGCCTGATACTATAATACTTCGAACATGATTGGAACTCGTAAGTGACAATGGCTAGGTCACACATTAAAGAGGGACCACAATTCCATTGCTGGAATAGTAGAAGAGGAGTGGGTGCATCTCGGGAAGTCCTGGGAAATAGAACTGATCATAGTAGCTGCCCGGTCAAAGGTTAGGCAAAAATAGCTCGGAATAACTTGCTTCAGCGAACACTAACTATACTAACTCTCTGCTTCTTGGAGAAGATTCGGAAAAGATTGCGAAATCAACAGGCAGGAGGTCGTTGGATACACAATCTTAGGGAACAGTAATATGGACCTAATGAAAGTTTTGAGGAGCGGCACTTCCTTATGATAACAGCAATCTAAAAATTTTATCGCCTAGATTTTTTAATCAACACAGTTACTATTTCATTAAGAAACAGAAAGATAACTGTTTAACGTTATGCTGAAAATTACCGCTGATGGGATTTTCCCCGTAGTGTGAATCTATAAACGTCAAGAACGCTAGATGAAAATCGTTTCTCAATAACGAGGTGATCAATCTGATTAAACGTCATCTCATCAGGTGAGGCAAATGTTCTCTTGTTTACAATAAGAGAAGTAGGACGATGAGAATGCTTGAAGCAATTTTTATGAGCCTGCTTAAGTTCTCGTTAGCTATATAGGGGAGACTATGGCACTGATTGGTTTCATAGTGGATCAGTTCTTTTCCAATCTTTGCGTTAAATTCGCCTCCATTTCGTTGGATGGCACTGAAATAAATAGTAATAAAAGAGGACTATGATGACTATGATGGTTGAGAGGGTGGAGCGCCAGCCTCTTATTCTCGTTGGTTTGGGTCATCATGGATGTCTGTGTTTGTATTGTGGTTCCCTCACATAGCATTAAGTGTAATTACAATAAAATTGAAGCACAGTCTCATCAGAGAGTAGTTTACAAAAGCTATACGGAATTCTCGCATTCGAGACTTTCTTTATAATAATAATAATCGTTGGAGCGACAATCCAATCTATCAGGGTCTTGATGTATGTTAGAGCACTTCATTCAAGACCGTTACGGTGCCCTTTAGGATTACAGTAACCTGTAGAAGGCAATGTGGTCAGATTTCCGCTCACCCGTGATTATTACTCTGATTTGACACAGGTAATCATCCACAGCTGAGGACTGTTCTCCGATTTACGGCGCAGAGAACTCGTAGTTTACTCTCTTTTGCCTGCTGCTCTGCATTCTGCAGGGATTACAGTGGTAGAAATGAGAGCAGGATTTGGTAGTGGAGATGTTAGTGTTAAATTAGTTATATCATCCAGAAATTTTTCGAGGATTACAGTTCCGAATTTACAAACTTTGTTGAAGCATATACCAGTGACATGCTGCTGAAGCGGAGTGGAACAATTTTTGAAGCAATATAAAGTGTTATAAAAACCAGAATAAGGAATGCAAACGATCACGGCCAAAGACCGATTATCCTCCCAAAACTATTTCCAAGCCTGAAATTACCGCAAACAAAATTATGTTAAGTTTCTGGTGGGCTCGGAGGGCAATTGTCCATTAAGCGGATAGTTGAGTGGTTAGAGCACAAGGCGGTCGCGGTTCGAGTCTCACCGGTGGCAGTGGGATTTGTATCGTGATTTGACACCGGATACCAGTCGACTCAGCTGTGAATGAGTACCTGAGTCAAATCAGGGTAATAATCTCGGGCGAGCGCAATGCTGACCACATTGCCTCCTACAGTGTACTGTTGTGTACCGTTACGGTCTTGAATGAAGTGCTCTAACACGCTTGAAGGCCCTGATCCAATATGGATTGTTGCGCCAGCGATTATTATTATTATTATGCTCAACTCGACCGCTTAAATAATCCAGAAAGACCGACTAGAGATGGTCAACTGAATTGGAGCTATCTTCCGTGATAACAATACCAGGTCACGCACATTTCTAATAACTCGGAACATATTGACGACATTTGGTTAGGTTTTAATGTACCGAATAGTCCGGATCTCTGCAAAACCCTCTTAATAATCAAAAATAATAAAAATCACATGCACAAGTTTTCTGCTTATAAACCACAAAAGTTCGACACCCATGAAATTTTGAAGTTAACCGAAAAATATAAAAGGTGGTAGATAATAATGGTTAAATTGTTCTCGATTAAAATTAAATTTCAATGAAGGAAACTTTTCCTTATATGACCCGATATTACCGCTACGATCTCAGTGTTAACATACAATAAGCAAGGTTACTTCTTGCCAATCCCACCTATATGTATTGACATTACTACTAGGATTAAATCATTTAAAAATTAAAGGTGGCAAAAAATATGATAAATAGGTTTTCGTTTCCGGTTCAATTGAAAGTAAAACCTGTGTTATACGGTTTCAATTGAGTCCCGAATATTCAGCGAATTGAAACCGAAATAACGTTTTACATTTGTCGGCGGAGACCGAAACTAAATGAACTGAATGGAACCGTAAAACAACGATGCATAGAATAGGAAGGATATTGAATCATGCCGAGGCAAATTTCGCTCCCAACTACCAAAAATACCAGACGGAAATCATTTTGTGAGGAGATGTGCTGGTTATAATAATAATAGTCGTTGGCGCAACAATCCATGTTGGATCAGGGCCTTGAAGTGTGTTAGAGCACTTCATTCAAGACCGTAACGGATTTGAACCGCGACCTTCCGTACGACAGCCTTGCGCTCTAACCACTCAGCTATCCGGACACGTGCTGGTTATAGGCCAGTTTAGGGAAATGAGACAGATGTTCAACAAGGGTACGGTTTACCAATTGGGGAGGCATGTGGAGTTGGCGTGGACATTAGGATGCCCTGCTGGAAAAAAATTGCAGTATGAGACATTCAAGTGTAATTCCCTTTCATATTTTAGCCCATAAATATCAATTTACTCGCTCTAATCGCTTTGAAGCGGCATCACCACGCTTGGCAATCGCGTATTGACTTACTTATAGAAATACTGCGCCAAACAGGTTGTATTTACTTTTGGCAAACCATCAAAAGCTAAGATTTTTATAGCACGCTATTTCACAAAGGCAGACTGTTTTCTTGGTTATTTTCAGTGAAGCTTTGCTCTCCACAATACTCTGCTCTAAAATGAAGCTGTCCGCTTGTGGATATCGTGATATTTTTCGCCGATGTCGTACCGTTTTTGAACTGCGAAATGCCAAAGAAAGTCGCGTTATTTTCGGATCGTCAGCTTCCGCAGTGGATTATTTTACACCTTTTATGGGCTGCATTTATTGAAACCACTTTTTTGGCCTATTTCATTTTTAGGCAGGCAGCGTAACCTTACCAGTTCAACTTTTCGATTATTTTGTTATTCACAAAACGTAATATCGCCAAATACTAATTTCATTTCAGTTTCTGTACTGAAAAGTACTTATTTAACTAAATAATAATAATAAAAATCGTTGGCGCAACAATCCATATTGGATCAGGGCCTTGAAGTGTGTCAGAGCACTTCATTCAAGACCGTAACGGTACACCACAATACACTGTGGGAGGCAATGTGGTCAGCATTGCGCTCGCCCGAGATTATTACCCTGATTTGACTCAGGTACTCATTCACAGCTGAGTCGACTGGTGTCCGACATCCAATCACGATAACAAATTCCTCTGCCCCCAGCGAGATTTGAACCGCGACCTTCCGCTACGACAGCCCAGCGCTCTAACCACTTGAGCCATCCGGACACTAAACACTAACACTAAAAAAGTACTAAAAAATAAGAATAAGTACAGCGCTACTGATGAACCTCAAAAAGTATTAAATTTAGAAAATCAAATGTTGAAACAAAAAGTATTGATGGAAATTCATTCTTGTTTTTGTCTATTCGAAATATCTCGCTCTTTTGAATCTTTGGTTACACATCTTCCTCATTCAAAAATACAAGGAACTTCCTGAGATACGTCTCCTGTTGGCAGGTACAATAATCATTTCGATGAATGACCCATGAAAAATAGTTCTTTAATCGTATTTGAACCTTGTGTATTCTTGATGGTAGCTTGGATAACAGGAAGGCATAATTATATTGATGAATTACAATTCAACATGGAAACTCGCTACTTACATTCAAACCACTTAGTTAAATATTGCGGTCGAATTCAAGTTAAAAGTAACAAGAGGCCGAAATAGTACCTTGTCAGATTTATCATTAGATCACACTTTCAATTCTGAATTCTGTAATTCTGGCATATGCCAGATGCCTTCTTTCCTTTCCCCCCCTAAGTGCCTTCAAGCTTAGGAATTCGAACATTAGGCTGAATGGAATACGTAGTACCTTTCAAAAAGCCTTCACCAGAATGGAAATGCATTTAATTGAGGTCAAATATTTCATTCAATAGCTACCAAGATATGAATCTGACTGCAGCCTGATATGACACTCTGAATCATGGCAAGTCAGTGCAATGAATGCAACCGATGACATTTACGTCCATTTATCTAATTTCAAGCCCATTATTGACTTAAAGCCTACCATTTATCTTTTCCATCAAACGTAAAAGTCATCTCGCTGCCCAGGCGATAATAAAACTTTAATTAAACCCAGCTTGGCTGAAATTCTAGGCGTTTGGTGGATAAGGATCCCCACGTAGTTATATATGTAAGTGTAGCTTTGTATTAAGCATGTACAGATATGCTAGCCAAACAATTACCGGAAAAAAATTCAATAATACTGTTCCAACTGCTCCCCCGGGCTCTTTCCTGTCCTCCAGTTTTGCTTTAACGTCGCATGCACTACGTCTATATATCAAGCAAATGTGTTAATGCAACACGATCCCATAACAAAAGAACAATAAAATGCAATTTACAATTTGCATAAAGTACCATTGTTCCACATCTTTCGATAAATTGTATGGTCGCCATGATACCGATAACAGCGGTTGTACTGACAGAATCGCCAGAATGCTGCAGGTCATGCTAGTGAACAGACAACTCGCCATCTTGCAACATGCCTGCATATTTATATCTGCTCACAGCTTGCAGGATGACGAAGGACAAAAGCTTGAATTCAATCTATAGGTTTAAATGATGTCCACCCGTATTGCCCCTGAATCCCACTGCGCTTTGTAATAACTTTTAATTAAATAGATATACAGCGGAACAGATGACGGAACGTGTACGTAGGCATGTTGATCTGGAAACGTAGTGGTCCTGGTTAGGTCCTTTACACGTTTAGTCGTGTGAAACATGCAGGTATTTAATAAAAAGGCAGAAATGGGCAAACACCCCGTTACATGTGCTCCTGCAATGCCTGCAAAAAATTACGTGGAGAGCTACTAGTGAGAAGCAGGGCACAGGTCAGTTTAATTCCAGCTCGGTGACTGAATGTCACATCAGATTGAGCTGATGGGTAGTGGATGGAAAATTAATCTGGGAAGGATTTCCGAAGGGATTTTCGGTCTTCTCGAAGGTAATTTAAAACATCCAAAACTGCCATGTGTGGTTTGTGGAGATGATGAACAGGGCGTCCGTGCAATGACGGAAAGTCGATCAATGTGGGATAGTATCAAAATTAATTTTACCTTTTGTGAATAGCACCAAGGTAAGTCCTTTGAAAAATTACCAGAAAATACCACACTAATTGTAAATGACTTTTAATATTTGCCTTCCAAAATGATTTTGTGTGTCCGGATGGCTCAAGTGGTTAGAGCGCTGGGCTGTCGTAGCGGAAGGTCGCGGTTCAAATCTCGCTGGGGGCAGAGGAATTTGTTATCGTGATTGGATGTCGGACACCAGTCGACTCAGCTGTGAATGAGTACCTGAGTCAAATCAGGGTAATAATCTCGGGCGAGCGCAATGCTGACCACATTGCCTCCCACAGTGTACTGTGGTGTACCGTTACGGTCTTGAATGAAGTGCTCTAACACACTTCAAGGCCCTGATCCAATATGGATTGTTGCGCCAACGATTATTATTAAAATGATTTTGTCGCTAATATTTGTTGTTAAATAAATATGGCTTTGAATAAAACTTTAAAGTGGGATAACCGACGGAAAATATGAATTTGATTAAAGATGCAGCATTTAGCCCGTCTAACCGGGTGAAAACGCTAATTCGGTGTATTTAAAAAGTTCCACCATTCTCTCATTCAAAGATTTGGGCATCGCTCAGTACCACTTAATTACTCTCAAATTTTCTTTATCTAATAAAGTAAAATAAACTCACATGGAACGTGTTTTTGTCAGTTTTTATATCCTCCATATAATTAAAACGATGGAATTTTCCTTCTATAACCATATCTGATTAGGGGAGGGTTGGCTTGTTTCGATCGATTGCACTATTGGATGGAGCCGCGACACCCCCAAGTCACTATCTAGCGTATCAAACCATCATTGTTTCTGACGACTTTTCTGGTCCTTCGCAAGTGAGTTCTCGACAGTGCGAATTACATGTCCCCCCCTACTATCAAAGACGCCTATCATAATTTCTTCATGATCGATCAAACGTAACATCTTTGTCTTCATCACCGCGAGGCGTCATTCATTTTCGTTGATAGTTGATCACCGTTGGCCAATATCTTTGATCCCACGTAATAGTGCCTATTTCAGTGGCGTCAGGGGTCAAAAATTCTGTTTTGTTCAAACCTAGCCTCGGATCGTGCTACAGGAGTCGGGCAGTCTACTCTTGGACGAATTGCTCGAGATCAGTTTAGTTATGGGACACGTAATAAAAAACATCTTCTGCATAGAATAGTGTATAGGGTACTGAACAAACATGAGTAGTGAGAAGCATTTTCTTGATGAACACTGATAGAGACATGAAGCGGTTTCGATATACTGGCCACACTTTGAAATTTAGTCCTCTTCTTCATATAACATACGAATACATATAAACATACGAAGCAACATTATGAACCAGGGAGACTTGACGGTGTTATTCACTCGAGCTTGGTAATCACACAGGAATCCGCGATTTAACTAATATTGCAATGTTGCTCGTCGCGTGCCGAATGATTACATGGATATAGCTATATAAGAATATTATCTATTGGAAGGTAACCTTTTTGTTTCAACTTTTTGAAAAGATGATTTCCTTACAATCCACGAAGATAAAGCTTGCAGCCAGAAAAGAAGCAAAAAGACACCAAATTCCTAGTGCTGTTGGATGAAAATCAATGTCAAATATAAAAGCAACTTTTAGAGTTACTAGTATTTTTTCAGCCGTCTACATGCAGCTCTTCAACGACTGCACAGGAGGTCCCCAGAATATTCACTTCCATAAACTGCAGCGGAAGTTTATGCGGTATATGGGGCTAAGTGAGATGAGGTGTGAGGCTCTGAGGAACGTTCATTTCGTTATTGCGCCACTGAATTATTGTAGCCTGGTAAACCAGGAAAGTATGATTGGGGGGGGGGGGGGGGGCAAATAACGTTCAGTGCATTCGGAAAACACATTACCAGGTCTTAGCAGCCACTTCAAGCAGAATTTGACCTTAAGATTCAGGTTCAAAGTAAGGAACATCTCAATATATAGGTGCTATGCATCATCGGACACTTTCGGTATAGAAGAGATGGTAGAATCTGCAGTTAAGTCTTAAAATTGACGTTGTGATTCTGGTTCCCACAAAACATTCACAATGATGACAATGCTATTATTTGGCTGAAAATACGGCCACGCTGTTATTTGTTCAAATAAGGTTAATCGTTTATTTTGTTATATTTTAAAAATGTACTTGTTTAAGTTTGTTACGATGAGAGTCCAGCGTTGCAACACCTTGGCGCCAACACAGTCACTAAGGCTGTCAACCAATCAAATTCTCCTAGCAGTGGTGAACTTCGACTGCGCGAGACAATATATGAAACCGGACGCACGTGCTGGAGCTAACCCGAATACTATCAGTTCGCGTGATGATAGCCGGCGTCCTTGGTTTCCAGATATTACCTCGCTGTCAGGACGCAGAGCATTTATCACGTGCCTTGACTCAATAATCAACAAAACTAAACCCACCCGGGGTAAACTACTAGAAACGATGTCTTGTGGCAATTTGATACCACCGAAAATTTCAATTCCAAAGGAGCTAAACTGCCAAACGGCCTAATAAGAGAGGGGATATAATCACAAAAATGGCAACTACGCAACGAGTGGCCCCCTGATTTCTTTCTTCTTCATGGGAGGCAAGATGACATGGTGACCTTCCGGCGGTCCACCCCAACCCAATTGTTCGCCCCTGCCGCTTTAAACATAATGGGGAAACCCTAAATAACAGGGAGGACTGACGCCTTTCTAGAGAAGGCTAGAGCACAAACAACTCATGTCAATGCAGGATTAAATTTATTATTCCAATTCCTTTCGTAAACTTTTCTAACCTAACAATAATCCACGTCGAAAACTTAATAAAGTAACAATCAGATTTTCGATTAATTCCTCTGAAACAAGAGTAAAGGTGCAGATGATATTGCAATTTTTCATATCGTTTCAAATTCAATTTCTACCTTTATGCGAATTTTTCTCAAAGAAAATGTTTTGTTCTGTCTTTTTCTCTTAGAAAGCTAATTTATCCCGTAGACCAAAACTTTTAGTAATGCAAAATTTTCTTTAATTTAAGTATAACGCATATTTGAATTTATCTTCTTTTTTACAAATTTAACTTCCACATTTAAACGCATGTTTCAAATGATAATCATTCTTCTTTTTCTTCAGCGTTTGTCCTGTTCACAAGCGGAGTCGACTTATCGTGATCGGTTTCGCCATTTCATTCTATCAAATGCCTGATCTTGATGCAATCGCGAGGCTTTCAAATCCCCATCCAGCGTATCAAGCCACCATCGGCCGGCCTTTTAAGGTTTTGCGTGGAAAAAAACCTTATTAGAATCGAGCCGATATCTGTCTGTCACACGCGAATTATTCGGAAACGGCTGGACCGATTGTCACGAAATACAAAATTTGGCACTTGCACAAGGGATAATATAAGGCATAACTTTGGGTTTTTAGCTATATACGAATGGAAAAATGTGCGTGGAAAGTTTCTTAAATAAGATGAACACAAAACCTTTATACCCGAAACGCCAGCTTCCGGTGTGCCGAGCTGTTTTTGCTTACCATCGACTCCGATATTCAGACCAATTTTGCAAGATGATTTCTCGTTAGCGCGGATTACGTGATCACAACATCGAAATGGCCTCTCTAACAATTTTTTCACGATCGGTTCAACCCCATAGCTATCGCGGATATCCTCATTTCGGATGTGATCAAAACGTGTCACACCACTAGTCCAACGCAACATCTTCGTCTTCATTCCCGCAAGACTCGTTCATTGTCCTTTATAGTCGGCCAACACTCAGAACAATATACAGTGACAGAACGGACGACATTGCGGCAAATTTGAGATTTCAGAGGTTCGTTGATACGTCGATCAACAAAGAATACCAGTTGTGAAATGCCACTTCATCCAGGTTGCGTTAGTGGGTGAAGCAATTTCATAACGCAGTTCTCCATTGGCGAATAGCATTAGCCCAAGATATTTAAATCGCCCAATTCTGGGTAGGTTACTGCCATTGGTAGTGATTGTGCGTCCATAACAAGAACAAAGTGGAATGCTGAGTGGGCGCTTCCTTGATGAACACCAACAGAGATACGAAGCGGTAAACAAAGTACCGTTCTTGTCATTAACGCAACAGAAGTTGTCGATATCCTGTGTGAGTTTGTGTTCGTTTTTGTCCAGTTTACCGGAAAGATCTTTGTAATGGACCATGGACATGACAGCGATCGTTTCCTTTGTTTCCCGGTTGGCATTCTTATAAATTTATTTTATCGGTAGCTTGATTCGCATTTTTTTCATTTATTATGGTGGAATTCTAAATATTTAATCAGGTTATTTAACAAGAACATTATATTCAAAGGATTTCAGGGAGTATACGAGAAAATTGATCACTATATTGTAGCACGTTCATTACATGTAGTAATGGAAGTATTTTAAAGCTGAAATTTACTCTATTTTAGTTCAGGTTACAATTTAATTTTGGAAGAAACGTTTTTGTCATTAATTGCTTTCTACTCTGTACCAGAAGTTTAGATATTGTTTTTGATTAATTTGGTTCCATTGAAATGTCTTTTTGCAAAAGCTTCTTTGGAATAGATTTAGGTTTTGAAGTATTACTTAAAATGGAAGATAGGGTTTGTAATCCTTCCAACAACTCGTTTTGATGTCCCAATCTCTAGCACTATTTGCTTATATTTCACAATCAGTGTTGAATTACACAATATTCATACACTCTATACAAAACCGACCTGCTCTTACACCATTCGAAACAGCTCTCCCTTGAACTAAATTTGTGATCCCAAGCGCAGTTCAATACACTTGAATTGCCAGTTCTATTCAGACCGATAATTGCTGTGAACTCTGGATCGAATTCATTCGAACCGTTGACAATTTTACAAGCGTCAGCTTTTTCAACTATAGCGCGACACAACCATCCCACTGCCCGGAAAATTCATTTCTCGTCTAAGATATGCAGTTTTATCACTCGTCAGGGCTGCAACCTGCAAATCTATCGAAAATGACGAGCAACGATGAATCACTTTTCCACTATCTGCATTTGAATTTCATTTCCACATTTCCCGACATCGCATACACCTGCCGTCGAATCCAGATCATCTCCCCTTCACTGCACATCAAACGTGGATGATGGAATTCCCGCATTGTCCCATGTTGCGCGACAGATCAGAGCGGCAACCACGATAAAGAACTTTCGCGATAATGTGCATCAAAGCATAGAGCATCATACTAAAAAGTTTGGTGGAAATCCAATCATTGTTAAGAAGGCTTCATATAGTCATAGAATTGAATAGTTTGACTTTCAAATAGATTACCAACGTGTATAAATAAAACAATCAAGGAAGTACACGCACCACTAAACCTAAACTAACAACCTCCCGATTTCTGACTTGTTCCTAATCTGAAGCCATTTCTCTAGTATTCGGGCTTACTTATTATAAAGTACGTAGGTAGCAAATTATTCTCTGGCTGTTCAATATTTCAACAAAAAAAACTGAAGCTGCGAAAATCCAGGAGTTCACAACTATAACGCCCAGTTTATTGAAATTATTGTTAATTAGCCTCTCAAAGTGAAAAACTGAAAGCGTAGAACTAGGCTGTTCGAGGGACAGGTGATGTATACAACGAAGCCAAAAGATTTACGGAAATCTCAAACCAAGCTTTTGTAATAGAGTTCTGAAGCGATAATAATTCTGCGTTTTAGTTTTGGCGACGTACGTACACTGCCATTCATTCAAGTTTATTATTTTATAATCCCAAATAATCTCTGTGCCTGACTGAGCCAAACTATTGATCGATATAATATAATACTAAATCGTAACCTCCCTTTTTCATAATCCCACAAGTTGGTGTACATCAAAAGTTTTCATTCGCAAATCCGCAAACATCACGAAACATTTAAAACAACATCACAAGTAAATTTCTCATCCCATTGAAATCTCGCAAATCGAAAATCTTACTGGAAGAAATTAGAGCCAAGAAACACTGCAGCTAATGTAACATTAACAGTTTTAGCCTTGAAATATATTAAACATTTGCTTTCTACGCCGCTTTGCGTTGAAACCTTTTTCATATCCTTTCTGGCTTCAAGAAAGTTTATCGTCCCTACTCCTGTATGCATGTAAATATCTAGAGGGTATGATATCGCAAACTCTTGTTAATACTTAGGAGCCCAGTCTTACAATCAAACATCGTAGTAGATACTATGCAGAGGATAAGAATAAAGACGTCAGGAGTGCGGTTGTCAGGTAGAGCTCACACTACACTTAACATCACTCAGGGAAATCTGATCCCGATATACACTATCCACACATAAACAACAGTTTATGGTTGTCTGATTTTGAGAATAAGCCAAGCATAATAATCGACGATATACGAGGGGATGAATGTGCACGTTAATAAAACGATAGCATGCGGCCCATCTCTTCCACCCAACTGCGCGTCGGAAGCTTAAATTGAGGTGGAGGGTTCTCGGGTCGTTAACAAATACTGGAAGTTCCATAATAATTTCAATTATACCTGCAAACAAATTTCAACCATAACTCCATCCACCGAAAGAAAAGATCAAAAAATAAATCCTTTTTGCCCTTTTTTAAGAGAAGGAAATTATATTTCTGGTCGAGAAGGGAGCAAAGTCTTCATTTAACGGTCTATTCCACGTAACCTTCCATCCCTTGCTCAATGAAATTTAGCAACGTAATGCTGACTCCTTCAGGTCCTGCAGGTATTCATGATCCTTCTGTTTTTTTTAATTATTCGATTACGCAATTTTATATTTTCGTCGCCTTCACCTTACAATTTGACCTTGCCTTGGGTTAAGGGATTCCATTCGCATCCATTTGAGAAGTTCAGAAGAAAAGCCACGGTCCGAAGATGGAAATAAATGGCCCGAGCCTTTGAAATGAAATCGCAAAATTTTTTGCCTGATAGTCCTTGTTTAATCCTGTCGTGTTCAATGGTTTTAGCAGGGTTTCATTTTCATGGAGAATCCTTTTTGACTTTGGTTATTTTGTCTCATGTTGCCATCCCGAAATCGTAATATTATGAGGAAATACTTTTGGTTTCAGTGAAAAATGCGGGAATTGCGGTGTATATTCCTAAGAGGGTATTCTTTAGAATGCTTCAGGAAAAAAGTATTCCTTTCTACTTTTGAAATACATATGCACCGAAGAGACAAAAAATGGCAAGTTTCCTTGGAAACAGTAAACGAAAAGTTCAAAAGTAAAAAAGGCGAGTACAATTTGGATCGTTTCCAATTACTCGTAGGATACTAAGTCGCTTGACCGAAAGTAACGTCTAAAACTCGTTGGGCTAATAAATTTCTTATCACAAATACGTATGAACGAATGATGTAAAAAAAGGAAATTACGTCATGCCATTTCTGTCGTTCAATCCTTTTAGATACAGTTCAGAAGAAAAATGTCGACGGATGGCCGTAAATCTATGAGCGGCGTACCTACATATCTTACATGATGAAACTAAGGATAATAGATGTGTCCAGTGTAGCCAATGTATGTCAGATCTGATCTACTCCGAAGGGACGAATTAGGGTAGTTTTGATGCATTACTTTTGCTCGAATTATTTTCTACTAACCCAAACCTTCCTCACTTCCATTTTAGGGTGACACCGGCAACGCTTCTCACCGATCCTCTCAATGTTGTTTTCACTGCACGTCTTATCCCTGCTTTCTGCCTCGCTGCGACGCCAGCACACGATGTTTATCTACAGAAAATGTTCACTCGCCCCTTATTGCTCAATCGATTCTGTAGCAAAAGCTGCTGTCGCTTAACGCGCGCTACTCGGGATGTCATCCCTTGCGGAAGTGAACATCCAATTCTGGAAAATAGGTCAAATCGAAATTGCTTATGCTTATGCATCTTTAGTCATGTGGCGGTTAAATGTATTTCCCTAGTCGTTATCTACATATGTGTGCACAATGTGAACGTTAGAAGCTTTAGATATGATGTTGTAAGTGCGAGATATAGTTTTCATTATGGAACTTTAGAACATAACGTTTCATTAGAATTTTATATCATATTTAGTGCCAGCCATCCAGGTCATCAAATCAGAGCGTATTGCACAGTGAAAGTTTTGTAAGTAAACAAAATCCTGTACCGTCGAGAGAAAATCTAATTTTGTTTAATGGTAATTGATTGTAATTTATTTTCGCTTCAAAGTTGCCGGGGAATAAGTTTAAATGAGACTTTGCGCGCAAAAGGGTTCAGTTTCACTGCAATACGGTAAAGCTATGCAAATTCAGAATCGAGAATCGACATTGCACCTTTCAGACTACGAGGAGGAGTGGAAGGAATTTCAATGAGTACTTTCTACCACACGACAACTATCCATTTCAATGCCGAATTAACAACGTAACTGATACGGAAGATGACGAAAGGATAATAATGAATATATTCCAACGCATAGGGAGGTCTTCCTTATTAACAGACTTATGGGATTCACTTCCAACATGAAACCATCCAACCCCGTTTACTAAATACAAGGTAGATATAATAAGAAGTAAGATCTTGTACTGGAATCTATTAATTTGGTTTCGATTTGGAAACGTATTTCCAATTTGTTAATATTAGCGTAGAAGTAAGAAATAGCACCCTTGATAGCATGTTTCCAAAAACGAACTGAAAAGTCGCGAATAACAGGACTAAAGGTAACTTGACTTTCCCTTAAGAATGTGCATGTGGATATGAAATGAGTAAAACTTTCAGTCGAAACGACGATCCACTGTCCAATGAAAGATATCTTTGCCGATTCTGCTCCAATCTCCTAAAGGAGCAGAAGCTTATACCACGATACAGGAACTAAAGTTATTGAACGATTATGAAAAGGGCGGAAGTTGTCTATAGCTGCAGGCATAGGAGCTCACCGTCACGCACGGCCGCTCATCACATCTGGTATTAATTATGCTCCTACCTCAGACAACAAGGCAGCTACTTATAGCCCGAGAAAGGGGGCTTTTGAAGCCACACCAAAGAAAATTGTAAACAAGTCGGGAAACCGGAAGCTGGGCGCTTCAGGTACGAAAGGTTTTGTGTATTTCTTAGTACGTAGCACGTAATAAATGCATATATTATGTGAGAATATTCACTTTCGGATGATATTGACATTCATAGTCTTGAATTTGCAAGGAAGCGACAACTTTGACGTATTATAACTTTGTTAGTAATAGTGCTATTTCAACCAAACTTGGTGAGATCATGCTCTATGGTATAGCCTATATTATTGCGAAATTTCATGGTGCTAACGTGAACTTAAGGGGGGTTTTGCAGCCAATTACTAAAAATTATGGTAATATACTATTATTAACTTTATTTGTACAGATATCAGTATGGAAGGTATTTCGGAGCCCAGGCACCATATAGTGGCAGCCTCCTGATTTTTTTCAGATTTTTCGGTTGAGTAGTTTCTGAGAATGGTCCCCTTAAAGGAATGGTCACTTTCAACCCCCCGCACTCCCCATCTTTCCAACAAATGTCAAAACTAAGACCAGCTTCGAAAAGTACTAACCGAGACCTTTAATTTGATACCCCACATGACTATATTTGATGCAAAAAAAATTTACACCCCCCTTTTGCATGTATGGGGACCCCCCCTTAAATTCGACGTAAAAGGATGTAACTCA
Source organism: Hermetia illucens (assembly GCF_905115235.1). Taxonomy (NCBI): domain Eukaryota; kingdom Metazoa; phylum Arthropoda; class Insecta; order Diptera; family Stratiomyidae; genus Hermetia; species Hermetia illucens. The sequence continues at coordinate 83,804,706 of NC_051849.1, read as the reverse complement.
CTGTATGCGTGAGCGTTCACAGTTCCCATCTTTCTACCAAATTTGGTGTCAATCGCTATAACCGTTTCCGAGAAAACTGCGTGTGACGGACAGACAGACAGACAGACAGACAGACAGACAGACAGACAGACAGACGGACAGACAGACAGACAGACAGACAGACAGACAGACGGTAAACCGATTTTAATAAGGTTTTGTGTTTACACAAAACCTTAAAAATAGATATATTCAGGTTCAACACCAAAGGGCACTCAGTTTACCCAATACCACCACCCGCGCCGCCGCATATGGCATAATCCGCAGTAGAGTTTTTGACCCTCCTTAATGAGTGACCCAGTCATTACAGCTTCTGCTTCCTGATCAACACGTCTACGGATATATAGCCAATTCGCCAACGAAGTTGTTCGACTATGGCGAGACAAACACAAGACGAACACAATATCCATGACAACTGGGTTTCAAACCCACAGCATCGAGATTGAGAAGCTGACGCTCTATCCCCTCAAGTAAGGAGCAAGAGTGGCAGTTGCATTTCCAAATTTTTGACAGAGCAACAAAGCACATTTAGCGCTGTTACTGCGTCGGGTGACAGCAAGTTCGGTGTTAACAAAAATAACGCTTCCTACATATACAAACTTGCCAATGACTTCTATAGTTTTCCCTGTAATGCAAGCAGGGAGAGTGTGATGACCAGCCACAATGAGAACCTTGGTTTCGCTGGTATTTGGCTTCAATGCGGCTCTACTTGCCTCATTTTCCAAATCTAGAGCCATTTGGTAGAGCTAGCTGATGGTATGTGTGTAGCGGAGGTGTGTGAGACGACATTGACCATTGAATCATGTTCTCTAGCGAAGGTAGAATGCAGAAGGTCATCGATAATGACAGGATTGATTGTATTGGTGACAAGATGCATCAATGCCAGTTGTTTCAGATTTCAAATTCGTTAGAGACTTCAGGTCCATGCAATACATGACATTTTACGCCATCAACTGTCGCCCCCCTCCCCCTGCGTAGAGCATTGCTGAAACACTCCTTGTTGTTTTCCAAAGCTTACTTGAAATCAATAAAGAACGCATGAAGTGGGAATTTAAACTTCCTATACTCCTCCATAATGATCAAGGGGGTATTTATGTGGTTGGCAAAGGAGGATCGGTGTCCGAATGGCTTAGTGGTTAGAACACTAAGCTATTGTGTGGAAATTCGCGACTTAAGTCTCACTGGTGGTACGATTGGTATCGTGACTGGATCTTGGATACCAATAGACGCAGCTGTGAATGAGTACCAGAGACAAATCAGGGTAATAATCACGGGCAAAAGCAATGGTGGCCACATTGTCTCCTATAAGGTACTGTAATCTTACAGTGTACCGTCACGGTCTTGAATAAAATGTTCTTATACTTCTCAAAGTCCAGATGAAGTTGGATTACCGCATCAGCGATTATTATTGTTCTAAAGGAGGATCCAGAGTAGAAACCGCCTTTCAACCGACCTGAATGCGCTCCAAGATGGTTTTAGCTAATATATTCTTCACAGCAAGAAGCACACAAATAACCCCGTTTTTGCTCTTTTCGGGACCTTAATGACCATTCGCTCCTTCACTCACTGTTAAAGGTTTAATGGAGCTCCGGTACGTCGCGTTCACCTCCGCTCGCAGCCAACAACAAAGATAGCAGCCACAGTCAACTAGATCTTATAACGTCGAAGGCATTGTTGACGCCGGTCTCGAGCTCAACAATATTCTCGGTCAGGTTGTTTAAGTTTTGCTGGTCAACAGCCAGATCGCGAAAACCGTCGCCATCAAATTCGGGGGGGGGGGGGGGCATCTGATGATGATCTCGTATATCAGTACCCCTTGTACTCAGAGGGGAACTACAAAATCTACAACTGACCATGTATTGCTGATCCCATTAGATGTTCGTTGCTGATCAGTCGAAAGCCAACTATACCCTGCGCTTGAACAAAGTGCCGCCAATGACAGGGCATTGTAGTTTGAGGAAGTCTACAAAACTTTCAAGGTTGTTCTTATGAGAACAAGACCATCCCTTCCTATGGACGAGCAAGGTGTTGCGAAAGCCAACCTTCACAAATAAATCACTATCACAATTTCAACTTTCAAAAGCTTCCCGTACGTGTAATTCTTCACTCCCCAAGTACTTAAACAGGGCGACTCATCTGAAGTGTCTATTGCTGCGAAGGATGTTTGGCACTTTGGGAACCAGATGTGAGCTCGTTCCGGTTATTTCCGCCTGGCCATTTGATGAGAATTTCATGGTCATTGCGATTTCACCCATATCGCGAACAAAGCTCCTTGTGTCCTTAATGTGTGGAGTTGCGCTTTCCATCTCAAACGCTCTTAGTTGCGGCAAAAGTATTAACCGGATCTCGCAGTAAGAATGCTCAACCTGCACTCAGTATAAACTAGTACTGCTGTGCTAGATATGCGTGCGTGGTCTGGGCACCGAATCGATCCATTTCCAAAGAGGACTGTGGGATTACCCCAGATGCCACGTATTCACGTTAAACACCCTGGACCTTTAATTACATCGAAAATTCCTGTTGATGCGTAGCACCGTAAAATTGTGATGTTCCTTAATTTGAACCGGAATCCTTCCAGTGCCGTAAGAAGGTGGGAATGTACAGCTTATATCGCTGAAATACTTATTCGAGTCAGAAAAAAGCCGGCATTCTGGTGCCTCTCGATACGGTTCTCAAGGAGCTTGCGCATTTTGCAAAAATCAATCATAATTCGCTTTCAAAGGTCGTAACCGTGAAGTTAGTCTCTATCCGAGGCGTTGTTGACATTTTGGTAAAAGGTCAAGCGGTATATTCACTGCTTATTTACAATGCTGAAACTGAATGGGTCCCGCAATTATGACGTTATAACTAGAGATTTAAATGCCGGACGCACCTCGCAGCTGAACACTCACAGAGGCATTTCTCAAATGCTAGATGGTGAAGCGCTAGATAGAATATAAATGCGGACTGTATGGGTCAGGTGACGAGAAGACCAGCATTCTAGCGTTTAATGGACAAAGGGTACGATGTCTATAGGTTAAATTTTGAACAAATGGTTCAAAAGAAGTTTTTTGACAGATATCGAATTCTAAACGAGGTTCTGAGGCATCTACAGGAAATTGTCACTCACCATTGCTGCACTCTGCTCAGTAAGCAATTGGGCATTTTTACCTTTCCGGAACAGTGGAAGAAGCCTAACAGATAGAAATCTCCCCACAAACGGAGAATTTGAAATGGATTTAATAAAGAACAGTGGCAACAACTATGCTTGCTACTTGCTTAACTTGTTGGAGTTTAATAAATCTCAGAAGAAAATCATAGGTTAACCGACGACGAAACCTTCCACGACACATAAGCAGGCAAGAACAGGAATTCCAGAAGCAATAAAAAGGATTTCTACATTGTCATGAACGAGGATGCTTTAGAGCGCATTCGTCATAATAGATAACTGTGCACGTGTCTGGGTGACATTCTTCAATTTAACAAACGACTTAAAACCAGAAATGATGAAAAAGAATTTCAAAGTGAAATCTGCCTATACGATAAGAAGCTAGGATATCCCGTTACATTTTCAATGTGGTGTTGAAGCCTGAATAAAAAAAACTGAGGAAAGATAAAACCCATCATATCACAACCTTCTATTCCGTAGAAGCATGATTATTGAGAATCGCACTAGTTCGGACATATAAAGGACTGCTACATACTGTTAAGCATCCATTCTATGCCGTGATCTCTTCCCTGCATTCAAGTACGAGATGAATAAGAACAATTCTTCTGCGAAGAAATGCAGTTGTAGCAGTAACCATACAGAGATTAGAGGTTAGAGGATAGAGGTTTCCGGTATATGGACAAATCATAAATGCGTATTGAAGAGAATATTGGACTACTCCAATTATAAACCCTTTACCTGAAACTTCTCACAATCGAACGCCATTCGATATCAAACAGCCCGCACCATGGCCAGAGGTCCTGAAAACAAAGAAAATCAGTTGCTCTCCGCAAGCCTTCTTCCGAGGAGAAACTCTGAATATATATTAATGCTGCAGCTTATTTAAATCACAAACAAGTTTATAGTGTCTGTATAAAATGCAATGCAACTAATCGTGCAAAATCAACACCCGCACCTCCCAAAAACTTACCTCAGAACCCAGCAGAAATTGGAAGCGATTTTTTTTTCTGGAACAAAAAAAGTTGACACCCTTCTTATATCCGAAACTCATGAAGGCGATAAATATAACCTCGAAATACCGCGTGAATAATGACTTTTCAATAGTCCAGTCATTAAAGCTGAAATTCGGGTGTGACTTCCTAGGTATAAGAAACAGAATTTATATAGTACCGATCTCCCCCCCGCCCGGAAGTTGTGGTGACCACTCTTCGGGATGGAAACTTTTTTTCGAAATAACTGCAGAAATGGTCATTCTGAAGACAAAAAATCTTATGAAAATTTTTCGTAAGAGTAGCAAATTTTTATTTAGGGGTCGAGTGGATGCGAACTTAGGACTCCGAATCCCTAAGCAAAAATTGTCTAGATCCGGCCAAGCTTTGGTCTGAACTGTGAGACGATTTACGTCGGATATAATTGGCATCCTTGTCGTGTTTTGCGAATTATAAAAGGGAGCGCATAACACCTGCTCCCATGGCACAGGTGAGGCAGTGTCTGATGAGTTGTCTCTGCCCTGGTACGAAAGTGTAATCGTCTTCGTCCCTCTTTTAAGTGCAAGTAGTAGTTTTCGAGTTATTCATGTTCAAGCATGTCGTCGCAAATAACTCGAAAACCATGCATTCTATGAAGAAATGATGATATTTTCAACTTATATGTGAAAACCTGGTTTTGCTTTTATTGACTTTTACATTATTTTGATCATAGTTCCGTTATTATCTATCCCATGGACTTTTATCATATCTCATTTTAAAGACCTTGTCAAGCACTTTGAAAGAGATTCAGGCCAATTTCCACCAAATGTTACTGATTTTGCGTTATTCGACCCTGAAGGTATTAATTTTTTAGACATTTCGAGTTTACGTTTGACGCGATATAACTCAGTCGACATTGCGTCTATAATAAAATGGAAAACTCACTCATTTTGTTATTAAATGAGATTTGTTTCTGCTTAACATCATTTCTACATGAAATGTGCGGTTTTCGAGTTATTTGCTAGACACTGTTCAAAAACATGCATTTTTTCGATGAAAAAACGACAACGTTAGCCAGCCTTGTGGTGAACTGATGTTAACAGCGGCGGCAACGATCCACTATGACACTGACTTCAGATTTGGTAAACAATTAGGAACAGGTTGCATATTTGTTATCAACTCCGGTACTTTAGTAAACTAGAGTGAGATCGTATTTACACTGTTCGCAGGCTGATCTTGTGAAAACCAGAAAACCATCTTAATAAGGTTGCAATTACATTCACAGTTTTGCCACGAATAATTTGGTATTGCAAGCTCGGTTGAGTCGGATCCCTACCTGGAGACAAACTTTCCCAACGACTTGCGTCAACCTATGTGTAATCTCCATCCTAGCATAAGTAACCATTAGGCTGACGCAGCTTGCGGCTAGGGCCCATAAAACAATGCTCACAACAATGTTAACAAATGGAACCGGCAATATTTCTAGAAGAAGTGTCAAATACAGACGTCCATGCCTACTCAGAAGTGAAATTATGGATTTTACCATAAATCCGTTTGAAGCAAATGTGAAGTCACAGTGATCTCCTAAACGGGTCTATTCTAAAAAGGCAATGGGGGGAACTAGCAGAGACCAACAGAATAATACTGCGCAAAGTGCTAGCTCTGGCTGGAGGCCGAGAACAAGGCTTCGAGAGAAGGTGATGATATTTCAACCGCATGACATAATCTTGCCAGGAAAATATTGACAAAATCGTTGGCAGCGCAAATTACATCAACAAAAAGGATGGATGTCATGCGGAAGACGAGATCAGTGGAATATCTCCATGTTAAAGGTGTTATGATGAAACTCTAGACTTCGCTAGTCTACAAGGACCACTTAACAAGAGTTTGTAAATGGTGCTGCCTGCAATAAGCAAACGAAAAAAGGGAAGTAGAGAGATCATCGCCAATGATTGAGCAAAAGGAGTTTCGCGAAGTGGTGATGAGATGGATCAAGCACCGTCGAGACCGACGAAAATGTAATAAGACAGAGTTAGTTAGATAACTACGAATGACATAATAGACAATCTCCCAATACAAAGTAGCGAGCTTCAACTAAACGATAAAACATACTAGGCGGCTTCAGAAAACTATTTTAGTGACTCTACCATAGCAAAGTTGAAACCAACTATGACAGCAACAGTAGCACCAAGATAAGAAAAAAAATAAGCCGAACTCCTCAGAAGATGTGAGATCTATTCGCTGAACTTAAACCAGTTGATATATCTGATGAACTAGCACCGAGGAATGAAAGAAGAACGTGTTCTGAGAAACAGCCCATAATATTATGAACGCAAAGAAAAGTCAGAAAAATCGAACAAACCGAATTATCCACATTGTCGAAATCTAAAGATAAAGGAAACATCGAGTAGATCATCTACAAGGCCCGCGCAAGGACACTTCCGACCTGTTGTTGCGAGTGCTAAATCCATGATTGCATTGTCGAAATATGTAAATGGTAGAACAGCTCATTTTGTTACAAGTGTGGCGGGCTTCCACAAAAAAAAACGTGTGCCTTGCAAGAATTCTGTTTGGAAAGTCCGGGTGATGCGAGGTCTCCAAAGAGTAGCTGTACAGAGTGAAAAGTGAAGCAATATGACCCATATTCACCAAGTAAATATGTATACACAATGAACTGCTCACGGAGTGATGGAGCAGATGATGATCATCATCGCAACAACCGGTATCCGGTCTAGACCTGCCTTAATAAGAAACTCCAGACATCCCGGTTTTGCGCCGAGGCCTACCAATTCGATATCCCTAAAAGCTGTGTGGCATCCTGACCTACCGCATCACTCCATCTCAGGCAGGGTCTGCTTCGTCTTCTTTTTCTACGATAGATATTGCTCTTATAGGCTGGATCCTCATCCATAAGGATTAAGTAACCCGCTCACCGCAACCTGCTGAGCCGCATTTTATCCACAACTAAACGGCAGTGATATCGCTCATAGATTTCGTCGTTATGTAGGCTATGGAATCGTCCATCCTCATGTAGGGGCCAAAATTCCTCGAAGGATTCTTCTCTCGAACGCGGCCAAGAGTTCGCAATTTTTTTGCTAAGAACCCAGGTTTCAGGAGGAAGACATGAGGACTGACAAGATCATAGTTTTGAACAGTAAGAGCTTTGACCCTATGGTGAGACGTTTCGAGCGGAACAGTCTTTGTAAGCTCAAATCGGCTCTGTTGGCTGCCAACAACCGTCCATGGATTTCATCGTCATAGCTGTTATCGGTCGTGATTTTCGACCCTAGGTAAGAGAAATTTTCAACGGTATTAAAGTTGTAGTTTCCTATCTTTTCTTGTTTGACCAGTGCGGTTTGATGTTGTTGGTTTGCGTTTTTTCGGCGCTGACGTTGCCACTATGTACTTTGTCGTGCCTTCATTGATCTGCAGCCCGAGATGTCGCACCGCCTGCTTTATCTGGATGAAGGTAAACTGTACATCTCGGGTTGTTCTTCCCATAATGTAAATATCGTCAACGTAGGCCAGTATTTGGGTGGACTCTCGGATTTACGTCTGCATCGCGAATCACTTTCGCCAGGCCAGGTTAAAGAGTACGTATGATAGGGCATCCGCTTGTCGTAGACCGTTGTTAATGTTGAATGGTCTTGTAAATGATTCCGCTGCTTTTGTCTGGCCTCGCACATTGATCAGGGTCAGCCTAGTCAGTCTCATTAATTTCGTCAGTATACCGTATCATGGCCGTGTACAATTTTACCCTAGCTTTGCCGTCATAGGCGGCTTTAAAATCGATGAAGGGATGGTTCAAATGATGTCCACATTTCAACAATTTTCCCACCACTTGCCGCAGAAAGAAAATTTGATCTATTGCTGATTTGCCTGGAGTTCAGCCTCTTTGGTATGGGCCAACGATGTTCTGCGCATATGGGGCTATCCAGCCTAGCAAGGTAGCGGAGAATATTTTATAGATGGTACTCAGAAACGTGATAACTTTATAAATGCTGCATGAGAGAGATAATGCCTGGTTGACAGTGGTCAGGCATTGATTCGCTGTCCTACACATCGAGCATAACTTGATGAACCACTTGGTGTAATTGTTTGCCTCCATATTTATCCTATTCGGCTGTGATTCCATCGGTTCCTGGCGACTTATGGTTTTTAAGCCGGCAAATTGTACGGACTGTTCTTTCTATGTTTGGTGGTGGCAGTATTTATCCGTCGTCTTCAGTTGGCAGAACTCCAATTCGTGGATATTTCGGTTGTTCAGCAGTTCATCAAAATACTCAACCTATCGTTCCAATATGCCCATTCTCTCGGAAATCAGATTTCCCTCTTTGTCTCGGCAGTTTCTAGTTCACAGACCGATTGGTTCTTCTAAGCTTCCTTTTTCCGTCTGTGAAGTCGCTTCTCAGTTCGATGGAGTTCTTGGTAGATCTCTGTGCGTGCCTGCGTTCTTTGAGGAGGCAAAATAACTCGGTATGCAGCATTCTCCCGTTCCATTGCTGCGTCTGGAGAAGCCCATGTATGTTTGTGGACCGCTTTCAGCGCAAACCAGATACCTTCAACAAGAATTTCTTGAGATACTGCTACCTGAATAATCCGCAGTCCGTTATCATTGGTATCTCTATATAAGCTTGGGACAGGCTTCGAGGGTCCGCTCAACTGTCTCGTAGAAAATATCCTTCTCCGACTCTGCAGTCTCCCCTATAGAGGCGTGAACATTTATGAGACTCATATTTCTAAATTTGCCTCGCAAACGCGGAGTGAATAGCCTTCCCCTTATGTTTTCAAAGCCGATAACAGCAGATTTCTTTTTTTGGCTGACTAAGACACCTACTCCGAGCACATAGTTTACTGGATGGCCACTATAATATATGGTGTAGAGGCTCTTCTGCAGGAAATCGGTTCCTGACCAACGCATCTTTTACAACGCTATTACATTAGCCTTATATTGGGATTGGGTATTGGTCAGCTGCTTGGCAACTTTATCTCTGCACAGAGAGCGCACGTTCCATGAGAAAATGCGCAAATTTTATTCCGTCGTCGTTGGCGGGTTCGTCGTTGTATAGTCAATCAAGTCCGTGGCTCCTTTTGTGGCTTGGCAATGGTTTGTTTTCCATGTAGGGTTGTGAACGTTACCCAACCCCTTGCCTGGATGACCAGTTGGCGCAGTTTATCCCTTTTTAAGCGCGGGAGACTCGCCTCGATGTTTCTCCATCTGTAGTTTTCCATTAAGAAAGAACTTGCAATCACCACGAGAAGGTGGAGATAGGATTTGGTAGTAGAACTATTGTTGTTGATTCGGCAGGTGTTTCCCAGGTTTTCTGCTCCATCCTTGATATCAATCCACCTTACGTCTAGTTCGGAGCTATACTACCCTCTGACTGGAGCAGATGTTACGGGAGAAAAAGCCGAATTGCTGAATCAGAGGTATACTATCGTGGTATCTGGACATATCTGGTACTAGATACAGTAAAGTTATAAATACGGAATCATAACCAAGTCGCTTCATTTGGGCTCGTTAAAATTTTTGTTTGCAGCTTTTCACAGCACAGGAGATAAGCCAATGACTTCTTTTATGGAATAATTCGGCGCCTTGGAAGAAAAATCCGGAATCTGGAAGGGGATGCGACTTTAAGGCCAACGCTCTTAAGTAGAGTAGACTTTAGCCAGGTTCTCGTGGGATGTGAGTCATAGAGATGCCCGCCACGATGGGCTTCATTGGCGAAAATATCGGTAGCATCTTGACATTTCGACGTCTTCGCTCTACGACTTCCTCACGCTACGAAGCTCTTAGTTCCAATAATTCTACAGCAGAGTATACTGGAATGAGGGCTAGTGATGACTTCAGGGATATTGACATAGCTAGATTTCGTGAAGCTGTCTTACAGGGAAGGAATTAACCCTAACATCTGTGATGAATTTGATCATATTAGTCTAGATATCTTATCATCGGAAACGGAGACCATGTCACGGTAGGTCGTCAATGTATTGCTAGGAAACTGAATTTGCCAGTTTATGAAGGGATTACCTCAGACTTCAGGTATATTCCATAGCGCGTCAAAACGGGGTAACATTAAGTCCACTGAATGCAAAACTAACTAACTAACTTAAAAACTGGACTATATAACTAGTAGAAAAAAATACACTAATGGCAAGAGCTAGTCATTGACATTAACAGAGTTCCACGAGTTCCTCGAAAATTCAGAATTCATCAATTACCATATTCCTGGGGAAACATGCAGTGACTTCTCCTTTCCACCTTATCCTAGCCGACACTCTCCATGCTCAGTCTTATCAATAAAGGGCAAATAAGCGTCTGATTACATCCTGAATGAAGGAAGCTTTAGAGTATACATGGATTTCCTACTCGAAGCGTTCAGCACATATTTCGCAAAAATTACGAAGTTCGCACTATTAAGCAAAAACGGAGAAGATAATGAACTGCCATTAACGCGCTTTCAGAATATTGGATACCGCAGAGAAGGTACTCGAGAAACCCATTAAGCCAAGACTATTTAACCCAATCCGTTATATGGGCAGCTGTAGTTAAAACAGTATGGCCTTTGAACGACATTACTGAGGAAATCGTTCAAGCCGTTAGGCCAGTTGAAGTATTCAGCCGTCACTGCCTAAAAGTGCCCTTAGTAAACTTGTAAGTAGAGAATATTTTTGATTGATTTGAGATGGACCAGGTTGCTTAAGCGTCTTCCACGTTCCTGCCTACCTCTCATGGATTCTGAGGAACCACTGGAAGGACTGCGCTTTATACCACAAGAATCGGGTAGGAAAGGAGCGGAGAGCTGAGGTAGCATGGGCAGCCTAGGAATCTATTCTTGGTTCAGATCTATATGACGGTTTGATGAGATTCAAGATGCCCACCGAAACGGACTTGATCGGTGCATCCAACTAGCGAATGGATGGCTAAATGTACATTTTCCATAGGTTTAAATATGAAAGTAAATTGTGGTTGCATATATAGTGCATTCACACATTTGATTATCTTACTGACGGTGCCGTTTACTGATGAGCACTGTTTAGTCCCTTCTTCTCTCTATGCATAAAGCGGTATGGAGTATACTACTCTGGCCATACTAGCACTGCTTAGCTTGGAGTCACTGCTTTGCGACGCTCATTAACCGCAATATTAAAAACATTATGGTACATGAATCAAAACTCCAGGATACACCCACGAGGGTGCATATATGAGGTTCGTCATGTGTCTTACCAGATTCACTCTTGTGTCAGACAACAGGTAAGTGCAAAGAGTTAATCCAGCACACCGGCTGTCGCCAGGCCCTTCCCCACTGAGCTTCACCCGCCTGTTTTGATCGATTTCCTCCGTACTTACTGCAAAAAATCCAGCATCAATTAATGTAATCAAAATTCTGAATCTAATTCGTTAATAACCTTAGAGTCTTGTCTCTAATTTACTCAACTGAGCGTTGTTTCGGAGTAACCTTATAAGGATGTGCAAATTGAATCTGTCTTTTATGCCCAATTGCGCGATTAATGAATTAGAATGGAGTTTCAGAGATTTGCCGTCATCTGATTTCCGTAGAATTCTACTTCCGCAAGTGGTCTGTACATATTTACTTTCAGCTGTCTTGTAGTTGCTGCCAGCAATTACATTCACCCAGCTCACTTTGTACTTAATTCCCTTGCTTCCATCGTAATTTCCTTTCAACTTTAATTTTGCATGACGCCTGCAACAAAAGGATCCTTAAAAACTATTTTAATTAGAAATTCTCGACTATATCATGGGGAAGTGTTGTGAAGGAAAAATTAAAAACTTTCGCAATTAAACAATGTCCTAAGGAAGGCAGGAAGACGGAAGATGGCTTATTCGAAAAGAGGACCATACATAAAGCACACAGTCTGGATGCGTTCGCATGCAAACCCAAGTTCCGATGTAGTTCGGAGGAAACGCAGGTTGGAAGAATAGTCCTCTCCTAGGGCCTATTTCACATCGATTTCATAAAAGGCGGTTCCGGAAACAATTTCACTCCGGTCCGTCCTCAGACAATCTTTACTTTTCTTAGCAACTTTGAACAAGTAAATTAATTCACCGAGGAAAATTGCACAACGAAAATCAAAACAAAGGATGATATGGACCTGGCGCTCGAGTGAGCTGTTGTCTTAAGCGTTTCGACCGAGCACGAATACCATCAAGTACCTGCAGGAGAACCTCAAGACAAAGTTGCAAAGTAACCAAGCTCCATTTCCTTAATATTACTTTGAATACTTATTTAACTTGGGAAAATTCTCGGCTTACCTTATACAGTCCTGATTCCCAGCGAGTTGGCGGTCTGAAATAAAAAGGAAAGCAAAAAGTTTTAGAATAATTTCAATTATCCTCGGTGCAGCTTGTTATTACTATATCCATGTTTAGGTGTAACCTAATTTGAATTTTATTTTCATTGCCGGATAGTTAGGAACTTTTGAAAACTGTATTTGAAAATTACTGGGCATATTTCAAAATGCTGCAAAACATTGTCATGCGGAGTGAGTTGAGAGAAATAGTATAATTTTAGCATTAGAGTAATGTAAGTATGTAAACAATACGGTTTTGAACAGCTCGGGTAATCATCAATTATTTCTTATCAGGACACCAGATAACTTATGGTCAAATTTGTGTCTTTCTATATAGAATGTAGTATGAACTTCCACAATACACACGTACGCCAAAATATCTTTCCGAGGTAGAAAGCGCCAACCACACTTACGAGCCATCGGTGTTGGTTCCTGGCAAAGTACTTGGACTCCTCTTATGACTTTTTAAGAAACATGTACATTTTGCTGACTGTTTTCGGCCATTTAGCTTCAGGGCGACCGATTCTTTAGCGACCCTATTCTAGTTCTGCGGATGTCTTCATTTGAAGTTGCTTCAGACCAGAATACCCCGATGAAGTGACAGATATCAGTTGATGAAAGCTTGCAGTTTTCGAGTAACAATTCCCATTATCTGTGGCTAAGTGTGCTACCCTCATAAGGTTGTACAGAGAGAAATTGGCTTAAAAGACATGTTAGGAATGTGTGATTGTAGTCCTGGGGTATAGGCACTTTCAGATTTTGAATAAAACAGTAAATATAGATTTAGCGCTCAAAGTTGGTTCTGGTAGACGTAACGCTACTACATAGACATACATAATGGTTAATGCGCTTAAAATTCTAGGCACTAATGCAAGTAGAAACATTGCAATTATCCGTCAAGCTAAAACTGTTGATCAATCTTCACTCCGCCATTTGGCTAAGGTGCATGACTGATGACAGAACATGTAGCGCAGGTGACGTATTTGACGAAAGATGGCATGTGCATTGAATCATACCATATCCTCCAGCCAAGAACTCGAAGAATGCATCTCTGAACGTTCGACTTCAAATCATTCTCTCGGTTTTGAGCTGTTCCTCGATATGTTCCTGGACTATCTTAGTTGTTATCATCGCGATAGAAAGAAGGAAGTCCTCCAAGATGCAAAAACCCTCCCTATAAGCAAAACATGCTTTTCTATCATACGCGCGATCGGTCATTACCATCATAATGTCATCCTTAGAAACTATGAGTAGTTGCTTATGCAAACCATCGTTCTCTACTACATCAAAAATCTCCATTGATTCCCCGGGTGCAGCCAAGACCCGGCCAGTAAGCGGCTTCTGGGTAATGCGGTAGTACGACACTAGTTCAGATTGTTAATTTATTAAGTTTTCCAGTTTCAGTCACTTTCAAACTTACTTACTATTATTCCCCTAATATTATTTATATTTTTTTTCCGACTCACCAGAACTCTTGCGTGAGGATACATTTCGATTTGCTGGCTAAAGCTCGATTGGGCGAGCTCCGTTTCTTAACCGGCCTCTTGGTTAGCCGAGGGCCTTTTCCGGTTGTTGGGGTGTGAGTTATAGATCCTAGGGGATCTATGTCAAAAAACATAAAAGATTGGATTTAAAATTTTAAATTCGACCTTTCTTCTGGCAGAGTTTCTGCCTTCCAAATTACAACTCGGCTATTACAATGTGCGTCTACAATTTATAAGTTAATAAATTGCTTACAAAGGTTTATTGGTTCAATTAACTTTTAGCGTGTGCAAGTATTATGTTGCGCAATGGAATGTGCAAGGTGCAAATACGATGGATTTTAATTCTGTTAGCATTATATTGCAAAGTTCAATGAAATGTTCTAATTTATGATGGTGACCCGATTGAGGGCACGTGTGGTGTAGGTGATGCCGTAACTCGTGCGACGAGCACGCCGCATATTGTCTTAGCTGCCAGCGTGTCCGGCGGATGCGCTCATTCTTCGTCTTAGTAGAGTTGTGAATCAGGGTCTGGTATCGCTCCTCCATAGTAGTTTCACGCCTATTACCGTTAGGCTTTTCAAGAAACAAAGGCAGGGAGAGCAGTTCAAGAAAGCTAGCATTCGAGGGGTCCTGAATACCGTTGTCGAGATGCGTGCATACAATCCTGACACCAGTCACCGACCATTTTCGATATTCAAAGTTTGTAGCCGCAAGGAAAGTCCCGTTGCAAGGTGTTATTGATATTTTGGTACGAATATATTTTTCGAGCAAAGTTCATGTGAGAACCGGTTTGCTGATAGCCTTAAAGGTATTTGAAAGCAACCTTAAGCCACTAGGGATGAACGAGGAAAATTGAAGTAAATGATCAAAATTCTCTGCTCGCAGAATATTAAAGGCTCGATTTTTACTGGGTGGTTTTGGGAAACCTGCAAGGGTATTACGTTTTGTCCCCGGACCTTTCGTAGCAGAACCGGGTCGTCTCAGTCGATTGCGGCATTTTCCTCAGTTATATGTCGGATGTGGGTTCTCTCTGGCTGAAGGCTCTCAAATTAATTTTAGCCTATCAAGCCATAGACTGAGTAAGCCGCCAGAGAACTGCGATGCACATAGGATAGTCATTGAAAATGTTTTTTTCTTGGATGCTACATAGGTCGTCAGCCCCGTTTCCAAGAAGCGTCACGAAATTTGGCTCACTGCTGAATCATGGCAGCGGATCTATGAGCTGAAGAGGTTTAAGCCTCTACTGACCGCTGCTAATGATGACAAGTAAGAAGGTAATGATTTCAGAAGTGTATGCCGCATCATGAAAGAACTTGTATGTGATCGCAAATCTTTCGTTGGTCCTGTAAAGGATGTTTACGGTCGACATCTTTTCCACGATGATCAGCAACTGAAAAGGTGTAAAGAACACTTCACCACAGTACTTAACCGTGTTACATCCGATGAGGTTTCTCCCAGTCTCTATCAAATGGCTAACCACCTTAAAATACGGATACGAACTGTTCCTCCAAGAAATCATTTCGGCCATCAATGCACTCAAACAGCGCAAATTCATTGCAGTTTCTGCAGATCTGCACTTGTCTGGAGGTCTTGGGAATCCACAGCATTCACCACAAAGTGGAAGAAGTGGATGATTGTTAAGATTCCAAAGAAGGGCAACCGTTTAGAGTGTGACGATTGGAGGGGTATGGCGTGGTCCCTGCCGTCGCAAAACAATAACTAAAATAATTCAGGAACACATCAACCAACATCTCGAAAGTTTCATTGGTAGAAATCAGGCTCGTTTCTGCTCCGGATTCTCCTGCATCGGCTGCATCATCACTCTACGGATCATTTTGGAACAGTGCGCGGAGTTTAGATCTTTGTTTCACCTGCTCTTCACTGATTTGAGAAAGCTTCTAACAGCGTGATTAGGGAGTGTATCTGGAGTGTTGTACGCAATTTCAGTTTTTTCGCAAACCTCGCTATTATGAAAGCGACGGACGATGGCGCCAAACGTCACGTGGTGAACCGAGGTAAAAGCTCAGAGATTGGTGAGATCCGAAACGGAATCCGCCAGGTTTGCATCCTGTTACTGATATTATTTCTTTTTGTTATCGCTGACGTTCTTAACACTGTCTTGTCCGGAGGAGGTGGAGGAATTCAATGGACGATGACATCTTTTCTCGAGTATCTCGGCTACGCTAATTACATCTGTTTGCTTTCTCACCGGGTCATGGACCTTAGTCAAACGACTATGCATTTGGAAAAAGAAGCAGGTAGAGTTGGACTGAATACAAACACCAACGAAATCAAGTTTCTCAGTCTGACGGGTCATTGCACTGTTCCTATCTGCAACAATGGGCAGATGCATCGATCAACTTATACATCTAGGGAGCCTGGTTTCTACTGACAGTGGCGCCGCACTGAATGTGCGTCTACGTATTGCTAGTGCCAGATATGTTTTCGATGCCTTGTCTACAATCTGGAAATGCAGTTATCTTAACGCTAGGATCAAATGGAGACTTTTCTGTACTAGCATTCTTTCTGTATTACTATATGGGGGTAGCGCATCGAAAGTGACCACTCATAGTCACTCAGACTACAACCCTTCGTCAACACTTTTTTGCGACATATTATGCAAATACACTGGTCTGATACTATCACCAACGAAAAACTTGATTAGCGCAGAGGCAACTTGGATAGGAAGACGAAAGAGGCTGTGGATTGGTCATCTATTAAAAAAGGATGACGATCCACGGCCTCTTTCCTTACCCAGATCTTAAGTGGGTACGGAGGTTTTCAGTCACGATCTCCATATTATGCATTTGTGTTGTGGACCACGCCCAGCACATTTTTTTCTTGTGCAAGGTGAGATGAGTTTCGAATGGATGGAAGGGGGTCCTTTGAAATTACAGTTCCCTTTCTCCTCTTCCCTCCCGCTGGTGAAAGGAATTCCTTGAATTAAAGGCTCTTCAAGGGGGGAAAGTTTGGGGGCTAATGTGACAAACGGTTCCACGCTAGCTCTTTGACGATGGGAAGGTTTTTAGTTGACCGAAGAAAGGGCGACAGTTATGTTACCGGCTAAGCTATGTAGTGGAATCCACTCCCGCAAAATGGCCAACGAGTGGGTCGTCTCGATATACTCTCCGTCCCTGCTCTAATAAAGTTAGTAGCCGTATATTACAACTTTTCGAAATTTTTTTACAAAAACGCAGTATTTGTTCTAACAAATTAAATTATGGCGAAATGAGTTGGGAGTGTAGTTAATTTGGAGACTTGAAACACTGGCCGTCGAATCATGATATATGGTAAAACATTGTATTGAAAAGGTTTATGAAAATCCCAAACAATGTTATCACATCTCAAATTTGTAATTTTTAAGACATAACAAAAATTGTATATTAACGTAACGTAAAGTATAGCACTAACGGTGGTTCTTGTTTATCAGTTACTTACGCCTATAGTAATATATTGCGTTAACAATTAATGAAGGAATGCAACTAGCCACGATATACTAATGAAGGAATTTCGAAGTTAGAAACTCTGCACTGCAACTGCTCAAGCTTGATTAGTGTCCAACGATGTTAAGCGTATTAAAGAGTCGTTAGTCGTTAGGTTGGGGACAGTGGGAAATTTTATTTTAATTTTGTTATCTTTTTCACTTATTCGGAAAAGTGATTCATAATATCAGTTGTATGTACGGAGCAAGGATACAGCTGCTATTTACCAATAAAAAAACCCGAAAACCGGAAACTCGACCTTTTTGGCATGAAATGTTTTGTGTATTTCTTATGACGTAAATTCGAGTGCAGAATTATTCCAGCCCTTACCCTTTAATGTACATGCATTTAGCATATCAGATTACTCACTTTACTGTGATATTGATTTTAGTGTTTTGGGTTGCAATAAATTTATATGGAAGAGACAACTTTGAACCACTGCAATGACAGCGCGATTTTGCGTTTGTGGATATATAGTACATATATAGCCTATATTACTGCAGTTAGTCAATTTCATGAAAAAAAAAGTAGTACACTATTATTAACTTCATTTGAATAGACATTGGTATGGAGGGTATTTTGACGTCTGCACCATAGAGAGACGGCTTCGTAATTTATTTCAGATTTTTCGGTTGGGTAATTTCTGAAAATGGGTCCGTGAAAGAAGTGATCATATTCTAGCCCTCTTCTCTACAACAAAAGTCAAAACTAAGACCGGATTCGGAAGGCACTAAGTGATAACTTTCATTTTATACCCCTCCCTCTTAAACTCAATGTATATGTATGTTACTGACTTCATATTTGAGGTTCACAGTATCCATTTTCCCACCAAACTGCGAATTTATCGGTCTGCCGCCCCTGAGAAAAGTATGTGCGACAGACAGATATTGAACCAATTTTGATAAAGCGTCGTTTTACAAAAATTCTTAAAAAAATATGATGCTTTTAGGAAAAACTTAACTATCCTATTTTAGAGAAACCGTGGATAAAATCGACCAAAACAAAAACATTGATTATTAATAACATAAGGCACGATACTGCAAAATTTGCTGAAACCGTTCTATTACTAACGAAAGGCTAGTGAGCCAAAGTTGTCTTTTTTGCGCGATTTTGGTGAATTCCAAACCATTATAGAATATTAGGGCATACGAGAAACGAGAGGGTTCTTGCTATTTACAAACTACTAAACGCTCACCCTAGAATCGTGCGCAAATGATGTTCCCGTATTAAGCGATGTTACACAACATTACATCAAGCAATGTCACATTACATTACCGAGTATTGACATGCAAAGTAAAGCAGTGTTTTTATCACAGAGGTTAAGTAACGTTAGTTATGGTAGTATCTCCGTGGGGTACCGGACCAAAACTTCACTTTTACTTTTTTTCTTGTTTAGGTAGTTATAGAATAGATTTTTAATGTTGCATACTGGGGAAATGCTATCGTTATGAGGAAAGGTATAGTGGGGTAAAGTTTCCTTTTGGTTGCAAGTGTCAGATGAGCAACAAATATATAAAATATATAAAGTGGATACTTAATTGTTATGATGAAGGAAAAAATACTACATGTGGATTATTCTCCTCAAGTCGCATTATAACTTTTGACGAGAAGCGCCTTTCAGATAAACACCACAAAGACATTCGATAATGATGTATATAAATATGAAAAGCGATGGTTTATTTTCTTTTTGGTCTATCGTTATTCACTTTGTTAGTTAGAAAAATCCTGCCCTTTTACATTAAAATAAAGGTCAGATGATGTTAATATGCAGAGAAATAAAATAATTTTTTTTAAGCAAATCCGCCGCATGTCGAATACTTTAGTTGAATAAAATCCTTCCCTGTACTTTAAGTTGGAATATGAAATCAAAACTGAAGTGCTATTAAATAGACTGGAATTTTCTTGGATTACCTGATCACAAAGTGATGAAAACAGAAAGCTATAAAGGACGCATGTAACGAATGTAAAAATTCTTCTGTCAAATTACTTCGCAACGGATGAAAAACCACACATACTTTGAAATACCTCACGACTGCAAGAATAAATGGTAGAAGTGGGTTATTTTCTGTCTAGTAGTTTCAAGCAGCGGATCGCAAGCAACAGACTACCTCACAGAGGCTACCCTTTCCACAGATATTTCCCTATTTTCATACTACAAACTCACAAAGGCGATGGATTTTTCCTACCTCCAATAATTTCATGTCCATCATACCATTTTCCTCTCCCTTAATAGATTTTCAACTAGAAAATTTATGCCGTGTCAGAAACACTGTTCATTTCCAGTTGAGTTTATTGGCATTTAATAGAACTCGAGTTCTAAAGATAAGAGGCTCCGTCCATTAGTTCCGCCTCGTCGTTCGTCATCTCAAGCTAATATTTAATGTGCCTTTATGCCGCCATAAACCCAGAAGGATTTCTTCAAAGAAGGCAATTTCCAGAAAGTCTATGCTTATCATATTTTATTGAAGCGCAGCTCATAAAATTCTTAATTGAAAATTATCTTAACTGCAAACCGATTTTTTTTTCTGTTTGAGCACGAAAATTTTGATACGATTCAAACAGGAAATTGTTTAGTTAATGTGAAACATCAGCTGCTTCCTTGGGAAAATTGACAGGATTCACTGATGAAAAGTTAATTAATTTATGATAAAAACTCCTTCCATTTAGCGGGAAATGAGAGCTGATAAGTTTGTAGAGCTAAAACCGCAGAAATTCCCCACATTTCTGTTAGAATTTTTAAACGCCCAACCTCAAAACCAACTCAAAAATGAACTCCGCCATCCTAGTAAATTATGCTGTCCTAGAAAAAACGATTGCAGCGTTTAATCTGCCGTCCTGTTGCGAGGATAACTGCCACTGACATTAATAACAATAAAGTATTTAATAGCCCACCGATTTTGAACTGCTCTTTTCATTTTGCCTGGAAGTTTAGTTCGCTATTTTCTGATGTCCTGCCATGCTCGGTCAGGAAGTATTTTGGCTTGAAAATATGCTAATGACTTTTCGTATTGTTCTCGATTGCAAGAACATGCCAAGTTTATGGAATTAGGTTGCCTCCTGCAAAGTACCCCCGAAAAGAGGCTCAAGTGGAGCGTCTGAATGAAATTATTTGGAATTTTGAAAAAGCTTAGTGGCTTCGGCAATATTCCTTTTCAAGCCTTAAAAGAATGAAAGCTTGTGGTAAGAACTTTTTATATATGCGCTGTTTCGTGTACTGTATATGTGTATTTTGGTCGCGGGGACCCCCTAAGCGAATTAATTTATTCGGAACGTGCAGAACAAAAACAAAAGAAAAACGAAATAAGCATTCCCACGTTTCCCGGAAATTTTTAATGAGTCTGCATTATTTCGTTGCTTTGTGACTTTTCCAGTTTCGTAATATATTTGGGCTTTTGATACAATACTAAGCGATTTGCAGAAGCTCTTTCATTCTTATCTTCACTTTTTGACATATTTTAGATTCCGTGCTTACAAGATTCTGTTTTTTGGAGTAGAATAAATTTCTATTTAAAGTGGAACTTTTATTAGCCGTAACTTTCACAATTTAATCAGGTTCTGATACAGAACTCAAAAACGTCTATTGGCTGATATTAACAATAAATCATAATAATAATAGCTTCAGCTGTTTTTCCTTAAGCAGGTGTCAGAAATCCGACTGTGTCTGTGATTTCAAAGCATGCACATCGGTGCAAATCGCATAGCCCGTCCATTGTATATGCTTAAGCTACATGCTAACAAATGCATTTTTGCATAGCGATTTCTGTCGTGGAATTGTGAAAGGTTGGTATACATCCTGGAATTGTTCCGAATGGGCGTTCGATGACTTGAATGAGAAGTACCGATGGTTAGTGAGTTTTGAAGCGCCTCTTTTTAAGGTTTTGTGTAAACATTTTTGAACATTGTACATTTTTTTTCACCAAATATAGTCATGTGGGGTATCAAATGGAAGGTTTCGGCTAGTATTTGCCGAAGCCGATGACAGTTTTAACATTTGTTGAAAAGGTGGGGAGTACGGAGGGTCGAAAGTGGCCATTTTTTAACGAATCCATTCTCAGAAACTACTCAATCGAAAAATCTGAAAAAAAACAAGACAGTGCCACTATATGGCGCCTAGGCTCCGAAATATCCTCCGTACCGATACCTGTTCAAATAAAGTTAATAATACTATGTTACTATAATTTTTAGTAATTGGCTGCGAAACACTCTTAAGTTCATTGTAGAATCACACAATTTTGCAGCAATGTAGGCTATAGTATGGACCATGATCCTGCCAAGTTTGGAGGAAATCACATAATTACTAAGTTATAATAGGTCAAAGTTACCGTTTCTGTGCAAATTTAATTTCAGAATTGTGGGGTCCTAAGTCCGCATAAACTTAATGCCGGTCCGGACCAAATGGAGAGCAATTTCCTCCCTATTTTTTTGGTCCACGAACCCCTCATTTAGGGCTTAACACCTAAACTTTTAAAAAATGTCAAGCGATGATGGCTTTACGGTTTTTTACCAGCTCTGGCCAAGCTATGGTCAATACGGCGGATTTGCGCTCAATATAATTCGTAGTCACGCTGCTCCCAGGGCAGAGGTAAGGCAGTGTCTGCCGATTTGCCTCTGCCCTGGTAAGAATCCACATCACATACAAATTTTAGGATATATAAGAATTGATAATACTTTTTGGAACAATCTCGTAAAACGAATATTGTGTCTTTCAGCTTATATAAACTATTTGGGGGCCGGAAACTCGATGGCTCAAGTACGGTTTGGCGTTTAATATGACACAAACAATCAATGTTGGCCTAAGGTGAAGTATATTTCCATAATCTAATTATAAATAAGTTTTAAGACTGGAATATATTTTGAGGCCTGGATTTTATATATGCGCCTTATTAAATGTTTCTGTTTCTTTTCGTGTTGGTCCATTATCTAATCTGCTTGAGTCACCTATTTTAACCATGTTCTTATGTACTAATATTAGAGCTGCACACTGGTGTCCCGGATAGACCTTGCCACATTGACAGGAAGGCTGACGATATGAGTTTATGGTTCCATACTTTTTATTGACAAATTAAAAGTGAGCTGAGGGATTCAAGCGGGATCTTTCATGAATAAACACAGCGTATGAGTTATGCCAGTGTCTTTCAGGCGAAGATAAACTCAGCGGATGAGGTATGACCTAATCGCTTTGTCAAATATAACTATATTCATTGTAGTAAACGGTTCGTTTATAGACACTCTTCAAGATGATACAGTAGTATAGAAGAGAGACCTTTCTCCCATTTGAATGACCTTTCTCGGCCAGTACTCAATTTTTAAAAATCAAGCAACTTGCGACTTTGTCTAGGAGTTTCCTCTGCCTTGAAGAAAACCGCAAATCGTATGCTTTAGAAAAACGGGGGTTTACCCAAAAAAGTTGCCTCTGTCGTGAATGAAGCTACGAATCATCTGTTTTTCAGAAGTTTGGTTCTAGCCATGAAGGAGGGGTCCCTTGGCCAAAAAAGTAGAAAAAGTTCCTCACAAATTGATAGGGACTTCTCTCTTCCAAAAGCCAAGTTCAGTTTTGCTTCGGCTAATAAGGCTCGAACTACTAGACGGTTTCCTTTCAATATAATTTGCAAAAACGTCGTATATTTTTTTAGTAAATCGGATTTTAAAATTTCGCGAGCGAGCACTATAACAGAACTATGTAATACCCGTTCCTTCTAAAATCTAACTATAATATGAGAAAACAACATTAGTCACACACAACAAGTAACAACTACAAGTGATGGAAGAAATAGCTACGGAAAATACGGGATTATGTAAACCGAAATGGTAAAGTTTGAGAATTCGAGAGGAAGTGGAACAGGTCAAAAGGGAGTTAGTGCCGCTGAAACTCTCTACGATGGAGCTAAGGCGTCACTATCAAGATTGATAAAAAATACATAGAACGTTAACAGAATTGAATAATAAGGATAAGCTGCTGTGGAGCTTATATATTTATGAAAATATGACGAATAGGCCGAGGAAGGATGAAATAGATGATGGAAATTCTTCCGAAAACTCAGAATGTACAGAAAAAATTCGAAATGACAGGATAAAATCAAAGGTGCCAAGAAGCCAATAGTCAGGAGGTGAAAAAGAGCAACAGAAGAAGAAAATGCAAAGCTGCGCATAGAGATAATTCATCACGAAAGACCGACATCGCAAAGCGCTAGTGGCTAGCCAACCGCAGATGACAAATTTGCAAGAAGATACCATTCCAGTGGACACCATGCAGCTGTTCGGTAATTTGAAAAATAGGACAAAATTTGGTTATGGTTAGATGAAGAGGAAATGGAAGAAATAGTGATACGGTAAGAGAAGGAAAGAAACGGAAAATGTAAAGAAAACAAAGAAACCTGGGAAAACACATGAAGAAATTTTGTTTGAGAATGAGATTGATATGAGAAAACGGCTGCCTCTGGCCTGGATGAAACCGTCAGTCACTTTTGTGAATTTTTAGGTGGTGGACCACAAGTGTGGAAAAAAGTGTGTTCTTAATTGATGAGGTGCGACATCAACTGGATGCAAACTTTGGATTCCCTCAGTTCTCAAACAAAAATAATTTCACTTCGGCCTAGTTTGGATCTGGATATATATGGCGGATTTCATTTGGTTATAATTTGCACTTGTGCCATGTTCGCGATTATACATAAAGGAGCGATTAGCACCTGTAGTCACTTTTGGTCACGTTGCTACCAGGGCAGAGGTGAAGCAGCCTCTGATGCCCAGGACGAAACCGTCAGTCACTTTGAATGTCTAAACAACCTGCAAATATTAGATTAAATTACAATTCAAGTAACTTATTTAGACTATTATAAGATATTTCACATATAAAGGCAGTTGATCAGAATATCCAATAGCATATATGTAAGTTCCAACTGTTTCGCATCAACCAGTAGACTAATAACGCAACTCAAAACGACTACTAGCAACGGAGATGGTGTTGCGTTTTAATTTCCGGAAATACAGATTATCGGGATTTTACTGTATCTGTTAAAAGTGAGGATTGTAAGGCCACACAAATGTTGATTGTTATGTTACAAGCAAAGACGTACCTCATCATTTTAAAACATCATAAATGAGCAATCGCTGGCCTCCTGCTACTGTCAAAACTAAAACAGAGACAAACGACAGTTCCATTGGGTTGGATACCAACAGTCCCGAACAGAGTAAGTAAGACTATGTGAACAATTTTAATCAGCTAAATGAATAGAGGATTGGGAGAAATAGGAATATGTTGAAATGCGATTGCGTATATAAAACGAGGAGGAACTAAAGTGGTTCGAGAAAACATCTCCGAAGCAAGGAAAGTTCTGGAATAAGAAAATTTCGATGTTTTCCTTCATCAAATTGAACGAAGCCGAACGAAAATGAAACCGGAATATCCGATAAGATGGGCACCGTTAACAACTACAGGTACATAGCAACGATTTTTGTACGAGATGTCAAATAAAATTCGCTGTAATGGGAATTATCTAAGGGTAGTTTCAGGCACGACAGATTATTGAAACTCAAATGAGATTCAAAGCAGAGAGTCTTCTAAAATAAGGGAGTGATTTATTTTCCAAATTAAATGTATTGTTTAAGTAAATTTCACATCATCGCATTCAGACCCAGACCAAGATTATCATTACCATTCTGACGGCAGCTTTAAGGACAAAAACTAAAAGGGGTGAGGCATCCAGGGCACTCAAAGGCTCAATCTCAGGATCTCAATAGAAAAGAAATAAAAGACCTGAAATATATTCCTATATCTGATCAAATAAAGGTAATAACAATATATTATTATAATAATATGTTAGAGACCCGACACCAAAACCAAAGATACTAAATGGTGGAATATGGCGAAAAGTTGTGGAGACGCACAAAAGAGGTCGTAACCTGAGTGTCGCGATGAAGCCGGAAACATAAATGACCAATCAGCAAATAATGGCTTATCATTGATGTTTGTGTTCGCCTTTAGTTGCCCTGATCCAGCAGGCTTATCACTTGCACAGTATTAAATATATTGAGAATGAAACCAAAGCACAGTCAATAAAAATATAAATAAGAAACCGTTTAGATGTTCTGTACTCCACCATGGAGCGAATAGGGGACAATGGGTATCAGGTGTAATACGTTTGCCACGTTTATGGGGGTGTCGCATTCATCATTGGTTAATCGAGAGGGCATTTTGTTTAAGGGGCTAGAATAACCCCTTAAACATTTTTTGACGATTTTTTCCTTTTTATATATTTTCATAGATAATACGTTCAAGAATGAGAAGAATAATAAGCTGATATCTACTTTCGTTTTAATACAATAAGCATATTTTAAAGCGCGCCGAATCGTGGTGGAAATAATGTAGAAGTAAGAAATCCTTTTTAAAACAAGTGGGAATACTGGAAGCTTCGTGTATAAAGGCTTTGTATTCATCTTATGTGAGAAACTTTCCACGCAAATTTTTCCATTCGTATATGGCTAAAGCCCCTAAATATTCCTTCACATTTTGTCCAAACTACAGGAAATACAGGCGTAGATATTATGCTCACCCTTAAAAAAAACATTGCTTATTACCGATTTACCCTACCCACCTATTTTCGATTTACTTCGTGCATAAAAGTATACATATATACATATAAAGTGATTACATTGAATACCGCTTGTTCAATGTACAAATATATCTATCTGAATTAGCTATCATACTACCCCAAAGCTTCATATACATATACATATAAATACTTACATATGTCTGCTTCGAATAATTGATATTGATACATAAATGATTAAAAAACTAAAACGAAATGTTTTCCTTGCAACTCCCATTCACGTGAGCTCACTTCGTTGTGGTATTGACGAATTGATATGCTATGATGACCTCATATACATTTTAGAATGCATGAAATTCCCACAAAATATAAAAGCTTCACCTTCTATAATTTTGTTAATAATAGTTGGATTTCCTTCAAACTTCCCAAAGTTATACCTTGTATTATCCCTTATGTAAGAGCCACTTCTAGCATGAACTTAAGGGAGGTTTCTGATGGTTAAGTTTCTAAAATATGCTTATACACTATTATTAACTTTATTTGTGCAGATATCAAAACAAGATGTATTTTGAGGCCAAGATTTGTGTGGGATATTTTTTTAGATTTTTCGGTTGGATAGGGGACCTGTTACACTTTTTGAGGGTCATATTATGAGCACTCACCTACGTTTCACCCGATATCAGATATGGGACCAGTTTCGAAAAGTACCATTCATTTGATACCACACATAACCAAATTCTGCGAAAAAAAATTTTGCACCCTCCATTCACATGCATGGAGAGCTTTCTTAAACTTAACACAAAATAGCGTCACTCATTGTATTGTATGTAAACGGAACAACAGACCACACACTCTCACCAAGTTTCATGACAATTGCTGTTGCTGTTTCCGGATAGACGGACAGATAGACATCGACTCGATTCTAATAAGGTTTTGTTTCACACAAAAAGCGTTATTTTTCGTGCGCGGGGTAGCAAGAGAATAAGATCTAATGAACCGAATTAATCCATTTTTTTGCAAAGTGATGACATAATTAACGGCTGTACACACCAAAAATTAGACAAATATTTTAAATTTTCGACCACTTTTTCCTAATAAGAAAACGACAAGAATTGAGGATACTATGTTCAAAAGAATGCTAAATTGCCAAAATTTTTGGAGCAAATTAAAATGCGTGCAGTCCTGAATAAAGACATATTATTTTTGAATTGGTTACCGATCACTTGAAAAAACTGCCATAATATTTAAATATTCCGACCGCAATTCTGTAACTTAATTTTTTATAATCATTAAATTTTAATCTTAACAAGTTAAGAATAGTCAATAGCTTCTATACAAAAAGACTATACACAGGAGGTGAAACTGCCTAGGTAAGCCTTGAAGTTTTGCGGGACAAAAAATATAACGTCCGGTAGGCTGGGCTTTTCAGTCAGGATCGCAGTTACGTTCTGTGCATCATCATTGGTATTGGTTTCCATTTGTGTGTACATCTGGCTGCGTTTGACATAGAAATTTTACAGCTTGGCGCCAAAACCAATCGTTGAAGGCGGTGATCCGAATAATATTGCCATGGCACTTAATTAATTTCCTGTGGTATTTATGTATGTATTGGTTGTTTATAGCTGGTTGCTTAGTTGTACGGATTCGCAACGACAGAAGTGCTATAGAAACACGCCACTCAATACATTAATAGACGCGCAGAATGCCCTGCGATCTGGAGCCGGCCTCAAACGGGATGATCCAATTTTTGTCCTGCCTGTTTTGACAAGTTTCACCTCTTGTGTATAGTCAAAAAACTATGAGCAAAAATAAATATAGTATTTATTTTATGGCAGTTTTAAAATGATACCTTGATTAACATTAGAATAACCCCTTAATAATACCGTTAAATAATTTCGGACGATAAGCTAAAATTGGTCCAAATCAATGGAAAAGATCCAAAGGTCAAGTGGAAGAACCTTCGATTTGCTTTGTTAAGCAACGACTTCAAAGCCTTTCGACTCTACCTGGAGTGAATTGCTAACTAAACAACAAATCCGGTTCAGATGGACCCTGTTTTCAAAAGAAGCAAAAACTAAAGAGAAAGAAGGATCCTTACAAATCTTACGCATCCCGCCCGCAGAAATTTGGAGACCGCTGAGCATTGATCAAAAGTTCTCTTCTCTCCGGTTCGAATGAGGCCTCATCCCGAAAGGGCATGAAAGTGTAAAATACCGGAGAGTTAAGTATGGCATGAGTTGGGACAAAAGGAAATAAATTATTGTGTTGGTCGTTGAAGAAAATGCAAATGACTACGATACGAAAGTCTTCTGATCATTCTGTGAGAGACGTTAATAGACGATTGCTTATCCGAGACAACAACCAACTTAAGCGGTGGTGTGAACACTGCACTATGCTTTTCAAAAATGTAACATCTAGTGAAGTTCCGTCATTTCTGGATGCAATGGCTAGTCAGCATAACATATTTGCTACTCTTCTTAACATCTCGGTAATGTGCTCAAGCAGCTCGCTGAATTTGACGTTTTCCCCGTGGAACTATCCATCGCAGCTTCAGCTGTCTCTGTAGAGCTAATTCTTCCACTTATCCGTAAATCCTGGGAATCTGAGACGGTATGAAGAATTTTACATTTGGTGGGGAGTTAAGTATGGTTGCATTCCGTCGCCGATAGTATTTGTATTTTTAAGCATTTTTTGTTGTTATTGTTTTTTGACGTCCCCCATGCTGTCTTGTCCAGAGATAATGACATCTGCTTGGTCTCTCATCGAATTACGAACTTCAACCGATTGGCTCAGGATTTCGAAAAATAGGCAGCAAGATTCGTACTGAAGATTAGAACCTACCAAACAACAAAATCAATGAGCAAAACATCGTCGATGATGTCACCCGCCGTATTACCTGCGCCAGATTCGCCTTTGTTGTTTTGTCCGAAATTAGGAATTGCAGATACCTCAACGCCAACGTAAGTTCAGCTTATTCCGGCCCAGTGTTCTTTCCGTATTGTTACATGGCAATTACACATATGAAGTGACCACCACAATAAAACTCATATCTACTACTCATTTCCATTAACGGTTGAAGGGCAGAGACGTATTAAAAAGAGTAATTATAAATAGACTAGATAGCGTTCGACCTTGAGCCTGAACCCGATAATCACACGGTTCTAGTCTTATAAAATCTAAAGGAGCACGAATTTTGCTTTGAAGTTTCTGCAATGTATTCTGGGATAGCTAAGTTTACGGGTCTTTAAAATAAAAAAAATCGATTCGTAAATGTTCTTATTAAAGTCAACTTTTAAAGACCGAAAGGGGACACATTCCAACTAGTTCCGGGAATATGTGTGAAAGTAAATTGCAGCTTAACCAAGCAATAATCTCAACGTTTCACAAAATTTCGACATCCCCAATAATGTTTGCGAAAAATTTAAATTGGGTTAAAGTTGCAAAGTGCACCAAACAATTCCATTATAATTTAAAACAGGCCACAGCGTTCCAGTAGATTATAAAACTTTCGCCAGGGAATCTCCCCTGCGACTGCATATTCCAATTAAGGGACGGAACCTGCTAACAACACATCGCGTACAGCCAAATTATTCCTAAAACGTTCTCGGGGAACAATAGTTACAGTAAAAGTAATTTTTTGTGATTTCCAGCTTTGAGGGAAAGCATTTTCCCTTGCACAAACAAATTTCTATTTTGACGGTTATCGTTGGTTGGCGGAGCCGAGTTTTTCAATTTGAAACTCATGTCGGGTACGATATGGATATGGCGCAACAACGAGCGTTTATTTGCCAAACGAAAATGTAAGGGAATGTGTGCATAATTTATCGGGAACGATTTATTCGGGTAACATGTGACGAAATGGAAATTTTGCCAAAATATTTGAATAGGTTTTCCTTCGTGCTTTCGCCATCACCAATACCTTTGCCACCATTACTAACGGCATCGTAACGTGCCATGTTGAAGGCGCAGAAAGTGTATTTTAGTCTGTTTGCAATTTAAATGATTCAAGTGAAAGCAAAATATGCTTTTGGGAATTTTCGCTTTGTGCAGGCTGGAGTTGTTACCCTAGTTAAAAGGTCTTACGTTCTAGTTTCGCATCAATTCAAATTTTCCGAACTACGAGTAGATATCAATTGAGAAATCGTTTTGCATTCACAGTTATGCCATGAATCACAAGGGATAGCGTCTAATGGCATGTTGCCTTGTTGTAAAGTACTTTGGGAGTATACCCAGGTTTCGAACTATTCGAACTAAAAGTTGGTTTAGACTTTGTTAATTGACTGGATTTCGAATATAGATTTCCCGAATTCAAAGAAGAAAAACAAACAGAATTTAAATATCAGTACCTATTTTTACAAATATACATGGTGAAATTTTTTCAGCATATACCACAATTTGTACGTCCTCCAGGGGGAAACTTCTCAAATATTCTGAAGAATGCAAATCTAAGCTAAATTCGAATGACATATTTTCCATAAAAAAAAGCCCCATAAATTTCAGAAACCACATCCTGTGTCGTAGGAGAAATCCATCCGTCTGCAAGTCTCCCCATAACATTACTAACACTCTTTCCCGCCGTATCATGAAATGCTCATTCTGCTGAGGTCAGTATTATCCTGAAAAGCAATTATTTGTTAAGTCCCGTCTGATGGTAGGCCACTGAACTTCCCTGCAGTAGTCAAATAATAGATATCATAGTCAAGATTGGCAGAGAAGGAAGGAAAGTGCGCGGAACAGGAGAATGGAAAGAATATCCTGCGGGGTCACACCACCAGCGCAACCCCTATATCAAATTTCAGGCTGAGGTGATTTGCAAAAGGAAAGGAGTTTGGTAAATGCTTGCTTGCAATGTGGGTTGGTGGTTTTATTGTGGTTTGCACTGCACGCGTACGAAATACTTCTGTTTGAAAGGCAGGAGCAGAACTGGAGGACAAGGTGCAAAGTTTATAAAGTGCAGTGTCCCCATTTGCACAATATTCTCCGACGTATGTTTTCTGCTCGTTTTGCGGTTGAAGAAAGCAAAGTAGGATTTCTTTCAAACGGTGGCCTAACCCAAATACCTTGTGAATATTTTGGTAGGTGGTAATTATTTTTCAGTTTTATGGAGGGCCGAGGCAGAAAATAGAGTCGTTTTCATGTTGAAAGGATTGAGAATTCAGTGGTGTAAATTGCATTTGGGAGGTAGAGAAAAGGGTGGAAGATTCCATCCATCAGGATTTGCGTAGGTTTGAATGTTCATTTTGCTTCGCTTTTTTGTGCTTGGAAGCAGAGTTTCAAGTCATTAAAGAAATATGTGAGCATTTTTCGGTTACTCTTTTAATTTAAAATGGGAGTAATATGTTTGTACACGATTTTTTAATCATGGGTGAGAGAGCTTCGTTTTAAGGCACTACGTGTGATACTCGAAATTTCAACGTTATTTCGTGATTATTTTTTATTATTTTTAGTTTTTTTTTTATTTTTATTTATTTGTTATTAACAAGAAAATAGTACACGATAGATCTTATTTCGTGGACCAGTTGTGAGACAAAAGCTCACTGAGGAAGAGGACAACTGGTCCTTGAAATGCCGGTATATGAGGAATAAAAAGTCACTATTTGGTATTTAAAAAATAAAAATTTGTCTGTTTTTTCATTACAAAATAAACCTAAAAAACGACACACAACATCGAAGAAATGCCATTAATAGGTTTAGATTGGAACAAATTTGCACGAAGCAAAAATTTTGCCTATTATAATGTTGTGGTATCCTACTCTTTGTTCTAGCCTATATTCCTGCAACGATTTTGTAATTTTAGGGCGTACAATAACTGTAGCTGTTTCTGAGAAAAGTGCATGTGACAGGAAAATTGGCAGAAAGGCAGATACACAGACAACATGTTCCGCTTACCGTTGCACCACATGAGGCAGCGATTGCAAGAGAAGCGCTAATCTTAGCAAGCAAACTGCGCGAATAAGGTTATTGGCTGCGTGGTAACCAGCGGAGGAATGGTCAGTGGATACGCAGGCTAACACCCAAATTAAATGTGCAGGCTACCACGGGACCACGGCATCAACGATACAAATTACGATTTGAGTCAATTCTGAAGTGAACACTGTGTGGGTACAAAACGTACCTATATAAGCTTGCTTTGAATGAATCGCCAGGTTGTCCTACGTGTGAAGATGTAGAATACGATTTGTTCACCTGTTGAAGATTTGAAAACATAAGGGGAAGCTCCAAAAAAAGCGAGGATCCCCGCCCGCTGAAATATCTGGTTATATGGTGAAATTGGATATGGCGACTAAAAAAGCAGAAGCAGAATTGGGGTATAGAAGTGAAGCTATTGCAAACTTCGTTGTGTTATTTATATAGGATGCTGGTTCTAAGACCAGGTAAGGGAGAAGGTTTTGAGACATCGTACTTTGTACAATCCTCAGTAAAACAAAAATAAAATGCTGGGGTCAGGAAAACAGTGGACAAAATATAGTTGGAGTTATTCCACTGTGCTAACTCCTACCTGATCTCTCTTGGAAACAGGTTCTGCGACAGGCCGACCAAGGAAATGCATCCATCTAATAAGTCTCGGGAAAATGTAAGAGGGTTCACCTCAGAAGGTGCGGCAGGACGGGCGTCAGTCCTGTTGAGAGATGGGCAAGGGTTCTTGGAACATGGACGACGTCAGGACGTAAGTCAATTAGTTTTAGAAAATCAAATACGAGTGTCCACGTTAAATATTGGCACCCCTACTGGAAAGACCGAAAGGCGCATTGATATCTGCGGTCAATAAGAAACTTTATTGTCTGGTATCAAAAGCTGCGCGGTAAAAGTGGCTATAAATATGGTATCTTTATTTCGTAGCCACATACTCAACACAGTGTTAGTTACCATTGCCATCTCAGAGGGTTTCCGTGATGCCACTATTATATCAGTCGATCACACTATTCACTTCTTCACCGCGCACGCAACACAGGCAGGCCGACAAGATGCTGAGAAAGATGCCGTCTAACAACTTCTCAATGCAAAAACCTGTAACATGCCCCTGAGGAATATAACATCATTTCAGACGGCGTTAATGATCATGCAGATGAAAGGGAAAGCAAGTGCTATGGAGGAAAGAGTTTTCAGCACGCAATGAGATTGGTGACCATATAATCAATTCTGCGGACACCCTTGGCCTTGCAATTAAGAATACATGATTAATCAAACGATTGTTCCACCGCCCACCGTGCATTGAATGGTGGCGATTTCGTAAGAAGGAAGAAGAAATAATCTCATTTACGCGATTAATAACCATTACGAATATGGAAAAATCCTGGATCCAAATTAAAGACACGATCCACAAAGCGGCCTATGCAATCCGCAAGGTCAGCAAGCCAAGCAAGCGGTTCATCTATCAAACTTTGGAATGACGATGTTTAAATCAAGGTTCGTGAAAAAAAGACGCCACTACCACAAGTCTCTCGATGATAAAACGCTCACCAATCGGCAAATTTACAAGCATTCCAATCAGGAAGACTGTAACCGGTGCACTCAAAGATCTTTCGATGAACTGGACAATCAAGATGGCGAAAGAGAATCTGTGTCGATTTGTCAAAAGCCAACACGAACCCACGAAGAATATTGAACACTTCTGTTGCGTTAATAACTGCAGCTCTGCTTATCGACCGATAAGCCTCCACTTCAACAAGCATTACCGACATTTGGAGCGATTTCACCTAACAATGTCACCAATGCCGAGGAAGCAATAAAACTGGGAAAAGCAAGAGAACCTGACGACATTGCATCTGAGCTCAGGAAAGTGAAGAATTGGGTCTCATCACTGTGAATTCACTGATTCTTTAATCGGATTGTTCATGAAGGTGCACCTTCTGACTGGCAAGTTCCAGTTCCAATATGGAAAGAGAAAGGTAGTCCAGCAGAATGTTTAAATTACCAATCCAGCTATTGTCCAATACCACGAACATTTTTGAACGCATTCTTCGCAACCTTGTTCGCCAAATTGTTTAGATAACGCTGAATCAAGCCGGCTTTTTCAAGGATTGCAGAACTACTGACACAATACACGCTCCGTGATTACTTATGAGGAAACACGGTGAGAGCATCGCACTCTTGGAATTGCATTGCTGGATCTGAAAAAAGCGATTGACTCGTATTTGGTTTTGTTATGGACTTCGTCTCAAGTGACATCCAACATCCGGTACCCGGTACTGCTTGACGCAAATGATGTTTTCCTAACGTCTAATAACAAAGCTAATCCCGAAAAACTAAGACCTAGAGATCACTAACGAGATTGAGTTGCATGAAGCTCTACGGTTGCAATTGACTCTAGAATCTGAGAACGAATTAAATTTAGTAAGGACGAAAAAATCATTTGGGGATACTGAAATTATCGTCCAAAGCAGCGAAAAGGCATCTCGGTAGGTAAAGTACGAGTATGTTGGGTTGTCTCTCAATTTCGCGAGGAAATATCGCTAAGAAAACGCTTCAAATGTCTGGACTGCAGCTGCCCCAACCTACAAGGTAGGTCTGACCTATGTCGAAAGTGCGGAGAGGTAGGACATTTCGCTAAAGATTTCGAAGACAAGTCCAACAATCTCCTCTTTAGAGGCTCGAATAACAATGACTTTGTTCATATCACAGGGAACGCCAAGTGCTTGGTGGTTAAGGAGCCGCTATATGCAATGCATATAAGAAATTCATGTACTCAGCTTTGATTTTTGTCAAGCAGTACAAGATTTGCTTAGCCAGAACACATTTGAACAAGAAATCGACGTTGCTGCTCTTTGTGAAGAATATAAAGACCTGCATTCCGGCATATGGAAAAGTGACAAGAGTAGAAAAGCTGCAATTTGGGCTTGTGGAAATCATTCTATAGAGGGAACGAACGGGAATGTGGAAAATGGATTTACTCAAGCTAAAATAGCGGTAATATACATATATCTGTAGTTGCTAGGCCGCCCCAAGTAACACACACACGTGGCTGAAGATTTGGGCAGGCGCGAAACTGGCACAAGAGAGAGTATACTTCTTAAGGCTTTCTCGTACCTGAACACCGTTTTATCAAACACCGTAGAATTAAACATATTTTGAAGAGGGAGAGGGTATATATATATAGAGAAGAGAGAAATAGGGTATATAATAAATATAACATTTGTTAGTGATGCTCTAGCTAAGGATCTACAATAGCATGTTAGTATAGTAACCAACCAGCTATTATCTTTCAAATGGGGCGCATCATTAGACGAAAGCGGTGAAAAAAGCAGTGACTTTCAAAAAGCTGGAAGGGGAAACATTTTCGGAAATATTGCTACATGGTACAAATTTGTCACGGAATTCTTGGGCAACATTTTAGAGCGAGTAAATCATAATAGATTATTGCCAACCACGAAAAAGGAAGGTGGTTTATCAGGGAGGTATTTTCGGAAAGCAAAATCAACGAAATTTGGCTAAATTGGCTTCTGAAGGGAGAAAATGTTGTGTGATGGTAACCCTCGACATAAAAACGCCTTTAACTCCGTGAAGTAGAAGAAAACCATTGAAGTGCTTATCGGGTTGAATACCGCGACGTACCTTGTACGTATTGTTGCTGAGTCTAATGTTGCCTCCATTACATTCGAAGATGACATTCGAATTACAATCAAAACAAGTCACGTTGATGATGTCAAAATATACGCCAACGATGTAATCTGGTACATAAAGTCTTGTTTGTAAAATGATGGATTATTATTCGCAGAGCATAAATCAGAATTAATGCAGATCACCAACCGAAGGAAGATTAAAGTCCTAGAGCAAATTATATATTCCCAGCCTGTTCTCAAAAATATGGGGATCAATTTTTACCAGAAGTTGAACTTCAAGCAACAACTGCAATATGCGGCTACAAAGTCGTCTAACACTACTTCATTGATTGCTAAAAAACTGCCGAATATAGGGATGCCAAGACAAAGCCGTCGACAACTTATTTCAACAATGGTTACTTCTGTGTTA
Organism: Hermetia illucens; assembly: GCF_905115235.1. Lineage (NCBI taxonomy): Eukaryota > Metazoa > Arthropoda > Insecta > Diptera > Stratiomyidae > Hermetia > Hermetia illucens. Next base: position 83,768,760 of record NC_051849.1, on the reverse strand, counting down.
CTGTACATTGCAGCCGAAATGCTACGTATCGATGTCTTGGCAATTGAAACCCTATGGATTAACGAACCATGTTATGAAACTGGTGAAGCTAACGCCGTTCGTTGACAATTGACAAGACATCAACTACTGTTAAAATGGCAGAAACGATGGTACGAGAAAGAGAAAGGTCACTGGACACATATGTAGGTTGAGAACTAAATTAAAAGAAGGAATGGTAACATCAGCTATAACTTGACTGTATTTTTAGGCGGCCATGGTAGCTATTAAAGATACCTCCACCAAATTGGCTATGATGATTCATTAAACTGCCGGGGTTGCGAGTGCGTAATGGAGGACGGGAAGCCATTCTATTATTAAGATTCGCATTATACAAAATGGAAATGGAAGCAGCCACCAGTACCCGCTTATCGGCGGAAAGTACGACGAAGAATATATTGAGTCCGATTAAGGTGGGGAAAGCAGTGGAAGAAAGAATGCAGAGTGTCGACGGAATACAACGACAGGGGAGTTCAGAAGGAAAAGAGAGAGGGAAGGCTCAACATCACAAATAACAGTTAAAAACTGACCCAGCTTCACGATGCGATTCCACATGGCATTCCCATGGGGAGAGTGGAAGGTTCTCCATCAGCGAAGGAGATTTTAGTTGCTAAAAGTCAATCTAAACATCTGACAGGTAGCTTTTGAAGCTTTCCGCCTAGCAAAAAAATGACCGGACAAACAGTAAAGTAAAAGTAAAAACTACCTCGGCCGATGCCTGAATAGTTCTGTTTTGTCAGACTCCTCAACACACTCTTTAGATTTCGTCCATCATGCATTTTTCATCGATTTCACCGCGCAGCCAAGCTTGGTACTGATTATGGCGGAATATATTCGACGTTTTAAAATAAAATAGATCAGTGGTATTTGCATATTTGGTATAATAGAGTATGCGCGTGCTTGTTCTCGTAGTCAATTGCTATACAACGAATTTCTATAGATAAATATTACTGACGGCCGCGGAGAGTTTGGTCGCTAATCGCATATGAGTTTTGACCAAATTTTTTGAGCTTCTGGACCGTTGAAATTTTAGGCACAACTAAATAATTCAAAACTCGCAGATTCGCGCAACACTGTGATGGCATTCTAGGCCTTGAATTTACATTTTTCCGGGTGTAGAAAGCTTTGAATTCATAAAATCTCATCATTTCTGGTTAGTTCAGAATCGGACCAAGGCGACATATACGCGGGAATTAAGTTGATTATTTTGAAATGCTAAGAACGTTTCTTGTTAACGAATATAATTTTAACGATTATTGGAACGTTTTACATACGTGAAATAGGACATCATCGTAGTGGTAAAAATGAAGCCCATCTAAAGTTAATTGAGAAGCAACAAATTAATTTACGATTTGCTTTGAATAGATTGCATGTTTGAAATCTGTATACTACGGAGAAATTCCTATTAATCAAAAGTTTCCTGTACATTTCAACCCTTCAAATTCCCATTTTTTTCTTATTTAAATTAATGACATATGTCCTACGCTCTTATTCTGTTCAAACTAATTTGGGTACAACTTCTCCTTTCATCTGACAGTATTCATTCAGCATAATGACATTCAACAACATCAGTAATGATACAATACAGAAAAGGACACGAATTTTTCATTTCACTTACAAAAAATCTACACTTTTTTTCGGGATAGCAAGAGACTGAATATAAATTCCACTTCACATAATTCTCATGAAAACCCTGCCTGGACTTGTCAGGGTCTTCTCTTTTTCTGCAAGCGCGTATTGCTAGCGCTTCACCATGGAAATTCTTAATTACTAGAAATATTTTAATTAAGTTGACCCAATTCGTTGCTACGATTTTCCCAATCTCCTTTTCGTATGGTTTCATGCTGCCTCGTTGTTCGCTGCTCAGGAATGCTATCTACTCCAAGATGTTCTTATTTATCTATATTTGTACAAATTAACGAATGTACTTAATAAAATGTGAATTTCAGTACTTCGCGGAATTATATAGTCAGCATTGGTGGGAATTTTGAACTGATATAGATAGATGTTCCCAAGAAATGTACGTGTAAAGCGGAATTCACCTTTCAGTATAAAATGAATACTTCAGAAGTTACCCTATCTGAAAAAGTAATTGATAGTTTGGAAAATAGAACAGCTTTCGGTTTCCAAGAGAATATTTCTTTGCTGGATCGAAAGTGCAAAATACATAATTTCGTTTTCTAGGACTATTTATTAGAGCAAACATTTTCAATGTCGTATACCATAGAAAAGGAAAAAAATCACTTCTGTTGAAAAGATATTCCATGAGAGAGGTGAAGGACTATCATAAGACATTACAAAAAAAACCTAACATTACTTCAAGAATAGGTCACTGAATTAGCTTATTCCAACCTGCGCCGATTAAAATCGTTGTAGTTCAGATGTGTCCCCCATACGTCTGAAATATAAGCATATTTATAAATTCTCTAACGAAAACTATTTCAGTCAAAGTATCTTGTAATTTTCAGACCCTCGCAGGGGCATAAAAAACCACTGGGTTTTTGATTTTCTTCCCTATCAGTCTTTACTATCGAAGCATATCCTCTAAATAAAGATACCCTTGAAACATAGCTGAATTCAGATACTTAGGTTAGTGTTCGTTAAGCTTCTTATAAAAATATCATCATTGCTTTGTTCCCAGGAATCATCAAGGCAGATATTTTCCAGTTTCTCGAAGGGTAGCGGAAACAAATATCTTCAATGAGATAGTCGATTGGATATCTCATTCATGTTAAAAAATCTTAGTACGAGTATGTCGGAACTATCATATGTTGTAACTATGTTTGCAAAGATATTTAGCGTTTAATATTGCGTTATTACACCTAAGGTTGATATTGCGGTATTACAACCGACCTAAGTAATTTTCTGTGCAAGAAGCGGTTTATTTTCTTTATTTTGGGCTTAACAATATGCTCGAACAAATCCGATCCTAGGATCACAATAATCTTAAGTGAGTTTTGAAATTGTAGATCTACAATTTGCAGAGAATTTGGAAATCGTTGCTAGGTCTGAATCATATCGGATATCATTACCCGTTCACCCGGATCCCATAAAATAACTGTGTTGAGCTTGTTGGGTTCTCCGATGCGGATGCGATACGCAAAGGAAAGCAGTCGATCCCCAAGTGAGCTCAAAATAATCTCACTCAAGGACGACGTCAGCGCTTCTCTTATTTCGTACCAAAATTCAACTCCTGAGTGTAATCCTGACCGGATGTGGTCGATCTTATTAAAAGTAAGTTGCCGGTCAGTTGACACTTAATACTTCTTTTAGCAGGGTCCGTTCCCTATAAATGATGGGGCGATGGAAGCTACAGATAGCTACAAACCTCTTACCATTATTGTTACGTACGCCAAGACTGTGTTCCCCATCACATGTTCGAACAAGTTGTTATCATAGTCGACCTTGACATTCAGATTGCCAATCATGATGGCAATATCCTTTTAGGAAGCCTCTCTTGAACTGTACTTAACTTCTTATGGGAAATCTGCTTTGTCCATCCATCGGAAGCCTCCTTTGGTGGGTAACATCGAAATTTCGAGATGTTCCACAGCCAGCACCGCAATATCGCGATTACTATCCTTTCTGATATCGGTTACCAGGGAAAGAGAGCACACCCATCGAATACAGCAATCATTAACACTAAACCGGATTCGTGCTCACTCTCAATACGGGTTACCTGAATATAACAGAATAGTAACGAATTTGAGAAAGAAGTGCTCCCCGGTGTCCCACCATCTTACCTCGCATGTCAAGCGTGTATCACTGAGGAGCCTTAATGCCGTCGTCGAGATGAGTTCGCATACTCCAAAATCCAATCATAAACCGTCGGCGAAAACAGAAGCTTCAAGATGATTCCGAGGCGTGCCAGCCGTTTCAGAAGGATGACAAAATTCGTGATTAGCAAGTTGCTAGCCCACAAATTTATATTACATTAAGTCGGCATTTCCGATAATCAGGGAATACTTTGAGTAAATTCTATAACCCCCAACTCACAGGAGAGTCCGACCTTCCGTCTTAATAAAAACGAGTTTAGTAGATTCATTCATAGGTGAAGTATCGTAAACAGTTGACGGCAAAAGCTCACATATTCAATAAGACGACTGTTGCAACAATCTGCCTTACCCACTTAAAACCCTTTCCGACTTACGCAGATTCAATATTCCACAACCTTCTTGGCGAATTTCCTTATATTCCAGTCAGTCTGCATTTTACTTGATTTCAAATTAACATGCAAGTAGACCATTGTTTAACAACGCCCAACGGGTACTATGGATGTTAAAGAGAAAGCATGCCTACTGGAAGGCTGAAGACGAGTTTACCGCGCATAAAACAGAACAAAGTACAACAAATCATCCGCCAGGGTTAGGGTTGTGTAGGCTTGACAACCCTATGGAGAAAATTACATGTTACTGAGCCTCGAAAGCAGCCGCGGACTGATTTTACAACAACGGACCCGCAAGGAAAACGGACAAACAATTCCCCACATTTTCTTATGGAACGTGCGTTCTGTGTACAGAATAGAAGCTGATAAACTTTCCTAATAGGTCTGATGTTACAACGTGACAACAGATGAACTGGACAGGGACCGGTTTTCCGGAGAAAAGCCACTGCATCATATATTATAGCGGTTATCCAGTAAAACGCGTGGATGGAATGAGTTTATTAGTCCAAAAGGCAAACCTGCTGTTATCGTCTTTGAAAGCATAAAGGAACAGATGAGCGGAAGAAAGATACTTTCAACGAGGTAGTGAAGCGAACTTTGGAAGCTTGCTCCAAGTATGATATCAAATTGATAATCCGAGAGATTTATGCAGAGGAGTCGGTATTCAGGCGACCCGTATCACAGGAAAGCGATCCACATAGAAACCTTGACCCCATTAGAAGGCACCGATTTCATCTAAATCGACCACGTATTAACTAAACTTATAACTGGGCCAATATTGACTATGGTCGCTTTCCCGTTGGCCTGGTACCCTGCCCTCTGTCAATCAAGTGGATTTTATCATGACAATAGGTGCAATCGTTTCTAAGAAAGGTTCTTGTGATAGAAGGAGACAGAAAACAGTGAATCGATTTCAATAACGTTTTGTTTTCAACAAAAACTATAAAAATAAATTCCGAGAAATTTTTTATTTATCATATTTTAACATTTTGAAGACCAGTTGTTCACTTGGTCAATGAGTTTTAGTCTGGTCTAGATTTTCTAGGTGGAAGTCAATACTGAAGTCATCCATAACAAAGGCTTCCGTAATGCCGATAGGAGGTAAATGTATGCCATAATACCCGGGGATCCCCGAAATGAGGCATCAACAAATGATACCCTCAGCCACTTGAAGAGCATTGCCATTGGTACGGTCATAACCATTTTTGGTCCCAGTTGTAAAAGAGTCAGTCGGAATAACTTGTTCGACGATGAATAATACGGCATATGAGGAAATGCAGTGATATCAAAGAGCACGGTCACCTATCACGAACTCCGTTGAGTAGAGAATTGACTTCGCGGCAACCGTACCAAACGGGGAAATCTTACCAACAAGTCATAAGAATGAAGCATTATACACTTCGAAGTTCATCCTGGAGTGGCAAAGAGAGAAATCTGATTTCCAACTGAGCTGAACTGATTATATATCGATATGGACTACCGTGATTTTGTTCAGATATTTCGGTTGGGCATTTTTTGATGGACCGTTAATATAAGTGATCACTCTTCAACCCCGTGCTCACCATTTTGAAAGTAGTATCAATACCTACTACCTCGAAAAGTACTAATCAAGACCTTTCATTTGATACCACATACGAGGATAATTCGTGAAAAAAATTGCATTCCTCTCACAGCGAACTTATCAATTAAACTATAACAGAAGCGGGGTCGTCGGTCTGGATGTATTGCCAATTTTTCTTGATCCAAAACTTGGTCAGCATATAGTGGAGTGGCTCTCAAATTATCAACTACCGTATCAAGCCATCGTTGGTAGTTGACTTTTCGTCCTTTCCCAGCTACTTTGATATTCAGTACAATCTTATCTAGTCAGCGTGAATTACGTGACCTCTCGTCATTTTTCCAAGAAGATCGCGGATGTCCTCATTTCGAATCTGATGAAATTATTTTACGCCTCTGATAAAACGCAATAGCTCCGTCTCTTATACTACAAGGGGACATTCATTGCACTCACAAGCATAAAAGATAACAGGGTGAACGACCCTGGACCAGATTTTGGATTTGACAAGTTCGTCGATGTATCGATCATAAAGGACGCCAGTTATGGAACACTACTTCATCAAAATTATAAACAGATTGCTGCTACTTACAGTGATAGTCCTTGTTTCATGGGGGTCGGTCATCGAAAACGTTTTATACATATTCATCTGGGACCGTGCACCGTGGGGTGATCACTGCGCTTTTGTATAACTTTTTTGAGATCAGTTTTGCTGTCAGATGCTAGAAAAACATCTTCTATAAAGAGCAGTGTGTAGTACGGTGGGTATTGGGCATTTCAGATCCACGAAAGTAGCTCGTATCTCTTCATTAGTAACCGATAATCCCCGTGATAAACCTGGCTTGGTTCAGGATAATTTAAATGATGACGCGCATGAGTTTGTATTATCGTATTGAATTTTAATATTGTGCTGGACTCTTTCTCTGTTTCCAAATTGGAACACTCGTGTCTTCTTGCCAATCCAATAATGTTGGCCATCAAAAGACAATATTGGTTCCACCAAAAAATCGAGAATTGGTGCCCATGATGGAGTATAAAACCTGAAAAGAGCCTGCTCAGCCAACCTTAACAGTTTTGCTCACGTGATCGCCGTGAGTTCTTTCTAAACACTAAACTGCAGAGGTAGAAGGATGAATGTAGGCCGCGCTCGCCTAAAGATGGGACAAGCTATGCCGCCTGGGCGTCGAGGATGGTGGAAACAAGTCGGGAAACCGAAAGCTGGACGGTTAAGGTATGAAAGGTTTTGTGTATTTCTTTTATAAAGACATTTGAGTGTGCATTTATCCCATTAGTAGGTAGCACTAATATTTCCATACATTATGTGAGAATATCCACTTTCAAGTGATACTGACATTCAAAGTCTTGAATTTGCAAATGAGTGAAAAATTTGGCAATTTTCACCAAACTCGTTAGGATCATGCTATATATTATAGCCTATTTTGCTACAAAACCTCATGGTGCTAGAATGAACTTAAGGGCCTATTTCTGAAAATTACAGTAATATACTATTATTAACTTTATTTGTACAGATATCGGTATGGAAGGTATTTCGAAGGCTTCAGATAGTGGCAGCCTCCTGATTTTTTTTTTCAGATTTTTCAGTGAAGTAGTTTCCGAGAATGGCCCCGTTAAAGAAATGATCACTTTCAACTCACCTCACTACCCACCTTTCCATTAAATGTCAAAATTAAAACCGGCTTCGGAAAGTGCTGATGTCGGCCTTTCATTTGATAGCCAACTTGAGTACATTTGATGAAAAAAAATTTACACTCCGCTTTTGTATGTATGGGGACCCTCTTTTAAATTTGACGTGGAATGATGTAACTCACGGTATGCATGAGCGTTCACAGTTCCACCAAATTTGGTGTAACAAGCGTCTCCAAGAAAAATGCGTGTGACAGACATCTAAAATGAGCTAAGTCCGCCCTGTTATGTAATATCGTATGTTGGTTCCACAGGGCTTGGGGGGAATTGGACTTGGTTTTATTGAGTAAGAATCCCACACGCGGGCGTCTCTAGGACAGCGCCTTTTAAAGATTTCCACTCCCTCAAAAAAAAAAGACAGACAGACAGATGGACAGACAGACAGTAAACCGATTTTCATGAGGTTTTGTTTTATACAGTTATATTCGCAGAAGAGGGAGCAGAAGATATAGATTGTCAGAATCAATTTAAAATAAATATCAGACCTGCCTTATTGCCTTACACACAAGGACCCATTGCCTTACACACATGGACCCATGGAGCATCTAAATATTCTTACATGAAAAGTTTACAAAGCCTTTAATATCTGAAGCAGCAAGCAGCAAGCTTGCGGATAATAATTTGCACCCTTTCCTGGAATTGTGTATATTCTCTTACGAATTGCGACTATATAAACTATAGGCCATGCTGACGTAACAGTGCCCTGCCCGATAGGCACTCAATGTGACGAAACGGTGGTTGAAAGGAAGCTAATAGGAATATAGGAAGCGATAGTCAAACCAGGTATGAGTGTCCCGCAGCTCCACTTTGCGGAGACCTCAAATAAATATTGCTCCCTCGAAAACAGTCGAAGATCAGTTAGATTAGAATATAGGTTAGAAAGTTGAGTTAATTAAATGAAGGCTTTGTTTGTTTTCAGTACAAAATAATGACTCAGGAATCATTGCTAAGAATTCAGTGAAGTTGATGAAAATAGCGGTTACAACTAGTCAAATTCATTCAAAAAATCAACCATTTTCATAGAACCTCAGCTTTTGTTCATATTCGATACACAAGGTATAGATTGGGTTACACTTGAGGTCATTCAGCTTTGTCTGTGCTGGAATAGTTGATTATGAGTATTTTTCCTGTTCTCAGTAGTTCCAATTTTCCTTCCTCAAATATCATTTGTAAGCCCATACCCTGCTATATTGAAAGGTGGAGCAATTCGTTTGTGTCTATTTCTTGCTCACACACAAACGCGATTTGAATATTGCATGTTGATCCGGTTCCGTTAAAGTGCCTTAAACCAGAAAATTTACATTTTTCCTAACGCTATGGTGAGGGGTACAACATTGCTTCCCATCGCCAGTTTCGTTTGGTTTTGTGTTGTCGCCATGGGAAATGGGAGAAATTTGTTTTTGAAAAGTTTCAAAATGTACAAGAAGAAAGTTTTCCGATTCGAACTTGGACTAGGTCATGGAAGGAAGACATCTAGACAGACAAATAGACTAAGCTCCGGGTCCGTGTATAGCATACAGATCTATATTTGAATTCCGTTTCGGTTTTGAATTTCGTATATGAACGTAACTTAGCAAAATTGCATGTTGTAAGTTTGTCGGCGCACAAACCGAAGAAACATGTTATGTATCTGCTAAGCCAGTCGCTGCATGCATAATGGAGGAAGTTTTCACCGCCAATGACTCCTTGTCCCATTCTCGTGAGCTCATATGCATGCAAACTTCAGATACCCTTTCGCTCCACTCTATACCGTCTCCAGTAAATAGTAACGGAAAACCAGAAAGATTACTATGTTTGCAAATTTGCATTAATTTTGAAAAGTTATGAAATATTCATCCGTTTGAAGCTCACACGTCTTTGTTTTCCTAACCTAACGCAGGAAACATTCGTCCTGGTTGAGGGAATTTCATTTTCATTTTATTTCCGTGAGCTTAAAGACACAAATTATTTTAAACTTTCACCAACTTTGGTGAAAATGTTCATGTTAGAATTTTATGTCGTAAATTTTCATTGGAGGCTAAGTACTTTAATATGATGGAACGATGTTTGTACACCATACACCCACATATGAGCAACTTTGTGTGCACATGGGATAAGTGTTTCCTTTAATCTAGCTGTTTAAGAAAATTATACAATTAATGGAAAAGTAGTATCTGGTTGTATATAATTCATAATATCAGGGTTGGCCACACAATGGCGTCCATACAGGATTATTCAATGAAATGCTACGGTCTCGCTGAAAAAGTTAATTAAATTGGAAGAGAAGCCACGAAGTTTAATGTGTGGTATTAAATGGTGGTTTCCCTGCGAGAATTGTTTGTATAGCTAAGAAGTAAGTCAATTTAAAAATCAAGGCATGCGAAGAAATTTGAATGCAGCTACAGGCGAACATCAATCATCTTGAAAGGAAGGAACAGAATAAAATAGTACAGAAGTATATATAACATTTATCTATATTTAATTTCGGTTATAAGTCGAATTTATTAGCTTGCCTAAAGTGATTTTCTTGGAGTTGTATACGTTATGTTTCAAACTCAAGTTTTAAAAACATTATTGCAAATGCGGTCTAGAGCAAGAATACGATTACAGACCAAATGGCCTACAGAAAACCCCAACTAAATAATGCCATGAAAAAGAAGCGCCTTGCTAGTATATAACCGAGCCCTACTACCAACATTTGTTCATATTGGCATAAAATTCGATTTGTACAATATGACTCAAGGGTCGATTCTAGGGGTAAATTCTATGGAATAACATAAGGGGTTGTAGCGTGAGCGTCTTTGCGACATGGGCGGTATTTCATTCGCCTTTCCAAGGTCAATTTGACAAGAAATATGTAATATTTGCTCTTTTGACACACTTTCGCTTTCCCAATTTGAATATTCCAATATTCCCATCCTATTTAGAATGATTAATTTTATTTATTTCTATTTATTTTAAAAACTGTTTAAACAACAGAAAAACAAAATTGAAGAAAAAATGTTAACTAATGTAAAAAATAATACAAGCACGATTGAAAAATTTAAACAAGTCGGAAAACCGGAAGCTGGACGCTTCAGGTACGAAAAGTTTTGTGTATTTTTTAGTACGTAGCACGTAATATATCCATATATTGTGTGAGAGTATCCACTTTCGGGTGATATTGACATTCATAGTCTTCAATTTTCAAAGAAGCAACAACTTTGACGTATTATAACTTTGTTAATAATAGTGCGATTTCCACCAAGCTTGGTACGATCACGCTCTACATTATAGCCTACATTACTGCAAAACTGCGTGGTGCTAGGATGAAGTTAAGAGGCTTTTGCAGCCAATTACAAAAAATTATAATATAGTAATATGCTATTATTAACTTTAATTGAACAGATATCGGTATGGATGGTATTTCGGAGCCCAAGTACCATATAGTGGCAGCCTCCTGATTTTTTTCAGATTTTTCGGTTTGGTAAATATGTAACTCACTGTATGTGTGAGCATCCGCAGTTCCCCCCTTTGTACCAAATTCGGTGTCAATCGCTTTAACCGTCTTCGAGGAAAATGCGTGTGACAGACAGACAGACAGTCAGGCAGACAAACAGTAAACCGACTTTAATAACATAAAATAATAAAAATGGTCCGACCGGGACCACAAGTAGCACCCGAAATAAAGAAAAAGGGAAAAGGGTGCCTCCATTAATGTTTATGAATTAGGTGGTAGAGATTTAGCCACTCTACTTAATTGGAGCGCGGGGCTCTCGAATTTTATTATTAAAAAAACGGGGCCCGAGAGAGTTCAAGTCAAATGTAACAAAATAGCAGATTACAAGAAAGCACGGGAGATCCTCAAGCGAGTGAAGGCTCCTCACTTCGCCTACACTCCGAAGGAAGAGAAGGTGCAAACCTTCCTTCTCAAAAGTTTGGATGCGGAGAAAGAGAAAATGTCAAGAGGAAAAAAAATCAAATAAATTCGAAAATGACAACAAAAGAAAATTTATTTATTTCAAATATAAGAAGAAAACAGGTCGGGAAACCGGAAGCAGGGCGCTTCAGGTATGAAAGGTTTTGTTTGCTTCTTCTGTGAGTATATTTGAGTGCAGAACTATCCCGTTTGTACGTAGCCCGTTATGTATAGGCATTCAGCATGTCAGATTTAGTACTTCGGGTTGTAAATATACATGGTAAAGAAAAATTTGAGCTACTATAAGTTTGTTACTAATAGTACGATTTTGATGGAACTTGGAGATAATATGCTTCATATTCTACTACCAACTTTTATAACTCTCTCTCCCCCTTCCCACTCCCCGGCTTTTAAACAAATCTCAAAACTAAGACCGGCTTTGAAAGTACTAATTAAGACCTTTCATTTGATACCCGACACGACTATATTTGGTGAAAAATTTTTTTTTCCCTTTTACATGTACCCCCCTAAATCTCAACGTGGAAGGATATCACTCACTGCATGTCTGGGGGTCCACAGGTTCTATCTTCTCACCAAATTTCGTGTCAATTGGTACAGCGGTTTCTGAGCAAAGTCCCTGTGACAGACAGACAGACGAATATTGAACCGATTTTAATTGTTTGCAAAACAAAACCTTCAAAAATGAAGGGAGGAAACCATAGTAGAATGCCTTTTTTCACGAACTTTTTTGAGATTTGTTCAGTGGGAATTCAATTAAATTTTGCTAATCATATTTCGAACAACTTTTGACAATTCTATCGAAAAGTTTTGGCTGAAAATAAAAGAGTAACACGGCAATATTGCGTGGAAGGTCGTAACTATAGTTCTCCAACTGCGGGGCCTGTAGTAACTCCAATTTTTATCCGAAACCAAAAAGCTTTTCATGGTACTTCACTCATTTATTTTTTAAAAATATGAACCTGAATGCAGCTGAAAATAATCAAAATCGAAAATTTCACAGGTGCTCTAAAAGGGATATTTCGGCTTTCACCATTATTTTCACAAAAAGGCAACCTTGCAGATATGATTACATCCCAAATGTTCGAAATTTTTTAAATAATTATAACTCCAAATTTCATAATAATCGATTCGTTACTTTTTGAGCTATGTGAGCATACATGAAAAATTATTTGAAAAATCCCCTTTCAGATATGAAGATATGTATCAATCTTAATTACGAACCAATTGCAGTTACAACAAGTACAAACGCAATCGAACAAGGAATGAATGCCAAGTATTTATAAATACACTGTATAGATAAAACTATCAGATTTCGTAAGGAATTAAAGCGACTACTTTCTGGCCGGTGAAGTCTGAGTCTGAACCCGACAATCGCTCGCTTCTGCCTCTATAAAACCTAAAGGACAATGAATTTCGCACCAAGTGAATTCTGTCGGGTTTTTGACCATTTCCCGACAACTTATTGTAAAATTAGACTTTTATTTCTTACTGTTTCTCTTCTCTGCCTGTAAATTGTTATTCGAAAACTTTGAGAGCCCACAGTGGCCATTAGATTTAAGTTATTTTTGTTATTTTAAAAGATTGTTTTTTATTGTTCATTTTTCCAATCTATATTCTATTGTTACCTATTTCTTAAAAATAAAAATGATTTTAAAAACAATAAAAAACAAAACAATGAATTTCGCTTTGAAATTTTTTTAAGCATAGCATAAGCTAACGATCTATGCAATAAAAAAAGTTATTCTGAAAACCTCCTAATGTGGTTCCCCTCCTTAAAGATCAAGCAATACAAGCGGAAAAGAATAAAAAAGGCATTTAAATACCTTCACCTAGAGCTCTGCGCGATCACATTTTTCCAAATAGTTTCCCTTTTTCACATGAGACACTAAAACGCAGCAATGAAATGCGTTCGATAAACGAATAAAAATAATAAAATCAAGTCATTTCTTTCTAAATTCTATATGCCAGTTGGGTTGAAAAGTTCGTGGGTAATATACAGATGGCGCTACCAGTATTAAATCTGTAGACTCAATTCACACCTTAATTAGGTACCAAAAGCACTAAACGCCAGGGACGCTTATTCGGCTAACAACGAATTGGAGCAACCAACCGGCTGGCGTCGTTATTGTATACTTTATTGTACTCAGAGTTGTAACGGAGTTGCGAACATTGAATGGTATTCCTTTTTATGTCAATTTCAAAACTAAGTCTTTTTATTTAACTGGATCCATTGAAGCTTCTACATTTGGTGACCTCCCGATGAAGAAAATAAGGCGAATTAAACGCATAATCTGCGTAGTTCATGCGCAATTGGACATGGATTCTCCGCGTCTGCCCTACAGGCCCTGCATGCCCGCGCACAATTCAACATGGTGGAGAAGAAGTTCGTTGATGTCCGCAACTTTCCAAATGACCTGCAGGAAAGCGAAAATAAAAGCTTGATTGCTTTTTGGTTGTTGCCCACGTTGCCCCTCGCTACCTGACGTATATAGCCGAATTTTCAGCCAACATCGTTCACGTCAGGGGAGTAGCGAACGCTGTTTCTCTACCAACTACGTTTGATACTGACGAGCTGATAGCGGAACAGGAGAAGGACCCACGGCTCCAACAGATATGTGCTGACAATTCAACATCACTCAAAGTGGAACCAGGACGTCGGTGAAGGGATGATGTTGTCTTGCGACACTTCGCGCGGGTACATCCGACCGTTCGCTCCAGCCACGCTTCAAAGGCGCATTTTCGGCACAGCGCACGCGGGAAGCCGTGCCACGCTCAATGCGATCAACAGAAAGTACGGACGGCCAGGCATGCGAGAGGATGTAATGCAATGGACTCGTAACTGCCTACGTTGTCAGTGCGCCAAAGTCGGTGGCACACACAAAACCCGTACCAGCCATTCGAGATGCCCGGCGAAAGATTCCAGCAGGTTCACTTGGACATTGTGGGTCCCCTTTCCCCTTCACGTGGGTTGGCTGGAAGCTACACTACTGGCAGACCAGTCTGCCGATTCCATTGCTGAAGCATTCATCGCCACGTGGGTGTCGCGCAATGGGACACCTAGGGCTATAACTACGGATTGGGGCACTCAGTTAGAATCGTCACTTTTCACTGCCCTAGCCAATACACTGGGATGCAAGCGGATGAGAACATCCCCATACCATTCGGCATCAAACGGCGCGATCGAACGGTAGCACCGTTTTCTCAAGGTTTGGAAGAGATCTTGCCTATGGCTCCCCTCGGGTTCCGGGCAAGTGTTAAACAAGACCTGAAGGCGCCATCAACAGAGCTGTTATTCGGCACCCCATTACGGAAGTCGAGAGTGAGCCCAGTGTATTTCTCGGCAAAATCCATCAGCACCTCATACAGGTTCGCCCAACGCAACAACCGAACACCATTTCTGCACAAGGAATTAAAATCCTGCACACACGTTTTCGTTAGGGTGGATGCCCTAAAAAGATCCAACCGAAATCCCGAACGTTAGCGCAGTGAAAAGTGACGTACCTAATTTCTCGTGATTTCATCAGGGGGAGTTATGTAGCGCCCAAGGGCACCTCAATTCAGATGCCAAAAACTCTCACCACCAGGGGCGCTTATTCGACACAGCAGTCAAATTCGTTACTTTATTGTATTTGAAATTGTAACGGAGCTTCGAATATTGAACGGTGTTCATTTTTTATTTTCAGTTCAAAACTAAGTCTTCCTATTTAACCTGATCCAGTGAAGCTTCTATAAATCCGTATGCATTTTAGTTAACCCATTCAAAAGAAACGTGTACAAATTTGGTAGCTGTCGGACTGTTAGTTTGTGGGATAGAACATTTTAAGTGAAGCAACTTTTGTTAATTTGAAAAAAAGGGATAAAAAGGAATTTCGGGTGTTAATAAAGCATTGCTTTTTGGGGAAAAAATACCCTTTGAAGCCAAAGCTTGATAAACATTATTCGCACTTTGCACTATTAAAATCAACCGTTGAGAAGTAGTTTAATAATAATCGTTGGCGCAACAATCCATATTGGATCAGCGCCTTGAAGTGTGTTAGAGCACTTCATTCAAGACCGTAACGGTACACTACAGTTCACTGTAGGAGGCAATGCGGTCAGCACTGCCACCAGCGAGACAACTTAGAACTAACTCGACATGATGCCTCCAGAAATCTGGAAATAAGTAAAATGATCAAAGGAAAAATTTCCGGTTTAAGTATAAATCTATTGTGTTTTTTTTAAGAATTGCAATTCTTCTTCTATAGTTAAACCGGAAACTTGTCCTTTAATAGTTTTACTTAAAATGAACTATAGAAAACAAAGAAACTACTTTTATAAAACTTCATCCGGCAAATCATAAGTGGATGTTTGTATGATTCCCATGGTCGCCTATCGTTGCCAGTTAACTGTAGTAATTGTTTAGGCCAGAATATCTCAATTACACGAAGCAGACATGAACCGATGAAAGCTTCGAGCTTGTCCTTCTTTCTTATAGTAGTATCGAGAGAATACTAGTGACGAACAACCTCATCTTAATGTTGGTGTTGTATTACCAAATATGGAGAAAAACGGCGATTGCTAGCACTAATTAATTTGCTTAATCTAGGCCCCTGAAGAAAAATTGGGACAGTGTGACTAGTCAGATGGGCAACCTTGGGCTTGTTGGTGTATATCTTCAGTTCGAGTCTCCTTTTCCAAAGGTGCAGCCATTTGGCCAACGTTCATGAATATGCGGTGGGTCAAGCAGATGTTTAAGAAAGCATGGTGTGGTCCATTGAAATCCACCACGTCCTTTAACTAAGTTTGTAATAACCACCAATAACCACAACGAAAAATCGGTGACAAAATACAACCCTGCTGCACGCCGCTCAGACTTTAAATTCCTGTTCCATACAGTTTAAAATCTTTTCCAGACCCATGAACCCCATGTTCTACAATCATCCGAGTCAGGTTAATGTGGTTCAGTCTGCTCAAGGTCTTCCTTGATGTGCCCCGCTATTTTTTTTAGCTACTATCTTCACGATAGCACGAGGCATGCAAATATTCCTCCGTTTACAGCACTGGGTCCCTCCTTTAAAGCTTTGACGATCATTCCCATCTTATTGGGTAAGATCTCAGATTCGTCAATGCCTACGAATGAGTTAAAGTGACACTCTGCAGAACATTTCTACAAGGAGACTGTCAAGTAGGTGGCTTCAGTCCGTTAAGTGTTTCGTTGCTTGTCAGCGACCTGGCCTATGCCATGGCTCCATTTGACGAAGGGTCTGCCACGTCTTCTTTTTCTACTATAGATATTGCTTTATAGAGATTCCGGCCTGATTCACCCCCACCCATACGGATTCCGTACCGCATCCACCTCAGGCTATTGAATTGGCCAAGAGTTCGCAATTTCTCCTACTAAGAAACCAGGTCTTCGAGTAATACATAAGCACCGCCATAATCATAGTCTTGTACAGTAAAAGTTTTGGTATGTTGTGATTTGATGTTTTCGCTTTTCTGTTCTTTGATGTTGACATTGCCAACATTTGCTTTGTCTTGCTTTCATTAATATGTAGCCCAAGATCTCGCGACGTCTGCTCGATCTGCACGAAGGCAGATTGTGTATCTGGCGTTGTTCTTCCCATAATGTGAATATCGCCAGCATAGCCCAGTGGTGTTTCGGTTGACTTGAAGAGGAAGGTACCTCTTGGTCGCTTTCATATTTAAGCATTTCGACTGTTATTCCATCGGCTTCCGGTGACTCATGATTTTTAAGCCGATGAATTGCACGGACCGTTTCTTCCATGCTTGATGATGCACTTGTCCGGTTGGCCGCCGATATTTTGGTTGTTGAGCAGTTCATAAAAATAGCTACAATATGCCCATTTGGCTGGAAATCAAATTCCCTTCTTTATCTCAGCAGGGATGAGCATCGAGGTGTATAAGGCTTTATCCTGCTGACTTATTGGTAAAACTTTCGCGCCTGGTGCGTTTATTCCCCGTACTTTTCGAGTACACAGACCTGTGTTGGTTCTTCCATGCTCGATTTTCCCTCCTGTTAAGTCGTTTCTCCGCTCAACGAAGTTCGTGATAATTCTCTGCCTGCGTTCTTTGAGAATGCAACATTACACGATATGCAGTATTCTTTCGTTCCGTTGCTAGCTTACATTCTTCGCCAATCGCTCTGATTTTTTTGAAACTGGGGACAAGTATGTTTGTGGCCGTATGAATGATAATATTTTTCAGGTAGTTGTGAAGGTCATTTGTTGATGCTTCATCTCCAGGTTCTCTATTAACTGGGATTATTGCGCTGTCAATTTCCAATTAAGGACGACTTTGTTGGATGGCTTCAGTATTCACTTCCACCTGATCGCCATAGGGGATTTGAGGTAGTATTGTTATTTGACTTCGGAGCCATGCCAGTGAGATAGTGATCCGACTTTTAGTGGCAGTGCTCGATTAGCCCGTGGCCAATTTGGTTGAAAGTGTTCCCATCTGAAGAGGCCCACGAATATTTGTGCACCTCCAACAATTATTTCGTGCGACACTTCTAGCGGGATAGTCCGCATTAGTAGTGTCATTAGTAGTTTAGTAGGAAACGAACGTACCGCCTCTATATGGGTTCTATCCCTACTTCGCTTTTAAAATCTTCAAATTTGATTTTGATATCATACCAGGATTTGGAGGATTCGTTCCACTGCCTCGTTCTTCTCCGACTCTGCAGTCTTCTCTGCAGGGACATAAACGTGAATGAGGCTTATATTTCGAAATTTGCCTCGCAGCCACAGAGTGCCTAGCCATTCACTTATGTTTTCAATGCCGATCACAACAGCTTCCATTTTTTCTCTAATTAGGAAACCTATTTCGAGTATGTGATTTACCTGATGGTCTCTATAATATATAGTCTAGTAGTTCTTCTCCTGGAAATAAATCAAACATCGTATCCACAAATTAAAGACTAAAATCAGACGTGACTAAATTTGAAAATAGCGTTTTATTTCTGTTCATTCTTTTGTGGATTATAGGACATTTACACAACCTAAGCGTTACTATTGTTATTTTTTCCCACATTATACGTTCACGAGTTTGGGAAACTCTACTGCTGCAAGGCTATGGCTTGTACAGCACTAAGAGTGATGACAATAAAATGGAAACACCGTTTGATTGCAAATAAAGTAAGAAAAAAATAACAATATGACAAAGAGAATATTGAATGCCATATACTCCACAAGGGTTCATCCAGGAGACTCGAAACAGTTTTTGTTTTGCCAAATTTCGCACAACATACAAGGTTATACGAAAGTGCAAATGCGCCATCATAATAATAATTTAGACCTGACCTTGTCGTCGGGTATTTTTCCGAATGCCAGTTCCCAAATCGACTATTAACAACATAAAACTTCCATTCAAACAGCAAGAAAACCCTTTTGTCTCGGTATTTATACCCACATAAAATACTTGAAACGAACGAGACGAGCAGAAAAAGCTCCGAACAAAAATTTCAAACTTCAGACACAAAAACGAAATAAGTATATGTCCCTCTTCAAGCAATTCTCCTTGATTTAGTGGCCAACTTTAATGAAATGTTTCCTCATTTTTGCCCCTCGTGAAAACTTTTCGACCATTAATCTGATTTCAGGAGCCATAACCAGGAAAGGTGAAAAAATGTCGTCGGCCTTTTTGTTTTCTATTTTTCCATTTTTTAATGCTTCCACTTTTGCCATTAGATTATCATCGGGCTCGTCCTTTCGTTTCCACAGAACCTTCCGAAATCCTAGAAGCGGCAATGATTTGCGGTCGGCCGGTATAAGTTAGAGGTGGGCAGGTATGAGGTCAAGTTTTGCAGCCACAAAGCAGATGAAATATCTGCCTGCCAGAATCAACCTGCAATTAGTCTGGCTTATTTATTTCCTTCGTCCACGCTAAAGAGCAACGTGAAAAGGGATTAGAAAGGACATGATAGAAAAAATGATTTGTATGGTGGATGATAGTGATGCAAAATCATGGTGAGAAATGGTTTAATAAGTGGCCCTGGAGACTTTGGTGATTTATTTTGCAATTAATGGCTACTTTGTGTCTGACTACCCAACCGGGCAGAATTAATTTCAAATGTATGCTTCAAAATTTTATATTATTATTTTTTTTTTTTTTGTAAGACGCTATATTTTTCTAATATTTATTATTAGAAAAGTTTTTTTCGGCCACCAACGATGAATTCGACTGGTTCGGTATCAGCCTCTTGATTTCGTTGCCGGGGGTTCAAGTCCCAGTGATTATGAATATCTGTTTTCGCCTTTGTGCTTGTCTGTTGCTGTAGGTTTACCACCGACACAGCATTAAGTGCTATAATGATAAAACTGAAGCACAGTGTCGTAGAAACTAAAATGAAGGGTTTAATAAAAATAACGAAGAGGCTGGGTGGATATCCTATTCTCCTCTAAGCAATAAGGAATTCATTTCGCAACAGGGACAGAATCAAATATTTTGAAATAACTTCTCAGGATAAAGATATGTGCATCTAGTATGCATATCTAGCACCGAGACCGTATCTTCGGCAAGTCCCTCTACAATTTATTGTCCTGAAATCTACTACCTGAACGCCAATGCATCTTCCCGTCCGCGTGGGAGAAAAATCTAAATTCAGTACCCGCAATTTCTGTTTTTCCAAAGTGCCTTGTTCCTTCGTTTCTTATTTATCCACTAAATAATAAAAGATTGTAGTGCGAGACGAACTGAGCGGAATACCAACCAGGCGGAGAGGCGAGGAGTTCTACACAATATTGTTTTAAAAGCATATTTTACCTCAAAAGGAAGACTCTAGCAAGCATGAAACAATACATGTAATCGTCATGATGGTCGCTCCTCACTGCAGGGTGTTCTTGGGAAATTTCAGAGCACTTTACTGGGAGCAATCGAGGTTCAGCACGGACGTATGGAGTTTCTTAAGCTCGACCTCACGTAATCCATATACGAAGTTTGTATGCTTGGCAATATTTACCCGTGCTTTTATTATGATGTATTCCCTCTAAAAAGGATGAAATGTCTATTTGTCTTTAACCTACACGGAATATTATAAAAGCAGTAATACCCGACGGGAGGCGAATGAGGATGAGTGAGCAAATATGTCCGTTTCTTTCCCAAGAATGTTATTTAAAATAGCGTAGTTTATCCACATACTATGGGAGATGTGCGCTATTTATACAGTTTACTTTTGAAACAAATGTAAGATGAATGCAGGGAATATGATCTAGTCCCTTAATTGTCAGTTTTAGTTTTCCTTCAGTAAATAATTGCTAAAATTGGATGAAATAGCCCCCATATGTCGAAAGCTAATGTGTAAACGTATCTTTCTAGATTCCCCAGAGCGTATTATCATCCTTGATATTTAGTTAGAAATATGTATTTTGACATTTAAAAAATCAAAATACTTAAAGAAACCCTGACGACACCACCTACATCGTCTGAACTACCTGAGTAAATATTTGTCTTTCTTTAAGCAGCAGAACTTAATTTAAAATGTTTCTGTATTTGTCCCCGAATCATTTGCTTGGGAGGGACTTCTGGCGTTATTATCCCTGTCCTTGTAACTAATATCTATGGGGTTGAACTGCCAGGGGGTAAATTAATTAACTGCTAACTGCAATCAGATGAACTTGAAACCTCTCAGGAATGAAAACTACTACCCGTGCTGGAAGCTCGGCGCTTCAGGCATGAAAGGTTTTGTGTATTTCTTTTGTAAAAATGTTTGAGTGCAGAACTGTTCCATTTGGAAGTAACCTGTATTGTAATGTAAAATTATTCGCTCTAGTGTGATATTCACATTCAGTGCTTTCGATTGCAGGAAATTTAGAGAGGACTGACAATCTGAAGCTCCCATAACTTGGTACGTAATAGTATGATTTTCGGGGAGGTCAAACTCATTTTCTTGAAAAGGTTGTACTATTATTAACCGCCTACGTCGTTATCTGCAAAATAATAATGGCATGGAAAATATATTGAGGACCAGCTACCATATAAGAGCAGCTTCACGATTTTTTCAGATTCCTCAGCTGGGTCGCTCCTAAGTTCGACCCTGTGAAATAAAGGATCGCTTTGCAGTGTCCTCACTCTTCTGCGATTTTCACTTGATACTCTGCATGCCTATATTTAGTGATGATCCCACTCCCCCTTTTACATGTATGGATATAAAAAAATATGTGGTCATGCCCTTTCTTATCAGACTGCGCAGGGGTAGGTGTTTGCTCATCTCTGGTGCATGAACCAAGATAGTTATGGGGTGCCTAAAACAAAAAACCAAAACTACATAACATTACAATTATACAGAACACCAACCTCGAAGCCTAAATCAAGAGTTGAAAGGATATCGTTGGCCGACTAACTGGCGTTATACTCGCGTCCTGAGTCGCCGGAGCGTCCCCGACACTTCCTTGCCGACGTTTATGGGTTGATGTGAACCTAGCTCTGCAAGGTGCTAGTTGTGGTGTGCATCAGGAGCCAGCTGGTTCGGGGCCCTGACCGGTTAGTGCTTATTGAACCGGTGTTAGTAGACCGCGTTGCCTCAAGCGAGCAATGATCCGTTCGCAAGTTGGGGTTGGGGGTTTGCCCTCGGGGTAAAACAAAAATTACGTAACTGAGGAGACAGTAAGGGCTACAATACCCGACGAGACATCAAGGTGCATACAGTTAAATAAAGAAAAAGTTTCGCAAATTGATGTGGCACCCGGGAAATCCAGATAGAACCTCAGAGTGCTGGTTTTCGGCAAAGAGGCACAGTGGATACCGCTGAGAATGAACAGAGGACTTCAAATGTAAACCGATTGGGAGTGCAGTCCAGTGTTCTTGCAAACGCCAAAGAAGAAAAATTTATCGAAAAATGCGTGGCAGTTGTGAAGCGCATGCGGCCTGCTTCTTCAGAAAAACATCAGCAAAGGCGTGAAAAACTACTGATGGACATGGAGAGTAATAAAAGATGCTCAAAAAGCGGAAACAAGCGCGGCCCTGCTGAAAGCACCGCAAGCGTAAACTTCGCCAAGGTCAACAACAACACCCCGCGTCGTCAGAAAAGTCTTCGTCTTAAATTAAGACGGACATGAACGATGGAGCAGCGAAAGAAAAGGTGGGGAAAAGAAGGAGGACTGCACCGCCAGCTCTGCTTCTTATGTCGATATTTGCGTAAGTCCTCAGCGAAATCCGTTATAGGATCGTGCCCGAAGACACTGGAGCAGTAGAATCTTCCATCCAGAAAACGAAGGGTGGTAAAGTACTCGTCGAATTAGGTGCGAAGACAACAAAGGCACATTCTTTGAAGCGATCAAGGATGCTAGGAAAGAAAACGTTGGCCTCTTGCCTTGAAACCACGTGCCACCTAAAAATCCGACATCAACAGTTTCACAGAAAAAGCGAAAGTAAGAAACGTCCGAATTAGTATCATCTCTGTGGACTCTCGAGGCCCAAAATTTACTTCGGTGGAAGCTGGCAAGTAATGCGGGAGGATAAGCCATATATCTGCAAAGAAAACGAGAGTTGCGTTCTATGCAAGGATCGTGGCGCGTCTGATAAGAGATGGCGAGTTCTGGAAGACTTCTCAGCAAGCGACCGTCAATGCGACGTTAACTCTCGATGTGCGCTACTATGGCCTTTTTTCTGCGCATGGAACGTTGCCAAGGTTACTGGACTGCCTTTGAGAGCATTACTGCTGGCACTGCGGTCAATTTAGTTATGAACATAATGACGACAGCTTATGGGGTTCCATGTCCAGGAGCGTATCGAATCGTCGCGAACCTCTATCTATTGATTGACGCCGGAAATTGCCGAGCTCCCCAAAGAGTGTCATAAACTGAACCGCTTGACACAAGGTTCAAACGATCTGGAGAGATATGCACTACAATAGCATAGTACAGATCAGATAGAAGGAGGCCCCACAATGCTGACAATAGGAGCGAAGCTTGCTGCTGGCGGAACCTGGTCAATGCTGCGAATAGGGACTCGATTACAAACTGTTAGCCCGAAAAATCGCACGAGCAACTATCCTCTGAACGTGCCGAATGAAAAAAAAATTAGACTCGCCTTTTGCATATATGGAGACTCTTAAGCCCGACGTACAATAATATCAATCACTGGATGGGAGGATTTGCAGGTTCCACTCTCCAAATTGTATACCTATAGGAGTATGAGTATTTCAAATAAACAGGCAGATCGTAAAACGATTTTCATGAGGTTTATTTCACTCAAAAGATGAAAGCTACGTCCTACAGAGTTTCATATTGTCTGACTTTCGAAGCATTTTAAACAACCTTGATTGCCGGTGACTTTAATGCATGTGCCCTCGAATGGGGAAGGACCGGGACTAATGTACTAGGGCAGACAGCCCCACAGAAAGAGCTCTCCATGTAACATGATGACTTGTTAAAGCATGTAACGCACCCATGCCTAGAAGATGCCCAGTTCCTACAGAAGTCCTAACTACTTTTGAAATTGTAAACCCCCCAGCCTTTCATCAGCCTGCTACCGAGTGAAACAAGAGGGAATATTTTAAGAAGCCCTGCGCGGAAGCGGATATAAACCCATGGTAGGGGGTCTATAGAATTGTGATGGGACAACTCACAGGTCGATAATTTTTGCAGACTACGTGCTTTACCCCCTTGTTGAAAATCATTCAAGGAAAACTCCCTCAACAAGAGAGGAGCACCTTTCAAAGGTATTTGAAAGGACTGGTAGATATGGCCAATAAGGTTCTAATGTGAAGCATCATAATGGAAAGTGTGGTGGAAATGCCACTACTGCTAGTTATTAACAAAGTTATAACAGGGCAAAGATACCTCGTTCACGCTAAATTACTGCTGTCTAAGAGATAAAATGTCAGTACCACAGCCAATTGAATATTGGGGATATTCAACGTATATACACTACGAGCTATGTATGAATGGAACCACTGTGTACCCAAAACTAATAATATTGAATTGTTAGTGCAAAACCCATGAAGTTTATTATTACTGACACAGTACTTTCTAGAGCAAATAATAATGCAGAATTGATTTTTTAACTATGTTCAAACAGGTCGGTTGTGCACTCAATGTGCGGCACATGAGAAGAAATCAAAAAACCTTTCATATTTGAAGAGTCCAGGCGGGAAACCGGACGTTTTCTTTTCTAGCTTGGGAGAATAATTCCCACGATCTTCAAACAAAAATAACTTTTCAACTGATATACGAACTTAAATGTGGGTGCATTCCAAATATGGCCACAACTCACACCTTTGAAATCCTTATGAGATTAGTTTTGATGCAATTTGCGGTTCCCCATTCATTTACTACCGGCTTCTAGCTTTCAAAAAAAAAATTCCACTGACCAGATATTTTCATTTTTAGAAAAAAATATACCGAACACCACCAGCTAATCACTCCATATTATCTCCAGCTTCTAAAAATAGTATGGTTAAAAATTATTGGTATTAATCTGTTTTTGCCGGCAAAAGTTTCATAATTTCTAGTTAAAAAGGAGCCCCATTTTGTAGAATTAATTAAGTGTATAAAACTGAGTCTGCATTCTTTTGCCGTAAATATCTATTACCTGAAGGAAAATAACCTTTTCAAAATTACTTCATTTCACTTTTCATTAAGTTGGGAGACCTCTTAGTCCCTTGCTTCACTCTCCCTAAATACCCATTGATTCGCCATTGGCTCTAAGCGGAGTTCAACTGCAGAAACATTTTTATGTTCCCATCCATGTCATAAACTAACTGACAAAAGCCCAAGAATGAAATTGTTCAACAAAAAACAGATGAAAACTTCAAATTCAAATGCCAATCCCCAATTTAATCGTTCGGTATCCTTCAAAACTCTAAAAGTCATCTAAACGATAAATTTCGTAAAGAATAAATCAGAAAAGTTTGTAATCGTTTCAAAAGTTGGTAACATGGTGTGCTAGCTTGGGGTAGTCTATCCTTTCTTACCCGTACAGTGTATTTTTGTCTTCTGTCGTTTCATGTCGCTGAGGAGTGGGATTTTGGTAAGCAATGGGTTTCTGTTCGTTTGACAGCTTGATTTACTTTGGCGGAAAGAAGCGATCCTTCTGTATACTCGCTCGGTTGCTGCAGGGCACAATACGGAAGCAGAAAAGGTGGAGGTGGCTTTCATAATAGTTTCATTCAGGACTTGCCAAGAATAACGTGAAGCGTGCAGATATTGAAAAGGCCAATGTGTTGCGATTCATAGATGGTTGTAGTATGCCACCTTGGCGGGTATTTTACAGTTCGTAAGGATGAAAAAATGCTGCCACGACTTGTAGTAATGAGTTATTTGGACTTTTATTGAAAATGATTGATTTTTTCTAGGTCTCCCATGACATTATTTCAGTGCATGTATAAGGAACAGCCTTGCGGCCCTGTTATGACAGTAGAAGTAGAAGGTATAAAATATCTTGGTTATAGCAATATAACTGGTGGAGTAAGGAAACGCTACAGATATCACTTTAAGAATGTTTGTATTTTATGTAACGCTGCGTGGATCCCTGCAATCTCACCATTCAGAATAGATTTCGGGATGGAGGCAATTATACCGAAATCCCCCTTTTTGGGCTGCCTGAGTACCTTGGCAACCATATCAGGATCACCTAGTTCAGTCGACCAAGTTTAAGCCCCAGATAGTGATAGTTCTATACCAGCTTGATTGATATGGCGTTTCCTAGCATCACCTTAAACTCCACTTGTTGCCACAGATGCCACTTTCTGCGATTACACCCGTTGTTGCGAAATTCGGTGAGGTATATTGCAGTTATGTAGCACTGGAACGATCTACAGGACTTCTGAACCACGAGATAACTTTGGCCATAGTAGTGAAGGAAGCAGTAATTTAAGAATTGAAAGAAGACTTTCTTATTTAGTTAAGGGCTTTTTAGGTGATAAATGGGATAAAGCTTAGCCACCACCACGGATGGTAATTTTCCAAGGCAGATTTTGTGTTACTTACTGATATGCTGTTGCTAGAAAGAAACTTTGGTATGCAATTGTAAATATGAAAATGTGTCCTTCAGGGCGATGGCGATGCTTTGTCTGAAACTACCTCCAGAACGGATGGATACGGTTGTAAACAAACGAACACCTGCGGCACCAGTCGGATTAGCGACCAAAACGACTGTGTCCTGCACATAGTCCATAAATTAGAAAATCAGGTAGTGCAGTAGGGCTCATAAAATGTGGAGGCCGCAACCTCCATCAGGAGACTCAGGGATTAGTGTTGAGTATATCATGCATGGGATCATATAATATATTCGAAGCCCAGGAAAAGGAGGAGGCTTTGAGTAACGTACTTTTTACTATCCTTAGTAAAACAAAAATAAAATTGCTGAGATTAGTGAAAAAGATAAATAAAGTACAGTTAGCGTTGCGTTTCTAAATCCTGCCTGATCTCACTTGGTGACAGGTCGCTCGTGATCATGTTGAGTGATAAACCTCGGAAAAATGCTGTTGTTTACCTCAGTCGACGTGGCAAGACAGGCGGTTCTGTCGAAAAATCGGCAAGGACGTAAGTAAGCTAATTTGAGCTAAATAAATACTAGTCTGCACGTTAAATATTAACACCCTCATCAAAAAGACTAAAAAACTAGGAAGAGCCGCTCAGGAAAGGCGCATTAATATCTGCGCTCTACAAGAAACCTTGTAGTTGCCTGCCAAAAGCTGCGACATAGAGACACAGATAATGAAGCCGAACTTACTGCGCAGAGCAGATTAAGCATATTGAAACGATGGGTAAGGGGATGGATAGCTGTTGATAATTCAAACTTGAGCTAAAACGAAGTTGCCATTATGATAAGCAAGTCGGGAAACCGGAAGCTGGACGCTTCAAGTACGAAAGGTTTTGTGTATTTCTTAGTACGTAGCACGTAATATATGCATATGTCCACTTTCGAGTGATATTGACATTGATAGTCTTCAATTTTCAAAGAAGCAACAATTTCGACGTATTATAAATTTGTTAGTAATAGTGCGATTTCCATCAAACTTGGTATGATAATGCTCTACATTATAGCCTACATCACTGCAGAATTTCGTGCCGCTAGGATGAATTTAAGGGGGGTTTCTAGCCAATTACAAAAAAATATAGTAATATGCTATTATTAACTTTCTTTGAACAGATATCGGTATGAAAGGTATTTCGGAGCCAAGGCACCATATAGTGGCAGCCTCCTGATTTTTTTCAGATTTTTCGGTTTGGCAGTTTCTGAGAATGGCTCCCTTAAAGAAATGATCACTTTCAACCCCCTGCACTCCCCACGTTTCCAAGAAATGTCAAAACTAAGACCGGCTTCGAAAAGTACTAATCGGGACCTTTAATTTGATACCCCACATGACTATATTTGATGAAAAAAAATTTTACACCCCCCTTTTGCATGTATGGAGACCCCCCCTTAAATTCAACGTAAGAGGATATAACTCACTGTATGTGCGAGCGTTCACAGTTCCCACCTTTCTACCAAATTTAGTGTCAATCGCTATAACCGTCTCCGAGAAAAATGCGTGTGACGGACAGACAGACAGACAGACAGACGGACAGACAGACAGACAGACAGACGGTAAACCGATTTTAATAAGGTTTTGTGTTTACACATTTTACGCTACTGAACGCAAGATCTTCTATAAGCGCAAGGAGATTCACAGGAGGTGGTTGCTCGTCAAAATTGACAGCATACACAGTGGTAACTCTCTAGACAAAACGAGTCGAAAGACAAATGGATTGCGCGGCTCATCGGTAACTTAAGTCCGTAGTTAGACTGAAAATATTATTAAATTAATTGCTTTCCTACCCAACTTGTAAGCTGGCATGGACGTGATCAAACCTAACAGGTGAAGATCAGTGATCCTCTAACTGGGTGCCATGCAATGAGATGATGGACGCCACTGACCTCATCTTTTCTTCCTGGAAGGATTGACCATACAGGAACGCTGTATGAAAGCTAGTACTATCGAAATGACTACAGCTTAAATATTGGCTTTTGGAACCTTCCCCTCAATACTCAATGCAAGAAGCAGAAGAAAGGGGATCGCTAAACTGAACTGACTCGATTCCAGTTTGGGGAATCAAATTTGTGCTGACTGGATATCAAGGGCCACTAAACCGAAAACAATAGAATACTTTGCGCGAAAAGGTGAGACCTTTTTTGTACGTTCCCACCACTAGGTACGGCAATTTCCAAAGAAATCGACCGTAAAGGGACCAATTCCTCGACTGCAGAGTGTGAATGAAACTGGGTGGTATTAGTGAGATCTATACTGACAGATATTTTAAGAAAGCGAGAATATTTAGCGATGAGCGATGGAGAACGCCAAAATTTTGCGAAACGAACACGCCAAAACAATTCTGTTACCAAGGCCCAGTTACGGTCGATCTATAATGCTAGAATGATGGCAACGAACTAGGTATGTTGATATATGTGGGTAGGTATTAGTTGCCGTTTCAAGGACTCCAATTAGCCCTGTGGTGCACCGTTTCAGTGCCACCAAGGCCATAGTAACGTAACTGCTGTTGGAAAAGCAGGAGGAGCAGTGTTCAGTCGGCTTAGTTCTTCAGAGCCAGCATTTAGCATTTACATTTAATAACAACTCCCCCAGCCAAGAGATCCCTAAAGAATTTCTCACTTAGTGTTCGCTTCGCGCTGCCTTCAATTATGCCTCATTTGCGGCAATTTGTGATGCGGCAAGACAGCATGGAATCGAACCGCTGCTAATCAGTTGGATCCTTCACATGCTAAAGTGGAGAAAAATCCACATATCCGTCGGCCAGAAGTCTGTTGAAGCAGGATGTCTCAGGGGCTGCCCACAGGGAGGGGTTCTCTCTCCACTGTTATGGCTCTTGGTGATGGATACCCTGCTGTGGCTCCTGGAGGACAAAAAAGTCCTCGCGCAAGCATTTGCGTACGACCTAGCCGTAATAATTACCGGCAAGTTTGCGGACACAGTATGTGACCGCTTGAATGCAACTCTGCATGTAATCCACAGCTGGTGCCTCCGCAACGGACTCACGGTGAACGCTAGGAAGACTGGACTAGTTATGTTCACTAGGAACGTCAGGTGGGGCAGCTATACGCTACCCACCTTAGCAGGGGCGGAAATCCAGCTGGCACAAACAGTCAAGTACTTAGGAGTACATTTCGACGCCAAGTTAACGTGGAAGCATCATATCCAGGAAAAATACCAGAAATCCTGCAGATTGCTCTGGTGCTGTAGGAATGCTCTAGGTAAGACCTGGGGACTTTCACCTAAACGGATATATTGGATGTATACATCCATAATAAAACCCAACCCAACCCACAAGTGGCCATGAGTCTTTTCAGATTATAGACCTAATAATCTTCACCGACGGGTCAGTCACAGAGGATGGATCGGGTGCAGGCGTGTTCTCGGAGAATGCAATTATAGAACTGGCCCGACCCCTCGGAAAAATGACGACCATATTCCAGGCGGAGATATATGCCATTTCATTGGCAACAGAAGAATGTCTGCGACAAAAATGGAGGGGTCGGACCATTCGAATCTGTTCCGACAGTCGGGCGGCATTATCAGCACTAAGTGGCAACAACATATCAAGCCAGTTGGTGTGGAGTTGTCATCAGGTGCTGCTGAAACTTGGGCGACTGACCGAAACATTCCTGATGTGGGTGCCGGGGCACTCTAACATCGCCGGTAATGAGGGGGCTGATAGACTAGCTCGCCGAGGGTCTGGATCCACAATGGTGGGCCCAGAACCAGCTCTTAGAATCCGACCATCTACTGTGAAGTCTACTCTGAAGGGTGAAATTGCAAGGATTCACGCAACCGAGTGGAGAACTTTGGACTCTTGCCGGCAAGCGAAAATCCTTGTGAAGGAGTCTAGGGCCACTAGAGCGGCATTTTTGTTGTCCCTTAAGAAGTGGGACATGAAAACCCTAGTAGGGCTTTTGACGGGACACTGCCCCATAAATTACCATATGGAAAAGATTGGGGTAGTGGTTTCGGCTGTGTGCAGCCAATGTGAGGAGGAGGAGGAGACAGCCCTGCACTTTTTATGCAGCTGCCGGGCATCCTCAGATCTCAGACGAAGACACCTTGGCAAGGTTTTCTTCAATGAAGAATCTGCACACTCTCTGCCTCTTGAGAATGTTCTCAGATTCGCTAAAGCCTGCGAACACCGTAGGCGGGAAGCCATTGAATAGGCAACTTACGGGGATAGTACAATGGGCCTAATAATGGCCAGAGTGCTCGGAGCTGCGGCTGCCCCCATTTAACTAAACTAACTAACTAGTGTTCGCTACCGGGCTCTAGCATAAGCTGGGAAATTGCAAAGAATGGGAGACTTAGAAAGTGCCTCACCGATTAATCAGCGTATACGTGCACAACCCCCCAGTTCCCAAGCCTGGAGAATATCGCCACTGAGTACAAAGCTTTAATGGCTGCTTGGCTGTCCTCGGACTAAGTTACGATTCGGGCTGGCATAATATCCCCTCCATCCACAGGTTGCCAGTCTTGTTAGTATCCTCGTTTGCAATACATTGCGGAGTTCCGGTAGACTGTACAACTCGGCTAAGCTGAGAATATTCGAATGCTCTTACGGGAACTCTTGTACCAACTCCATAGTGCATTGTGGAAACGTCTGGTAACAGTACTGTGTCACAACCTTGGTCTCCAATGCTGATCTTCTACTCTGCCTTGGTTGAAAGGTCGGTACTAAAATTCCTTTTGAAGTTCTTGAACTTGCATGTGACAGAATCCTTTAGGTACACCCAAATTACCCGCGATACTTCGTCTAGGATGTTATTATTGGTGCATAGTCTAGTATTCAGACTCATGGTCCAGGAGAGAAAGTGCAGGATTTCTCTGACAGTACCTTCCGAGTAGGGCCACGGAGCCTCAGCAGTATCTGCGGTTTTTTACTTTAAGCTTGATTCTATTGGCAAGAAGAGAAAGGTACTAATGGATGCAAGAACTAGGGCATCTGGTAAAGTAGCAGAATGGAATAGGCTGCAACCCTTAATGTCGTTGTTGTGATGTAAACACTCAACATATTTGTTGAGCAAGTAGCAAATGCAATCCTGGAAGAGTGAATTTATAAGATTTCCTCCTCCTTCAGTTGGTTTCATTACTAAAAACCCTGAAACAATTGGCTTAACAACCTCTACTGCAAAGATATTAGAGATAGGAGGATGTCAGAAGAAATCTCATTGTCAGACCATCATTACTTAGAATTCTGGCTATTACGGATAAAAAGACTGAAACGTAAGGACGCAAACCAGAGAAATGGATTGGGCAAAGTTCAAAAAACTTTTTGATAGTAAATCTACAGGTAAATGAAGATTTCTCTGGCGATAGGTGCTCAATCCGTAACTTTGAGTCGCATCTGTCAAGCGATGTTAAACGATGGTATAGAGCACCAAGTATAATTCATAGCTGCCTTGTAAGTAAATGCCTCTCCGCAGAAGGTTAGGGTAGTCTTCATATCAAAGCGTTTGGAAGGATGCCTATTCAAACCAAAAAAAAATTACTTGCTTTACTTAACTAGAGATCGTTCTCGCTGAATTACCTTCGGAGAAAAGTTGACTGTCACATTCGGGAGAAAGCGCGAAGGTCGCACTCATTGAGTGGAAACCTACATGCAACCAACTTTTGGCTTTACGTTTCTCCAGAAACTTCATGCTGCCATACCAGAGGGCATGGTTCGATAACACTTTAGTTAAGCGGATTTATGCTATGCTAATCCAGGGATCACTGGTTGATATAATAAGTGTTGATTGCCACCTGACACCAGGCTAATGTCGAGGTTAAGGTGGAACAAAGGCGTCTTTATTATAAGTTTACTTCACTCCGAATAACTATATCTCTGGATGTTGCGATTATCATAAACGGGGTATCCGGGGCAGTGCGAGGTGCACTACTTAATGTGTGGGCGCTGTATATACATACGTATTTAGAACCCTTGCAATGACGGCAGTGCATTGACTAATTCGTTTAGGTCTATTCGGAAACAACGGACATAGGAGCACAAAACGTTTAAAGGGATTTTGGAAGAATTAAACCTGCCTGCATCATTTTGGCTCAAAAGCAGAGAACACTTGGACTAATCGAAAAAATGCATGGTACTCTATGGCCTTCTACCTAAATAACCGAAAATCTGAACAAGGGTTTAGAGCAGTGATATCGCATCCACTAACACGATGCATAAACGAATGTGGGATGCTCTCAGTGCAGAGGAACTGAGCTTCTCACCCAGCCTCTATGCACACTCACACATATTGCAGGCGGTGCCCAACGAAACGTTACAGACTGAATTATAGGTCAAAGTGAAACCCGAAGTTTTTTTTTGATAGAGTAGATGGATGCGTTTGCGCACAGAGTGTTGAACTGCTACAAAAGTACGCCATCGGACTACCGAGTAAACAGCTGGTACTTACTTACTTCTGGCTAGCCCTGCCAGTCGCCGATCTTCGAGTTGAGCGTTTAACCAAGGTATTTAACGATTGATTTTGAAAAACGTTAGATATTGTCTTCTATTTGTAGTTAAGTCTAAAATTGATAGACCAGTAGCTTACTCCAAACTACAATTTTATTTTATTATGAATATATATATTTCGGGAGCAACTTACTCCCTCCATCAGTACAAAGCTACTATAGTAGTAGCCTACTCCAAACACCCGAAATATATATATACATAATAAAATAAAATTATAGTTTAGAGTAAGCGATTGGCTTTGGCTCTATCTTATCAGTTTTGATTGGTAAAGGATCTGCTGACTTTTCCAATCAACCAACAACATCAAACCGCACTGGTCAAACACAAACACGAACAAGAATAAGGATAGGGGAATACAACTTTGAGACCGTTGACAATTTCTCCTATCTAGGGTCGAAAATCACAACCGATAACAACTACGATGATGAAATCCGCGCACGGTTGTTGTCAGCCAACAGAGCCTACTTCAGCTTACAAAGACTGTTCTGCTCGAAACGTCTCACCATAGGGTCAAAGCTCTTACTGTACAAGACTATGATCTTGCCAGTCCTCATGTATTCCTCGGAAACTTGGGTTCTTAGCAAGAAAAATTGCGAACTCTTGGCCGCGTTCGAGAGAAGAATCCTCCGAAGAATTTTTGGCCCCCTACATGAGGATGGACGATTCCGTAGCCTACACAATGACGAAATCTATGAGCGATACCATGACCGTCCGGTTGTGGATAAAATCCGGCTCAATAGGTTACGGTGGGCGGGTCACTTAATCCGTATGGATGAGGATGATCCCACCCGGAAAGTCTATAAGGGCAATATCTATGGTAGGAAAAGAAGACGAGGCAGACCCTGCCTAAGATGGAGCGATGGCGTGGGCCAGGACGCCAGACAGCTTTTAGGGATATCGAATTGGTGGACCTCGGCGCAAAACCGGGATGTCTGGAGTTCCTTATTAAGGCAGGCCTAGACCGGATACCGGTTGTTGCGCCGTTGATGATGATGACTTTTCCAAATTAGTCATTCGAAACTGTTAAGAAGTGTTATTGATGAAAGATTTTATGTTCACCCTCGATCCCCTTAAGTTTGGATTAGTTTAAACCTTCTAATAATAAGGACGTTACTCATATCAGTCCTACATTTTTACAACGCATTTCGAGTAGACCCAGTTAAGTTTCTGGGGTGGGTTTAACTTGAGGGTGTATGGAGAATATATGAAATACTACTTAAGGGGACGTGACGGGTTCAATTTTTGTAATTTTTTGCTAATGATTGATTTTCTTTGAAAATCCATCCGAAAATATGTAGTAAGAATATGAAAACCATATTCGATTTTAAAAATGAGTAGTCAGTGCATATAGCGCGCCGCCATTTTGTCATTCCATAGAGAATTTTATGCTGATTAAAACCCTGTTTTTCGTTTTCTTTCAGACTTTTCAGTGACCCGATCATCCGCGCCATCAATTTCCGAGGTTTTATTAAAAAATCTGTAGTAAAAAAAAACAGCCTCGAACATTTCATTTTTTTTTCTCCAAAAATAAACCGTTTGAAAAAGTAAAAAAAATTGAACCTGTCATGTCCCCTTAACTTGGTTTTGAAAGACACCCGAATGGGTTATATTTTACCAACTCGATTTTATTCGAATTCGCCACGATAATTTAAAAAAACTGTTTCTTTTGTCCTTTTTAGAACTTTCAATCCAAGCTGCATATAACCAGAAATTGCATAATCGAGACGGAATCAAAGGCATGTCGATATATCAGCAATGAAATGATGGATGAATTTCGATAAGTTTTTGTTACTCACAGAATCTTTCCATGAAGGGATTTTCTTTGGAAGTTTACTAATTGGTACTAATTAAAGTGCACGACTCAATTATATTTGGCTATATTGCCCTGGATTTGCCAATTAGCTTTCACTTCGACATTATATGATCTAGTGAAATATTTCAGGAAGCTTTCTTTTGTTAATTCCATTACTAATGAGGGTATTTGAATTCGAGTTGCACTCACCCTCGCTTCGATTGACACAGACTGCTTATCAAACTCCCTATCTTCAAATCAGGCTGACTCTCGCTTATCGCTTCCCAGAATTGTCAACAAAGGCAATAAAATCCTACCTTATTATCCATAGAGCATAAAACTCTCAAGTATGCAATGTTTCTGATGAAACCGCATTCACAGCCCCCTCTTGAACTTCTCACCACCGGCAAAGAGGGTCCTCTTTCAATGATTTAATGCCGCGAGGCAGATGTACTAATGGAACAGAGATATACCATTCAGCCATGATTATAAATTGGATTTGCTATCGAAAATCATCACTGACGACGTTCACTGATGCTGGCTCGAGCCTTTGCTACCGAGAGCACAAAAGTAATCTGGATTTTATATAGCAACCGATTTACGATTCTCCCTTTTCCTTTTCTAATAGCTCTTTCGATTTTAAAATAGGATTCGTGGTTTAGTTCTTGATGATGGGATTTATAACTTTCGAATTGAATTTCATGTATTTGTAGCGATCACGGCACCATTCGAAAAGGAAAAAGCAACGACAGAGTGAGTTTAAACGTATTTAGGTCAGGTCAAGTCATTGGGTGATATCTTGCCAACGAGGAAATGGATAAATTAAAGCACAATTTGGTGTCGGATGAGGATTCTAAATCAATTGCTCACGTTGAGTGATAACGAATATTCTTGCTTGCACATATGAATGAGTGTTTTGATTAATTTTTTGCTCTACAACATATCTATCTGATGTCTGTTGGAAATCTAGTAAGTTCTCTAGGCTGTAAACAGAAGACATAATATTTTCTTGTCCTAATGGCATTTTCGCGTCACCAACCGCCCAGAAACATGGCAATCTGCCTCAAAATGTAATAGTCTTTCCTCAGAATTTCCTTATCTATCATTTAAAAATTCCGACATTTTCTAGAAAAAAATGTTATTGTATAATATCGGTGAGCTCCTGCATTCTTTTTTCAGAGCTTTCGCTTTCTTAACAGATTACGCCTAAGGAGACATTAGATGTTGCTACACAACGAACTCAGGTTTAACGTGAGTGTCTAATGGAAAGCAGACTGAAAAGCG
This sequence comes from Hermetia illucens, assembly GCF_905115235.1. NCBI lineage: Eukaryota > Metazoa > Arthropoda > Insecta > Diptera > Stratiomyidae > Hermetia > Hermetia illucens. The sequence continues at coordinate 83,732,892 of NC_051849.1, read as the reverse complement.
CCCAAAACAAAAAACAGCAATATCTCTTGGCAAGGATACTTCCCGTCGAAACATTTCGATAGACGCTATATTTACAACCTTATGAAAGGCGACAATGGTAAATAAACAAGCTGTTATCCTACCTCCCGCGTCGCCACTCATCCTGTTTCGCTTTTTTCGGCGATGCTTGCTTTCACGTTAATAACAGCTTACGCTTTCATCTTGTTCCGAGTGTGTACACTCACCCGTTCCGCAGTTTGTTTGTCCTTTCCGTTTTCCTCGCGCGGACTAATACCTCAAAAGCTTAATTAACATTTCCTGCTTTTTGGCCGATCTGCCATGTCGCTACGTGAGTGCAGGGGAGACAGGGGCAAATCGCGCAGGAAGCGAGCAAGTGGGTGACTATGTGGATGTATAAGGGTTTTTTTTGTTTGATGTCATTAATGTTTAGTGAGTTGTTTGTGGCAGAGTTTTAATTAGCATCGAATAGCTTCGTGTCCGGATTCACCAACGTGTCGAGAGAGTCGTGACACGTTGACAGGAGTTGGGGAGAACATGGATCCTGTCGAACGGGCGACAATGCTCGAAGTGTGAAGTAGGGCGAAGTGCAGAATATGAATTCGTGTCAAACAAAAATAGGAACAGGGACTAATAAACACGATAGAGAACTTTGTAATAGATATGGTACCCGAGAACATGTCTGTGCATTTAGATCGAGACGTGTTCTCCGATGGTGTTATTTGCATTCCTTTTTCCTTGTGAAAGCGACAAGGGAGTTGACGCCTGTGGCCAAAGTAGTTTCAGATGCTGGGCATTTAGCTCGTTATCTTGCTTAGATGGTTGAATGGATGAATATTAAGCGTCGAAAGCTGATGCTAATACGTGTAAGCGGAGCTAGGATTTTTGGCTACAAATTATGAAACACTCATAAATGTACTCAAGTCGCTTTCATAGTGGGTGAAATATTTTACATATCCAGATTTCATTCGCAGATTTGTGAAATCCATCGCAGCTTTGCATTTGGAAACCAATCGAAAACTGAAAGGAAACAAGAAGAGCAACTCCAGATTTGTCTTTAGAAACGTCCTGAAAATAAAAAAGTTGACTGACGGTTTCGTCTAGGGCAGAGGCAACTCATCAGACGTTGCCTCACCTTTGCCCTGGGAGCAGTGTGACCGAAAGTGGCGATAGGCGGTAATCGCTCCATTTTTATATAATCGCAGACACGATATGAGTGCGAATTATATTGCAGTGAATCCGTCATATGTGTTGCTTCCCCAAGTGGTCCCGTTCCCCATCAAGTGGATGCGGACTCAGCACTCTTTGCATCCTCAACAAAAAAGCCTCGCAAGTAGCTGGAAAAGGTTTTAATTCATTGTATTTTACAATAATCCATAAAAGGCTCGCAAATGGTCACATTCTTTTTCAAGCTGCTAAACGTATAAAAAAAATAGAATGAATGAGTATACATCTGAGTTAGTAAAAGCTCGGCTGTCAACGAAAATTCGGGAAAACTAATACCCGGCACATAGTATATACATATTGGGTATGTTCGAATAATCTTTTAACATAATTAGGGTTTGAATCAAACTTTCCAGCATGATATCCTGTATCTAGCACTGCTAAAGGCTTCGAGCTTTTGAGTACCAATGGTGATCACCTGGCATGAGCTACTTCGTTACAGCAACACAGAACGCACAGCACAGAACTGGATGCAACTGAATCTTCGTGTTGAGATGACTGCATTTCTAGATTCTAAACAAGGCAGTGAAGTCACCTTCACTATAGCGCTGGTAATGCGCCGTGCGACATTTAGATCAGTACCACTATTGGCAAAAATTACGCTTCCTAGATATACAATCAACGCTTTGATGCTCTTGCTATTGATGCAGATAGGAAGAGTGCGATGACCCGTCAGACGGAGAACCTTGGTTTTGTTGGTGTTTGTCTTCAGTACTTGCCTCTCTTTCGAAATCCAGAGCTATTGAACTTCTCAACGTTTTCCGGACAAGGCAGTATGAATAGCATCACCGACAACAAGAAGAAATAATATCGGTGACAAGATGTAACACTGGTAGACTCCGCTTTAGGCCAAAATCCTCTGAGATTTTACCTCGACGCAACATGTGACATTTTGCGACATCGTATGTCGATAATAGCTATGAGTATTTTCGCAAGGCCACTCTTGCGTAAAACGCTCTTGATACAATCCCTAGTTACGCTTTGAGAGGTATCTCAAAGTTGATGAAGAGATTGATGATGATCCGTAAGATGTTGATGTGCTCTCTGTTGATATTGCCCTCGAAGAACTCCTCGGAAAGTTCCAAAATTATTTTAGCGATTACCTTTGTGATGGCGGGTAGCATGCAGATGACTTTGTCACTGCCTCAATCACCATGGATGGCCTCTTTCGGAATCTTAACCATCATCCCCTTTTTCCACTCTCTGGGAAACTTACAGTATTTCCAGTATTTCCTATGAGAGGAAGTAGCCGATCCGCATAAACTGCAGAATTGGCGGACTTTACTCCGTTTGGTGGCTAATATGATTTCCCCTCTACATATTTGGATGAGCAATCCGTACCTCTATGCTGTGGCAGTTATATTCACAAAAGGGCGAACTCAAACGGTGAAAAACTATATTAGCTACACCACTGCAGGTGATCGACATCCTAAATGAGGAGTATACTGTAAACATATCAGAATTCCGACCACTTACAAATTTTTTCGTGACGTTATACACTTCTAAAATCATTGCGAAGTCGAGCGTATCACCATCGCTCTCAACGATTACCAGCCTTTAATGACCTCCATGCTCCGATCCGCTCTTCATCAGAATCATGTACAGTGAAGTTCCTACGGGACATAGCTGACGACCGGATTAGCGCCCGAGAAAAGAGTATTTTTGATGGTGGGTTTGTCCAGGGTATCTGCCTTCCAATCATCAAGAGATCTCTCCAACAGACGAGCGACAGGACATATAAGCCCCCAATTTGGGCTTGGGGCAGATTTCCACCCCTACGAGAAGCGCCGGATGCAAAATGCAGGCCAGCGCCAGTCTTACGAAGTACATCAAGGAAACAACCCTTAAATCTACTGCTGATCGGAAGTTTGTGGCAAGCTCTGTATTTGTCACCAATGGCGAGGCAGTGTAATCTATTGAAATCCACAAACCTCCGGCCATTATCGTTACGGTGAGCGAGAACGAGTTTTCCCATCACTTGTCAGAGCCAATTTAGATTACCCATCACGAAAACAATACCACCTTTGGGAAACCTCTCCTGAACTGCATTTAATTGCTCGTAGAAAGTATCCATCTCCATTAGAACGTGGATTGTAATGTTCCTTAACCTGGCCCGAAATTCTCCAGTCAGAAACCCTTCAGAAAACGGCTTCCTAGTCAAGAAAGCATGCCTTATGGTAGCCGTCAATAAAAATTCGACAGTGGATTCTCATCTGCTACCATTTAATTTCCCAAAGTCCGTAAAAGGGAGAGGAGAAGTCAGAAATCAGAACCATGGAGAGTAAAAGGACGAATGATGCTTCGGTGTTGCTGATGAGTGGATTACAAAGAACGCAAGTTGTAGAACGTTATTCCATTCAAGTGATCCTGATGGCTATCAGACCGTGAGGTCATCATGTCACTTTGGACAAGTTGCTCGAGATCAGCTCAGACACTTTGAGGATACATCTATATAGAGTGTGTAAGGTGCTGGAATTTGGGTAAGGAATTAGTGAAGATAGGGCGCTTCCACGATGAACACTGATGGAGGCAAGAAGCCACCTTGATATTTCGAAATTTTCTATTCGGAACCCAGTAAAGTTGTATGACACAGAGCGCGAGTTCTACTGGATCTTGTTGCAATGTATACCAGATTAGATGAATCACGTGCCTGCATTGCGTCAGCGATTCAAAATTTCTTGATAAACCCTAGTAGTAGTAGTTGAACAATGTCGTGAATGCGGCTGCTAAGAATGCTTTAAAAAATCTGAAAATCTGCATGATGTCGTATACAACCACATCGGAAAGTAATCTGAAGATTCTGCGGCACTGAATTCCTTTTCCCGTATTGGAACAGTGGTGCTTTCTTGCTGATAAAATGACGATCTATTCTCCTTAATGGCAATGGATTGAACAATTTTGAGCCTGAGTCAGGGTTGGATATTAGCTCTTCATTTTCCAAAGCTGCACAGTCATGTCGGCAAGTCATTCTGCGTTCCCCGATTTTACTCGTTTGCTATCTTACTTGATTTCAAGAGCGCTGACAAACGGAATTGCTCTAAATGCGGATATTGCTTGTGGAAATAGTTTATAACGAAGACTTTCGCAGTGGATGACATTCTTATAAATCTTCCTTGTAGCACTTTATCGACGGGAGACCTGTAATAGGGGGGTTTCTAATCGGAAACCTTCCTTTCGGCATTGTCTTTCCAAAGCCTTTTATCTCCGTTGATAAACCATTTACAGGCTTAGTAATAAAGAAGGTTGCATAGACACATTCCCAAGAAAATGGCGGCATCTTAGGTACTAAAATCTATTATCTATTTGTCTACGATATGAATTTAATGCATGGTATAGAATGAATTTGCCGCTCTCCGGTAATGTAGGTAATGTGTTAGACGGCAATAGAATCTCAAATTCATTGGCTCAATTATTGTGGAGTTTATGTTCGTCTTGGCTTGATATCCAACAGGGCTATATACTATATATAAGACAAATTTTAAACGGATATATATATAAGATGAATTTTAAAAGGATGGCGTCGCTAAGTAGAAGGCCTTAGTGGATGTTTGGCTGTCGGTTAGTATGGCTATGTTACGCTTGGGCCTCGGATCATGCGCCAGCCGTCCACAGACTTGCAGTACCTCTACTTGAAATAAATTGGCAAAACCTGGGAGACCATACCGACTGGGATACACTGTGTGTATCAAGCAAACCTCCGCGCCGACTTCATAGACCACCTTTGATTCGTCGGTGAAGAATACTCAGTTATTGCCTTGCAACACGCCGTCGGTGTTCCACTCTGCCCTGGCTGGAAACTCCATAGCAAAGTTTCCCGTGGAGTTCAGTTTGCGTATTGCGTAATCCCTGGGGAATGCCTAATATCCCGAAGTAATTTGTCTAGGCTGTTACTATGGCCGAAGGGCTTCGCTCTAAAGCATTCGTGGTCTGACAGCCCGCATGCTAGAACGTATTAGAGTCGTAGAGAACGTAGAGGTCCAGGGGGAGGAAATGCAGGAGTACATTGAGAGCATCTGCCGGGCAGGACTGCAAAGTTTCGATAGGACCTGCACACCCAGTTCTTTGAATTCTATTAAGCCTCATTCTATTGTACTTTTTGCCCAAAGCTCTACCATACAATCGAGCACACATTAGCATTGAAAGCATCAGATCTGTGAACATCCAGAGAACCATGCTCCCTCTTTGGATCCAGGATTACAGCCAGATACTTTACATTAGAGGAAACAACCAATTTTTGTTCATTCAGCCGCGGTAGGTGGAATTCAGCTACTCTTGTCTGGGTGGTGAATAGCATCAGTTTCGTTTTGGTTGAATTTATGCCGAGTCATCATCTTGCAACCCACAGGCATAACTTTCGCAACGCTCATCCCATAATATCATCAAGTCATTGGCTCGCGCTGCTGTCCAATATTCGCAAAATTTTCTACATTACTATTACCCAGAGTAAACTGGTGCGTGCCTCTGTCCACAGCTGCAGTCAAGTGGTTGACCCCAAGATTTGATTGGATTACCCTGATTCTTAGCATGATAGCGTAGGTACTGAAGCAGCTCCGGTAAATCTCGAGAAGCCCCGGCACACCCATTTCCTGTTGCTTCTGTAGCATGACTGGCATCATGCTATCTGGACCCGGGGATTTATATGCAAAGAAGCTGTTTATAGCGAGTTTTTACCTGCGAAAATATAATTATGTGAATGGCGTGTTATGTCAGCTAGTTATAAGACATGCGGTATCAGCGATATGGCAATTACCAGAAGAAGCAGATGAAGTCCTCAATAAAAACTTGAAGCAATGCCGATTGCATTTTTTTTAAAAATCACTAGAACCAATTGCAATGTGGATACTTCTAACAGATCACGGATCTGGGAGCAACCGAATCAGGCGCGCAAGTTCTACCAACAAGTCAGCAGGATGAAGCCTTATACACCTCGATGTTCACCCTGTAGAGACAAAGAGGGAAATCTGATTTCCGACAGAATGGGCATGTTGGAGCGATGGGTTGAGTACTTTGATGAGCTACTGAACAACCAGAACATCGGCGAGTTGGAGGTCCCGCCAACTGTAGACGACGGATAAATACTGCCACCATCAAGTTTAGGAGAAACAGTCAGTGCAATTCATCGGTTAAAAAATCATTAATCGCCAGGAGCCGATGGAATTACAGCCGAATTGGTTAAATATGGAGGCGACCAGTTACACCAAGTGGTTCACCAACTTATACTCAAGGTATGGGACAGCGAATCAATGCCTGACGATTGGCAACGAGGCATTATCTGTCTCATACATAAAAAGGGAGATATCACACAGGGCAATTATAGAGGTATCGCGATGCTGAGTACCATCTATAAGATGTTCTTCACTATCTTGCTAGGCCAGATAGCCCCATGCGCCCAGAAGATCATTGGTCCATACCAAAGAGGCTTCACTCCAGGTAAATCAGCTCAGATTTTTTTTCTCTCTGTGGCAAGCGATGGAAAAACTGTTGGAATATGGACAACAGTTGCAACGTCTATTCATCAACTTCAAAGCCGACTATGATAGCATAGCCAGGGTAAAACTGTACACGGCCATGAGTGAATTCGGTATTACGACGAAATTAATACGACTAACTAGGGTGACCCTGACCAATGTGCGAGGTCAGATAAAAGCAGCAGGATCACTCTCAAGACCATTCGACATTAACAACGGTCTACTACAAGGGGGTGCACAATCATGCGTCCTCTTTAACCTGCCCCTGGAGATCCGTAATGCGGAGGTAAATGCAAGGGGTACGTCCTCTTTAAGTCCACCCAACTACTGGCCTATGCTGACGATATCGATATCACGCGAAGAACCACCCGAGACATACAAACTGCCTTCATCCAGATCGAGCAGACGGCGCGAGATCTTGGGCTGCACATCAATGAAGGCAAGACAAAATATATGATGGCAACGTTAGCACCAAAAACCAACTAACCAAGTACATCAAACCGCACAGGTCAAACAAGAAGAATAAAGATCGGAGAATACAACTTTGAGACCGTTGATACTTTCTCCTATCTAGGGTCGAAAATCACAACCGATAACAGCTACGGTGATGAAATCCGCGCGCGGTTATTGTAAGCCAGCAGAGCCTATTTCAGCTTACAAAAACTGTTCCGCTCGAAACGTCTCACCATAGGGTCAAAGCTCTTACTGTACAAGACTATGATCTTGCCAGTCCTCATGTATTCCTCGGAGAGTTGGGTTCTTAGCAAGAAAAATTGCGAACTCTTGGCCGCGTTCGAGAGAAGAATCCTTCGAAGAATTTTTGGCCCCTTACATGAGGATGGACGATTCCGTAGCCTACATAACAAAGAAATCTATGAGCGATACCATGACCGTCCTGTTGAGAATAAAACCCGGCTCAATAGGTTACGGTGGGCGGGTCACTTAATCCGTGTGGATGAGGATGATCCCACCCGGAAAGTTTATAAGGGCAATATCTATGGTAGAAAAAGAAGACGACGCAGACCCTGCCTAAGATTGAGCGATGGCAGAGGCCAGGACGCCAGACAGCTTTTAGGGATATCGAATTGGTGGACCTGGCCGCAAAACCGGGATGCCTGGAGTTCCTTATTAAGGCAGGTCGAGACCGGATATCGGTTGTTGCGCCGTTGATGATGATGAAATACTTTAATATATAATATAATTAAAAATAAACTAAAAAATAATTTTGTCCGATTTTGTGATACAAATACGCCGCGTCCTCTTGTATTTGGTTACGGCATTGAAGTTGTTTGCTTGATATTTTCTTGGGGTCGATTATCCTGATAATAGGACAATGATATGATAATGAAAGCTTGGAGCTTATTAGTAACAATCGAAACTGTTACTGTGAAACTTCAACCATTTTCCACGATAAATATTTTTTATGAAACGGCGAAGACGTCCTTATGTACAGATGATATCAATTCCAGAAAGGAATCTTATTACTTGCCCTGCGCTACATGAAACATTAATCAATTAATAGTCGGAAGATTAAAATAAAATGCTAGTATGTGTCTTCAAATACTGCATATTTGTATATTATATGCTGCAGATGCACATCTGCATCCATAATCGCACTTATCCGTGCTATAGTTTGGGTAACATGACGGTCGAAATATTGCCGATAAATATTTCTAGCCTCATTTCTCAGTTGTATTTTCCAGCTTCGCAAAGTGGAAAATGGTGCAAACCAATCACTTCCGGAAATATTGAACGTGATGAAGGAAATTCAATGTTCATTTATGACCTCTTTCCAACTTGATGCTTCCTTTTTCCGTGCAAATAAAAAGTCCGAACATTATCCTTCTGGTATAGATGAATTCATTTTAACTTGTGACCTTCTTCACCAAATCCCGAACAGCAAATCTACACTAGTTTGCATCCACTATGCGGGGGAAACAAGAATTATTGCTTTTTCCGTAATCATGAATCCTCGCTGAGCGTTAGAAATGCAAACGATTCATTTCCATCCCAAAAACTATTCGGAATTTGGGTCACTGGGTTCCTTGTACTTTATTCACACTGAGACCCTGCCTTAATGCAAGCATGACTGCTTTGTTTTTCAAATGATGTGTATGTGTTCCATAATAAATTTATAATAAACTAATAAAGTGTGCTCCAGGCCAACTTGAATTGCAAATGCCTCCGGTTCCAAGTGCTTCGTTTATGGTGGGGTGTGTTATCGCATCCCGTCTCCTCTCAAAATATCGCCTCGACTTATGATAATCATTTCTAACATAATAACTTGACATAGTTTAGTCGCCTAGTTTATCACATGACTCCTTATCATAAATATCTATAAGTTGCGGGGATGAGTGTTTTCCATCATATATCCTTTATCCGCTGCCGTTCCGGCAGTGACGCTACACATATTTTCTAGCTTTTTTGGCAGACACCATCAAATTGAATGCATACTCCGCAGATGGTTTTCATAATTTTACTTGCGTCGTATTTCATTCACCCCTTCCCCTGTTTTCCCAGTGACGCTTCGGCCGTGCTTCCTCGATCCGTTTGTTGCCAGGATTCAGTTTTATCCGCAAAGAGTGAAGAATGGTATCGATACATCGCGTTAAGGAAGAAAAAAACCAAAACTATGTTTTTCAGAAAAGGGAAAATGTTTTGCTAACAACAAATGTAAATCCTGGAAAGGGAGCAGTCAACAAAAGTCTTTCCTATTTGCGAAGATTTATCGACTTGGGATCCGATTTGGTTAGGACTTATGACTAGGCTTTTATTTAGATTGCTATGAAAACTGTAACGGATTGTGGAGTCGCGATACGTTTCGCCAAATGAATGGCTCGACAGATATATGAATGGAGCCTGCTATGCGATGCTGGTTTTCCGATTATATCAACAACAGGTTTGTGGTATTTGCAATTGTTATTGCTATATGAGGTGTACTGGTATGATGAGAACTCTCAGCGACTTGACCGAAAGTATGAGGAAGTTTTTATTAGATACTAAATTGACTTCACGGCAGAGCCTTTTATAAGACTTTACTCCTTTACCGGTTTTTGTCCCATTAAAGAGGATATTTCTAAACAGTATAGAATGGCTAGAGGAAGTCTATTCAGACTATTTCAGTTTGATCAATCTTGAATCGTAATATTCTTATTCCCGGTTAAAAACGTCTACGTCCCCGAAGGTCTTTTGAGTAAGCAAGGCTGTTCGGCGTGAGTTTTTGACGTCAGTAGCTCATGAGTAACATAAACACGATAGGAACTATCCTTTACAGCGATTATAGAGAAATCAAATTGCTTTTTATTGGTGATTACGATGAGTGTTCAAATATAGATATAAATTAAAACAGGTCAAAAACCGGGAGCTCGGCGTTTCAGGTATGAAAGTTTTTCTTGAATTTTCATGAATGAATATTCATTTTGGTTCCATGTACGTATAGCTTATAGTACACATCCTTTCAATATACTCGATATTCAATTCACTGTGGTACAGAGACCCACTGCAACATTGTTAATAATAGTTGGATTTCCAACACACTTTCCAGTATGCTGCCTAGGATGAACTTAAAAGGGGTTCACAATACATTTCAAAAATATATTAATATACCATTCACTTTTAACTCAATTTGAGCAGATGTCGGTATGAAAGTTATTTGGAGGGACAGATGTCATATAGAAGCGTCATCACGATTTTTTTCAGATTTTTATAGTGGGTAGTTTCTGAGAATGGCTCCTTAATTTAAATGACCTCTTCACTCCCCCGTTTCGTAACCCGCTTCAAAACCAAGATCTGATTGAACCGCCCTTTTGCAGGTATGCAAACCGCCCCCCCTCCTTAAATTTAATCTAGAATGATGCGACACACTGCATGCGCGGGCATTCACAGTTGCCACCTCTCCACCAAATTCGACGTCAATAAGTGTAACGCTTTCTGAAAAAAATGCGTGTGAAAGACAAATAGATAGAATTAAAGGTAGATACTGTAGTAAAAGCAGCGTTTAATTATCTGACTTTTGCTACTCTGAAAGTAACTATTTAAAAATGTCTGATAATGAACCGGAGTTATAGTCAAATGTAGAAGCAATTGTTACTGAAGATGTGCTAAAGTTGCCCCAAATTAGATTACTTTGCAGTAATACGAAAGAAGTTTAAAAACGAGTGAAACCAAGGAAGACCAGCAGCGAAGAGCGCAAGTACATGTTGTGGCGGCACATTGGCTCTGTAGCTGCATTGAATGGCTGTGAGAACAGCTAAGGGCCTTACAGGGGACTGCGGTGACAAATGTCAAGAATGACATTTTGTCATTTTAGGACACTCTAATCTTGTCCGCCGGCCAGGGAAGAGCTATTCTTTGCGTTGAATGGATTCAATGACACTTTTATTGTAAACTAATACCTAACCGAAAAATTTTAGAGATACAATTTATTCTGCCAATATTATAAAATAAAGTTTGTAGTAAATATTAATGTATAATAGTGAAAGAAAATGGATCTTTTATTATCATTGGGGAAAACGGTTCCCCAAAGTGGTGACGCCGATGTGATCTGAACACACAACCTTCTGATTGTCTGCGCGAATATAAAGCTGCAAACAACTTTTCGTATTCAAAAATTCAAAGCAATTATTTGAAACATATGGCGCCCAAGTGGTTTTCTTGTATATGGACGCTGGCAGTATCGTCCTTGGACCTGCGAGGGTGAAATGCGATCTTGGTGAACGAAACGATGATAGTGGGAGCTTTGTGGATTTCTATAGTTTCAGCCGCTTCGTCATTAGTGGCTTACCGGAAAGTTAGTTGCGTTTCGACCGACCTAATCCATACGAGGAATCAAATTGGACACTTTGCGATCAGCAATAGATTTAGGAGTCATTTTCTAGATCTGGGTTGACGCCTCTGAAAGGTCTTTCAGCTACCAGTCTCATACCTTCGCTCGGGTGTTGCCAATTCCCGTAGGGTTGGAAAACTTCGATCTCCTAAGTTCAATATTGGTCGCTTATATGATCCAGCTGTCGTACAGTATAATCTTGATAATTGGATGATAGTTACCTGTCTGGCCCAGAATATCCATAAGTATTGGCCAGCTATCAGCAACGTTGTGCGAAATCCCAGAAAATTCAGTGTAGCTTACGCCGTGACTAAAGGGAATTTCATAAATTCATAAAAGAGCATCTCGAAATATTGATGGTCAGAGAAAAGATCCGCTTCCGGACTGATTTTCCAGCACTGGACACATCAACATGCTGCGGATCATTTTGAAATAGTGAAGGTAGTAGCATACGTTTCACCTGCTCTTCTTCTATTTCGGGAAAACTTTCCACAGCGTGAACAGGGAATGTATCTGGAGTGCTCTACGGGGGAAACCATTCCGGCGAAAATAATATCTATTAATAGAGCGACATACATACACGCTACAGTATCGGAGGAACTGGTCAATTTATACCTAGAAAAGGTGGTTTCTACCTAATATGGCACCGAACTAAATGTTGCCCAACGGATTAACAGCGCTAGATCCGCTTTTAGATACTTTGTCTCAAATCTAGAAAAGCAATTATCTTAATAACATCAAGTTGGTAGTTTTCTGTTCTGGTATTCTTTCTGAGTTGCTATATGGCAGAAGGACCTGGAAAGCGGACTCAGAAGCTTCGTTAACACCTGTCTACGCCGTATCATTGGTATATTCTGGCCTAATACTGTTACAAACGAGGAACTTGGCGGGCGCAGCCCTATCAATCGTACACGATGTGATCGAAAGACGGAACTAGCAGTAGATAGGTCGTACAATTACATTGCTAGCCATGCAGTGGAACCACTCGTGCAAGATGGCCGATGATGGATAAAAGGGTCTCGCGCAAAATAGTAGAGGAAGAGTTCATTCGTTTCGGGAAATCGTGGAGTAGTTGGAGAACATTTCAGTGAACTAAGAACGATGGCGCGTAGGTGTGGTTGATGCGCTGCCCAAAGGGCAAATTGCAGCCTTATAAATATATACTACTTCCTTAAATTCAATCTGGAAGTACAAAATGGAATCGAATATTGGGAATTTCGGTGGAATTTCTATTTCATAACAAATTGTTGGCATAGTTTAATAATAATAATAATCGTTGGCACAACAATCCACATTGGGTGAAGTGTGTTAGAGCATTTCATTCAAGACCGTAATGGTACACTACAGTACTGCACTGTAGGAAGCAATGTGATCAGAATTGCGCTCGTCCGAGATTATTACCTTAATTTGAACCAGGTACTCATTCACAGCTGAGTGAACTGGTATCTGACATCCAGTCATGATAACAAATCCCTGTGCCACCAGTGAGATTTGAAACGCGGCGTGCTGTTACAACAGCCCAACGCTCTAACTACGTATTTCGACATAAGAAACACGAAACATTTTATACCTGAAGCTTACAACTTATGGTTTAAGTTTCACTCCTTATTGGAACTGGTGGTGAATTTATGTTGAACCTTCCCCTTAAATTTAATTAACACCGACACCTGTAAGTTTACTAAGATTCAGAACGGTCACTCGGCATCGCCCTGAATAAGCCAGAAAGCGAAAATTCTGCGAATCATAATATAACATACTTTCGGCATATAAAGGCCGGTGAAGAAGAGTCCGAGGAGCATTTACTTAATTTCGATAATTCAGAGGTTGATAGTCCGCCAATTAATATTCATTCTAGTCGCAGCGGGGGAAGAAATACTTTGAACAGATTCTTAATTTCCAAATTAAAGGGATGCAGTGATCTTTATCCTTCTTCCCGAGAAAACAAGATAATATGTCCTCCTTGGAAATTTAGTTTCCTTCTCCTACTTTCTGAAACGCCCTTGAGATCGTTTTTACCGGTCCACTAAAATAAGAATTGGGAAAAACTCTCTCTCAAAAACTTTCTAAAATTTATTACAATAGAAAAGTTGGGAATGGAAATCCAATATTTTTTCTTGGCTTCCTTGATTGAAAGCTTATAGAATTTGAACAATTTATACTCACCATATCAGTATTTTTCTCCAAGTAATAGATAACTGAAAAAAGGAAGACAAGGGTGTTATCTTCTAGCTCATTTTATGATATATAGTAAACAATGAAATTTTGTAAAGCTGAAAATTGTTTGCATTAGTAGAGTAATGGCTAATATGCAAGTGATTTTCCTGTCCAAATTAAATATACATTTATCCACTCAATACGGTATAGGGAATCAACCACACCTCCTTTCTTGTTTGCCGAAATGTATTTCCGCTCTTCCCAGGCTTTCCCGAGAAGCCAACACTTTTCCTTCATTGTTATGTGCAACTTCTTTCCAGGGTGTCCCTACTCGGTGACTCTAAAATAGTTGGCTGCATGGTATAACCCGCAATGGAGTTGCTGCTCTTTATTAAAATGTGAACTATCCACTGTCACTTCTGTTTTTAAATCAACACTGTCCTCGGCACTTGGTTCGAATGTGACGTTGTTCACTATTCGAGATTGAGTCGGGATAAAGTACCCCAACGACATGGCTGAAACAAAGCAGAATTCAACCCGCATTTTGTCAATCAACATTTCGACATAATTTCTGATGCTTTTTAGGGTAACTTCTACTATTATCTTATCGATGACAGGAAGCACGCCAATAGCCCTCAAACTTTTGCACTGACACGGGTGCCCTATTTCGGAATTTTCCACTCCGTTGTAAAGATCGAATATCCCCAACGTTTGTGGATAAGTAAAGATAGTTACTTTGCAGAGAAAGTAAGGACCGAAGTGTACAGTTCCGCCAACGATTCTGCACCGCTAGAGTCCATTGATGGCAGAGATGATTTCATTTCTGTTTGAAGGAGAGGTCCGTATCCGCATATTACGATGACTAGCTATTTCATCCACAATAGGTGGAATTATAAAGTTGAGAACCGTGCATTTCACTTCCCACCTTTCAGCTGAGAATATGACCTTTAATGTGCCTGACTTGACCCTCGATAGATTTATAACCACTTGCAAGTTTTTTCGTACTGCGTTATAAGGTATTGCAATCGTAATTATTTGCGGCAGCTTCTGTCTCCGTGACCAGCACAATAACGATTTCCAACTTGACACGGTGTGAGGTATAGTGCGTGCAGTAGTTAATCAGACAGTGACTGACAGTTTCGCTTGCATCAGAGAAAAGAACCGCAAACTGTTCAACCGTCCGGTTGGTTTCGCAAGATAGCCCCGGTATCAAAAATAGATCATGATAATTTCTGAAGATCGCAGCGGACGAATAGACGCAGACACAATATGAAAGAGAAGGCTGATCTCGCCCAACTGGAAGACAACTCTTAAATCTACTGCTGATTGTGACAGTTGTGTGTGGTTGATGCGATAAGATGTACGTAAATTGAAAATCAAGTAACGTTATGGCAGGCTCTGTGCTCAGACGATGTGATGAGGTAGTGGAAGCTGTATAAGGCCATGAAAATGACCCTAAGATCGTGCTTCTGTATTATATGTCCGAGCAGGATATTGCCTATCTTGATATTCATATCACTTATAACGTCCGGAATGCCTCTCCTGGACTGCATTTAATTCATAATAGAAAGCATAATCCTCCCTTACGTCGGACATCCTTGTTAATGCGTAGCATTGCCCTATTGAAATGACGCTTACTCCAAACCAAAGTATACCAACATTCTGTCCCATACCGATACTTAGGATACGACGACCCCTGGTTGATGCAATAAGTATTATTCAGATACCTTAACCACAGAATATATAACCTGTACTACTGAAGCTGAAGCAAATAAGAATTCTGGGAAGGCTCGATATTGTCATCGAGGAGCCTTTGTTCATTACAGAATCCGATTATAAGCCACAGCCGAAAGCAAAAGGTGGTAGCTGAAAAGGCAATCCATTTGCGAGGCATGATAGCCGTTCGTTGCAAAATAAGATTACATATATGCACGTTGGTAGCTAACTACTTTAGAGTCGCCTTTCACGACAAGGAGATAGTAAATTCAGTGAATTCTAAACATCCTTGCTTACAGGGAGAGCATCGAATTCCAGTCTTAACAATAAACAACTACGAGTGAAATTTACCAGACCAACTAGGTGTTACAAAGCCATTCAGACAATAGTAACTTTTAGCTCCTCCTCTTTCAAACGAGTTGGGAACATCTATATCGAGTTGCGAATGATAGCTGACACTAAGCTTCTATACGATTGATTAGTTTAGTTAGATCTAATTTAGCTTATAAAATTTCTGTATGTAAATATACTCTAATTCAGAATATGTGAATTTTATCCGTGTGACCAGTCGTCATGGGTGTCTGTGTTCATCTTGTGTTTGTCTCGCTGCTGTGAGCTTATCCCTTGTACATCGTGATGATAGTGGAACTGAAGTATAATCTGATTATGCGGATGCCTTATACTCCACTAAGGAGGAAAAAAAAACAATAACAACAAAGAGAGTGTGTAGATGCCCCATACTCCTTAAGGCAGTGAACAGGAGACGTACGTACAAGTTTTAGAAGAAGCCTATATAAAAGCAGTATCCCCGAATGAGTTTTCCTGTAAAATAAAACTCTTAAATCGATTTATTGTCCGTTTGTCTCTCTGTCATAATTTTCTATAATTCGGATGAACCGACTTCAATGAAAATTGGTGGGAGTATGTAGTCCACGAATCTCTTTTCCCTTTGCATACAGCGAATGGTAAGACTTTGTATTAGGTTCAAAGGGAGGGAGGAAGTGACTCTATAATAATAATAATAATAATCGTTGGCGCAACAATCTATATTGGATCAGGGCCTTGAAGTGTGTTAGATCACTTCATTCAAGACCGTAACGGTACACTAGGAGGCAATGAGGTCAGCATTGCGCTCGCCCGAGATTATTACCCCGATTTGACTCAGGTACTCATTCACAGTTGAGTCGACTGGTATCCGACGTCAAATCACGATACAAATTCCACTGCCACCAGTGAGATTTGAACCGCGACCTTCCGTACGACAGCCTTGCGCTCTAACCACTCAGCTGTGACTCTATATGCATCTGAAAGGGAGGTGGAAGTTTTTCCTCAGAAATATGATCATGGGCAGTATTATATGAAAGGGGTGAGTTGATATTTTTTTAACTGGATTGAATACCAGGTGTACTCCTAATTAATTTCCGGTTTTCTCGATAGATGGCGTTCTATGTTTTGTGTCGCTGTTGGTCGCACATACTTGTCATTTTGTTTAGTTGGTGTTGAGTGTCTAAACTGCGTCGACGTTTCCCAAAAAATTCTTCCAGCAAATTTTTATTGCGCGTCAAAAATGTCGGCGTACGTACCGTCTTTCAAGAAAGACAGAAGAAAGTGCTTTTGCTCCGCGAGGGGTGTGGCACCACCCTCCGGGATGGATTTTTTTTCAAAATAATCACAGAAATCGATCAAATGCTTGATTCTAAGCAAAAAATGGTTAGTGAAAATTGTTCGTGTAAGGAGTAGTTTTCGAGTTACTCATGTTCAAACATGTCGTTTTTTCATCAAAAAAGTGCATGTTTTTCAACGGTTTCACGCAAATAACTTGAAAACCATGCATTGCACGTAGAAATGATAATAAGCAGAAATAAACATATTTACTAAAAACAATGAATGAACCTTTTTATTTTTTCGTAAGTACAATATGGGTAGAGTTATAGCTCGTCAAACGTAAATTCGTAATATTTAAAAAAAATAAATTCTGAAAATTTGGTGCATGTAGAGTGCGCACTTTGAAAAAAAGTGACTTTCCAGATTCTTTTTTTTGTTTTAAAAAAAAATCATTTTTTCAAAAATACCTCACAAAATAAAAAAGTGCAAAAATACTAAAGTACAAAAATGTGTCCTCTATCTCGCTTAAATATTAAGCAAGTAGTTTTTCACTGTCCTTTTTATTTTTTCAGATATTTTTAAAAAAATTATTTTTGTTGGAAAAATAAAACAAGTCGGGAAACCGGAAGCTAGACGCTTCAGGTATGAAAAGTTTTGTGTATTTCTTTTATAAAGAGTTTTGGGTGTGCATTTGTCCCGTTAGTACGTAGGATATGTGCATGCATGTTATGTGAGAATATCCACTTTGAAGCGATACTGACATTCAAAGTCTTGAATTTGCACGGAAGCGACAGCTTTGACCGATTATAACTTTTCTAGTAATAGCGCGATTATCACCAAATTTGGTAAGATTATGCGTCATGCTGTAGCCTACGTTTTTGAAAATTTCGTAATTCTAGGATGAACTTGAGGGGGTATGCCAGTTACTAAAAGATAGAGTAATGTACTATTATTAACTTTATTTCAACAGATATTGGTATGGAAGGTATTTCGGAGCTTAGGCACCATATAGTGGCAACCTATTTTTTCAGATTTTTCGGTTGTATAGTTTCTCAGAATGAGTCCGTTAAAGAAATCATCACTTTCAACCCCCCGCACACCCCACCTTTCCGACAAATGTCAAAACTAAGACCGACTTCGTACTAACGGAGACCTTTCATTTGATACCCCACATCACTATATTTGATGAAAAAAAAAATGTGCCCCTTTTGCAATTTTTGTTTTACACAAGACCAAGACCGCTAGATTCTCAAAGGATTCGACTTATTTTCAAAAATTCAGGTAATTACATTATTTTGATCATAGCTCCGTTATTATTTACCTCAAAGCCTGAGGTATGATCCTCATTTTAAAGGCCTTTTTAGATAAATTTTCACCAAAAGTTGCTGATTTTGCTTTATTTGGCCTTGAGAATATTAGTCAATGTTTACAAATTTACGTTTCGCCTACCTAATTAAATATCCATGCATGGCTTCCGAGTTATTTGAGAAAAACCGTTGAAAACATGCTTTTTTTCGATGAAAAAACGACATTTTTGAGCAAACTACAACTTCATCTTAGAATTATTAATGGAGCATACAAAAAAGTTTTTTAATTTGTTTTTTCACCAAGTAATTTAATTACAACACTGATTTAATTGTTAACATAGATAAAGAATATGGAGGAGCATAGCTATCACTCAAGTTCCCACTCCAAGAATTCAACCCTATTTTGTACTGAGCAATAGGAACTTGATATGCGTGTAAGACCGCAGCTCATCAAGAAAGTGAAGGGTAGACTGTGAGTGTTATTGACTGAAAGGAAAAGGAAAGGATCATTGAAGTTAAGTGATGTTGGCAACGGAGTCGCGAACCAAAAGAAAGCATCTAACTTTAACTTTTTTAGCCTTTTATAGTTAACTGTAAATTAAATAAATCATTATGGACTTCAATATAATAATAATAATTACTGGCGCGAGATTCTGAATGATTCTGAACCTTGAAGTGTGTTGAGCACTTTATTCACGACCGTAACGGTACACTACACTACCCTGTAGGAGGCAATATGATCGGTATTGCGTTCGTCCATGATTATTATCCTGATTTTACTCAGGTGCTCATTCACGAATGAGTCGACCGGTATCCAACATCCATCCACATCCATATTCCAGTCACAATACAAATCCCATTGCCATGAGCGAGATTTGAACTGCCACCTTCCACACGGAGGCCTAGCGCTCTAACCACATAGCCATCCGGGCACAGACTTTCAGATGCTTCTCAAATAATCAATGAAGATAAATATGTACTTACGTAAATGGACATAATATTCTCCAAAACGAACACGTCGCGCAAATGGGCTTTGAAAATCGTGAACAATTGCCTTCTTAGCTAAGCCCAAATGAAACATTCATTCATCCAAAATTCCTCGCCTAACAAAAACTCAAACTAACTCTTTCGTACTTGCGATACTCAGCTTGCGGTTTTCAATGTGTTTCCTCCTCGTTTGCGTCTTTATCATCCGGTTTATTGCATAATCAGCAGAGGAAAAATCTAGGAAATGTTATTGATTAAAATCTGATTTATAAATCTGGCAAGCTGCATCGCGAGAGAACCCGCATCTGCCGCGGAAGTCCTAGATGACCAGAATATGTATCTCGATTCGGCTAAGATCTTCTAACACAGAAGCTATAAAAGGTAATTCTATGATAATTCTATGTATAATATATACATATATATATATAAGCTATATAATTATTTTATTTGTACAAATGGTAGCATAAAGATTTTTCGTTGTCCTGACTTATACGATTACGGTTAAGACCTTTTAAGAGCGTCGAGAGAAATTTTGTTTTTTGCTTGATTTAGTTAGTAATGACCTTTTGTTAATCATCTCCAGTACGAGCAAGATGCTGTGGTATTTCTCTGAGTCAAATAGTTCTGAGATTGGGAAAGTATACAAGAGAATCGAACATTTACAAGAAAAACTATTTACTTGACAAGGCCACAATTTTTGCTGTCATTGTTCAGGTAATTTAAATTTGCGGGATGTGAGCTTTATCTTATTTGCGTCACGATGAACACTATTAAGAGCTGATGGGAGGACATTCTAAATCATTCAATCTCCGGATTCACATGTAAGCTTCAATGCTGACTTTTCAAAGCGATATCACGAATAATCCCTTTAAACCTTTCTCGAAATGTGTGATGGTAATTGAATTTAAATTGCTCTAGCTGAATTAACTTGACCTTCCTTAATTTGAAAATGGTATATGAGCACTTTCTTCAGGGGCGCATGACGACCTTAATTCTTCTCACATGGTTGAGAATTGAACGTGATAATACCAAATGACAAAATCGAATTTAGAAAGGTATTTTCTTGAGAAAGCGGTAATCTATTTCATCAAATTGATCTCTAAATGTTTTCAGTTAATGTAAAGAGCTCATTTAGCCAACTGTGACGTACTTCTCTGAAACATACATAGTATGAATCCAATCATAGTACGATGGGCGAGTTAATTAAGCAGCAGTTCCTTGATCTCGCTGTCCCATGGCAAATCGTCAGAGACTGCCTCACCTTTGCCCTGGGAGCAGCGTGACCGAAACGGCTCGCAGATGTTAAGTGCTCCTTTATATAATTCGAAGAACACGCCATGACAGGAATTATATTGAGCGTAAATCCGTCCATATTTTGGGCCAAAGCTTGGCCAGAGCTGAACATATTTTTTTTAGGATTGCGGGGTAAGGTGAAGCATCGTATGATGATTTGCCACTACCCTGGTAAGAAACATAAAGCCTTCTTTGCCTAATATTTTGAAGTTTAAGTCCTAAGCCATAAACGAGGTGTTCGTGGACCAAAAAAACAGGGAGTAAGTTGCTCCCCATTTGGTCCAGTCCGACATCAAGTGGATGCGGATGTGGACTCAGGACCCCAAAATCCTCAAAAAATATGTTCTGCTTTTAAAAGTTTTGAGCAATAAAGTTGTTGAAATGGACATTTCAATTTATTCCAAAAGGTTTATCATGAAATATGATGTACATGTAAGTACTCTAACTTTATTCATGCGCTCATTACACAGAATTTTCAATAAGAGTTTAACAGAACCCTCTATTTATGTGAAAGTGATGTGCGATATGAAATCAGCATCAACTCCATCAATGTAACCAGCACCTCTGTTTTTGCTCATTACCTATTTAGGGCTCATAAATCATAGAGTTCCTTATAAGCGAAACTCAAGATGATAGCTTATTCCAAGACATCTTACTTTCGCTTTGGGAATATTAATGACATTAACCGTTATTTCCACCTCCTAATTATCAGCAGAACAATAATGCATGAACTTGTAAGTAGCACCTTCAGGTAATTATGTCAAAAAATTGGAAAAAAGAGCGAAAACCCTGTATTCCGCGCCTCTACTTAGTTGGAAGGATGACTTCTCCCTTATCTAGCATTCTAGACTACCACTGCCTAGCAAAGATACAAACAAGTGTGTGTCGCTGCACTTATGGGCTGCTGGAACTTAATTATTAAAATAAGGTACTATTTCAGTCGGAGATCCTGCCCTTTAGTTGATAATAATCAACTTAGATGCTAATTTTTACACCCTGCTCCTTCTTTTATTTTCCTCATCATTGGTATTATGTCATGAGGCTGAAAAGAATTTATCTTCCATTGTCTCTCATCCGAATCTGAACTGATTTTCAGAAATTCTGGCATCCTTTCCGTCAATCGAAGTAATCTGTCGTAGATTATATGGTCGAATAATCTGTCAGTGTTCTTCGAAAGGCATATCGCATGCAGGATAAACTTTCAGCGATAGGTTTGTGTGATTTGGGAATTAGTATTTGCTTCTTTTTCTTCCATTCCGCTCTTCCGCTTCTTTTCAAGACATATGGTAACATATTCGCCGTTATCTTGACTGCTGCCTTATCCAAGTGCTTTTTCCGACTATTTTCTTCTAGCTTCTTTTAGCTTCTCCTGACTTACCATTTGAGCTTGAACAGTTGCATTTTGCGGGAAAAGATTCGTTAATATTTCCTGTAGTAGATTAGGGCAAGTAATCGGTTGAGAGTGTTTGTTTCTAGTTTTTGACAATACTGTTCTTTATGTGTCACCCTCTGAGGGATCCGAATCAGCTTCCACACACAGTCCTTTAAAGTGTTCACTTTTACTTTTGATTGTAGTCACTTACAATTTTTCCCACACCTCCATCTATTGAACATGTAGCTGCTCGCATCCAGATCGTTGTCTGTTTTGCGTCTTCTTACGTTGTCTTCCTGTACCAAATTATTATTGTACATTGTTCATCGACTTTGTTTTCGAATAAAGTCTGAGAAAGCAAGTTCTGGAACGCTTGTCATGGGTTTACATTTCTAAATATCTGTCTATTATGTGGGCATTGTGGATGTATCTTATTTTCCTACAGAACATACAACCAGGGCTTTGGTCCGACGGGTCTGTCAATCATGCCTGAATAGTTCAGATTCTTGCTCACAGCCCAAACATTCTCGCCCACTGCGTAGACACTCTGTGTGCTATGACCCTCAACAAAGCGCATTAACATAGACAAGTACCTGGTTCCCCGACCTTCTTTCCGTTTGACCGGTTGGCCGAATCGTTTTTCATCCGACCGCCGGCTGCTGAATGGCCAAAAATTGAGAGTCCAGCCGCATTTTACCCATGTTCTGGTCAACTGCGAAGTGTTCAGACGAAACTGATAGGCCGAAAATAGTGACCTCAGCTTCACCTCCGCCGTTTCACCAAGTGGTGACTTAATTTTTTTCGGTATGTCTTCGGGCTTTTTAACTGCTTCAAATTCAAGTAACAACTCGCCCTCTTATGTTCACCTAGACTCCGTCAACGAGTTGTCATTCGACATAACCCTAATATATAACACCTTAACTTATTGACACTGTAATGGCGAATGGCTCGGAATATCGAAAACCATTTTACCCAAAAGTTCTATATTATATATGGATACAACTGATTGCAGTACAAGTCGATTTCTCGACCCGACACACAGGATGACCCCGTCAAGGTTTGTTCAATGAGCAACAGCACTGCATAATCAAAGTTCTTAGCAAATGCTGGTTTGCCAAATAATGAGTTTTGATTGAAGCACGCATTATCAAATTCCCTCTAACTTTATTCCATAATGAAATTGTGTCTGTTCGGAGACCGCTGTTTTCCTGGCAACGGTATCCAGTTAGCTGAAGTTGAACACGACTTTTTTTTTAATTTCATCTGGAATTTTGGGAGTAAAACTAATTCAGCTTCAACAACTCATCCCAAGTTATCTGACTGAAAAAGAAAAAGAAGGGGAAACAATTAATTTCTAAAGAAAACAAACGAGGATTTTACTTCTTTCATCAATCATTTGCATCCTACACAATATTGCCATTATATATTGCCAATAACTCTACTTGTTAAATAGGATGCATTAGGAAGCTTTCAAATCCTTTAAATCTGACATAGAAAGGTTAAAGGCAATATTTTTTGCATCAGAACATTCCTCGGAAGCTGGCAAAGAGAAACTATAAAGAGGATTTCTTTGTTGAGTGACTCTGTCTTCTGAATTTAGATTCAACAAAAACTTTCACATATATATATATCGTTCCTAGTTTTGCTTCTAGAACTTCTCTTCACATCCCGAACCCTTCGTTGACAGCTTTATTTGCTTACTAAATTTAACTTTCTCACACACCCCAAAACACAGGTTTCAAATAAAATCTCCACACGCTCGAAGGTAAATCGCAAGAGGATGCCCACTCAGAATGCAAATCAATAAGCCTAATAACGATTCCCCGAAGAATAGGGTTGTATTTTTGGAAAGTATTAATCGCTTGGATGGATGCAAACTCAACAGAATGAATGCAATCCCAGCAGTTAAGGTCTACTAATTTCTGCTTACGGACACAGTGAGTATGAAATCATCAATCTCTTCCCGGCATTTTGAGAACGTTCAGGATTCGCTTCGTGACTTTCAACTAAAGTGTCATGCTAACATTGCAAGAGGCCTAATGCCACGTCCTGTGTACCAGGGATTATGGCAAATTGTTCACTGGGGTGAAATAGAAACAAAAATGCATGTCCAGTGGAATCTGTTCATCTGAAGTGCATACTCGTACAAACTGCTCTCGCTAGTCTCAGACTTTTTTCCAACGAATCACGTTAAACAGGACTTTGACTGTCCTTTTTCATAGCATTTTCGCCATATCGGATTTAGTTCACCACAACAGTTATGCCGACTATTTCCAACGATATACGGTTGCCTCGAGGGTGAGGAACGGCCGGGAATTTTCTTTTTCATTATTCACGGAAAAATCACCAGCCCGTATCTTGCTCCCGAAACGAGCGACTGAGTTTGATTGAAATCAGTAAGCGCAAAGCTTTGCTTTGAATACGGTTTTTCTTTCATTTCGTTTTTTAACGATTTGAATGGAAACGAATATGAATTCACCCTGTTTCAATATCGTTTCGGCCAGAGAGGCTTTTATACGGGCCTGATCGCCTTGCTGGCATCAAAAAATCACAGAATGGTTAGTCGTTTTTCTTTTTTCACCAGATACGATTCAGGATTTCTGCATATGTATATATTGGTTGCTGGGGCTCAACTGTCGCCTTCTTTGTCCTGGTGAATGCTGGATGAGATTTTAATGTAGCTTTTTGGTGCGAAGAAGTTCTTTCCAACGTTACTGAAATATTTTTTATTTTAGATATGAAAATATTTAAGTTGGGCTCCAGCAAGTAAAAAGCTTTTGGGGCTATTTGTGTGTGATTTAGTTATCTTGTAAAAAATGTTATGTAGTTTGAATTATCTAACGAAGTTGAGCTAATCATTTACCTTGCCAGCGGCTGTTGTTAAAGATGTCTATTCAATTTCCCATAGTAGCAGCAATAGCCAGTAGCAGTAAGTGAATTAAAATGTCAATCATTGAGAGCTAGTGGATCTAGGGTAGCATGGGGTAATAAAACTATGAAAAACTACTGTTTGTATGAAAAGTATATTCCAAAGGTTCATGTATCTAATGAAATGTCTTGCGAGTTAAATTTTATGTTATGCGTAGAATAGTGGATAGGACAAAGGGAAGTCACGAAACATCCGTAAATAGCTAAATAAGCGGTGCTGTAATATTTAAGTTACGCGCCTATAATCTGAATATTGCCCTAGAGTATTGTTATTTTAAACATTCGGACATTTTTACCAACAAGTCCCCTTGATTCAATTTTCTTTGGTGTTGTTTTTAATTAAGTTCTTTCTCATATTTACGAAATGAAGAAGTTAAAATTGTGAACCGCCACGATTGTAGTGAATTACTTCGATAAGTTTAGGAGAATTGCATTTAGTGGAGTAATCATATATGTATGCATGTGAAAGGAAGGCGTATATTTTTTTCTTCAAATACACCCCTAATCAACGCAAGGTATTTCGCAGTATCCTCTGAGCAGATTACGTTTTAGTTTTGAAGGGAGGGAATGATGGGTTGAGAAAAGCGCACCTAAGCCAAAACCCCGTTCCTCAACTGACTGGCTAAAAAATTTTAACAATTCACTAAAGTGCCCCTACCCCCAAACAACCCTCAAAATATACCATTCTTCCAAATAGGATCAACAATAATATATTGTTTTAATTTTCTAAAGTTAATTGACAAACCTTCTGGGTTGGTTGATTTTAGAGGTACAAACATATATACCGTAGTATACACTATATTATGAGGAAAAATATTGGAAAGTTTGGTGGAAATCCTACAATTATTAACAAAGTTATAGTTGGTAAATTAAACTCTTAAATCTACTAAAAAGTGGAGCATTCCATAAAGAAGTTAAGGTGAATAGTCTGATATACTTAATGTATGTACACTCATCACGAACTATGCTTGAGTGGAAACATGGGGCACCCAGTATTCTTACATAGCAAATTCACAAAACCTTCCCCACTTGAACAATCGAGCTGCTGTTGCATTCACTGCTACAATTAGTAGAACTGAAATGAATTTTGAGAATATCACCTCCTGTCCAAGGTGTAGGAGACGATTATGAAACGGTAACAGCTGATATCTTTTAGTGGTGACTATTTGAATTCAAGCGGCCAAAGGGTAGTATAGGTCTCAGGGTGAAAGAGGTCCAATACCTAAGATGGAATATAAAACCTTGTAAACAACTTCTCAACCAGCACCAGTTCCTCCACTACCAAATCATATCTCAAACTTCCCGCTGTGATCGGTGGGAGTTCCTTCTTAATGAAAATGTGTAAACGCAGACTATGAAGGCGAGTCTTTCGCTCCTAAATATAGGACAAATTATAAAAACTGGTTCTGCTGGTCGGAGTTGAAAAGGGCTGACAGACATACATGGAAAACTGCACGATATGGGGTTACGAAAGAACATCAGACTGAATTGATTTTACAACTACGGACCCGGCGAATTTTCTCATGGAATGTGTGCTCCCTCTATAGAATAGGAATTGTTATGCGCTAGCTAGCTGATATCTCATTCAAATGTAATGCTGATGCCACTGCATTTCAAGAAATGGGTGCTGAAGGGCTAGTCTCGACCATGTACTAACTGAACTTATAGGTTAACGAATATTGACTTCAATTACTTCTTCGTTAGCATGTGGCTTGAGTAAAAACGCCACCTCGAATCCCCTCTGGTAATCAGGTGAAATTGAGCACTGAATCCATCCATAACAAAGTTCAGCGTGATACCTAGAAGGGCGAAATCGGTGCCGCAATGTCTTAGAGATGCGTCGCCAAAAGGTCTTCATAATAATAATAATAATAATCGTTGGCGCAACAATCAATATTGGATCAAGGCCTTGAAGTGTGTTAGAGCACTTCATTCAAGACCGTAACGGTACACCACAGTACACTGTGGGAGGCAATGTGGTCAGCATTGCGCTCGCCTGAGATTCACAGCTGAGTCGACTGGTGTCCGACATCCAATCACGATAACAAATTCCTCTGCCCCCAACGAGATTTGAACCGCGACCTTCCGCTACGACAGCCCAGCGCTCTAACCACTTGAGCCATCCGGACACTGCACAAAGGTCTTCATGCCCGCCTAAAAACCTTAGCGGTGGTACAGCGCCAAACATATTTTTAGCCTTAGCCGCAAAAAAGTAAGTTAGAAAACAGAACTGGGAGAACCAAAAGAGCTGTGAACTCGACATCAGGTGCACAAGTTTTACCAAGAGGTCAGCAGAATGAAGCAATGTACAGCTCAATGATCATCCCACCGCGAAAAGAGGGATAGCGCAAGGAGGAGGAGTGGAGGAGTGGAGCTGGAGACCCCGCCAAATGAAAACGGTGAATAAATATCACGACCACAAAGCATGGGAAAAATAGTCCGTGCAGTTCATCGAATCATGAATCATATGATGCCGTACGCCGATGGAATTACTGCCGAACTGGTAAATATGGAGGCAACCAATTACGAACGAATCAATGCCTGATAATTAGCAACAAGGCCACATATAAAAAAGTTCATCAAAACCCATACCAAAGAAGCTTTATCTCAGGCAAATCAGCAACACAGTAGATTTTCTCTCTGCAATAACCTATGAAAAACTGTTGGAATATGGTAATCAGTTGCACCATCACTTGATGGCAAGGACAAGACTATACACACATCACAGCTGATAACAGTTATGATTACAAAATCTACGGACGGTTGTTCGCAATGTTGTTTCGCTCGAAACGTCGTACCATTGGTTTAAAGCTCCTACTACACAACACAGTAATCTTTCCGGTCCTCAAGTATTTGCCAGCAGCTTAGCAAGCAACATTGTAAACTTTTAATTGCATTCCTCGAAAGATTGTTTGAACCTCCATAGGATGGTGGCCAATTTCGTAACCTATATAACGGTGCAATTTATGAGCGATGTCGTGACCGTCTGATTGTGGATAAATTATCCACTTTGCCAGACAGCTTTCAGCGATATCGTATTGGTGTACCCCGGCGCAAAACTGAGGTATCTAAAACATACCTAAACTGTTGATCTGGGATTTTGCCTTTTTGCCTCTCTTGCATGAAAGATTCAGTATTCACTCATATCTACTTGGCGCAGTCATACATTTTACG
This sequence comes from Hermetia illucens, assembly GCF_905115235.1. Taxonomy (NCBI): domain Eukaryota; kingdom Metazoa; phylum Arthropoda; class Insecta; order Diptera; family Stratiomyidae; genus Hermetia; species Hermetia illucens. The sequence continues at coordinate 83,704,842 of NC_051849.1, read as the reverse complement.
CTATGAATGCAATACGTGTAGGGGAAATATCTCGGAAGTGACAAAGTAATATTTGGTAATATTGGCTGCCGCGTTTTTAAAGTTTTGTTAAAAACAAAACCTTATTAAAATCGATTCACTGTCTGTCTGTCTGTCTGTCTGGCAATCTGTCATACGGACGTATTTCATAAATGACTGCACCGATTAACACGAAATTCGGTGGGAAGGTGGGAACTGTGAAGCGCCCTGCATACGATGAATTATATTGCTGCAGGTGGATGTTAAGGGGGGATATACTCAAAAGAGAGGTGCAACATTTTTTTTCACCAAATATACTGACTGATCTGGACTGATCTGACCATACGACGGATTTCACTTGAATATAATTCGCATTCATGTCATGTTTGCGATTATATATAAATAGAACAATTACCACCTCTCGGGCACGCTGCTCCCAGGGCAGTGGTAAGGCAGCGTCTGATGAGTTGCCTCATCCCTGGATGAAACCGTCAGTCAACTTTTTAGTAGGAACTACGAAGGATGCAAACAGCCCCGGTCCACAACTTATCTCGAAATAACACCACCTTGTCATAGTGGCGTTACCTGTAGTAGTTAACTAGTACGCTAAGTATGTCCAAAACACATGAAGATGGAAGCAAGACTAAACGTCTTGGGAATGAGGACCTGGGGGTTCCTGCACCATCAAATGTGGCATTATCAAGAGGACAAACTTTCGGGACAAGCTGGTAACCCCGATAGGACCCCGACTAAACGAAGCAAACCCTTTAGTTAGCGGCAGTTTTCACATTATACACTTATGTGGGCAAACATAAAGGTTGGTCAGATTAACCTGCAGCATACAAAAGACCCATTCTATCTACTGGCAGCAAGAGTGGTAAAGTTGCAGCACTGCGCTTATACATGTAATCGCTTTAATAAAACTGTCCGTATTGGATCAGTAAAGAAGTTAGGATCTTCTTCGATGGGGAATCTCTCGAGAATGAGAGCCTGTCTCCTAGTATTAAATCAATTAGAGGCAATACCAGGACCTAGTTGTGGACATCTTACATTACCATCTTAATGGTATGATGGGAAACATTTAAGTTTCCTCTGCTTATTTACCTTATACCGTATACGCAGAATCAAGTGGCCTTAGATTCTTAATAAACTGTAATACGAAGCCTCAGCATAAGTGTTGGGGCAGTAACAAATGTCATCTAGAGGAGAGAGTCTATTTGATTTTACCACTTCAACTGGTCTTATGATCTCGAACGTAGGTGGGCCTTAGCACGGCGTGAAGTGAGTAATTGACCTAATAATATGCACTTCGAAGAGACAGTTACTTAGAATTAAGTTTGAACTAGCGGTCACATTGCATACATCCGCGAACCTTTCTCTTTACTGACAGCTTCCCTTTTTGTCATACATATGTCCTCTGTCTAGTTTTCAACTTCAACATCACCATATTAAATTTGGATGATGGCTCTGAGTTTACCAACACCTTTACTTTGCCTTCATTGTTATTAGCGTTTATTGATTAATTGAAAAGGAAGTAATATAAAACTGAAAATGGACTCATTTAGTTAGAACAGCGAATGGTTTCATTATGGTTATATGTGCAACGGTGGCGATAAATAATATTTAATCTTTGATTTTCGACTAGTCCGGATAGCTGAGCGGTTAGAGGCTAGGCTGTCTCACCGGAAGGTCGCTGTTCAAAGAGATTTGTATTGTGACTGGATGTTGGACACTAGTCGATTCAGCTGCACTATTGTAACTACATTGTTTGCTACAGGTACCGGTTGCAGTGCACCCTTGCAGTGTACCGTTGCGGTCTTGAATGAGGCGTTTTAAGACACTTTCATGCCCAGATCCACTTCAATTGTAGCGCTAACGGTTGTTTTTATTGATAAAGCCAAAAAGAAATCAGTAGGAATGAAAATGTAAAATTACTGATTAGCAAATCTCCTTATTTACCAATATGATATCAGTCTTTCTTTATCAACTCTGCATTCCTTTTTTTGGAGACTGACGTTTGTTCGTTACCAATATTTATATGTTAAAAGACAAAGAGTGGTCTAAAATATTTTTTTCATCAACAATATCTTCAATCACCCCAACGATGTAAGTTCAATTTATGCAACAGCAAAGGATACGACTAATACTCCACCAGTTTTCAACAACTACTTTTCCACCATTGACACCGCTCGTTTTGTCCTAGATTATACAATTTAAACCAATCAATGTTGATAACAATCAATGTTGATAACATTTCATCACCATTTTGCAAACATGACCCAAACTTCTAATCAAAGCACAAGGAACAGCACCCCCATCTTTCATTCGTTAGTCTGAAACCTTTTTCTTCTTTTCAATAGCTTGTGTTTTGTCTTCGTTTATCCTTTTTTTCCTAAGGGAACGGATGCTTGGAACATTCCGTCAATAGACACATGCAAACACTTTCCCAACAAGCATTGAAAATCAATAAATCACAGGATGACAATCAAATTCAAACCCTTAAGACGACGATGAAATTTCCTTGTGATCGATGGCAGCATCCAAGCGAAAAAAGGAGTTATGTGGTCGCTCCATAGGGAATTGTCACTTGCGGAGGCGAACTGACATCAGATGAAAATGTACTTTTTAGGTGGCGGGAGGACTTCGTCATAAGGAAGCCTTGACAATGAGTCGCTGTTGAAAAGAGAAGTGGTTTTGTCGAGCCTATTGAAGAGAGGACATTTTTTTCTGGTCGAATAAAACAAGAGTTGAAAATTGATGACGCTACTCTTGATTTTGGATCAAGTGCCCATCGAGCAAGGTCGAATAGAATCTTCTTCTGGGAACTTAATTTGCAAAATTGCGAGTTAAGCCATATTAGTTAAAAAAAACATGAAACTTATTCGGTTTCGTTATTTACCCAGGTATCATGAGAGAGTTTCTATCCGGTTGATAGAGAAAAGTTTTCTTCGAATCCAGATTAAATCAAGGCATGCTCCTTGTATGATGTTTTTTTAAATGTTTTTTTCCTCAGATTTTCCCCAAAATGATAGCTTTCCTTTTTCAAAAGATTTTAGCATTCAATATTCTAATTGCTTCGCCTACTTCAGAATGCAAAAGTTCTTTAAAACACAACCTTTCGTACCAATAACATATATACATATGTACATACATACCTAGTTATCAAAAACCACGGAGCCACGTATATGTGCTTACATGTGTACCCATATAAGGGCGTTACTCTACGCTGGCTTCCTTAAAACTTCAATACACAGATTATCGCAAAAGTTTTTGTTTTGAAGAAATATGTGGAGGAGGATTTTCAATGAGTACTCAGAAAGATGATATCAGATGAGAGTTTTTGCTATGATGATATTAAAACATGTGTACGACTATAGGTTTTATATCCGAATCGAAGAAAGTTTGCAGACAGCTTGTCTACTCTTTCTGTTCAAAGTTTACTCTGGTTTCTAATTCACATCACCACTTTCAACTTTTCCATCTTTGGCGCTGTGAGCAGCATAGCATACTTAGGTTTTTGTAGTAATCTGAAGTCGTAGAAATGAGATTTCAGAATAGTAATTCCATAGTCTGCTCAATCCGTAAATATTTATGGATGAAAAAGGTTGATGGGTAGAGAAATTAGGAATTTTCTATGGAGAGTCGGCTTTTGTTGGTAAGTTGAAGTTTTCGTAGAATAGAACCAACCCCCATTTAATCAACTTTGAGTTTCTATATATGTGATGCAGCCCAGCGATTTTTTAAGTAGTATATATGTATGAGGGACATATTATCCATAACTTAAAAGCCTTCTTCGCTTCCGCTGGGTGCTGTTAGCAGATCTGAAGTTTGGGATTCATCACGTCCAAATAGAAGCTACAGAAAATTTAAATTGGAAAATATCCGCAGTCTTTTAATATAAGGCAACGTTCTTGTGTTGAAATAAAGGAAACAAATATAAACGAACCTCATACCCCACCTCAGTTGCGTCCTATGCAAGGACCCTGGCGTATCTGATGAGAACGTTGCGCATACTTCGGGATCGGGGCGGTGTCGTCTTTAGAGCAGAGCTGGAAAGAGCTGGGACGCGGTCAACATGATTCGCATCCTACAAATCAATATGCACCGGAGTGGAAAAGTGCTCCAAATGCTCATCAGAAATAGACTCGCTGTAGCGATACGCGCTGCCGGAAATTTATCAACACGGCAGTTCAGTTTTAGAGCAGATAGACCCACAGTTGGTGCTGCCACGCACGTAGTGGATGGCGTTCATACAGTGGAGGCACATAACTGCCGAACTGGGTGGTGCTCCTCGTAACGCTTGACATCAGAAACATGGAACACTACCAATGATGGTTTACTTAGACTCGACATGCCAGAAGAGTCGCACCTGGTTGGTTTTGCAGATGATGTCGCGGCGCTTATTGTTGGACATACTGTCGAACAGGCGCAAAGCAGATCGCATATTGATACGACGGCTATGTGAATGGATGACTACTCATGGTTTCAACCTTCCACTGATAAAAAAACCGAAGTAGTCATCCTCACTAAAAAAAGAGAATTCCGACCCTGTATCCCATATCGTTCGGCGAGTCGATAATCGAGTCAAAACCGGTAGTAAAGTATTATACTTCGGATGAGCTTTTTTGAGGAGATCAAGCAACAACGAGCAAAGTTCCACCTGGAGTTTCGTTGAACCGGTGGTGATGGTGATCGCAAGAGCGATTCCCGTTGCCTTTCTTGCTGAGCAGCGTCAAGCCGGATACAAGCGCAAGGGAATACAGCCAAGGAAGGTGGTTGTTCGTGAAGAACGGCAACGCACCCCAGAGGAGTGGTAACTCTCTTGGCAAAATGAAACTAGAGGCAAATGGACTGCATGGCTCATCGGCAACTTAGGTGCGTGGCTGAATCGAAACCATGGTGAGACTGACTATTTCGTTACCCAGTTCTTAAGTGAGCACAGAAGTTTTCAGTCTTACCTGCGCAAGATTTGAAAGGCACGATCTGCGGATTGTATGATTTGCAATGGAGTTTTGGACAACGCCCATCACACTTTTGCGTAAATGCGTACCTTACTCCAAAAAAATCCTATGAGTTTAGGATTATGATTTCACTCAAAAATACCTCCTACTTGTTGTAAAAGGACACTGAAAAAGATTTGTAATCCAGCAACATAAAAATTTCAAATTTTGGATAACGAGAATTTAACGATTACGATCATCAGTTTTTTTTTCGATAGCGGTGTGAAGGTTCCCCATAAAGCCCACTTTCAAGTTCCGGAGATATAAGCTGGACATTACGAGATTACGGAAACCTGGGGAAACTCCCCCCCTCCCTCCCCCGCTTGTGGCACTGACTGGCCCAAAATGAGAAACAGTTCAATACTGTGCTGTGCAACAACGAAGACTTCCGATACAGAGGAAAAGGAGATTTTCTGCGAGCAACTGAGAGCAATTCAACAGAGGCATCCTAAAAGTGATATTGTGATCACGATGGGCGATCTAAATGTAAAGGCGAGCTCTGGCAAGACTTTATTCGAACATATGATGAAGGAACATAATCTTGGCGAAAAGTAACGGTAAGAGTTTCGTAAACTTCTGCAACTCAAACTGACTCGCCATTAACGATACAATGTTCGAGTGAAGAGCCTGCCATAAGGTAACCGTGTACCCACAATTAGATTGACCACATTGAGATTAGCAGTGAATTTATGAGTTGTCTCAAAGGCGAACATCTGCAGGTAGTCTTTTGTCCTTCCGTACGTGCTGCGTGCTTCTCCCCAGATATTGACGAACATTTGGCCACTATTCAAAATTATCTTTTCCCGAACGGAAGTGGATCGCTGAATGGAATGGATTGAAAACATTGGTAACTGAAAGTGACAACGAGCGCAGCGCGCATGAACAGGCACTGTAACAAATCTTGGGAGGTACAGCTTAGAATGCGCCGTGACAAAAGAAGGCTTATAATCGCATTGGGTACTGAAGCAGAACCCGCAGCACTCTGCTCCTTCCACAAGCAACGCGGCTGATTTCACTCATAACCGAGGGAAACACAGTCACAACTACAGGCTCAAATTATTGGCAGTTTAAACTTGAATGCAATTCGCACCCTTGTCGTGTTTTTCCTATTATATAAAGGAGCGTTCCATCTGTTGCCACTTTCAGTCACGCTGCTCCCAGGGCAATGGTGAGGCAGCGGCTGATGAATTGCCTCTGCCCTAACCGAAAGCGTTAGTTTTTATTTTTGTATACTTGGGTGATACGCCCCAAATGAGGGGTTCGTGGACCTAAAAACGCTCTCCATTTGCCCCGATCAATATCAAGTGGATGCGGACTGAGGATCAATCGTACCCCAAAGAAAATTCCTAGATGGCGTTGTTGCTAATATTAACGTTCTCTATATGCAGGAAGTCAGCAGATTGTTTTGCTTGGAGTATAGCGAGCGCTGTAAGTTGCTAATTTCTCTGCGAAGGGTGATTTTCGTGGATTTGACTTTGAAGTAGCAATGCTGAGATTTGGATAAGGGTGTTCTTTCCTCAGTTGATGGCAGGCCATTCGTCACGGAGGAATGACGCTGAGTGGACCTTCGCGGAGTTATGGCACGCCTGCCCACTTTCGGATTGAAAATCATGCGCTTTCGTGTCCAAGATTGTCGTACGTAGAAATGTAGCTATGGTAAATCTCGTAAAGTCACGGCACAATCCTTTCCTGATATTTCTGAAGCATGACTGGAATTATTCCATCTGCGCCTGGAGATTTATATGCGGAGAAGCTGTTTATAGCCCAACCGATTTTGTATTTCGGTAATTACCGATTTCATAATCTCAAACGACTGGGGTTGCATACCTGCAACCAAGGCTCTGACTCACAGATCATCTCGCTTGCGAAGAAATAACTCTGAACTAGCATCCCCACGGTGGAATTTGAATTCGTTTTCGAAAGTCCCGACTTTTGACTCCATTTCCTCTGTCATGGCTATGTGACCAATTTGCGCACTGAACATTTGGTTTTTGATAACTTAACTAAATTTTCTTGAGTCGCTCCTCCTCTCTTTCGTTGATCGTCATGCTGCCTCAAAACGCATGCCTTGAATTGGCATCACTGCTTGCCAATCGGTTGGCCTTCGTTGCGATGGTGGGACTCTAAATATTGTATATTGTCAGGTGAAGCTGATCGGTCTTGAGCCATGTTAGCCGAGAAGAGTTACATGTTCTCCGCTCTCACCTGCTCTAGTTTGCTTCCCTTGCTTAGGCATATGAAGCTTTGCTTCGCCTTATGCTGACTTCCCAGGGGTAAGATATTGTATTCTTCGACAATAACCTGGTATTTAGGAAAGGTAATTTCATCCCGTTCGTTGACATCATTGGTATTGGCTCTTAAGCAGGACTTCAACACGCCTCCGCTTCTTTGGTGGCTTCCTTGCTCTTGCTTTACGGGAGCCCCTGTCTTCAAAAATTTCAGATTAGGAGTGCTATCACTAGTACTCGCTACGCCCAGTTAAACAGCAATGGTTTCCAAGCTGTAAGCCGGTAGTCCGTTTGTCGCTTTACGCCCTTCAGAAGGTCCTCGTTGATAGTCTCAGCACAGCGGTGCTATGGCTGGCATTGACTGTACTGCCCTTGACGGCGTGGTTTGGGAATTTCTTGTTTAAAAATTGAGTGATGACTCTCCCATTACGAGCGTCCATTTCCGTTCATTTCCGAACACAGCTTTCCGAGAAATTACCCAATCAGGCAATGTACCGATAAATTAGTGGAAATCTAATCAATGTGAAAAAAACAGGTTCCACATATTTACACACAAATTTAATTAGGGACATTGCAGGAATTGAAAACGCCGTTAGAAGTCAACGCTGCTAATCCGCTCCGTACTTATCCAGAAACCAAGCACAGAAATGAATCGTTTTGTGGTGATCCTGCGTCAACTATCATCGTACCAATCTCTAAATACAGTTTGGGAATAAATGTTCAGCTGATGTGCTGCCCTTCTAAAGTTCAAGTGAAGGTTCTGGAACAGGTCAAGCTTCCGGAAGTGGCTCAAAAACTTGGGTGGAACTTCTGCAGAATTTTAAATTTTACTTCGCTCAATTAATTTCCGATATGATGGATTCAATGGCTGAACAGATTTTGATGGATAGAGAAGTATCCGCTCATGCCAGTAATTAAAATAACTTCCTAGAATATTGAAAGGAATGCTGACATCAGCTCAATGTACTTTTAGTAGCTTGTTTTAAGAGCATTCCGGCGAATTAACCTGATAAGCTCGCTGAGATTCTGAAAAATTTATAGCCGATTTTATTTTTGATGTTATATTGCATAATCAGAAAAATAAATCGATTAATGAAGAATCTAGGAAAAACCGTATCAAAAATAAAGCAAAATACTATGAAAATTCCAGGAAATGTGATTAATTACCCAATGTAGAATGAAATAGACCAAAACATATATGTGGGCGCTTTTATTATAGAATCATTCTATAAAGAAAATAATTTATCTCGTTAAAATGTTCTGAAATTAACTAAAACTTCCTCTGCGGATTTCCTAAAATGTGGTTATAATTTAACTATGCAAGTAAAATTCCTGCGTACCGATTTTAATCCGGTATTCCCTCACATTCATTCAAACGTTACACACGTGTGCATTAGAAGGTTCAACCGAAATTATGTGGGATCAACATCTAGGTTAGACCAAATTCAAAACTCACCTACCCCAAGTTTATAGTCTAAAGTCCATAGTCTGGAAATGTAAATTTTACAGAATTTCTCTTTAAATCTAATGAAAAAAGTTTCCACCCACCTTTCTCTTGCAAACATGTATGCATTGCGGGAAAGGGGTAGCGAGGGGAAGGACAGTTTACAACAGCAACGTCTAATCAAGAATTATTCGCTTTAGTTACTTATTCTGCAATGCGTTCAGCGAAAGTTATGCATTTGATCTGCAAGAGAAAGCCCTAATTGGGGAAAGGATTGCGACTCTCGCATATTATGAATCTGATGTGTTCGAGTTGGGTATGTGTATGGCATCGAGTCCCTAATGTTGCCGTGGTGACAAATGCTTTGCTTTCATTTTTGGGAATTAAAATTTCGCTGGAAATTACCCCCGGAATTCCGCAAATGTCAGTTGCAGGATTTCTCTCTAGAATAAGGAAACAAAGGATTTCCCAAATGAAATGTCGCAAATTTATGCACTATTTCAGGGATTTGGGAAAGGTAGAACTGCGTTAATACCAATCAATTCGTTGCCTCTCTGCCGCCTATTCGCCGGTCTCATGTGTTTAGTTTACTTTGGATCAGTCAAATACGTTTCCACGAAATTTTCTGGTAATATGAAAACAAACTTTATCTAATTATCTGGCCATACATACGAAAGTTTAGACTTTTAATGGGTTTCCTTTGGTTTCAGTCAGATTTATGGTATTGGTTAATATTTGTTGAGGCTTATCTAACTTATAACATTAACGCGTTAATAATAAATAGATCGGTCTTCTTTTTCTTTTTAGAAATTATCCAACTGAAAATCTAAAATGGTTTTTATCTATCCACCTGCCTGTAGGGCAAATATACTGGGTGTGAGTGTTTTACTTTCTAAAACTACCCCCGATTTCCCCTCCCTTCCTCATGGAGCCACCAGTAGGTGTTACATAATGTTAGCTTATTTTAGGTAGGTCTGGTTCCTTCTATCCACCCTTCCCGATCACTTCCGACTTTCACAGTTTAACTTCGATCGATCGCGCACTACTTTCCGGTAATTGCATTTCACCTACAGTTTCCTTTTCTTTTCTTCAACGCATCTCGGACATAGGAACCTATATAGGTGCTAACGGTATCCCCCATACCTCGTGATAAACTGGATAAAATTGTAATTGACCTCCCCCTGCTTTCTAGGCCCCGATGATAGGAATTAACCTGTCCAGAAACTTTTTTTTTGAATTGTCCCATCCTGTTGTTATCTACTCATAGATCCCTCTCTTGCGCTTGCTTCGCTTGCAGTAATCTGTCTAGCGATCTGTCAACAACTATCATTATCAAGATCATCTAAGACTATTCCGAAAACAGAGCACACTATTGGGCTGAGTTTCTATAGAACATACTCAGTTTATGCGCGTTACATGAAACATCTGGCGCAGTTCGCCAACCTAGGCGACATGCAGCAAAGTGGTTCGCACAAGCAACAGCCCCTCGGCATCTGCGGGATGCTTTGCGCCGTCGGTGTAACCCAACGCAGTGGGTTCGTTCGCAAGAAAGAGTACTTGTATCACGTTGCATTACATTTCACAGTGATGGACCCATTACAAAGCCCTGTGGTACACACGCGGGAAGAACGTACTCCTTGGATCCATTATCAGTACCGAAATAGGTGGGGCACCAATCGTAACCAGGGTCTTCTGTATAAAGGTTCAATTGGACGAACGGAATGCATTCACCACATCCAGCATCCCCATCCAACAACATTTGCCGTCTGATGTTGTTAATGGTTGATCAAGATTATCCTGTACAACATTTTTCCTAAAATCTCTAGGAGGCATATAGATCTTTAGGACGATTCGAACGGCTCAGTCTAGACTGGTCATATTAACTGAGCCGTTCGAATCGTCCTAAAGATCTATATGCCTCCTAGAGATTTTAGGAAAAATGTTGTACAGGATAATCTTGATCAACCATTAACAACATCAGACGGCAAATGTTGTTGGATGGGGATGCTGGATGTGGTGAATGCATTCCGTTCGTCCAATTGAACCTTTATACAGAAGACCCTGGTTACGATTGGTGCCCCACCTATTTCGGTACTGATAATGGATCCAAGGAGTACGTTCTTCCCGCGTGTGTACCACAGGGCTTTGTAATGGGTCCATCACTGTGAAATGTAATGCAACGTGATACAAGTACTCTTTCTTGCGAACGAACCCACTGCGTTGGGTTACACCGACGGCGCAAAGCATCCCGCAGATGCCGAGGGGCTGTTGCTTGTGCGAACCACTTTGCTGCATGTCGCCTAGGTTGGCGAACTGCGCCAGATGTTTCATGTAACGCGCATAAACTGAGTATGTTCTATAGAAACTCAGCCCAATAGTGTGCTCTGTTTTCGGAATAGTCTTAGATGATCTTGATAATGATAGTTGTTGACAGATCGCTAGACAGATTACTGCAAGCGAAGCAAGCGCAAGAGAGGGATCTATGAGTAGATAACAACAGGATGGGACAATTCAAAAAAAAAGTTTCTGGACAGGTTAATTCCTATCATCGGGGCCTAGAAAGCAGGGGGAGGTCAATTACAATTTTATCCAGTTTATCACGAGGTATGGGGGATACCGTTAGCACCTATATAGGTTCCTATGTCCGAGATGCGTTGAAGAAAAGAAAAGGAAACTGTAGGTGAAATGCAATTACCGGAAAGTAGTGCGCGATCGATCGAAGTTAAACTGTGAAAGTCGGAAGTGATCGGGAAGGGTGGATAGAAGGAACCAGACCTACCTAAAATAAGCTAACATTATGTAACACCTACTGGTGGCTCCATGAGGAAGGGAGGGGAAATCGGGGGTAGTTTTAGAAAGTAAAACACTCACACCCAGTATATTTGCCCTACAGGCAGGTGGATAGATAAAAACCATTTTAGATTTTCAGTTGGATAATTTCTAAAAAGAAAAAGAAGACCGATCTATTTATTATTAACGCGTTAATGTTATAAGTTAGATAAGCCTCAACAAATATTAACCAATACCATAAATCTGACTGAAACCAAAGGAAACCCATTAAAAGTCTAAACTTTCGTATGTATGGCCAGATAATTAGATAAAGTTTGTTTTCATATTACCAGAAAATTTCGTGGAAACGTATTTGACTGATCCAAAGTAAACTAAACACATGAGACCGGCGAATAGGCGGCAGAGAGGCAACGAATTGATTGGTATTAACGCAGTTCTACCTTTCCCAAATCCCTGAAATAGTGCATAAATTTGCGACATTTCATTTGGGAAATCCTTTGTTTCCTTATTCTAGAGAGAAATCCTGCAACTGACATTTGCGGAATTCCGGGGGTAATTTCCAGCGAAATTTTAATTCCCAAAAATGAAAGCAAAGCATTTGTCACCACGGCAACATTAGGGACTCGATGCCATACACATACCCAACTCGAACACATCAGATTCATAATATGCGAGAGTCGCAATCCTTTCCCCAATTAGGGCTTTCTCTTGCAGATCAAATGCATAACTTTCGCTGAACGCATTGCAGAATAAGTAACTAAAGCGAATAATTCTTGATTAGACGTTGCTGTTGTAAACTGTCCTTCCCCTCGCTACCCCTTTCCCGCAATGCATACATGTTTGCAAGAGAAAGGTGGGTGGAAACTTTTTTCATTAGATTTAAAGAGAAATTCTGTAAAATTTACATTTCCAGACTATGGACTTTAGACTATAAACTTGGGGTAGGTGAGTTTTGAATTTGGTCTAACCTAGATGTTGATCCCACATAATTTCGGTTGAACCTTCTAATGCACACGTGTGTAACGTTTGAATGAATGTGAGGGAATACCGGATTAAAATCGGTACGCAGGAATTTTACTTGCATAGTTAAATTATAACCACATTTTAGGAAATCCGCAGAGGAAGTTTTAGTTAATTTCAGAACATTTTAACGAGATAAATTATTTTCTTTATAGAATGATTCTATAATAAAAGCGCCCACATATATGTTTTGGTCTATTTCATTCTACATTGGGTAATTAATCACATTTCCTGGAATTTTCATAGTATTTTGCTTTATTTTTGATACGGTTTTTCCTAGATTCTTCATTAATCGATTTATTTTTCTGATTATGCAATATAACATCAAAAATAAAATCGGCTATAAATTTTTCAGAATCTCAGCGAGCTTATCAGGTTAATTCGCCGGAATGCTCTTAAAACAAGCTACTAAAAGTACATTGAGCTGATGTCAGCATTCCTTTCAATATTCTAGGAAGTTATTTTAATTACTGGCATGAGCGGATACTTCTCTATCCATCAAAATCTGTTCAGCCATTGAATCCATCATATCGGAAATTAATTGAGCGAAGTAAAATTTAAAATTCTGCAGAAGTTCCACCCAAGTTTTTGAGCCACTTCCGGAAGCTTGACCTGTTCCAGAACCTTCACTTGAACTTTAGAAGGGCAGCACATCAGCTGAACATTTATTCCCAAACTGTATTTAGAGATTGGTACGATGATAGTTGACGCAGGATCACCACAAAACGATTCATTTCTGTGCTTGGTTTCTGGATAAGTACGGAGCGGATTAGCAGCGTTGACTTCTAACGGCGTTTTCAATTCCTGCAATGTCCCTAATTAAATTTGTGTGTAAATATGTGGAACCTGTTTTTTTCACATTGATTAGATTTCCACTAATTTATCGGTACATTGCCTGATTGGGTAATTTCTCGGAAAGCTGTGTTCGGAAATGAACGGAAATGGACGCTCGTAATGGGAGAGTCATCACTCAATTTTTAAACAAGAAATTCCCAAACCACGCCGTCAAGGGCAGTACAGTCAATGCCAGCCATAGCACCGCTGTGCTGAGACTATCAACGAGGACCTTCTGAAGGGCGTAAAGCGACAAACGGACTACCGGCTTACAGCTTGGAAACCATTGCTGTTTAACTGGGCGTAGCGAGTACTAGTGATAGCACTCCTAATCTGAAATTTTTGAAGACAGGGGCTCCCGTAAAGCAAGAGCAAGGAAGCCACCAAAGAAGCGGAGGCGTGTTGAAGTCCTGCTTAAGAGCCAATACCAATGATGTCAACGAACGGGATGAAATTACCTTTCCTAAATACCAGGTTATTGTCGAAGAATACAATATCTTACCCCTGGGAAGTCAGCATAAGGCGAAGCAAAGCTTCATATGCCTAAGCAAGGGAAGCAAACTAGAGCAGGTGAGAGCGGAGAACATGTAACTCTTCTCGGCTAACATGGCTCAAGACCGATCAGCTTCACCTGACAATATACAATATTTAGAGTCCCACCATCGCAACGAAGGCCAACCGATTGGCAAGCAGTGATGCCAATTCAAGGCATGCGTTTTGAGGCAGCATGACGATCAACGAAAGAGAGGAGGAGCGACTCAAGAAAATTTAGTTAAGTTATCAAAAACCAAATGTTCAGTGCGCAAATTGGTCACATAGCCATGACAGAGGAAATGGAGTCAAAAGTCGGGACTTTCGAAAACGAATTCAAATTCCACCGTGGGGATGCTAGTTCAGAGTTATTTCTTCGCAAGCGAGATGATCTGTGAGTCAGAGCCTTGGTTGCAGGTATGCAACCCCAGTCGTTTGAGATTATGAAATCGGTAATTACCGAAATACAAAATCGGTTGGGCTATAAACAGCTTCTCCGCATATAAATCTCCAGGCGCAGATGGAATAATTCCAGTCATGCTTCAGAAATATCAGGAAAGGATTGTGCCGTGACTTTACGAGATTTACCATAGCTACATTTCTACGTACGACAATCTTGGACACGAAAGCGCATGATTTTCAATCCGAAAGTGGGCAGGCGTGCCATAACTCCGCGAAGGTCCACTCAGCGTCATTCCTCCGTGACGAATGGCCTGCCATCAACTGAGGAAAGAACACCCTTATCCAAATCTCAGCATTGCTACTTCAAAGTCAAATCCACGAAAATCACCCTTCGCAGAGAAATTAGCAACTTACAGCGCTCGCTATACTCCAAGCAAAACAATCTGCTGACTTCCTGCATATAGAGAACGTTAATATTAGCAACAACGCCATCTAGGAATTTTCTTTGGGGTACGATTGATCCTCAGTCCGCATCCACTTGATATTGATCGGGGCAAATGGAGAGCGTTTTTAGGTCCACGAACCCCTCATTTGGGGCGTATCACCCAAGTATACAAAAATAAAAACTAACGCTTTCGGTTAGGGCAGAGGCAATTCATCAGCCGCTGCCTCACCATTGCCCTGGGAGCAGCGTGACTGAAAGTGGCAACAGATGGAACGCTCCTTTATATAATAGGAAAAACACGACAAGGGTGCGAATTGCATTCAAGTTTAAACTGCCAATAATTTGAGCCTGTAGTTGTGACTGTGTTTCCCTCGGTTATGAGTGAAATCAGCCGCGTTGCTTGTGGAAGGAGCAGAGTGCTGCGGGTTCTGCTTCAGTACCCAATGCGATTATAAGCCTTCTTTTGTCACGGCGCATTCTAAGCTGTACCTCCCAAGATTTGTTACAGTGCCTGTTCATGCGCGCTGCGCTCGTTGTCACTTTCAGTTACCAATGTTTTCAATCCATTCCATTCAGCGATCCACTTCCGTTCGGGAAAAGATAATTTTGAATAGTGGCCAAATGTTCGTCAATATCTGGGGAGAAGCACGCAGCACGTACGGAAGGACAAAAGACTACCTGCAGATGTTCGCCTTTGAGACAACTCATAAATTCACTGCTAATCTCAATGTGGTCAATCTAATTGTGGGTACACGGTTACCTTATGGCAGGCTCTTCACTCGAACATTGTATCGTTAATGGCGAGTCAGTTTGAGTTGCAGAAGTTTACGAAACTCTTACCGTTACTTTTCGCCAAGATTATGTTCCTTCATCATATGTTCGAATAAAGTCTTGCCAGAGCTCGCCTTTACATTTAGATCGCCCATCGTGATCACAATATCACTTTTAGGATGCCTCTGTTGAATTGCTCTCAGTTGCTCGCAGAAAATCTCCTTTTCCTCTGTATCGGAAGTCTTCGTTGTTGCACAGCACAGTATTGAACTGTTTCTCATTTTGGGCCAGTCAGTGCCACAAGCGGGGGAGGGAGGGGGGGAGTTTCCCCAGGTTTCCGTAATCTCGTAATGTCCAGCTTATATCTCCGGAACTTGAAAGTGGGCTTTATGGGGAACCTTCACACCGCTATCGAAAAAAAAACTGATGATCGTAATCGTTAAATTCTCGTTATCCAAAATTTGAAATTTTTATGTTGCTGGATTACAAATCTTTTTCAGTGTCCTTTTACAACAAGTAGGAGGTATTTTTGAGTGAAATCATAATCCTAAACTCATAGGATTTTTTTGGAGTAAGGTACGCATTTACGCAAAAGTGTGATGGGCGTTGTCCAAAACTCCATTGCAAATCATACAATCCGCAGATCGTGCCTTTCAAATCTTGCGCAGGTAAGACTGAAAACTTCTGTGCTCACTTAAGAACTGGGTAACGAAATAGTCAGTCTCACCATGGTTTCGATTCAGCCACGCACCTAAGTTGCCGATGAGCCATGCAGTCCATTTGCCTCTAGTTTCATTTTGCCAAGAGAGTTACCACCAGTCTAGACTTTACACCGAACTCAAGGCCCTTACTCAGTATTCCGACTCCGAAGATTCATTCTCTATTCTATCGTCGCCAGAGTTCGCGATAAGCCATCAATACCCTTCTCTTGCTGCGGAAATAATCACTAGATAATTTTCAGCAAGGGAGTCGAGGACATGATCTATGAAAGTGAGTAGCTCCGATAATTTTATATGCGAACGTTAAACCGCGCTCTCCTCCTTTCCAGCTTAGGGGCATTACATGTTTTGGTAATGCACTGCGTTATATGTAGAGCCCTATCCGTGTAGGTGCTTGCCTATGTGAACTGGTCTAACGACACCTCCAAAAATGTCTGTTCATCCGTTGCTTTTGCGTACCAACCTGACGTTCTTTTCGCTTTTGACTTTGGACGGGGGGCTGTTTGCCCTATGGCTTCCTCAGTCGTTCAAAAATGATTACTTAGTGGTCTCCGTTGGTACATTACTCTCTTGCTTGCCAGGATATATTACGAGAGAGACTTGGTGAGGCGTAACAGCTGTTCACGTATACACCGCCTATTGTTACCCACTCAAAGTCGCAAGCCAACTTACTCATATTGTATGGGGATCTGTCTGTCTGTTTATCTATCCGTTTTTCACAAGCAATTTTATAAGAAACGGTGATATCGCTGACATGAAATTCAGTGGAATGATTGGAGCGGTGAACTTACATATACAGAATGAATGAAATTACGTCCAGTTTAACGGAAGGATATGCTAAAAGGAGTTGTAGATGTTTCGTCGAATATAATCATATAAAGATCTCGACTAGTTTATTTCGAAACAGATTTCAGTTTTGACATTAGTTGAAAATTGAGAGTGCGAAGAGAATTAGAAACAGGAAATTCAAAATAACTCAAATTAAATTGTGCATTCATAATAAATGACAAACATTCTTTAAATGCCTTCGAAATTCGTTACGTTAGGAATTACCAACCAGAATAAAGTAACGTCAACTGCTGGATAGTGGCGAAGCGTTCAATCGACTATACAAAACCTCTCTCGGAAGCTCCCATGATAACAAGTCAGAGGCCTAGTCACCAAAGAGTACATGCTTGTAGTGTCACCATAAAGTGCTGACCTCAGCCCAGATGAAGGAGATGCGTTTGAGGTAACGTACTTTGTACTATCGTCAGTAATACAAAATAAATTGCTGATTTCAGAGAACGAGATAAATAAAGTGTAGTTTGAGTTACTCGACTATGCTAAATGTTACCTGATCTTTTTAAGGTTTTGTGTAAACACAAAGTTTGTGTTTACACAAAACCTTATTAAAATTGATTTACTGTCTGTCTGTCTGTCCGTCTGTTTGTCAGTCTGTCTGTCTGTCTGTCTGTCTGTCCGTCACACGCATTTTTCTCGGAGACAGTTATAGCGATTGACACCAAATTTGGTAGCAAGATGGGAACTGTGAACGCTCACGCATATAGTGAGTTACATCCTTTTACGTCGAATTTAAGGGGGGTCCCCATACATGCAAAAGGAGGGTGTACATTTTTTTTTCATCAAATATAGTCATGTTGGGTATCAATTTAAAGGTCTCGGTTAGTACTTTTCGAAGCCGGTCTTAATTTTGACATTTTTTGGAAAGCTGGGGAGTGCGGGGGGTTCAAAGTGACCATTTCTTTAACGAACCCATTCTCAGAAACTACCCAACCAAAAAATCTGAAAAAAATCAGGGGGCTGCCACTGTATGGTGCCTAGGCCCCGAAATATCCCATACCGATACCTGTTCAGATAAAGCTAATAATAGTACATTACTATAATTTTTAGTAATTGTCAGGAAAACCCTCCTTAAGTTCACCGTAGAATTGCAAAATTTTGTGATAATGTTGGTTACATCATAGACCATGATCCTACCAAATTTTGTGAAAATCGAACTATTACTAACAAAGTTATAATAGGTCAAATTTGTCGCTTCAGTGCAAATTCAAGACTTTGAATGTCAATATCACTTGAAAGTAGGTATAGGCATATATTACGTCTACTTATAGGACAAATGCACACTCAAATCTCTATATAAAAGAAATACACAAAACCTTTCATACCTGAAGCGTCTAGCTTCCGGTTTCCCGACTTGTTTATGTTAGATCCCGTGTCGAATTCCAAGGCTTGGATAAATGCTATGGCGTTCACCTCAGAGGAGGCAGCAGGGTGGCCTCCGTTCAACTGAGAAGTAGGTGCGGACTTTTTACGCATGGACAGCGTCAGGGAGCAAGTACCAGGAAAATAAATACCCTCACTGGAACGCCGGAAGAACTGGCAAGAGACCTTTGAAAAAGATGGTTCGATATCTGCACTCTATTAGAAGTGTGGTACCAAGATGCAATATAGAACGTAAACGCGCTAAACATAGCGATAAACTTCTCTAATTCGACAGCCCATACACTCAATATGCATTGCCCTCTCTGAGGATTTCCGTGTTGCCATTAAAGTAGTCGAGAGATTTAATAACCTTATATTATATTACGATTCACGTCTTCATCGCATAGGCACCACAGACATGTCAATGCCTTTTGACAACTTCTTGATACAAGGCTTGTAACGTGCCTGTTGATGATTATATCGTCATTGCGGGCGCCCTTAACAGTGATGTGAGCGAAAAACTAGAAGACAATATGTGCCATGGGGGAGAATGGTTTGAAGCGCGCAATTAGGGCGGCAAACGTATGCTGATTTAGCGGACACTCATGACCTTGTACTTATAAACACATTGTTCACCAAAGGATCGTCTTATCTGCCTACATTTTATAGTGGGAACAGTAAAACGCAAATTAACTATATCCTCATAAGATGCCGACTTTTTATCACCGTTATTGACTACAACATCGGAACACAAAAGCGCCCGAAAAGTTTGTATCGCTTCGAACACTTCTGTTGGGTCTATGGCAAGAACGGCACTTTACTTACCGATGCGAAGCGATTACATTAGCGATCGATATGGAGCTGATCGTGGAAAAATTGCGAGAGAAGCGCCTTCAATGGTATCAACATGTAATTTACGATAGGGTAAACTTACTTGGCTAGATTGGTCTGAACATCAAAGTCAATGTGAAACGACCGAAAGACCGCTTGAAACAACGATGAGTTGATATGCTGGATGGTGATATGAGAGCTTCACCATTTCATTCAGAACACACCTTTGACCTAGAAAAATGGCGAAACTGATCAAGATAAACCGACCCCGCTTTCGAACGGTATAAATGTTGAAAAAGATGCTGGTATGGG
The DNA here is from genome assembly GCF_905115235.1 of Hermetia illucens. Classification (NCBI taxonomy): domain Eukaryota; kingdom Metazoa; phylum Arthropoda; class Insecta; order Diptera; family Stratiomyidae; genus Hermetia; species Hermetia illucens. The sequence continues at coordinate 83,685,313 of NC_051849.1, read as the reverse complement.
CTAATAGGTTAAAACTTTGAAGTACATTGCCACATTTCTGTTTTGGATAATACCTTGTTATTAAGTTTTAATTCCTGAAATTGTGGTTGGTATCCAAAGAAGACAATCCATTCTGGTACTTTTTCAATAGGACACCTATATACTTAGCACGATAAATGTTTCGATGGTTCCAGAATAACTTTTGGGAAAGCTAGATTCTTCTTAAACTGTGAGCTAAGCAGACATCTTGAGGATGCGGATACGGATACGGAGGATGTTCGTTCCTACTGCCTAATATTAGTTGAGTGAAGCTAACTCCTAGAATTCTTCCTGTATTTTTTTTACTCAGCAATGAACCAAGAGTGAAGGACTGACATGTGAAGTTGAGGCTTTTCCGGTCGTCAATGTGTAGTTAAACGGTATTTTGGTCTGCAAATGCGCAAGATATTTTCAATGGCGATATAGATATTGGCGTATAACTCTCCTATGTTATAGCGTGTTTTTGAATTCTGCCGCTTATATGCTTGGGCCAAAGTAATATCAATTTGGGTGCCCCAAAGTTAATTTTATGGTCAGCCTACAATAAGGCGTGCTTGGTAACTTCTCGAGTTTTGTAAATGGAGGGATCGTGTACATATATAGAAAATGTTTTAACGAAATAAGAAATGTACCGACTCTATTTTTTTCACCACCGTGGGGGTAATGAAATATTTCACTACTCTATATGAAGTAGAATCTTTAGTACTTGCAATAGACTTTAAGCTGCTTAGCTTTTTTTGGGTGTGTCGTCAGTTTAGTGGTATTTCTGACTTGCAGAGTTGGTTTGGACATCTGGCCCAATTGACAAGATTTTAATGAGACAGTTCGTGTTTAGTTTTCTGTACTACTGTAGAACTTCTCTTGTCTGCCGATAGGGCTAATGTATTTCTGTTGCCTTTGAGGTTCGCAAGCGTTAGCTTTTTCTGTTGTTTGTTTTGGAGTCTACGCCTACAGCTGAACCCGAACCCGATGTGGGAGTGAATTATATAGACCGAAAATCCTGGCTGATTTGAGCGTGGACAACATTTTAACTTTCTGTTTGTAGAGTGCAGTGGTGCCGACATTTACTTCACGGCAAACTGCAGGGCAGGAGTGAAGCAGCATCTGAGATGTTTACCTGCACCCTAACGAAGCTTGTTGGTAGCGCTTTTTCCAGTAATCTTGTTTGTTTTCTTATCGATATTGCCCCTGACATCTAGAAGTATCAAATTTGGTATTTATAAGTACGCTTGCAACAAATCATGGTTTTTGGTTAAATCACCTCCGCATTGTTGTAACAAAGTTTCGCGGTGCTATCATGAATTCTCCGGAAAGACACATGAAAGGAGAAGGTTTATTTGTGTTTAATGGAGGAGATGGTGTACACAGTATTTGAGAGCATCGAATGCAATTGTAGACTACCTGAAACTCCATTCGGCACCGTGTGAAAATCTAATCTTTTAGAATTTATGCGCTACTTTTTATAATAAATTTAAAATTTATAAATTCTTTTTTACATATTTAAAATCTATCAGATGAAATAGAATCTAATAAATTAGATAAAATATTACAACAAAAATTATTTCTGTTACAATGACAGGTCAAATGATCGTCTCCTTTTCCGCTCATTCACCATCTTTTACGATGCATCTAACCAAAAACACTGGCGTGGAATTATGTCTCTTGGTCACTTATTTGTAGCTAATAGGGCATCTTCTTTTTCATTATTTTTTCTCTGCCAATTTGAATTGTTCCTGAACTGACACTCAATCCCTTCGCCCATAGCACGTTCTGTTTGAATGATGATAATCTAGCCCGGAAAGTCTATAAGGGCAATATCTATGGTAAAAAAAGAAGACGAGGCAGACCCTGCCTGAGATGGAGTGATGGCGACAGCTTTTAGAGACATCGAATTGGTGGACCTCGGCGCAAAAACAGGATCTCTGGAGTTCCATATTAAGGCAGACCTAGACCGGACACCGCTTGTTGCGCCATTGATGATGATGACGATAGTTTCTAAGAATGGGATCGTGAAAGAAATGTTCACTTTCGGCCGACTTCGAAAATGTACTAACCGAGCCCTTTAGTTTGATACCCCACATTACTATGTTTGGTGAACAAATTGACACACCCCCGTTGCATGTATGGGGACCCTCCCTCGTTAATTTCCAAGTAGAGTGATATAACTCACTATATTCATGAGAGTTCACAGTTCCAAACCTTTCTCACAAATTTGGTGTCAATTGCTATAACCGTTCCCGAGAAAAATGAGTGTGGCAGACAAACAAACAGACAGACAGGCAGACTGAGAGTAAACCAAGTTTTTTACACCAAACTTTAAAAATGCTTTTAATGCAAAAATATGGAAGAGTTCTTAAGGGAGTCTTTCCTATAGAAGAGAGCAGAAACCTTTCCATTTTCGAACTGCTCAATTTTCTTTGTGAATGCACGCGATGTGCATATTTACTTGCAATATTCATACATTTTGTATGTGTGTTATTAAATTATCAGGAAAAATTCTCGAAAACTAAATTCAATTAATTTTCTCAAGAAATATTTATCCTTTCATAACTGATTTAGCTGAAATTACTTCAGATACTTGCAAAGACGAATACAAACCGTCTTCCACTTCCCAATTTCTTCAGATACCGCTTTAAAAAGGAAAACTAATACGGAACAGGGAGTTCCCACTCTTGGTTAGTTTGATTGAAGGCTTTTTAGGAAAATGAAACAACAAAAGTAAACTGGATTTGTAACCAGATAACTATGTGCAAAAGTAGAAAATTGATAGCAGCCTTGAAAAGAGGATACATGTGTCCGGATATGAGATCATAGTGCTGTACATGCCCAAATGTTTACTTGGAACTGATAGACGTGCGTAGGTCTTCACCTACACCAGCGTTTGTGAGAAAGCCTTGGAATACTGAAATAGAATTAGCCCCATAAAAAATACGGCTAGAATGTTCCCAAGCCTTTATAGTTCTCATTTCTCCTCTTTCTTGGAGCTGTGGTATATATGCGCTCATTGGAGTGTGCATGAAAACGTGAATTTTGAACTGATGTTTGAGATGCAGATAGAGTTACCAAATTCTTGCATGAAAGTTAATTAGGCTCTAGGTTATCCTGTTTGCTTCGAGGTTGAAGGCTCGTTGAGGATTGCAGAAGGAAAATAAGCTTGCGTCGCTCCCGCTAGGCTGAACCGCTATTATAAAATTTGATGAGAGTTGTCTTTGAAACCCTTTATATGCAACGTGGCATTTGATTCGGTGTTGCATTTAAGAAAGGACTTCTTTTCACAAAATATGGTGAAGTGTTTGCTAGCCTCACAGCTCACGGAGGATCCCTATTCTTTCTTCGACTGATGGGTAATTATGGTCCATGTTTGTTAGGAGTAGAATTTGTGGTAGTGAAAAGTGAAGGATAGCTGTGCGGATAACCAAGCCCACTAAGATGGCTTTCAACTAAGGTAAGGAAGGCGGGAAGTTAGTCGTTCATTTACTTTGGGTAAAAGTTTTACCAGTTTCCCTTCTGTCGAACATTTAGATAGCCATTCCTATCAGATTCAATGGAAATGGTGTGAATTATTCAGAAATGGGATAGGGACGAAGTTTTAATGTGAAAGCCGGTATGAAGAGCCTTAAAGAAAAAGCAGTGAAACATGACATGACGAAGCTTCTTCGAAAAACGATTTGCAAGAGAGTTTATAATTTAAGGAGATGCTGATAGTTACTTCATGCCATTTTATGTTATTTTTTCATAAAAATTAGCAAAATTAAATTTTTTTGGGAGATATGAAGGAAGGCTGTGATCTTTGTACATATTACGTGGCACGTACACAACAGCGACTGTAGTAAGTGCCCCTAGCGTTACAGGTAGCAAAGTAATAGACATTTTGCTTTACAATGCACTTTGTATTGATACATTTGAGTATTTCATGAAAATAAAAACTTGCGTAATATTTCACTGTTTCAAAACTAATTATTCTTAAGAACAGCGTGTTAAAATTTCAGAAAGATTCGCGCTTTATTATTATAGTTTTCCGAGCAAACCCCGTGTACACGTCATGCACTGCTCTACATATAAGGCTCCGCGGCTCTAAATATAAGCTTTACATCTAGATAGGCAAGCAGGTGTTGAATGATAAATAAAAACAACTAAATTGTTACTGCAGTGTGTAAAAACAAGATTGCTGGGCTCATGACCTTAATAATAATAATTTTGAACGTTAGTATCGCTTTAAGTTTCGGCACGAAATTATCAGACAAAAAAGTTTAAACACGTTTTTCTCAAAACCACTTTCCAAGGTTTTGTGTGAAACAAAACGTTATTAAAATGAAATCAAATCACGGTAATTCCGCCATTTCAGAAGATACCTGAGTACGAACACTTCGATTTAACACTTCCCAAAAATTCACAATGGGAATCGCATTTCTGGGTTCGGCCATACTATTCGGATAACTTTTTTTTATTCAATCTGATGATTAACTTAACTAGATGAACGCTGTGATCATTGTGCTCATCTTGAAAGATGCTCAGTAATTTTTCAAGAACACACGGGTACATACTATATTTGGCCAAAAATATAATAGTAAATTTGGACTCTCTTCAACTTACATTAAAAAAACAATTTCATCGTGCGAAAGCAACCTAACATGAATATTGAACAAATCAGAATATGAGTGAATTATTTATGTGATTCTCCAAATGTTTACACTTTCTCTTTCGTGGTTTACCTCATTTTCAAGAGGACGCGCAAAGTTTTCAATGAAATAAAGTTTTTTATTTTATGGCCTTCCAGTGATAACATAGTTCCTTCCTTCGCCTATTTCTCTTTAGCGTTGCAATCAGCCAACCGTTTCTTTTTATTAAGGTTTTCTGTAAAACAAAACCTTGTTATAATCAATTCACTGTCTGTCTGTCTATCTGTCTGTCTAACTGGTGCTCAGAGGTGGCGGTAAGGAAGACGAGGCGGCAGCTCTGTCTGCCAAACCGAAACCAAGAGGCCGAGGAGAACCTCCATAGTGGTGGCACCGGGAGACGCTGTATTCACTTTCGCTTGCCGGGCGTGATGCAGTAGGCGAATGCTCCAAAGGCTTTATCAGGGCGATCAGACCCGAGTATGCACGGAGAGCCATCTGAAGTGGAATCTTACCAGGGGTATACTGGTACCATGGGAACCGGGATAGCCCCTGGACTCTCATACTTCGGGTGAACTCCCGTTGTATGTGAGTCCAGCTCGGTTATTTGCGGCAGGCCTCCTATTGGGAATTTCATGGGGGTTGTGGTTATGCTCAAACGAGAAGAGACCCTCGGGCCTCGGCGTGGTGTTGCGTTTTAACACGGATGCCGTACTCCTTAGTTCGGTAGGAATTTAGGTAGGTCTTGCATCCACCAGTATGAATGCTAAGCCATGCACTTGGAATAGACTGGTACTGTTGTTGCTTGTCACAGCGGGGCTCTGATTGTGGTCACAAAATCAATCCATGTCTTAAGAAGACTGTGGGATTAAGTCTTCCCGACAGGTACTCACATAAAACCCTCAAGGACTCACTGTCTGTCTGATTGTCATACGCACTTTTCTCCAAAACCGCTAAACCGATCCGAACGAAATTTGATGGACATATGGGAACTATGAAATCCCACTCATGAGTGATATAAATTTATGTGCAGTTTAAAGGGGGCTCCCCATATATGTAAAGGGGTGATGTAATTTTTTTTTTTGAATATAGTCATGTAAGATATCGAATGAAAGGTCTCAATTAGAACTTTCCAAATCTGATATTAGTTTTAACGTGGATTGTAAAGTGCGCGCGTAAAGAGTCCAAATGTACACACTTAAAGTGAGATAGGACTTATTTTCGGAAGCTATCCACCCAAAAAATCCGCTAAAATAAACTTACTAATAGTATATTACCACCTTTAAGAAATTGACTAAGAAAACCCCCTTCCTCATCCGAGGAATGCCAAATTGCGTCAATATAGAGACAATATTTCGCATACACATTCCGAATTTCATGGAAATCTGGCCGTTAACGCCAAAGTTATGGCAGTTCAAACTTTACAGCTTCCAAAGTCATTCAAATAAGATACTGAGGACATCATTAACGAGAATTGACATTCGCGTCAAATATTAAAGTCGCATTTATGCAGAATCTACTTCTCCCGAGCCCTTTTTAAAGTTTTGTGTCACACACTTATGTGAAATCTAAGCTCCGAGAGATATCCCATTACGATATCTGCTTAAATAAACTTATTAATAGTATATTACCAACTTTTAGAAATTGTTTGAGAAACTTTCCTTGACGTCATCCTAAGAGTACCGGTATAGCGGCCAGTATCGTGCATACGCATGCCAAGTTTCATGAAAATCCAACTTTGACATCAGTGTCAAAGTTATAGCAGTTCAAACTTATTGTTTGTTTTGTGCGAATTTACCGCATCCTAAGCCATACAAATAAGATGCTGACGTCATAATTAACGAGAATAATTGACTTTCGAATGAAATATTAAATATTTCATTCGTGAAGAATCTAGTTCTCCCCAGCTCTTTTAAGGTTTTGTGTTCGACTTCGATGTTCAGACCAATCTTGGCAAGTGAATTCTCGTTAGCGCGAATTACGTGACCATTGAAGACGCCTGTCTCGAATTTCTGGATGTGATCATGTGACGCAACATCTTCGTTTCCATTACCTCAAAACACCGTTCATTCTCTTTTATAGTAGGCCAAAAATCAGTTGTCGTAAATTTTATATTTGAGATGTTCGTTGATGCGTAGATCACCAAGAACACCAGTTATGGAACGCCACTCCATCCAGGCTGCGTTAATTCGTGAACCAATTTCTTACCGCTGTTCTGCATCGGCTGATAGCATTGACCCAAGATATTTAAATCGCTCAGTTCTGGGCAAGTCACTTCCGGTAACAGAACTGAGCGAATTAAATATCTCTAGTCAATGCTATCACCCAATGAAGAACTGCGTTATGCTCCTCACATAGGAAACCTTTTATACCTGAAGCGTCAGGTTTCCCGACTTGGTAAATTATTAGAATTTGAATTCACCCTTCCAATGTATTCGAGATAATGACTAATTAGCCATTATGGAGGGATAGGGAGGATTCTTTTTCCATCTGTTTCCTGCACACTACCTTAAGAACTCATAAACATAGTAACGAGATACATATCTAAGTTATTATATGTTAATGGCTAGGAGCGAATGCTGAAAAGCATATGTCCGTTCTATCGAAGAAATTTAGCGATTAGCCTCTCATATTCCTTTAAATGTTGCGGATCCAGCTGCAAACTGCGTGACTTTGGGAGGAATTTACTTAGTTCCCCCAAGTTTAATGTTAGTAAAAGCTTCTCTTAGCATCAAGATTGATCACATTGAGTATTTGGTTGTTTTCCATAACCGTCTGGTGTCATTTTAAAGGTAAGGGACTGAAAGGTCCAAAGGGACCCTTCGCATTCACGGGCCTGACTAACATTGAGGCGGGCAAGCGCGGCACACATCAGTGGAGCTAGAGTCAGTAGATGCCCCTGTATGAAATCTGTATATCAAAATACACCCCATTCCGATAATTGTGCAATAAAATAAAATATTAGAAATCGTCACAAAAATTCATTCTAGGAGGAAAGATTTCTTGAGTAATGTACTTAAAAACCAGAGTATATGGCACGTTACTGGAAAAGGTGACAAACGTCTTACCCCAATTAATGAAAGTCTAAGACTAAAGAGTTAAAGGTTTCGTTTTCATGTGAATTTACTGTACCCTAGAGCACGATAAAAAGTCAATATTAGACTACAGCCCCTAGTCACTATCGAACAGAAAAAGCAAGCCTTCATTATTTCAAATAATTTATTCGCTAGAAACTCTCCGAAATTACGTTTAGATGGTGATGACGTCACTCATCGCGAAATACAATGAATTCACGTGGAACACTCAACTTGGACCATATATAAATTTGTTAGTAATAGTTGGATTGCATTTAAATTTTCCAGAACTCTATGCTATCACTAATATTGATACTTATACTTCCAGAATGAATCTAAGGGGCGTTTTCAGATAAATTTCTAAAATATAGTAATGATTCCTCACTCCCCGCATTTCACTTAATGTCAGAAATAAGATCATTTTGAAAAAGAACAAAACGAGCCCATTCGCATAACTATATGCCGCGCCCCCCTTTACATACATGAAGAACCCTTAATCCCAAGGCAAAATGATGCTACTCATTGCATGTAAAGGGACACACAGACCACATATTCTCACCAAATCTCGTGACAATCGGCCATTTCTGAGTAAATCTGGTGTGACAGACAGCGCAAAGGAAAGGAAAGAGAGGATAATTGGCATACTACTGGAAGCGGTAAATGCCTGGAATTCAGGAAGGTGTTGACTGCAATGAAAAAATGAGGTTTATTCGAATAAGCCTCAATCATTGCAGGATCGCTCAGGACTTACTTGAGTAGACGGGAGAAAATAATCCATGTGTATGTTTACAACTGCTACGCCCCAGCTAGTCCCACATTATCGGAATTTGAAGACATGGTAGACAACCTTGTTCACGATAAAAGGGGGACCGTGTCCAAAGGTGATTGCCGGTGACATCAACGCTTGGGCCCTCGAGTGGGGAAGCAAGGAGAGTGACGCAAGGGGCGGAAGTCTATTAGAGGCTTTATTTGTTGTATTTAGTTTTGGCCAATCTCCGGTGATGCAACCACCTTTCGCAAAGGAGGAGCTTCCTCAATCGTAGACCAGACCTTTGTCAGCCCTGTACATTAGCAAGGACAGTGATTACCAGGCAATCATTTTTTAACTCAAGAGGGAGCCGCAAACCTGGGAAATAGGATACCTAAAGCCGATAAGGGCATCAGGCTAGTCTATAAAAGCATTGACGAGGACAGTTTCTTGGAAGTGTTGCTAGGCCAACCTACTAAGGCAGGCGGTCCCACGGAGAGAGCTTTCCATGTCACATAATGAATCGTCAAGGCATGTGATGCGTCCATGTCTAGGCGGAGCTCATTTCACAGTAAAACACCCAACTACTGCTGAAATAGTGAATTGGCCAGCCTTCGTTCAGTTTGCCACTAAGCCAGTCGAATGGCTCAGAGAGCGGTAGGAAGGAGTAATCTGGGACAAGAGAAGCAAGAGAAAATGCTCTAAGGAGCTCTGCTCGGAAGCGGATCTAAATCAGTGGAGGAGCGCCTATAAAATTGTAATGGGAAAGTTGAGAGGACGGTTATCCCTACAGATCACGAGCCCCACTCTCTTTTTGAAAATCATCCTGGGGTTATTTCCTCTATTTCCTGAGGATCAGAGAGGCACTGACAGATTTCAGAGATCTTTGAATGCGGACGGATGAGCTATTGGAGATCGACAGCAGAATAGGTGATAACAAAGCTCCGGGCCTGGACGGAATACCGAACAGAGCTCTTAAGCTCACCGTAAAATCCAGACCGGACGCTCAATTGTTCGAAGAGCGCATGTCCGAGGAGATATTCCCCGCAACATGGAAGCGGAAGAAGCTGGTGCTGCTGCCTAAGGCTCTTATAGATCCATATGTCTTGTAGACACTACGGGGAAAATGTTGGAGCGGGTAATTTACGATAGATTACTCCCGACCGGCGAAATCCGGGGAGGCTTTTCAGATCGGCAGTATGGATTCAGTAAAGCCAGATCAAGCATTGACGTCATCAAAATGATTACTGGGTTGATCGAAAATAGAATTCACGGCTGGTAAGGCCTAGTTAGAGAGCGCTGGAGTAGCACTTGCGAAGGAAAAAACGGAAACGGTTCTCATCACAAACCGCCGAAAGCGAAATTATGCCCGAATTGGAATTGGCAACCGCATCGTCACTTCCAAGCCGACCCACAAATACTTGGGAGTGATCATACATAAGAAGTTAAGTTTTAAACAACACATACAATATGCTTATAGTAAGCGATCCACAACGAGTAAGGTGCTGGCAAGAATAATACCGTCGGAGGGCGACGATATACTTTAAGGCTATTTATTGCTAGGATAGTGAGTTCGATCTTGTTTTGTAGCATCCCTATTTAGGGAAAGGCACTTCGCATATCATGTAATGCCCATAAACTGAGTGCAGCCTACAGCAGGACAGCCCTAAGGGTGTGTTCTGCCTTCAGAACCGTCTCAGATGAGGACGTATTTGTCATTTCTGGAATCTTGCTAATTGACATCTTGCAGATGAGATGACGAGTATAAATAATCAACAAAGTTAGTTTCTTGTTTGTCACAGATGAAGAGCGCCAAAAGGGAGAGATCTGTAAAAAGATGTCAGAAACGTTTGGTTCACTCGGGAAAGGGCCGGTGGATACACTGGCTGATCCTTACCAGCAAGGAGTGGCTGGGGAGACAAAATGGGGAGATTAATCATAAACTCCCCCAGTTTCTGATGGGGCATTGGGAATATCGCCAGTACCTCTACAGGTTCAATTTGGACAATTCACCTAATTGTCCAAACTGCGAGGGAGTCCCCAAGAAGTCAGAGCACATATTCTTCCACTGTCCGAGATTCAGAGACGAGAGGAGAAACCTAAAAAAAACTTTAGGTGAAGCACTAATACCGGAAAATGTGGTGAGGAGAATGCTAATATTGTAGGAGGATTGGGAAGCGATCAACTCACTGATGGCATCAATCCAGGGAATACTGCGAAAAGCGGAAAAGGTGAGGAAGGTGGGGTTACGAACGTCGTGCATAGAAGAAAAGGAGTAATAGGTAAAGTGAGCTAGCTAACTCCGCCCAGTGAGGTAATACCTATGGTGGTTTCATGGAGCAAGGAAGGGGAGCCGGGGGTGGTTTTAGTGGCTAAAAATCTCACACCCTGGCGTGCCCAGGTTTTTGAATGTTTCCTTCTTCCCGGAAAGCAGAAGCTGGGTGCTTCAGGTAAGAAAGCTTTTCTGTTATTCTTTTATAAAGACATTCTTGTGTGCATTTGTCCATAAATTATGTGAGAATATCCACTTTCGGGTGATAATGGCATTCAAAGTCTTGAATTAGCAAAGAAGCGACAACTTTGACCTCTGTCCTATTATAATTTTGTTAGTAATCGCGTGATCTTCACCAAACTTGGTAGGATCATGCTCTATGTTATTGCCTATATTACTGCTAGTGTAGTGCTAGGATGAACTTAAGGACGGTTTTGCAGCCAATTACTACAAAATTTGATAATATACTCTTATTAACTTTATTTGAACAGATATCGGTACAGAAGGTATTTCGGAGCCTAGGGACCATCTAGTGCCAGCCTCCTGATTTTTTTCAGATTGTCGGTTCGGAAGTTTCTGAGAATGGGTTCGTGAAAGAAATGATCGCTTCGGTCTTCATTTTGACATTTGATGAAAAGGTGGGAGGTGCGGAGGGTCAAACCGCATCCCACCTTTTCATCAAATGTAAAAAAAAATCCGGTTTCGGAAAATACTAATCGAGACCTTTCATTTGATACTTGATACACCCCCTTTTGCATATGTGGAGACCCCTCTTAAATACGAAGTAAAAGGATATAATTCACGTTCACAGTTCCCACCTTTCCACCAATTTTGGTGTTAATCGCTATAACCACCTTCGAGAAAAATGCGTACGACAGACAGGTAGTAGTTGGTAATTTATTATTAGTAAGTTTATTTGAGCAGATATCGGAAGGGCCACTACCTAATTTTTTTACATTTTTGGATTCCGAAAATGAGTCCTGTCTCATTTCAAGTGTGCATATTTTGACTCGTTACCCGTACACTTTACAATTCACGTCAAAACTTATATCAGTTTCGGTCCTAAAGTACTAATCGATACATTTGATACCCAACGTGTCAATATTTGGTAAAAAAATTTAACATTTGGATAAGGTCTTTATACTCTTGATGCAAAAATTTTCAATCGCTTTTAAGCAACTTGAGTATGATGAACGAAAAGGTAGACAGACGGGCGGAAGATCAATGTTAATAAGATTCTGTGAAATACAATGAAAGAAATACAAATGAAGCATCTGCTTTTACATAATAAATCCGAAAACTTGTATCTGCTATGTCTGATATTACGCCAACATCTGACGCTAAATGACTTCAAATATCGGAAACAACTCAATTGATTGAAAAGTATATCAACTTTCGAGAAACAATATTAACACCAGTTATTCACCGTACCCTTCTCATCCTGCGTCTTGAGCGAAATTCCCGAAGTTGTGACAAAGTCCCTAAAGCGCTACTCAGTGTTCCCACGTACAATCCATTATTTCAATACTCCTGTTTTACGTAACATGTGTCCCCGGCAGCAATTGATTGTGTTACGTCTAACTTTTTTCTTGAGTTTCCACTTTAAAGTCAGCTCTAAGAACGTGCTCGTAGCTGACAATGGGAATGTGGCCATTCTATGCGATGTCACAATTTAGGACACAGATAAATTTCTGCAAATATTTTTTAGTCTATTTACTCTGTCCTCTTGGGAGAAACGTTACTTTGAAATGAAGTTTTATTTGCTTAGAGGGAATAACAGTTGCTTTGGACGTATCTAGGTTCTTGGAACCACTTTGGATGGTACTCATTTGTATTCAAAGTTTGCAACTTGGCGGAAATGCCCACAATGCTTAACTATGTAATTACTGCTTTGTGCTCATTCACAAGATTTGAATATCTGCTCAAAAATACCATACGAGGATGCAAGTGCATTCTTTTATGTATATGTATGTACTCATCTTAAAAGTATAGTAATTTAGATGATTTATGTAGATATACTAAACTATCCGCAAAAAATATAGAATTAAATTCACGAGATTAAAATGCAATCGATTTAACAAGTTTAATGCGTACTCCATTAATTTGGAGAAGTGCCATTATCTCCCTGCAGTGAAATATCTAAAACCACAATATATCCCGTTATTGTTCTTGGTGAACCTCAAGCGAATGAAGAAGATAGAAAACAATATAATCGATTTTCCTGGCGATTGAAACACTTCATATTACAAACACTTCACTTTTTCGCCTGTCATATTCTCGATATTATTGGATCTGAAAACATTGCATGGTATTCACCCCCCCCCCTTCTGCATAATGCTTTGTTTTAATGTGACTACCCTTCAAAACAACTACACCAACAATATTGCTTTTGGCACTGTTTGTAACTAGTCTCCACCAGGAACGTTAGCACTTCAGGGCAAATCTATACGAAATATTATTCCGTGCATGCGGCATATTTAGTTAGTGTTTTTTGACGCTGTTATATGGATACACCCTCTGTACAGCGTAGTAAACTATTATATATCGAAACTTTGCAGAACATTTCCGAGGACAACGCTACTATGTACAATAAGGGTATGTTCTCGCTTCTATGTTGTGCTGGCATCCTGAAGCTGTGCCGGGTGTCGTTTCTGTGCATTCAGTTTGTCAGAGCCAGATGCGAAATATGTCCCAAATGGCAGCATTTATTTTTGCTCGTCGGACCGTTTATAAATGATAGAACGAACAAAAGCCAACATATATATATTCTTTCTGCTCCCTCTCATCAAAATATGTTGAAAATGTTGCTTACTTTATTTTTCATTAAGGGTTTGCTAATATTGCCAGAGTGACTAGGAGGACATATTGCTTCATAAACAAATGGTAGCTTAAATAGACAACTGTAAGCGACGGTGACATTGAACTTAATTTTCACCGTTATAATTTTCCGCTTCTGTCGCATGAGACTTATAAGAGCGCCTTACAATCCAGAAGGAATTTTTGTCTATACCAAAACTGCGCATGTCAGCTTTGCAGTGAAGTTGGACCACAAAAAAATACTTTCCCGTTCAGGTTGTAAGGAGAATCTCTGACTCTAAAATTTTTATCACTGTTTAATTCGAAACAAGTCGGGAAACCGGAAGCTGGACGCTTCAGGTACGAAAGGTTTTGTGTATTTCTTAGTACGTACCACGTAATATATCCATATATTATGTGAGAGTATCCACTTTCGGCTTATATCACTGCAAAATTTCATGGTATTAGAATGAACTTAAGGGGGGCTTCTAACCAATTACAAAAAATTGTAGTAATATACTATTATTAACTTTATTTAAACAGATATCGGTATGGAAGGTTTTTCGGAGCCCAGGCACCATATAGTGGCAGCCTCCTGATTTTTTTCAGATTTTTCGGTTTGGCAGTTTCTGAGAATGGCCCCCTTAAAGAAGTGATCAATTTCAACCCCCCACGCTCCCCACCCTTCCAACGAATGTCAAAACTAAGATCGGCTTTGAAAAGTACTAATCGAAACCTTTAATCTGATACCCCATATGACTATATTTGATGAAAAAAAATTTTACACCCCCCTTTTGCATGTATGGAGACCTCCCCTTAAATTCGACGTAAAAGGATGTAATTCACTGTATGCGTGAGCGTTCACAGTTCCCACCTTTCTACCAAATTTGGTGTCAATCGCTATAACTGTCTCCGAGAAAAATGCGTGTGACGGACAGACAGACAGACAGACGAACCCCTGTGAGGAGTGGCCAGATCTCCCATCAGGCGCGACCACAGCTGGCGGATTGGGGCATACCTATTGATGTGTAAATATGTGTTCATGCACTTTTCTCTTCTGACTGTGCATGGGCTAGTGTTTGCTCATCTCTGGTGCGCGGACCAAAATGGCTATGGGAAGGATACCCAGAACATAAAACCGCCATGGAAGACGAGGAAAGGAGGAAACTTACGGTGCAGGGGCTCGGAACCCCAGTACCGGCGGCTTTTGGGAGTGGGCAAGCGGGCTCCCGGTCGTCGATATCCCTCGACCGCAGTGCCTCGTTGGTGGACAACTTGGCCACCTTGGCATATAATGTTACAAGTGATTTGGATCTGGAGAACACCAATAACAAGACCAACCAAAGATGAACTGAAGGCAGATTCTTGGACGATAAAAACCGTGACAACACCCACCGCATATGTTCAAGATGCTCGACAGCAGGAGGTGTTCCAGGAACAAGGAAGAGACCCATTCAAAAGAAGCTCATCAACTTTGAGATCTCCACCAATGCCAAAGACGATGAAGGACATAATACAGGCAAGGTCAATAAACGCCAAAAGTGAAGGACCGTGTAAAAGGGGTAACCCTGCCGGGACTTATAGGGAACAGAGTCCCGATCTGGAGGAATTACCCTTCACCTAGCTTGGGGCAAAAATAGTTGAGCTTTCCGAGTTTACCAAGGACAAGCACAACGTGCACCAAGCCATAAAGAATATGGTGAGGGCTATGAGAGTGCTCTACAATAGATCACAGATGGAGGAAAAGAATAATAAGGACACGCGGAACCCCGCTGTGCCAACAGTATCACAAGCGACCCAAGTGACGCCTAACCGTACTATCATCGAATCCCATCGAAATAAGCGAGTACATGAAAAAGAGAGGGGATCCTTTAAATAATCAGCAAGCGCTCAAGAGAAAAAAGGCGGGCAGGAATTCCTGAAAACCAACACCAACAGGTCAGAAGGAGGAAACCGTACAACGAATCTAGGAAACTCGACCAGCGTTGCGAATCCCAAGACCAGCGGAAACGATGGATGGACTAAAGTTACCAACAAAAAAGCGGAACGAAAAGCAAAAGTGCAAATTCGTCCAGATGTAATTGTTATCTCCAGTAAGGTCAATCTGTCCTACGCGGAGATACTCAAAAAGGTCAAAGCGAATCCCGACCTAAAAGATCTGAACGGGAATGTAAACCGAATCCGAAGAACCCAGAAAGGGGATCTCATGTTCGAGCTTAAAAAATCCAGCGTGGGCAAAACTGACGACTTTCGCACTCAAGTGAAAAACTCACTTGGGGAGAATGCCGCAGTACGTGCCCAAAAACATGAGATCTATATACAATGTAAGGATCTCGATGAAGTAACACCGAAAGAAGAAATTTGTACTGCTCTGAAGGGGCAATTCAAGTTGAAAGAACTCACCGAGGAGTCAGTTGTGGGCTTGCGAAAAGTCTATGGTGGTACTCAAACTCAAACTCCCTCAAAGAGGGAGT
Organism: Hermetia illucens; assembly: GCF_905115235.1. NCBI lineage: Eukaryota > Metazoa > Arthropoda > Insecta > Diptera > Stratiomyidae > Hermetia > Hermetia illucens. Next base: position 83,669,315 of record NC_051849.1, on the reverse strand, counting down.
GCTTTAAGGAGCTCTGCTCAGAAGCGAACATAAACCCGTGGGGGAATGCCTACAGAATCGTGATGGGACGATTCAGAGGCCGTTCATCTCCGCAGATTACGTGCCCCACCCTCTTGCTAAAAATCATCCAGGGGTTATTCCCCCAGCGAGAGGAGAGCACCGACACATTCCAACCACCCCTGAATGTGGCGGCAATTCCGCCAGTCACCAGAGACGAGCTGTTGTATATCTGCGGTAGAATAGGAGACAACAAAGCGCCGGGCCTGGACGGAGTACCGAATAAGGCCCTTAAGCTTGCCGTGAAATCCAGACCGGACATGTTCGCTGAGTTGTTCGAAGCGTGCATGTCCGAGGGGATATTTCCAGTGGCATGGGAGCGGCAGAAGTTGGTACTTCTGCCTAAACCAGGTAAACCTCCAGGTGAACCATCCTTATATCGACCCATATGTCTCCTGGACACGGTGGAGAAAATGCTAGAGCGGGTAATCTATAATAGATTACTCCCGGTTGTAGAGAGCCAAGGCAGCCTTTCGGATCGGCAGTATGGGTTCCGTAAAGCCAGATCAACCATTGATGCCATCAAATTGGTTACTGGCTTGGCCGAAGATGCAATTCACGGAAAGGGTAGTACCAGCAAATATTGCGTGGTAGTAACCCTGGATGTGAAAAATGCATTCAATTCGGCCAATTGGAATCGAATACGGAAATCTTTAGCGAAAGTTGGTATTCCCGCCTATCTCGCTGCTATCGTCGATAGTTATTTAACTGAAAGGAGGCTCTGGTATGACACCGATGACGGACCCCAGGAGTACGTTGTTTCCGCGGGTGTCCCGCAGGGCTCCGTATTGGGCCCACTACTGTGGAACATCATGTACAACGATGTATTTAATCTTCCCCTTCCGGGGGAAGCCAAAGTGGTGGGTTATGCTGACGACATAGCGCTGGTTGTTGTCGCAAAGCATCTCGAAGATGATGAGTTATACTCAAGTGAGGCAATTGGTGCTGTTAAAAGTTGGCTAAAGAGCTCTGGTCTGACACTTGCGGAGGAAAAAACGGAAGCGGTCCTCATCACTAAGCGCCGGAAGAGAAATTACGCCTGTATTAGAATCGGGAATCATATCATCACTTCCATAATCTCACCCAGTTTCTCACGGGGCACGGAGGATATCTCCAATACCTTCACAGGTTTAAATTGTAGACCTCACCCGATTGTCCAAATTGCAATTGAGTCCCAGAGGACCCAGAGCATGTATTCTTCCATTGTCCGAGATTTGTGGAAGAAAGGAGGAATCTAGAGGAGACTCTAGGGCAGATGCTGGCACCAGAAAATCTGGTGCCGAAAATGCTACCACATCATGAGAATTGGGATGCGGTAAACTCCATGATCGCATCTATCCAAAATAAACTGCGAAAAGCAGAGGAGAGGAGAAAAATGCGGTCACGTGCGCCGCGTATAGAAGAAAGGTGACAAAGCTAGAGTAAGCTGACTCCGCCCCGTGATGTAATGCCTTATGGTGGTTCCGCGGGGCAGGGAGGGAGTCGGGGGTGGTTTTAGTGGGTAAAAATCCCACACGCTGGTGTGTCCAGACCAGTGTCCTTTTGATGATTTCCACCTCCTCAACAAAAAAAAAAGACGGACAGACAGACGGACAGACGGACAGACGGACAGACGGACAGACGGACAGACGGACAGACAGACAGACAGAAAATCGATTTTAATAAGGTTTTGTGTTTACACAAAACCTTAAAAATGAAAAAAATTTGAACAGGCTCTTCCACGTGTCCCAAGAGGTGACTAATTTACTCTCGCGTCGATTTTTTTCAGTTCGCAGTACCTGTAAATGTTTTTTAAGGACATAAAACCGACCTCCACTTGCACTGTGTCTTGAAGAAATCAAATACAAATTTAAGAAAATAAAACCTCATTTAAATCGGTTTACAGGCGGCGTCTGTAATTTTTCTATCTGCTTTTTCCCTTTATTGTTGGAAAGTGAAACGATTTAAACCATGTCGCCGGTTCCTACCATGCAGTTATCTGAAGCACTTCCTTCTCCCTCGACTCTGCTCGAGCCTACTCTAAAGTATAGCGCAGCGGGTCTGGATCAGTTCTTAATTATGGGTCGCTGTGGTGTTCTTACTTTCTTGTTAAGATTTTGTGTAAGACAAAACCTTATTAAAATCAGTTCATTGTCTATCTCTCTGTCTGTGATACGTACTTTTCCCACGGTTACTCCTATTGATATCAGATTTGGTAGGATGGAGGTACGCGTATGCAGTCAGTAACATCATTCCGCGTTGAGTTTATTCTCTATACATTCAAAGGGGGTGTAAACATTTTTTTCACCGAATATAGTCAAGTAGGTTACAAATGAATGGTCTTGATTAGTATTTCCCAAAGCTGACCTCATTTCGAACATTTGCTGCAAAAGAGGGGAGCGGGGGCTGGAGAGTGATCTCATCTTTCACAATCCATTCTCCAAACCTACCCAACCGGAAAAACTGAAAGAAATCACGAAGGTGTGATTATACGGTGTCTAGATTGCTAAACACCTTCCATGCAATATCTGTTTAAATAAAGTTAACGACAGTATACTACTTTAATTTTCAGGAATCGACTACAAAACCCACTAAAGTTCATCCTAAAATGAAATTTTGCAGTGGTATAGGTTACAATATAAAACCTAGTCCTACCAAGGTTGGTGGAAAATATAATAAGTCAAAGTTGTCTCTTCACTGCAAATTCTAAGACTTTGAATGTCAGTCACGCTAAAGTGAATAGTCTAACATAATAGATGCATATAGGTAAACATATTACGTACTAGGTACAAGTAGCACAAATGTCCACTCAAAATATACGTACATTTCTCGTACCTAAGCTGCTCATGAATAGTTCGCCACATTTTTTCCACCTGGTTGCAAATCGTTCACTTTAGTACGAACTCCACAATATTTTCCGGTCTGCTTCAGTCTGCAGCAATATGGTGAACCGAGGTGAGCAGATCGACGAAGGTATGCATGAGAAAATCCATGTCCACACAAGAATCAAGAATTATGTCTCCTTGTCCATCTTTGAATATTGGAAATTATGTGGTGCGTCCCAGACTAGTTTGCGGCTCGTCTAATTTCGTTTGTCATTATGTGATAGATTCCCACTCTGTCAGGTGCTGTCGAATTATGTTATGCTTTTTGTCTTTGAGGGGCCGGTCTCTACTTACCAAAATTTGTGGAGGAAGCTGGGGTAGTATAGGTCCCAGGGCGAAACGTGGATTGGTACCCACGACTCCTCCCCTCGGACTGTACGGATTATACAACGACGAACCCGGCAACGATAAAGAAATAACGATTTGCGCATTTTCTCATGGAACGTGTACAGAGATGAAGCTGCTGAGCAGTTAAACCGCACCCAGTCCCAATTTAGGGCTGCAGCGCTGCAGGAGATGCGTTGGACAGAAACTGGTTTCCTGGAGAAGAGTCGCTACACCATATATTATAGTGGTCATCCAGTAAACCGTGTGCCCGGAGTAGGTTTCTTAGTTAGCCAAAAAATGAAACCTGCTGTTATCGGCTTTAAAAACATAAGCGAAAAGCTATGCACTCTGCGCTTGCAAGGCACGTTTAGAAATATAAGCCTCATTAACGTTCACACCCCTAAAGACGAGACTGCAGAGTCGGAGAAGGATACCTTCTACGAAGCAGCAGTACGAACCCTCGAAGCCTGTCCCAGATATGATATCAAAATCAAACTTGTTGATCTTAACAGCCAAGTAGGAAGGAGCCCGTATTCAGGTGATACGTTGGCTCCCATAGCTTACACCAAAATACAAATGATAACGACTGCGGATCATTCAATTAGCAGTATTACATGAAATGGTTGTCGCAAGTAGCCAGAAACATACATGGGCCTCTCCAGACGGAACTACTTTCAAACAAATTGACCACATGTTGATCGAACGCCGCCATCTCTCAGCCTTGACGAATGTCCAAACATATAGGGGAGGCAACATAGACTCGGATCACTATCTCGCTGGCATTGTTCTCCGAACTTGAATAACAATACCACCTAGAATCCCCTCTGACAATCAGGTGAGAGTTAACAATGAACTCGTCCATAGCACAGCCCTCCTCAACACCTAAACAAGTCGGAATATCGGAAGCTCGCGCTTCGGGTATAAAGGTTTTGCGTTCATCTTATGTAAGAAATTTCAACGCACATTTTTCTATCCGTATAGGTACAAACCCAACATATTCCTTCATATTTTTCCAAACTACGAGACATACGTACATATTACAGCCATAGATATTACGCTCACCCTAAACAAACAAACTGCCTATTTCCGAATACCGTACACATATATGCACGTATATAAATTGATCGTACCCATATTTCCGATTCACTTCTTATATCTATCTGAATAGCCACTACCCACAAAGTTCATTAGCACGCATATACTATATACCTACATACACAGTTGATATTCATATACAAATGACTAAAAAACTAAAACAAAATAATTCTTTGGGACCCCATTCATAAGAACTCATTTGGTTGTGGTATTGACGAATTGATATGTGATGATGACGTCATGCAATCACGCATGAAGAGTGCGCGAAATTCACAAAAAATGGTAAAGTTTTACCCCCTATAACTTTGTCAATAATAGTTGGACTTTCTTCAAACTTGACCAAACTGTGCAGTATGTTCTTCACTATATGCATGCCAAATTTTGTACTTCTGGGATGAACATAAGGGGCGGTGCCGGGTAAATTTCTAAAATGTAGAAATATACTATTATTAACTTTATTTGTACAGATATCGGAACCGGATATATTTTGAGGCCTAGATTTCATAGAGATGCACTACTGTGATTTTTTTCAGATTTTTCGGTTGGATAGGTTCTGAGAACGAGACCTGTTACACTTTTTGGGGGTCATATTTTGAGCCCTCACTCCCCTATGTTTCACCCAATATCAAATATTGAACCAGTTTCGAAAAGTACTAATTGAGACCTTTCATTTGATACCCCACATGGCCACATTTTATGAAAAAAAATTTTGCACCCTCCTTTCACATGTATGGGGAGCCCCCCTTAAACTTGCTACAAAATGGCGTCAGTTGCTGCATGTAAAGGGAACGGCAGATTACATACTCCTACCAATTCTCGTGAGAATTGGCTCAGCCGTTTCCGAATAAATCGGGTGTGACAGACAGACAGACAGACAGACAGACGGACAGACAGACAGACAGACAGACAGACGGACAGACAGACAGACAGACAGATAGACAGACGGACAGACAGACATCGAATCGATTCTAATAAGGTTTTGTTTCACACAAAACCTTAAAAAGAGAACTGGATGCCGCAATAACCACAGCCAATAGAGATCCTGGAGATGAAGCATCAATAAATGGTCTTCACAATCACCTGGAGAACGTCATCATAAATACGGCCACAAACATACTTGGCCCCAGCCGTAAAAAGAGTCGGAACGGCTGGTTTGACGATGAATGTAAGCTAGCAACGGAACGGAAGAATGCCGCATACCGAGTAATGATGGTTTCTCAAAGAACGCGCGCACGCGCAGAGACTTCACATACGGAAAAAGCAAGCTCGGGAGAACCAGCAGTCTATGAACTCGAAAAGTACAGGGAGCAACTGCACCAGGCGCGCAAGTTTTACCAACAAGTCAGCAGGATGAAGCCTTATACACCTCGATGTTCATCCTGCCGAGACAAAGAGGGAAATTTGATTTCCGACAGAATGGGCATATTGGAGCGATGGGTTAAGTACTTTCACGAACTACTGAACAACCAGAATATCGGCGAGTTGGAGGTCACGCCAAGTGAAGACGACGGACAAATACTGGCACCATCAAGTTTAGGACAAACAGTCCATGCAATTCATAGGCTCAAAAATCATAAATCGACAGGAGCCGATGGAGTCACAGCCGAATTGGTTAAATATGGAGGCGACCAATTACACAAAGTGATTCATCAACTTGTGCTCAGAGTGTAGGACAGCGAATCAATGCCTGACGATTGACAACGAGCCATTATCTGCCTCATACATAAAAAGGGAGATATCACATGGTGCAACAGCTATAGTGGTATCACGTTGTTGAGTACCATCTATAAGATATTCTCCTCTATCTTGCTAGGCCGGATAGCCCCATACGCCCAGAAGATCATTGGCCCATACCAAACACTTCACTCCAGGCAAATCACCTACAGATCAGATTTTCTCTCTGTGGCAAGCGATGGAAAAACTGTTGGAATATGGCCACTAGTTGCACCATCTATTCATCGACTTTAAAGCCGCCTATGATAGGCATAGCCAGGGTAAAACTGTACACGGCTACGAGAGAATTCGGTATCCCAACGAAATTGATAAGGCTGAAAAAGCTGACCCTGACCAATGTGCGAGGCCAGATAAAAGCAGCAAGATCACTCTCAAGACCGATCGACATCAACAACGGTCTACGAAAAGGGGATGCCCCATCATGCGTTCTCTTTAACCTGGCTCTCGAGAAAGTGATCCATGATACCGAGGGAAATATAGGAGGTACGATCCTCTTTAAGTTTACCCAACTACTGGCCTATGCTGACGATATCGACATCATGGGAAGAACCACCCGAGACGTACAAACTGCTTTCATCCAGATCGAACAGGCGGCACGAGATCTCGGGCTGCATATCAATGAAGGCAAGACAAAGTATATGATGGCAACGTCAGCACCAACCAACCAACCAACCAAAAAAATTTTTTGTGGCTTTTTTGGAAATGATGGAGTCTTTTCTCGCAGTAAAAAAATAAACAATAAATAGTAGCGACACAAAATTGAGCTTTTTCATAAGCTGAACTGTGATTATCTGGTTAGATTTATCGTAGATCTTTGGGTCAATAATTGGCCAATATAAGATAATTTCATGAAAATAATCCAATGTACCTGCTTAGACCGGACTGACGTCGTAATATTCCTCAATGTAGACAGAAAGATCTTCTCCATACTAGTTGGAAAAATAAAAGCTGGCTTCTACCATCTGCCGTCTGTTAAATCCATCCAGCAATTGAAGCGAATCAGCAGGGAAGTCCGCTCAGTTGTTGAAACTGAGAGAGGACTGGGTGGAGTTGCATGTATTGTGGATGTCAAAGCAAAACTACTCGAAGTTTTCGCAGGCCGATGCTATTTGCCACCGACCAGGTATTCCTTTTTGGATGTACATCGTGATAAGTAAGTTTACTGAAGTGCGTAGAGCTTTAAAGTCAGCGAAGAAAGCGTGGTGTCTGAAGACAACAAGACGTCTTGTTGCGAGTTTCAAATGAAGTGTCTACGAAACTCAGAACAGGACAAAAATAAGTAAGACACAAGGAATTGAGGGAGGAAAAGTGTTGACAAAAGAGTCACATGTCAGAGGACTGAAGAATTAATAGTGGCCAGGGCTGCACTCAAACCATCGGCCATGGTCTTTTGAATGCAAAACTTATCAGACTTGCACAACATGGAAAGTGAGACAGTTGTAATGAGCATCATGCGTGTCTTAAGCTGGTTTTAAGAAAGACCATTTTAAACTATAACCGCACCAAAAGGTGTATGAATTCAATTTTTACCGGGCAGATTTCGTGGCTCTAAAGGAATTTTGCTCAGCTATAACTATATACTGAAATAGTCTCGTTTACTTTATCATTTTCCTCTCTCAGGCATGCTAACCAATCGTGCTAGCTTTATTTTGACACTTTCCCTGTGTTATTATGTGCAGTAGCCTAGTGGAGTGTTAGTATTTGGAGTAGCCTTCTCCCTCCGGTGGGGATGTGCTATTGTATTATATTCCAGAAAGCCTGACGGAAATAAGTTTGGAGACAGTGTTGGATTATTGCCTACGGCAGCCGCAAAGCGTGTCCTCACAACTTGTTAACCGAGTTTGGAAAAAATATTGACTGCAGGATTTCATTTCAGAATAAGGGACATATCAACAGTGCAGTGTTACTCATCAAAGGAGGAAAATCGAGTTTCTTATGAGAAACTGAATGCTGGTCAGGGCAAGCTTCCAGAATGTAAAATTGTCGAAGATTCCGAAAAGGCACTCATTTTGAGAGCCAAAATTGGAGGATTATTTGGAACGCATTGAGGACCGTCCCGAAAACTTGATTAATATAAAGCCGACTGACTCTCCCTCTCCATGCTGCACTGTAACATTTTGGTGTGCGAACTTCACATCTCTGCTTCGCCTGCGTTTTGTCGATTTTGTGAAGAAGAAGGTTTTGCATTTTTCCGATATTGGCAGCGTAGATAGGAAGTGTATACGAAGTGCTATACGTACGAGGGCATTCCAAAGAAGCGTACAGCCATCATCAGAGTGAAGTATAATAATACAAAATGTGGTGAATAATACAAATGTGGTGAATTTGTGGTCTAAATAGGAGTCCTTTATGGTTGAAACTGATAACTGATATTATTTCTTCTTATTACTTATCACGATATGCGTTCTGCATTTGCTTAAAGGCGTGGACGGCTTTAAGCGACCTTGACACCTGTAGTAAAATGAATCTCGATTAGCAAGGAGAGGCAAATAGAGTCGAACTGAAGGGAAATACCAACAAAACCAAGGTTCGCAGTTTGACGGGCTACCGCACTCTCTCTAACTTATTTATTTCAAAACATCCAAGGTGTTAACCAATTTATATATCTCGCAAGTCTCGCACCTTACTTGATACTCTTAGTGTTCTAGATTCTCCATCGCTTTTGTGTCCGAAATCTTAAAATGAAGGCAACACTAACATCAAGTTGAGACCGTTCTGTCATATGTTTTTTCTGTGTTTTGGGGGAGGGGGGAGTAGTATATAGAAAGTGACCACAATTTTTTATCAGAAAATTCATCCTTTCCCCAATAGTTGAAAGGAAGCTCATTTGCTATCGAAATTAAAATAGTCACCTACACTGTTCATGCTGACCATCTAGTTTTCCTCTGCCTACCATTTTACAACATCCAAGATCCATTAACAATTTATGCTTCCTCTTTGAGCTATGTAACGGCGCTTGTTGAAAAGTCGTGTCGAAAAGCAACCAAAAGGGATTTGTAGGCTAGCAACTTGCAAAATTCAATTCATGTTCTTGCTATCGGCAGTTTAGCCATGCCCTAGATAAGGATGAACAGTTTACTACCTTCGGCTGCCGAAAAAACACGGATTGGCTTTTTGAATCATCACCTGGAAGCCAAATGTGTTCAAAGCGCCAAAGCGGTAAAACGATTCCATGGTGGAGCCGAGAATTGCAAGGATTCAGGAAATCATCCAGATGACTTCTGATTCGTGTTTGCAAAGGCAATAAGAACTAAGACTGGTTAAGCTTCTGGATGTCCCAGAGTGAATATGGACTCCTTTGGAGCCGGAGGACTTCCAGGCTGTGCAAAGCCCTTCAAAAGGATGCGTCGGCCAAATTGGATTTTCTTAGAAAACGGGATGGAACTTTTCCGAACTCCATAGTTTAGTCTATACAGACTCAAGTTACCGAATGGGAATGAAAAAGCGAGAGCTGTCTTTCGTATACTTCAAAGCACCTGGCATGGATGGCATCTATCCAGCGATGTTTGGAGAAACTATTAAGAAATATTTTTCGAGAATATCTTAAGTACCTACCTCTTGGCAAAAGGTTAAGCGAGTCCTCATAGCTAACCTGTGGAAATGATTATTCAAATCCACAGAACTTAGAAACCAGCTTAACATTATTTTTGCTAAAATTTCAAAAAAGACTGGTTGAGCGCCACATTCGTGAGAAGATGCAAACCCCGTGCTCACTAAATAAAAACCAACTTCAACTTCAACTACTAGCGTGGAAAGTTTTGGGTTGTTTGGTTTCAAAGACAGATGACGGAACTCTGAAAGGCGAGTACGCGATGGGGCTGTTAGTAGACATTGAAGAGGCGTTTGACTGTGCGTCCCTCCAAAAGCTCTGTGATGCCGCAGGGAGCATGGTGTCGATGAAATTTTACTTAAGAGGATATATACTATGCTAACGCAGAGAATGCTGAATGCGGAAGTAGAGTTTGCCCCGACATGAGGCCTCAAATGTTGATGTGAATATATGTTGCTATCTTTCGGTCGATGTTGGCCTATGCATTCGCAGTATGATGGGTTAATGTGAAACAAAAGAGTTTTCGCTAAAAACTAACCACATTGCAAAGAACTGTGTCTGGGTATTACCGATGCTATGAGCACGACATCAGGCGTAGCTCTAAATGCAGTACTAAATTTGTATCCTTGGATTTCTTTATGTAGAGCATTGAAAGCAGCTTATTTACTAATTCGATTAAATCTATGGAATGATAATGGACGTTGGAGCAAAACTCTAGCTCTCGAATAAAATCGGGAAGTGAGCTTTTCCTTTGCAATGGCCTTTAAGACTGCGATCCTATGGATACCAACCTGGGTGATCAACGAACGGAACGGGCAGGTGCGTTGTGATCTGTAGCGATAATCAAGCAGCATTGAGGGCGTTGAGCGGTCCTTTGATCACTTGAAAAATCTTTTAGGGATGCAGTAACCGTTTGAGCTCTGTTTACGGTGAAATTACTTTAGGTATCTAGTCATTGTGGTGTAGACGGAAGTGAAATCTTCATTATAATCACTCTAAATGCTGTGCAAGTAATAAGCTCACAGCAGCTAGAATAACACAAACATTTATAACACTGAGATTCGAACCCAGGGCAATTAGATCAATATGCAAACACTCTAACCCCTCAATCACCGACCCAACAAAGTTAATGATGAGTTGAAGTTAAATTTGGTGCATCTGTGAGCTCACATGTCTATCACGGAGTTTAATCAACACCAATAGTTTTGGTGAAAGTAGTATAACGTACTTTTCAGCATTAAACGTTGCAGTGTTACTTTAATAGAATAATTCTCAATCAAATATTATATTAAAATCGACAATGTACCGTTTTTGCTAAGGATATGATTTTCATCTACTGATAGCTATGACTTTACCAATTTGGTAGTTATGAATTCATAAGCTTAATTCTTTCGGATTGTATTCATGGTATCGACTTTCTAGAATAAAACCTTCCTTTAAAAGTTCGATTAAAGTTGACATAATTGGTCAGTAGATGTAAGACAGAGAGGTATGAGATATGAGCGGTTGGTCTAATGGTTTAGGGAGTCCTGAGTTTGCATTCACTTGGTGACATTCTAGTCTAACAGGAGAAACATCCATGGATTGGTCCTCGGAGACCCTCAGGGCACTCAGGGCAACTCATCAGACGCTGCGAGATTTTTGACAGGGAAGTCGCGCTGTTCCAAAGACAGAGTTGAGGCGGCATCTGATGACTTGCCTCTGCTTTGAACGAAGCAGCCCCTTTTTAATATATGAGAATTTTTAGTCACACAACTTCACTATAATTTATCTATGTCCAAGCGTCAGATCATTGATTAATCGGACACCGAGACAGAATTTTATTTTATTTCCTTTTCTTACACCAACAATATATTTTCCCTTCTTGAACAAAAACCCATAAACACATAACATACATTGTGTGTCCTATTTCGTTGGTATGTGTCGGATCCATCCTGGACCCTTATCACAAAAGTCTTAGTATTCAAATATTCCGAAGCATATTGCCTACGGCGCTGAAACCTTAGGGAACATGCAGGGAACGGTCCCTATTCATATGTGCCATCGGCTCAAAACAAGGTGTAAATGCTAGACAATTTAAATATATCGAATTGAATCCCAGGAATACGGGGGACGAGGCCTCCGAAGAGAGGCTCGAATTTGGATTATTTTGTCATCCCTTGAAAGAATTTCAATTTGTTACGTCAATAGTGAAATACTTTCCATACGCTGAAATTTTTTTATTGTCCTTTTGAGAAAATCGAAAAAGTTTTCATCGCTTTATTCGAAGTCGTAATCTTTGTGGTTTCCTTTCAACAAACTCTTGACGATCGTAAAGTTTCATTGGTTGAAGGTAGTTAGGAATGGATTGCGTGTAAGGCAGAAGGGAGAAAAAACTGAAAGACAACTTGAAGAATTTCACTTTTTCCAGATATTTTCCAAGGAAGGAACGGCACATTCCCTGCTGAGAAGATACCTTTTTAATTTCTTTTCCGGGTCGCAAGTACGTACAAAAGGTAGCACTGATGTTTTAATGCCATCGTCATCCTGTATTTCCTCTTCCTTCTTTACTGTTTCAACCCGGGCTCCTCCTGGGAAATCACCTCGACAAATGGGAGAGTAAACTTTTGAAGGGACGCATTAATTAAGTTTTGGGGAGGACGCATATACTAGGCAAATATTATTCAATGTCCTCTTGAAAGGAAGGAATATTTTCAAAAATAATTTCGTCAGGATTTAAGAATCAGGTCAATATTTACGTTGTAGTTCCATTCTGCCACCACAACATCTTCCTCTCTCCTGTCCTTTTATACCTAATGAAGATAAGTTTATGCAATTGTACGGTGGCCATTGTTATTTTTCGATAATGAATTCACATCTCGATTCCAACGTTTGAAACGGTTCAAATATTCCAGGGCTGCGACGTTCGTTAGGACCCGCTTTCATAATAGCTTTATAGTGTGCCACACACTTGCACACATAGGAGAGCTGTAATTTTGAAAATTTTATGCGATTCATGTTTCAACATTGAAGAAAACCTCTCAGATGGAATTGATTAGAAATTCCTGACTAGCAAGATTGATTGAAATAGGAACATCTCCCAGAAAAAGAAAGTGTAGATGGATCTGTGAGCGTTGTGGTGCAAGAGAGAAAGAATTTATGGTGATACATCGCCATTCGAAGGTGATTTATTCTGGTGAAATGTTTTTGGAACTGCACGTGGGCGTATGTGTGGAGAAATATAGCTGGGAGGAAAACGGAAACTTGACTGCATGTGGAGGAAGTGTTTTCTACAAAAAGGACTTATATTTTGTAGTATCATAAATAGCGCGAAATTTTCACATCATTTTTTGGAATTGGCCGCTTCTCAAACTCCTCCTTATTCTGACCATATCTTCAAGTTCTTTATATCTAATAATCCCACTGGTTGGGGGCCATCTAAGTCTTTTCTTTCCTTGATGATTTTCTCCCTCATGCATTTCGACTGGCTTTTATCATTTTAATAATGCATAAAAAGAGGAGCGTCAAGCATAAGAGCTGCTGTTTTAGTTTAGTTTTTACAATCGGTTCAATGTCTGTCTATCTGTCCGTCTGTCTGTCTGTCTGTCACGGGCACTTTTCTCAGAAACGGCTATGCCGATTGACACGAAATTTGGTGAGAAGTTGGGACCTGTGGACCCTCAGACATGTAGTTAGTGATATCCTACTACGTTGAGAATTAAGGGGGAGTCCCCATACATGTAAAAGGGGGGTGTACAAATTTTGTTCACCAAATATAGTCATGAAGGGTCTAGTAGTACTTTTTGAAGCCGCTGTTAGTTTTGAGATTTATTAAAAAGGCGGGGAGTGGGAGGGGTGCAAAGTGATGATTTCTTTAACGGACCCATTCTTAGAAATTACCAAACCGAAAAATCTGAAAAAAATCATGAACTTGCCCAGGGTTCAAAATACTGTCCATATCGATATCTGTTCAAATTAAGTTAATAATAATATACTACCATATTTTTTGGAAAATTGAGTAAAACCGCCTTTAAGTTTATCTCAGAGTTATGAAAGTTTGATCAAAATGATACTATTAGCAACAAAGTTACAGTAGCTCAAAGTTGTCTTTACCGTGTAAATTTACAACCCGAAGTACTAAATCTGACACGCTAAATGCATATTCTTAACGGGCTACGTACACATGGGATAGTTCTACAATCAAATATACTCACACAAGAAGCAAACAAAACCTTTCATACCTGAAGCGCCCAGCTTCCGGTTCCCCGACTTTGCTAGCTCGAAGGATGGGTCAAACAGCGGACTGCAGGATAGACTGACGCAGAATATAGATCTCTGAAGGCCAACGTTTCTCCCTCTGAGGGTGATATATACCTCTTCGAGGTGCCAAGCCTCTTGTTTACCAAGTCAATTAGCGGTTGGTGATAGCCACACCCTGTACGAGGTGACTCTCCTATTAATAAGACGCGATGGAGAGGCGAAAAACACCTCCCCAACTACAGGGTGTCATGTGAACCGTGCTTTTCTTGTAGTTTCCAGTCGGGAATAACAGGCTATATTTAAACGGAGTCTCACTGATACCTGATCGTAGCGTACTACGGGAGATAGCGCACTCTGGACCTCCTAAAAGGCATACTTGTGGGAATCAAATGAACGAGAAATTTGAAAAGAAAAAGAAAAGGCGGAGGCACATCTCCACAATAGTGACAGCCAAAAAGGGAGAAGTTTGGGAGTCTAGCAGTGGACCCTACGTCAACATTGGGCTACTGCCAAGACCGCAACCAACAAAGGCTGCTATTCAAACAGCAGGGACAAGCAAAAGCAGGTTTGGGATCAACATATGAGATATGAGGAAAGGCCTGAAACCAGAAGCAAGGCGGATAGAAAAGCAAAACTTTTCACGAAAGAGGTATACGACCAATCTCTCGAGGAAATGAAACGACAACATTGCATATCATCGGTTAATTTGCGACTCCTCTTGTTAAAAACTAAGAACTTGCGTCATTCTTAAACGTAATTAAAAATATATATGTCTTCGAGAGTTCCTGACTGGAGAACTTGCGGCTGCCAAAATTTCACTGAAAGCAGAGGGGAGAACTTGGGGGCAATCGTGGCATCGGGTTCTCTGGAAACGATATCCGGGTCTCCATGGAGCTGGTCGCTAGGTCTGTGAAATTCTGTGAGAAGAAGGTGCTAGCACCACCCCGCTGTAATGCCAACGTCCATCACAAACTGTGGGCAAGCAGCGACAATAATCGAAGAGGTCAGTACCTTTTGGAATTTATTCTTATTAATAAGTTAGTAAATAATATACAACATAGGGAACCCTTCAATATTCGTGACAAGCATTAGATAAAAGGTGTCAAACATAACTCTAGGGAATACCCTTACGAGCGAGCTGGTTAAAAATTGAAGGGTGTTGGATAAGCCCTGTATGCCCGATTACATAATAATCAAGAGAAAGGATTGACGCTCCTGTAGAATGCGCCTAAGCAATAACATGGCTCATCTACAAAGGGGCGTTTATATCAAAAGCGAGCTGGAATTGGAAACAATGGTGAAAAATTTCAGAAAAATTGTCAGTGAAGTAAAGCGAAACAGCTTCAGAAAATTCTGCCAAGGGATAGAACAATCAATGGAAACAATCAGGTTGTACAAAGCTACAGGCAAAGACAGGACAAGATATTCTGTTTGTCTGAAGAGGGGAGATGGATACCGAAAATGAGAAGGACAAAGTACATCATCTTCTCATTTCCCGGGCTCCTACGTCACGACGGAAGGCAACAACATTCTGCCTGAGATCACAATACCGAACAAAAGGGAAAGAAAAGGTTGAAAGTAGCAAAAGGGGTATGTTCGGAAGCTTGGGTAAAGTGGACAATGGGAACTTTTAAATCAGTCACTGAGGCAGGCATTCTGATGGCGAGTAAAAAGGATCCTTTTCCTTTTAGACCAATTTGCCTAACAGGAGTAAGAAACACTTTGGCCATCTGGATGGGCGGAACTTCAGAGAGCAACAAATAGAAGTACAAATTATACTGTCATAAACACTATTCAGGGTAGTCCACAGGGTGGGGTACTTTGTGGAGTGTGGTAGTGAATCAACTGACTAGCTAGCTATTAACGAGAATACAAGTCCAGGGTTACGCTGGCGACATTGTTTTAATCTGTAGGAGCAAATATGAGGATATCGTATGTGACAGAATCCAGATTGAACTATGAAAAGCCTGGCCTGCGTAGGTATTAATGAGGCAAGGGGGACATGCTCAACTGCATCCCTGGAGGTCTTTCTGACATTAACTCTTCTCCACCTTCACATTCAGATGCTGGTAAGGAGTTTTAGTAAGGCCAAAAATCAAAGAACGAACAACATCAAATGGCACTTGTTGTGGATAAAATCCGGCATAACAGGTTGCAGTCGGCGGGTAACAAAATCCGTATGGATGAGGATGATCCTGACCGAAAAGTCTATAAGGGCAATATATATGGTAGAAATAAAAGACGATATGGAGCGATGGCGCAGGTCAGGACGCCAGACAACTTTTATCCAAGGAAAACGTACTTTTTGGCTAATATAATACAGGCGGAAATGTGCGCAAAGACAGACGTGTTTCCATCAACCTCCAAAGGAACTATAGCAGAACATTGGTATTATGGCCAGCAACCAGGCGGTGATCAAGGAACCCGACCAAGTGAACTCCAACTGGGCAGGAAGGGAACAGATGCTTCTGCATGAACCTGAACCCTTCTGTGGATCTGGAAACGGGTTTAGGGCTACAACATTGAAAAATGAAGAGGAATGGTTGAAGAAACTATAGTGGGCGTTCCTTGTACAAGTCCAGTTACGAGGGATACGACCCAAGTGTTCAATGGACTGGTTAAATTTCACCAAGAAGAGCCTCCGGATTATAGTAGGAACACCCACTGGTTACTGTCGACTAAACTAGCAGTTGGGGAAGGTAGGGATATTTACGGACACTGCTTACGGGTTCTGCGCGAAGTGTGATGAAACTTCCATGAAGGTTCTGGGACAGTGTTTGGCAATTGTGCGAAGTATGTCGAGGCACCTGGGAGAATACCTAATACTAGACGCCAAGTTGAAATAAATAGGCAACATATTAATATTCCTGACGGTTATAGGTTTGCTTGGCATGCTATAGTTAATAGGTACACTATAACTAGTAAAATGAGCCCAATAATTCTTCCAGGATTCAGTGCAACTTCCCTTAAGAGAATAACAGTAGATCGAAAAATCAACTAGTTTGATTGTAAATTGAATTATGTAAAGGTAGATAGCTCAAAAGTGGTTGTCCTCTGTTAGTACAGGAAATCCGAGTACCTTCGCTGTAGCTAATTGCAGCAGAGTGACTCGGGGAGGACAGCTGCACAAGAGCTGTACCTACATAAATAAAAACACATTGGCGTATGTTTCTGAATTGCTCGGTTATTGAACCGTGATCTATTCTATTTTTATGCTTACTTAATCTAAATTTTATTCCCCCTTTTTTTCTAAGTAATTCTATATAAATTGTCTTCCCATAGTGTATTCATATATCGAGGCTTACTATTACAAATTCTATAGATTGTACTCTGGTAAATGTAATCTGATTAGTCAATGTGTGGGCTGTTGTGGGTGGGGGGTGAGAGTTGTGCCAGGTGACTCTTGTTTAGATTTATTCTGTTATTGGTATTACGTAAGTTTCAAAAAAGGACCCTATATAGTTGAAGGTTGTTTCTAAATTTAATATTTGTGCTATGAATGAATTATTGCCTCGTGATATTGCATTATTTAGCTTTGAAGATTTTTGGTTAAGCTCTTGTAATGCATGTTTGAATTTAAATTGCTTGCGAGCTCTATAGCATTTGTTATAAATCATGATTCCAGTATTCTATGTACAATACATGTGAATAGTAACTTGGCGTAAAAACAAATCGAAATCAGAACCAGGATTGATGCAATTCTAGACTTAAGTTGAGCTCAGTCAGGACCGGTATTGTTGACACATCTGTAGTTGCCTAAGTGCATCCTGAGCAAAATTATACTGGATGCCAAACAAGGAAAACAATGGATGACCTGAGAAGATGAAGAGAAAAAGGTGAAGGAAGATCACAAGGGGATGAAAATCGACTTTCATTCCCGGTTACATATATATATCCAACTGCTAAGAAAACCTATACCCAAGAAAGGACATTTAAAACCATTCTACTTAATCCTAGAGTCGAAAGAAGCGGAGGAAGATTTATTGTCGGTAGATATTTGATCGAAAAGTTATTACTTTAGAAGACGAGGCTAAAAACAAATATGTTTATGCAAAAGTAGGTTTACTTCTGAGCTATATATATACCAATTTATTATAAATTTAGAGATTAAGTGTGAAAACAGGTTCCGGTTATTGACTTCTAAGAGAGTTTACTATG
This sequence comes from Hermetia illucens, assembly GCF_905115235.1. Classification (NCBI taxonomy): domain Eukaryota; kingdom Metazoa; phylum Arthropoda; class Insecta; order Diptera; family Stratiomyidae; genus Hermetia; species Hermetia illucens. The sequence goes on along the minus strand of NC_051849.1, from coordinate 83,651,291 downwards.
CATTTATGCATTTTGACAAAAAAACCTGACTGTTACCACCTAGATCCCTCGATGAATCATTAGTTAAATTTCACTTCTCGGTTCAAAATGCATTTACAGATCTTCAGGGAAACAAGTTTATGTTTAACGTGCCAGATTTATCTTCTATTTGTATTTACCGAAGCGCGACGTGTGACAGACATTGCCAGGCTCATTAAATATTTGTACAACAAAACCTTATTAAATTCCAATGGGTTCGATGAATTGGCTTTGCAACTCCGAATCCATACCTTGTATATGTATGCATGTTTTTATTCCCTCTTTTAGCGGACACCCACAGCGAACAATTTTGTATTAATCATTTACTAAAGAGATAGTAGCCCTTCAACTTATTATCTCATAAAAAGGTAACATAAATATTTAATGGACAAAAGTTGATGTTGATGCCCCGATCCCCTTCAATTTATTCACGTTAAGCACGGTTTTTGAAATCATACGATACTTACAGATCGAGCCCTATCACCTTTATTGAAAGAAGAGGAGTATCATGACCAAGACTATCATCATCATCATCAACGCGCAACAATCGGTATCGGGTCCAGGCCAGCCTTAATGAGGAACTCCATATATCCCGGTTTTGCGCCGAGGTCCACCAATTCGATATCCCTAAAAGCTGTCTGGCGTCCTGGCCTACGACATAGCTCTGTCTCAGCCAAGGTCTGCCTCGTCTTCTTTTTTTACCATAGATATTACCCTTATAAACTTTCCGGGCTGGATCATCCTCATCCATACGGGTTAAGTAACCCATCCACCGTAACCTATTGAGCCGGACTTTATCCACAACCTGACGCGCTGGTATCGCTCATAGATTTATGTAGGGGGTCAAAAATTCTTCAGAGAATTCTTCTCTAGAACGCCGCCAATTCAATTAAATTTTTCTTCCTAAGAACCCAAGTTTCCGAGGAATATATGACGACTGCCAGAATCATAGCCTGGCACAGTAAGAACTTTGACCGCATGGACGTTTCGAGCGAAACAATTTTTGTAAGCTGAAATAGGCTCTTTTGGCAGCCAACAACCGTGCGCGGATTTCATCGTCATAGCTGTTGTCGGTTGTGATTTTCGACCTTAGATAGAAGAGATTATCAAAGGTCTCAAAGTTGTAGTCTCTTATCTTTATTCTTCTCGTTCGACCAGTGCGGTTTGATGTTGTAGGTTTTTGGTGCTGGCTGCCATCGTATATTTTGTCTTGCCTTCATTGATGTTCAGCCCATGATCTCGCGCCGCCTGCTCAATCTAGATGAAGACAGTTTGTACGTCTCGGGTCGTTGTTCCCATAATGTCGATATCGTCAACATAAGCCAGTGATTGGTGGACTTAAAGGGGATTGCACTCCTCGTATTTACCTCAGTATTGCGAATCACTTTTTCTAGGGCCAGGTTAAATGGGACGCATAATTGGGCACAGAGAAAATCTGATCTGTTGCGTATTTACTTGAAGTGAAGCGTGTTTGGTAGGGGCAGTATTTATCCGTCGTCTTCAGTTAGCGGGACCTTCATCTTGTCGATATTCTGGTTGTTCAGCAGTATTCAGCTCTTCCCTCCAATATGCCCATTCTGTCGGAAATCTGATTTGCCTCTTTGTCTCGGCAGGATAAGCATTGAGGTATGTAAGGCTTCATCCTGCCGACCTGTTGGTAAAACTTCTGCGCCTTTTGCGGTTGCTCCCTATACTTTTTGAATTCACAGATCTGTTGGTTCTCCCAGGCTTCCTTTTTCCGTCTGTGAAGTCGCTTCCCCGCTCGACGGAATTCGTGATAAGTTTCCGCGCGTGCCTGCGTCCTTCGAGAATATAACATTATTTGGTATGCGGCATTCTTCCGTTCCGTTGCTAGCTTACATCCATCGTCGAACTTGCCGTTCCGACTCCTTTTGCGGCTGGGACCAATTATGTTTGTGGCCGTGTCGATGATAACGTTCTTCAGGTGATTGTGAAGACCATTTGTTGACGCTTCATTTCCAGGATCTCTGCGGTTATTGCAGCATCCATTCGGCCCTTATAGGAGTTACTGAGGGCTGCGCTGTGGACGGGTCCAGTGATAACTCTCACCTGATTCTCAAGGAGGGGAGGGATCTGAGGTGTGGTGGGAGGATGAGGGGGTGAGGGGATTCTGGGTGGTGCCAACGAGGTAATGACCCGGGTCTATATTGGCTCTTCTATATGCTCTGACATTCATCAAGGCTGACAGGTGGAGGCATTCAATGAGCACATAGTCAATTTGGTTGAAAATGGAGAGACCCAGGTGTTTTTGTGGACCGGTTTCCGCGCAAACCAAGTACTGCCAACAGCCATTTCGTTTGTCACTGGTAACTGAATATTTCGTCGTCCGTTTTCGTTTGAAATTTTATGTAAGCGACGGATAGCTGAGTGGAACACAAGGCTGTCGTACGAAAGGTTGCAATTCAAATCTCACTGGCGGTAGTGGGATTTATATCGTGATTTGACGTCGGATACCAGTCGATTCAGTTGTGAATGAGTACCTGAGTCAAATCAGGGTAATAATCTCGGGCGAGCGCAATGCTGACCACATTGCCTCCTACAGTGTACTGTAGTGTAGCGTTATGGTCTTGAATGAAGTGCTCTAACACACTTGAAGGCCCCGATCCACTATGGATTGTTGCGGCAACGATAATGATTGTATCGGAGTCAACGTATCGCCTGGATACGAGGCTCCGTTCCTACTTGGCTGTTAAAATCCCCAAGTATGATTTGGGACAGGCTTCGAGGATTCGTTCTTCTACCTCGTAGAAGGTATCCTCCTCCGACTCTGCAGTTTCCTCTGCAGGGGCGTGAACGTTAAAGAGGCTTATATTTCTAAATTTGTCTCGCGAGTGCATAGTTCATAGCCGTTGGCTTATGTTTTCAAAGCCGATAACAGCAGGTTTCATATTTTGGCTGACTACCTAACTATCTAACCTACTCCCAGCACATGGTTTACTGGATGGCCACTATAACATATGGTGTAGTAACTCTTCTCCAGGAAGCCGGTCCTTGTTCAACGCATCTCCGGCAACACAGTTACATCAGCTCTATAGTGGGACAGGTTATCTGCTTGCTGCTTGGCAACTCCGTCTTTGTACAGGAAGCGCACGTTTCATGAGAAAATGCACAAATCATTATTCTATTTTCTTTGTCGTGGGTACCAATCCACGTTTCACCCTGGGACCTATAAACTACGCTGATAAGGATATCGCAAAGTTCTTGGAAACCATCTGAAAGCTAGTAAACCAGAGTCTAGTAGGTCATGTAAATGAGAGAATCCCATCAGAAATATCAACAAGGCTAGTCCTCCGGCGTTCATCGAAAAAAGAAAGCACATCTTTTTTTGTGAACGCCTTTAATTACCAAATAAAGAAAAAACGGAAAGTTAAATTTAAGCAAACATGTAGACCATGTCCTAAACAAAGAGAAACGACCAGTTTTTTTCCCAACGTCTGTCGTAAGTAAGATAGTGGTGTTAAAAGTACACACTGTATATTGCCTACTGGTCAATACCAAATCTTGAAGCCCCTGCTTATGGAACACTATCATGATGGCCTAAAGTGAAACAGAGGCAGGTTTTCAAAAAATTTTCCTCGCTTCTAAGATTTACCTAATTCTACATTAAATACCAAAGTCGAGATAATAATAGTTAGGGAGCATTGAAATCATTGGAATGAACGACAAGGTAAAGCACCCGAAATCGGGAAATGGGGACATTAATAGGTCCAGGAGCTGGTCACTGTCTCCTACGGAAGTATCTGCATAAAAAAGGATGAAACTATCTTACCCAAAACTTTGGGCTGAAACGTGTCTGTGGTGTCGAAACATATCACAAACCCTTAACGGATAAAAGAATACATTGACAGCATCAGTTTGGTTTTCACGAAAAGCTTAGGCCTTTGGCAAAGTATGGCATAAAGTATTTCCCACGGATATGCACACAGTGGTAGAATCGCATTTGGCTGAATTCTGAGATAATTTAAAGAAAAGTTGCCAAGGAACTTCCATTTGATATTTGATTAAAGAATTCTCTGTCCCTCCCCTCTCCACATACATAAATCCCCCTAGAAGGAGCAATCAAGTTGTTTGATTTGACACTTCACCCACTCAAAGCGAAACACCGATATTGATGACATTCTAAGACGTCGGTTATTTATAATCCAAAAACCATGCAATATTTCAGATCCACAAGGACAGCACTCAATCAAACTTTTAACAGGTTGGCATTACTTATGCTAAACTTGTGGCTTAATGCTCCAGAAATTCGTACTTAATCTGACTGAAGATAGCATATCTCTAGATAGGGGGCTCACGCTGCTGTTATGGGTACAAAACTACAAGCATGTTTTCTTGGTGTCAATGTTCTGTGGCTTCTATTCAAGTAATATATTTTTCATTGATTTGATGCTCTAAATTTCGCATCATGTCACGCCTCCGTAGTAGTAGGAAAACATGAAGGTGTTCTACTTTGTTTCCTTTGAGATTTGTATAGATGTGACAGCTCGTCAGGAAGAAATTGGGAGCAAAACTGGAAAGGGCTCTTGAAAAGATTTCAATGTTTTTCTCGACCCCTCAACGCAAATGGATGTTAGAATCTTGACACATTTTTCAGCATATCAGAAGTGAGAATGATAGATACAAGAGGTGACGGTAAAGTAAAAGAAATATGAATAATGGGTTACAAATGAGGTTTACATAGGAGTATGCTAGAAATGTCCTTCAGAAATAATGGCAAAAAATGGTTGAATTATAAATTGTTGTAACATAACCAGTGAGCGTTGAAAGCTACGTCTTTCGAATTCAACTTTCTATGAAGTAACTAGCGTAAAGTAAACTGACATACATACTCTCCCAGTTTCATCGTAAGTAATTCATATTTCTTATATGTACTAAAAATACTGCGGTAATTTGTTTCACTACTTTAACAATTTTCTCAAAACTTGCATAATCGAATAGCACAAGATGCAATCAAGAAATCACTACGCTAATAAAAATTGTCTTATCCTTTATCTTTATTTATGGAACTATTATGACGTTTACTGACATCATCCGATGTCGATTTATCGTCAAATAATGTGGAATTTACTGTTGCCAGTTTCTTCGCTGTTCTTGTGAAAGTTACACACCCCTTTTATTAACTGACATCTTCCTCCTCTTTTATTTTGTCTCTTAGTAAATATAACAACCATGTTCGCAAAAAGTTGACAAGCAAGTTGTACAAAAAGGACAATTTATAAATCGTCCCGAGGGGAAAAGCAACGTCTCCAGCAAAGAAAGTAGTATTGCTTCCTTCTTCTGTTTATAAGTGAATTACACAGTTTTATCTTAGCTCAGGTCCGGTTGGTTCGGCCTCAGGTAGCTGTTCTTCGGGAAAGAATTGGGAAATCAACTGGACTCAGGTGAAACGTTATTCTTAGCCTCGCCAGTATTAAAAACGATTTCTTGATCTTCCCTGGAGGCTTGAGGTTACGTATAACTAAAGCATATACAGAGTGTACTCTAACAGTGGAAAATTCGACATAGATGGATGGAATAGTTGCTGTTGTGATGAAGCGCATTTGAAAAGAGCAATTTCTAAGTATTTTGATAATGAATTCCAAGACATTGTAGTTGTATTTATGGTATCAGATGTCAATGAAGCTAAGCAACAGTGGTCGCCCCGTTTTGATGCCGCTAACAGCCAAAACAAAAAGAGCAAAATTCAATAGGTTCAGATCATAAGAGAGCTCGTAGCATTTCCAAAGATCACATTTCCTCCGCCTGCAAATGATTCTCTTACAGACGTAGAAAGAAATCCAGGCCCTCTTAAACCTCAATTCTATGTGCAGTCAATAATTTAATTTAGGATTCAGAAACACAACCAAATATCATACATTGGAGAAAAGTGTCAATTTTTTATGCATTTAGTTCGCATTCGGGTACTCTGGTCGCACGCACCCCTTTCCCAAGGGTCTTCTACGATTTCACTCAATACGGAAGGAAACATACCTGACATCAACATCGCCAATTCCTTTCTAATATCCATAGAACTCAACCATCACTATCAACCAGAGCACTGAGGAAATGGCGCCACACTAGGATGCTCCTCTGGTTACAGAGGTGTCTCCAAATGCTTACCTCCCAGGGCAGAGGTAAGGCAGCGTCTGTTGAATTGTCTCTGCCCTGGACGGAACCGTTAGCCATTTTTGCTATTTTTTGAATACTTGGTGATATGCTCAAAACGAGAAGTCCGTCGGCCGAAAAAAAGAGAGCAAGTTGCTGTTTTCAACATGAAAGGAGTGAGGCTGATTGACCAGAAGTTTATTTTCATTTTCAGGGCTGCCCTCTTACGATATGAAAACCATGTTCGCTTCTTCATCAGACAGCCCATATGCACGCGAAATGCAATCTCTAAAAACCGCGCCACAACCCCTTCTTGCTGTTTCCGAAAAATGACTGGCATGACTGTTTATAATCTAGGTGATTTTGTGCGATTTGGTAACCTCATAATATTGGGGCTGCATACCTTCCATGATACCTGAATGTTCTAACTCCCAGTCCTCTTCAGTCGTGGAAAAGCGCAAATGGACTAGAAGTTTCAGGCTCGCCAGAGATTTCATTCTAAGGGCTTTCCGGTTTCCTATGAAAATGGGGACTCGTCTGTCCCTCGACCAGAATCTAATTGAGTTTTGCAGATCGTCTGAAGCATTCAATGTTCTGCCAATAGCCCAACCAGGATCGCTTCCTGACAGTTTTGATGACCGACTTGCACCTCATCCAGCCGGCAACCAGTATTTGTGCTTATATGTAATCTAGAAGACCTTTTTGGTAAACTGCCTGAATTTGGTCAGATTTTCATTCTTCCAAGGTCGTAATATCTCTTTCTTTGTTTGGCAGGACACGAGAATTTAAAGGCAGTTTTGAATGCATTTGCCAGAACCCTGTCTTTTCACTACAGTTTGTCTATCGTTCCAATGTTACTACTGCAAGCAGCACTGAGTTTGTTCCAGATTACTTGATTAAACTTCCTCTAGTTGATTCTCCTGCTGTCTCTGGAAGGTTAGAGGACCACTATACGAAGATTTATACTGAAAACTGGCTAACTGTGATCTAGTCAGGTACTCTCCAGTTCTTCACCGTAAACGTCCCATTGACGGTTAGTAAAGTGCAAGAAGTTAGGAGGAGGAAAACAATTTTCTAGGGGCACGAAATGTCATTGCCTGTTCGCGAAGTAGGTACGAGGTGGCTAACTAGTCCGGGCTCTTGTGTTTCATGCGTTGGTGTATAGTGCGTCAATGGTACCTAAATATTTTTCTTTTGTGTGTTTATCAAACATCAACGCACTGCATTGCATAAATGGCGTAGCATCAAGGTAAATCCTAGAAATTTTCCACGCCGGAGTGACCGAAGAACGCCGAACAGGTCGGTAAGCAAAGTATCCTTCTTATAATTCACACAATAGAGGCACTCGATATGTTGTGTTCACCGGTCTTGCTTTCAACAAGCCAATACAAATTTCTCTTGCCACTTCAACTGTCGCTGTTCATGTTCAACATCATGAGAAATTAATTAACTAAATTTCACTCTTCATCTTATTCGTTTCCAGCCTCCCTGTAAGTCGCATTTCCAAAATTTTATATGCATTTGAATCCGATACTCGAATCGCTCGTCTAAGCTTCATGCTGTGCTTAAATTTGCTAAGCTCAACTTTCGAAAATATCGAAAGCATAAACTTAACCCTGATATTAATTCAGAATTTCAATACACTGCGTATAGAATCATCATTATTGAATATTTTTAAAGTTGTCGATAGTTTTGATCACAAAATAACGCACTCAAAAAAAGCGAAACTAAGTGACAATTACGGAAGCAGAGCGAAAAAAGGCAAGTAACGTGATCTATGGTGGAAAACCAAAAGGTTGTTTAGATATAAGAAAAAAAAAATTCTGACGAGACTCTGTACCGCATTGACAATAACCTTTTCAAAAACAACCACAGATGCGCACTTAAAATATTGAGAACACTTAGAAATTGGGTTCAAGTCCATGTTATTATAAATCAAAGGCGGAAGCATAATCAGCGGAACACCTGAGCCCTCCCAGTTAATCTGTAGTAATGTCAGTACCAAAAAAAGCTTTGACAACATACTACCTAAAGGGTGCAGATATCTCTGTGGGAAGCAACGCCCACATGCTGATCCAACAAATATGGAAGTAACAGAGGCTATCGGATAACTAGTGTAAAAACATCATTCATCCTATCCACAATCAAGTCGAAAACCGAACTTACGGTGCTTCAGGTATGAAAGGTTTTGTTGAATTTTTTGTCAAGAATATTTAGCTATATACACACACACACATTACTGACATTTTATCACGTGGGTAGTGGAAATTTCACGCGAAAGGAGTACCATTGACCTACTATAACTTTGTTAATAATAGTAGTAGTTCTACCAAATTTTCCAGTATAATGAATTCTATTCAAGTCTAAATTGCTGCAAACGGATCTCTCGGAACTTGAGGTGGGTTCGCAGTAAATTTCCAAAATATAATAATATGCTTTATTAACGTTATTTGAACAGATATTATAACGGGAAGTGTTTTCAGATTTAGATACCATGTACACAGATTACGACGAAATCTATCAATATTCCAAACCTTTCTGCTTCTGCCTCAGCTCCAAAAATGATTCATCTCGCTTTTTTTCATCCTGAAGTTTGGTGCTTAGGTAATGCTTTACTAAGAGCAATCCACTAACAATTTTCTCCTAATTCAAATAAAATTAAATTCTGGAAAACTAAGAACCTAAGGACTTACATTCGGTGATTAAAACGAAGGCATCAACCTTATCATGAATTTTCCGGGAAAAAGCAAGTGGATTACTTCCTTCTCAATCAGCGATTCCTTCTAGGAAAAAGAGGGTAGTATTTTGTAGGTACAAGAAAAACATATCAATGATACTGCGCCTGATATGATAAGTCGCCTAAAATAACAATTTCCCCCAAGTCAGGTTCTGTTCTTGCTCAAATTGTTTAAGGCATTTTCCACGAATTATATAGTTAGTTATGTGAGAGGAGAAATGCTTAGTGTTATGACAGTTTCTCAAATAATTTACATCTTTCGATTAAAACTTCTGTTTGTTTCCTTTGATGAAAACTGTAGAGTTCCTGGAACACTATTTAAAGAAATTATATGTAATTATCCTTCCGGAAAACAGTTTTAATTAATAATTAATATCTTCCTCCGGTGAAAGAATCTCGAGTTTAGCACTTGTAATCAGCTTCATTCTTCAATCGCATAAGCTCTGAATGAAATTTTGCGCTGATATCCCACCCTAAGTATTTCAAGATATTTTTCTGTCATTAATTTTCTTACCTTCAACTGTTTTTGAATTTTCCAAATCTGCACATCCTGAAATAAGAAAAAGTTATGAAAAGATGCTTTTACTATATACACATATGTACATATGCATGTCTAATTCTTTGCATTTAGGCTTATTTATTTATAATTTCTCCTTTATACATTTAATATTTCCATCATATTTATTTGCACAATTTCAAAGTGATACATATATATGGTGGCCAATACCCTCTAAATGGTCAATACCTTCTAAATGAAGTACGGGGCGTATCTACATTATGCAAAGGGTAGAAAAGTAATTCTGCAGGTGGATCAAAATGCCCCGTAGGGGAGCTAAACTCTACCGAAAGATGAGATTGATATAAAACAACGTAAACCAAAGTGATGCGGTCCGGGAAATGCTTACTCTGAGAGTCGAGTAGACGTGGCCGTAATTTATTAGCTGCTTCGGAATTATGGAAGTGGTTCCTGCGTAAGGACTTCGTAATATGTTCATATGGGAAAACAGCTCTTCGTAGAAACCAATGCGCAGTCAAGACCCTATTTTACAAGCGTAACAAGTAGGAAAACCAAGTATGAAAGATCTTTTTAATTTTTTATGTAACATTATTTGGTTGGGTAGTTTCTGAGAACGAGTCCTTCAAATAATTGAACCTTTTCGGCGCCTCGCACAAATATCTGCTTCGAAGTACTAATCGAGATCATTCATTTCATCTTCATTACACCCCTCTCTTAGGTGTATGGGAACCCCACCTTAAACTCAACGTAGAACGACGTTACTCCCTGCATGTAAGGGATTCCCATTTTCCACCTTCGCACACAATTTCATATCAATTTGAGGAACCGTTTCTGAGGAAATGAATGTTACAGGGAGACAGACAGATGGGCCGACAGACAACCTGATGGATGAACAGGCTGACAAGTTCTCAAAGAAACCTCAAAAATCAACAATGATCATATGAGGCAACGCTCCCTCTGCTTCAATAACGCAATACCAGGAAATCTTGAGCAGCTTCCTTTTGAATAATAAAGACCATAGACCTAATATAATTATTGACGTTAGCATCTAGCATGCCATTGACATGTTCTGCGACACTGAACATCGCACTTATAAACAATAGGAGCATCTTAACAGGGATTTCAAATATCACAAGTAATATATACGAAGGAAGGCAACAATTTCTCTCTAATCTTTAGCAAAAAAAAAATGTGACTCCCCGGGAAAAGATGTGGTCGTATACTATTAGCCGAAGGTTATCATGTACGATGCGACACTAGCCTAAGCGGGAACGTTTACCAACCGGAACAAATAAATTCGGAAGTGTTTTACCTACAGCATTGGCCAAAAGTATTAGGCGCTCTAAACTTTACGCCTTTTCCTTGTTTCCTTGTTTAAAATGAATAACAATATAAAATTCATAATGACACTCTGTCGGCCCATCACTGGCTTTCATTACTGCAGTTATAATTTGCACTATACTCTATAATAGCGTCGTTCATTACTCCGCGCGTGTGGCGTTCCATTTTTCGAATAAAACGTTCTAAGCACTGTTTTAAAGGCAATCTTATGCCTGCTTACTCTGTTCTTTAGAGTACTCCAAAAGTGTTCTAATGAGTCCGGATTTGGCCGGCCAGTCTAACAATATACGCTTCCCATTTATCCCTGTATGGGATGTAGCACACCAACCCCATCTACCGCTCAGCGTTACCTGAAATGCCCCTCAGCTCCCTATACGCTTTTTCGGGATGTCCGCATTCTTTCCCTATTGCTCCGTTAGGACGACCTTCTCTTGCGAGAGTGGATTCTATTCCAAGTCTTAGCCAGCAATGCACTTCTCATCATCATCACCACCATCAACGGCGCAACAACCGGTATCCGGTCTAGACCTGCATAAATAAGGAACTCCAGACAACCCGGTTTTGTGCCAAGGTCCAAATTCGATGTGCATAAAGACTGTCTAGCGTACTGACCTACGCCATCGCTCCATCTCAGGCAGGTTCTGCGTCGTCCTCTTTTTCTGCCATAGATATTACCCTTATAGACTTTTCGGGTGGAATCATCTTCATTCATACGAATTAAGCGGCCCGCCCACCGTAACTTATAGAGCCAGATTTTATTCATAACCTGACGGTTAAGGTATCGCTCATAAATTTCGTCGTTATGCAGGCTACGGAATCCATCCTCATGTAGTGGGCCAAAAATTCTTCGGTTTTTGCTGACAACCCAAGTCTCCGAAGAATACATGAGGATTGGCAAGATCATTGTCTTGTACAGTAAGAGCTTTTACCCGATGGTGAGACATTTCGAGCGGAACAGTTTTTGTAATCTGCATCGTCTTAGCTGTTATCGGTTGTGATTTCCCACCCTAGATGGGAGAAATTTTCAACGGTCTCAAAGTTGTAGTCTCCTATAGTCATTGCTTTCGTTTAACCAGAGCGATTCAGTGTTGTTCGTTTCTTCGATTTTAGTTTTGGCGCTGACGTTGCAACCATGTACTTCGTTTTGCCTTCATTAATGTGCAGCCTAAGATCTCGAGCCGCCTGCTCGATCTGGATGAAGATATACTGTATATCTCAGGTTGTTCTACCCATGATGTCGATATCGTCAGCGTAGAACAGTAGTTGAGTGGACTTGAAGAAGATGGTTCCTCTTGCATTTACAACGGCATCCCGAACAACTTTCTCCAGGGCAGGTAAAGGAGGACGCATGATAGGGCATACCTTTGTCTTAGACCGTTGTTGATATTGAATGGTCTCGAGAGTGATCCTGCTGCTTTTATCTAGCCTCGCACATTGGTCACGGTCAGCCTAGTTAGCCTTATCAACTTCGTTGGCATACCGAATTCATTCATGGCCGCGTATAGTTTTACCCAGACTATGCTATCATAGGCGGCCTTAAAGTCGATGAAAAGATAGTGCAACTGATGGCCATATTCCAACAGCTTTTCCATCAAGTGTCGCACAGAGAAAATCTGATCTGTTGCTGATTTGACTGGAGTGAAGCCTCTTCTTCAACTCGCCAATATTTTGGTTGTTGAGCAGTTCATCAAAATACTCAACCCATCGTTCCAATACCGGAAGCCAAATTTCCCAGTTTGTCTCAGTAGGATGAGCATCAAAGTTTATAGGGCTCCATTCTCCTGGCTTATTGGTAAAACTTCCGTGCCTGGTGCGGTTGCTCCCTTTGCTTTTCGAGTTCACAGACATATTGGTTCTCCCAGGCTTCCTTTTTTCCTTCCTGCGAAGTCGCTTCTCTGCTCGCCGGAGTTCGTGATAAGTCTCCACGGGTACCCGCATCCTTTGAGAATGCAACATTAGCCGGTATGCGGCATTCATCGGTTCCGTTGCTAGCTTACACTCATCGTTAAACCAGCCGTTGCGACTTCTTTTGCGGCTGGGGCAAAGTTCGTTTGTAGCCGTATCAATGATAACGTTCGTCAGGTGATCCGAAATTTATTTCGAATGTCGCGAATACCAGCGGACAGATGACGTCACCGGCGTTCTCCACTCAGTTCAGACTTCGCTTCAAGAATGAAGAGCAGAAACGTCAGATAAAAAAATAATAGAATAAGAAAAAAGACAGTTTGCAGTCATTATGAGAAGAACGAGTTTTGTGCAGAAAGAAAATAGTTACGGACGGAAATCAGTATAATTTCTAATATCTCGGAGTTATAATAGGAGTACTTCTTTGAAATTGTGTATTGAACTTTGTTAAATACGAGAACTTTGTTAAATACGAAAAACATGTCAGAAACCTATTTCGAATTATAAAAAAATACAAGCTCCTAAACTACAGTGACTAGCCACAAAATGTAAGGCTTCACCGGTTGTAATACTGCTAAGAACCATGGTGAAGTATTCCTTCCACCTCTTCAGTTGTTCATCATCGTGCATAACAGGTCAACCGTTGACGTCCTTGAAAGGTTGACGGGACCATGCAAGCTTTTTCGCGAATCGGTATACACTTTCGAATTCACTGCGTTGTGCGGCAACTTCCGCTTCCCTGACAAACGTAATAGTAAATTTCCTTTTGTCGCGGCTGACATTACGCTGAATTTCTCGGAATTTGACTCGGTATTGGAGTTTGAGCGCGTCATGCTCGCCATTACTTGCAGTGCTTAATAAAGACTTCAGTCCCTTCGGTTCATCGGTCCACGTCCATTATTCCGCAGTCAGGCCGACGACCTGTGTAGTACCCGAGAAATTGTTATTCTGAAGGGTCTAATCAATATATCTGCCGTCCGGTTAGGAAGGTTGGTGCATAGCACTGTACAATTGTGCTGCTCCTTAACTGCTCTTGCAATCAAAAGTATGTAAGCCTCGAAAAACAAGAAAGCGCGCCTTGGGGCAACCGTCAAAAACAACCCAACACCGGATATGGTGCCAATAACTTGAGGGGAAGGTGAGTTGAAACTCTCACTCAGTAGGCAAAGCGAACATTATGGGGACTATCAACGCCGTTGTTGAAGAACACACACACATTGCAGAAACCAATGATAGTCCGTTTTCGATATCCTAAAGTCTTAGCCATAGGATTAGTTCTTTCTAAGGCGCTTCGGTAATAGCAAAGTGTTAAGACTTGCAGATTACTAGCCTACGAATTTCTATCCCTTTTAATCGCGCCTTACACCAAGCAGGGAAGACTTTTAGTGTATTCTTAAGCGGCAATCCACAAGGCGCTGATTTGTAATAAGGCGCATTATCTTGTTAGAATTTAATACCATTTAGGTCGATATCTTCGAAAATATAGGTCAATGAGGGCATAAAAATACTTGTCAACACAACTATATAAATTTTAATTCGAGAATGTAGGGATTCTTAAGTCAGCCATCTACTTGATGCTCTGAACTCAGACTCGTAGACCCCTGGAGAAGCGATTCAGAGGCCAATCATCAAGGGGTTATTCCTCCAGCAAGAGAGAAGCGCTAACTCCTTCCAGAGATCTCTAAATGTGACATCACTTTCGGTAGTAACCACCGACAAATTGTTGAAGATCTGAAGCAGATTAGGGAAATTCAAAGGCTTGGACAGAACACCAAATAGAGCTCTTAAGCTCGTGGTAAAAGCCATTTGGGACATTTTCGGAGTTAGTTCGAAGCATGCATGTCCGGCGGGATCCTGCAGCTTGAAAGTAGCAGAAGTTGCTGCTTTTGCCTAAGGGTGGCAAACATCCGGGTTAGCGATCCTCGTATAGGCCGATATGTCTTCTAGACACAACGGGGAAATGTTGGGGTGGGTGATATATAAAAGGGTGCTCGTGACTTTTCAGATAGACGCTATGGATTCCGTGAAGCAAAATATACCACTAATGACATCAAATTGGTTACTGGCTCAGCCGAAAATGCAATTCACAGATAGGGTAATACCAGCAAATATTACCCGATTGTAACCCTTGGCGGGAACAATGCTTACCACTCGGTCAATTACACAGGGCTACTACTGAATGGTGGTGATTGGAAATGGAAACCCAAAAAGCAGAGGAGCGTGTCGAAACTTTTCATTTGATACACCAAATGAACATATTTAGTGACAAAAAAGTTTACACCATCCTTTTACATGTATAAAGATACCCCTCAAACCCAATGAGTCAAAACTCACAGTTACAGGTTCTGCCACATCCCCACAAGCTCTTGATAGACTGAAAGATAGGCAGACAGTAAACCTTAAAATCGGTTTGCTTTAAACCAAATCTTGGAAATCCCATACGTAGTTCCTCTGTGCGAAGACTTTCCTAATAGCACATCATCGTTTTGTATAAGCTCGAACAATACGTAGCCCCACCTTCCGAATACTTTTTCTTTTAACGAGTTTCAACCTCATGACTTCGAGTGTCCATCATAGTACTTTCCTCCACAGTAATTTGGCTGTTTTTGAATAAATTTCCGTGAAACATTCCCCCATTGCGTAGCAACGTTTTCCAAATGAATCTTTCGGAATACGTCATACTTAAACTAAGAACTTTCACTTGGGCCACAGGTGTGGCATGAACTCTGTAGATCCAGAGATCGTAAATCTGCATTATGAAAATGTTTCTTTTATTTTATCCTTGAGTAGTCCCTAAGCTGTATGTATTCCTGAGATTCTTCACAATGACGGAATATCTAATCTTTCGCGGGAATGTCTGCGATTTCGTTTCGTTATCCTGAAATTAATTTACCGGCCGAAATAATCTGAAAACAATTACCCATCCCGGTTCGCCATAATGGACACTGAAGCGGGGTACACAAACCCACAACACCAACCATAATATTTGTGGAGGTTACATGAATAAATCACTTCCCTGCAAGCATAAAATAAAGCAATTCTGGTCGCATTTAAAAGGCGTTTTTACTTGGGTCCAATGAGGGTACACAAATTATCTTTCAATCATGTTCATCCCATTTTACTCTCTTCTTATCCTGTGATGCTTTTTATTCTGCCTTGATCCCTTATTATTTATAAAGTTGTAACTGATGACATGACCTTTCGGATTCGCATGCCGCCCTATCATAGAAAAATAAATGAGCAAAGGATGCTGTTGATGTTACCACAAATATTCTGGTCAATGCAAGGTGAGCCTTACACACAATTTTAAACAAACAAAGTTGCTAATAATGTTCCTCTTTCATACTTTCAATACGGGTCCAATATTGAGTTTTTCTGCAACAGCTGACTTTTTTCTGGTAAATTAAAGTTAACTGTAATATGTTAAGCTTTATATCAGCAGCAAACTTTGATAGCGATATTTACTTAAGAATGCTACTCATTTCGAAACCTGTTTCATTGTCTAAATGAAAATAATTATGTAGACAACAACTCGTTCAGCAAATTCAAGATAAGCCCCCTTAACCAATACAAATGATCCTCCAAATACGTCAAAAAATAATTTTCGTACATAAGCCTTGAAATAAATTCACTTTCAGCCAGCATTTTCCTCTCCTTGTCACTATCGAAGGAGCACAGGCAGAAAGAAGCCGATACGGAAACATGACATCCCTGCTTCACAGCAGCCTTGAACCCTCAACTAGGCAGCTAAGGGAGCCAAAATAGTAGTGGGATGACCAACATTTTTTTCCTTTCGTTTTGCTTGGTTGTGTTCCGGATGAGATTTTAACAAATTTTAAAACTCATGAATATTATCTTATCCTATGATACAAACTCAGGATTATCTTGTCCCTTCGCACCGGGACGGGGTTTCTCTGGGATCAGCAGGACGGATGCCAGCATTTTGTTTCGGTCTTGTTACGACAGATATGGGGACTCTATTAACCATGATCCAAGCAGCGGGTGGTCCATTTATTTTTCGAGACAAAGGCATTAACGATTGATTTGACCCATTTATGGAGGTTCAATTATTTGGGCCTTTTTGTTCTCGCACATTGATCCAATTTTCGCGGGTTTGTTTTTATTTGGGCTTTAACAGAGGCGCAATGGGTGAATGTTTTTTTATGAACATGGCCAGCTAGGAATCGATATTCAATGACAACATTTAAAAGGAGAAATGGAGTATGGATTGGATTCGGGGATATTTTTTGGAAATTCGGTTAAAATCTCAATTAGGGCACTCTATAGAATATATTGTAATTCAGTTGAACAATTGTTTGAAAGAGTCAATACATTTGATTGAAAACCATTCTCTATCATTCTGAAATCACTCAAACGTTGCCAAGAACGTCTGCGTGCTTTTAGCCTTCCCATTAACTATAGAGTGTCCTCCTTTTGTAATATATTAATATGGTTACATGAAATTACAATAACTGCCGTAGTGAGCTAAAACTAGGCAATAACAGCTACCAGCTGCGATAATCAAACATGTTATCTCTTCTGGAGAAAAGTACAATATTTACGTAAGTATATTAAAGCTATTGTAAAATACACAACAAGATAAATACTATGCTGCTGATGTTTTGCCCGGGATATTGCATTCGAAGTAAGCCTAGAGTTTAATGACAGCATTTTGATGACTTATAAGGCTTAAAAAGTTTCTTCTTTTTTACGGAAGTGAACAGTTACTCACAAAGAACAAATGTAGTAAAGTAAGTAGTTTCTTGCTAACTTTTAGGTCCCACAAAAATGAAAGTTTAAGGAAGCTACATGATCCCAATGAAAAGGGATGAATATTTCAAGGAGAAAACTGTTCACAGCACTGAATGGAACTTCCCCGAGAGATGGTAAATAAGGAATCTATTTGGACGATGATAAGGTATTTGGTGTAAACCACACTATTATTCAAAAATTTGTGCTGGGTCAAACTTGTGTTTGGTGCGAACTCAATGCGCCTTAAGATATTATGCAGTACCAGCACTAACGAAGTCCACCCAACCGCTGACCTTTGCCTACGAGAAAATAAGAAGAATTACTTGGGAAGTACAAGCTGTATTCATCCAGATCTAATAGGTGGTCCACATTCCGGGCTGATTACTAATCAAGGCAAGCCAAAATACGTAACGGGAACATCAAAACCAAAAAACAGAAAGTGCAATAGCATCCAAAAGCAGTAGTTACCTGGAAAAAGGGATCAATGAACAATCAACTGTGATACATTCCAAATTTCTCCCATGTAAGGTTAAACTTGATATCCTGACGAAATCCCCACACGACAACCAATGGATCCTACTCTAACTCAGAAAAACTTTTTCGCTCGAAATTTCTCATAATAACATTCTTATTGTACAAGACAGTGAACTTGCCAGTTCACATGTATACCTCAGACACTCGTTTTCCTAACTAGAAAATTTGCGAACCCTTCGATAATAGGAACCTCCAAAGAATTTTTGGTCTTCTTCAAATGGCTCTGGAGTTAGAGAAAGACGCGAGAAAGACACTCCGATTGAAGATAAACTCCAACAAAACTAAGGTACTCTATCTGACTGGAATACGTACGGTTCCTGTTTATTTCAAAAGACAAAACATTGAGGGCTGGGTGTGCAAAGAATGTGTACATCTAGATGGCGTTATTTCTCAACGGCTGCGCCGAACGCAGTTTTGTCAAAAGTGTAAAAATGCAGCTATTTGAAACTAACATCATGTTGAAGCTGCCCCGCGTCAAAATTCTTTCAGGGGTTTTCCAAATGGGGGGATACATGGAAAGTCACCGTCACTAGTAGTCGGAGAGCCAAGCATTCAAAAACGGATTATTTAACGGAGGGACATGAAACGGTTGCTGCAAGTACTTGGTTTCCGCGGAAAGTGGTCGACAAACACGCGTAAACTTTCAACTAAATTACCCTCGTGCTGATCGGACTCCGTTGCCTCTTAGATTTGACGAATGTCAGAACATATAAGGGGGCGATGATTATCTCGTTAGAGTACATCTCCGCGGTGGAATAAAGTCTCCACCTCGAATTTCAAATAACAATCAGGTAAGAGTGGACACTGAAGCCATCCACAACGAACACTTATAAGAGGGGAGTATTTGATGCAATAAATGCAAATGCCAATGGTCCTGAAATATAGACAGATAATTTTCACAATCGGAAAAGAACATATTTGGTCCGAATCGCAAAAACAGTCGGAATGACTGGTTTGATAATGATTGGAAGCTAGCAACGGAATGAAAGAGTGCTATATACGGAGTGTCGCAGTAATCTCACAGGTTCGTATGGAGTCATATCATAAACTTTTTCGAGCGAACAGGTGCCTTCAAAAATAGAAGAGCGAAACGTGGAGCAATAGGTCTATGAAGTTTCACTAGCAAATCAGTAGGATGCAGCTTTATACAGTTCCTGTATCCTGTCTACATAAGGAGCAAAATTTGTCCCATTGAAACCAAATGGCTATGGGAATTATACTCAGAACAAAAAACAGAATGGAAGTGAGCGAAAAAGAAAAGTTGCGACGTAGTGACTTGGAACTCCTACATTTGCAGCTTTTGAAGTGAGCGGGCTTCTGCTTGTTAATGTCCCTCGACCGCAGAGGTTGTAAACAACGTGAACACCATCTAATGCTACAAATGTCTTAGATTGTAGCTATTCGGATCCTCTATAATGGGTTAACAGGTTAAAAAAGAGGTCCCAGGGAAAAACCGAAACCGGCTGCCTCAGCAGTGTCTAAGCCCTCCCTCAAAAAAGCGGACGACGAAAAGCTGGAACCTCTAGACATTCGCGCGATTCCAACAAGCGTAACTAAAAGTTCAAAGAGGACAAGGCATGGCCTTCAAATGCGAAATTCAGATAACGGAACCTAAGGGGAGGATCTACTAAAAGGCGAGGAGGAAACCAAAAGTGCAAATTCGTCCAAAGGCAACTATCATCTCAAGCAAGGCAATGTGCTATAGTCCGAAGAGTCCTGTCCGGTAACAATCTGACCTGATGGGTTTCATTCTTGATCCGCACTGTCTTCGATATAAGATCCATGTCTCTGTAGTGTAGAACCTCCGCGTCCTTGGCTGAAGTGTTTGCGACAATCGGGATGTAGTAATACATTTTCGCATGGTCGCACACACTTTGCGTTAAAACGCATCACCGCTGTAATGCGGGCCTTTGGATGTTGCGTTCACCCCATCCTTAGGTTGGTCGCCCCTCGGTTCGGTTGGGCGGGACGAGGGTCCGTGGGCTTTTTTAGATAGATAAAAAAGCCCACGGACCCTCTTCCCGCCCAACCGGACCGAGGGGCTTTCTGCATCTCCATGTATAGTCCAGCCCTAAGATCGAGCGTTTTCAGCGCTTTATGTAAGTTCTGCGGGACTAATCCCGTCGCTGAAATTACTACTGGGACTACTTCGATCTTTTGTAGTCTCCAGGTCTGCTTCATATCGTCTGCCAAGGGGCCGTAGTTCCGGATTTTTTCGTGCTGTTTTTCAACAGTGTTCTGGTCCAACGGTATGGCTACATCGATTATGAAGCACGCTCGCTCTTCCTTCAGAAGCAGAACTAGATCGGGTCTGTTATGATTAACACTGTGGTCTCTGCGGAGTATACTTATAGTAAGGATGGTAGGTTGCCACTAAGTTATACTTCAACGCAAGGTTTTGATTGAGAATCTTGTAGACGGAGTTATGACGATTGGTGTACTCGCTCAACATCCTGCACGCAGATGTTATGTCCTGGATGGTCTCCTCTTCACAGTTGCATAACCTACAACTGGAGTTGGTGATTGAGGAGTCGTGAAGAATGTACCGTTTATAATTTTTTGTTGGGAGCGAAGCATCCTGAATTGAAGTTAGGAATGCTTCGGTCTCATAGAAAAGTACACCATTTGTCAACCATTTGTTGGAGGCTTCGATGTCGTCAATGCCTGACAACAACAAATTTTTTATATGACCTCCGTGAATGGGTTTCTCTTTCCACATGTCGATCTTCTGTTGGACTGAAGTAACATTCGACATGGGATCCCATTCCCTGCTTCTCAAGTTCAGAGGAGATAATTTATTATCTGCCATGACGGTAGCCTGATGTATTTGGCTAGAGGATTGTTTCTCATAGAAAAACTCACGAAGAGAATGCACTTGATTGTAGTGCAACGTTTTTTAAATCAAGTACTCCCCTTCCTCCCTGATGACGTGGGATAGTGATCCTCAATTTTTCGGCAGCTCTATTGTGCATGTTGTTGTTTGCAAGAACTACCCTTACCCGTCTATTGACAGCTTCTAAATCAGTATTACTCCACTGTATCACACCGAAAGTGTATAGAAGGACGGGATGGCGAAGGTGTTGATTGCCATGATTTAATTTCTCCCGTACAGCTCAGTTTTAAGGACAAGATCCAAACGCCGTTCAAATTCCCCCAGCAACTTAGATTTGATTATTGCCACAGCAGGTGTTGTTGCTTGCAATATGCCGAGGTATTTGTAGACGTCGTCCGAATCAATGCCCTCAAGTCGGATGTTATTTTGGCTGTATCCTTCGTTGTCGGTGTGTTTTCCCCGAACAATTGTTTTTATGCGACATTTCTCCAAACCCAACTGCATGCCGATATCCCTGCTGAACTGGATGGTGATGTCCAGCAAGGAGCGAAGTTGGTTCTCGTCTTTGGCATACAATTTGACGTCGTCAATGTACATTAAATGGCTGTACATTTCGACAATATGCCATGCTTGACTTGGAACCCGTATTTGCTTTCATGCAAAGATGGGAGAGCGGATTCAAAGCCAAACAAAACCACAGTGGGCTTAGAGAGTCGCCTTGGAAAATACCACGCCTGATTGGTATCTCTCCTGATGTTTGCGAAGATACCGATAGCTTCGTGCTCCAATTCTTCGTTACTGTTCTCAGTAGAAGAACGACATTCGGGTTGATTTTATACAAGCGTAACACTTGTAGTAACCACGAATGTGATATGGAGTCAAAGGCTGATTATAATCGATGTAGGCTGTCGAGATGTTTCGTTTTTGGTGGACAGCCTGCTTTACAGCTACCGTATCGATCATAAGCTGTTCTTTGCAGCCTCGGGAGCCTTTTGCGCATCCTTTTTGCTCCTCAGCTATCAATTTATGAACATCAAGATGTTTTGAGATGTTCGCGCACAGAACTGAAGTGAAGACCTTGTAGATGGTAGGAAGACAAGTAATTGGTCGACATTTTGAAGGGCAAGAGACATCCTGTTCCTTGGGGATGAGGAAAGTTATCCCCTTGGTGAAAAATGGTGGAACTAAATCAGGATCGGCAATCATCTGATTAAGTTGATTTTCCAATATCCTGTGAGTGCTCTTGAACCGCTTCAGCCAGAAGTTGTGAATCTTGTCAACTCCTGGCACCTTCCAGTTACCTGCCTTGTCAAGATCTGCTTCAACGTCGACTACAGTTACGTCAGGCATGGTCATTTCGGGGAGGGCCTCGCATGAACGCATAAGGTGTGGGAGCCACGCTGCTTCTAAATTGCAACGGCTGTATTCGCTCCAAACACTTCTCAAGAAGTCTTCTGCCTGATCCAGATCGAGGTTACTTTCCCTATCTGAGTTGGTGAGAATTTTGTGGAATCCCCGTTGGTTCTGGAAGAACAATGGTGCTGTCTGTCCTTCGCTGAAAGCTTTTCTGATACCTACGGATGCGATTGGAGCATACCGCAAGTTTCTGCTTCAGCACCTCGGGGATTTCTTCGATTGGCATATTATTGGACAGATGGTAGTTTCCAATGATGTTCGCAACGCATCTGTGCACTCTTGGTGATAGATTTCCAAGGAGTGCTTGCGTCACACGACCAATCTCCTTTCTCAAATTTTCCACTCTTTCGTTGAGTCGAAACACCCAGAACGGTAAAGTCCTTCTGCGCATACCTCTGTTATTCGCTCTAAGATGTTGATTGTGGAGACGAATAACCGTGGCAGCTGCAATGTAGATCAGGCTGTGAACCTCTGTAGTAGTAATCTCGCTAGCCAAACGATCAGCCCAAAATTCTATCAACGGCAGCAATGATGTTAGTAGTTGCCGAAGTAAACTTCAGTTTTGGGATCTTTGGCCTAACATCTGAGAGAATCTCAGCATACTCTGTGAATGCGACCTGGAATGCGGTCAAAGCCTCATTATAAATTGGGTCGACATCCCCAGTTACTAAGCTTCTCCTGGCTACTGGATTCATGGAGACCCTTACAGGTGGAGTACTTGTGTTACTCCTTTGACTAGTCCGGTAATTTGATGACTCCAGCCCGAGCTCAAGTGAAACCTCTTGGAAGATTTGTTGCCTAGTTGGTAAGGCAACTCGGTTGTTATTCACGATCACCCGGTACTGGTTGACGACGTTCTGTTCCGGAACATGACTTAGCTCCGGAAATCGGGTTATGAACGCGTCATGTAGTCGATGTCTGTACCCTGATGGATTCCGTTCCAAATCCGTGACACGGTAATAGGCGCGGACGATAAATTCGTTGAGTTGGTTCGTCCACACCATACGACGCCTAGGTCTCCCGTCCCTGGTGGTTGACGGTATAACCGCCAAAACATCCAAGGGCGAAGAGCCGCTCTGATGTTGTTGAACGACCCTTAACCGTGTTGGGTACTGTCTTCGTGTCCCTGGGGTCCCATTAAGAGAATTTAAATTGTTTTCCCCAATTTTATTCCCACGAGTATTGGGGAAGCAGTCAACCCTGCAACAGAGCCGCAATGTTGCAATGCCCCATGGTTACCCCAAAGGTAGGGAAGGTATTTGGAGGGGGAGCCGCTGAAATACAGTGTAACGTCACTGCAATTCATCCGATAGGCGCGTCGATCCCTTCACCCGGATTATGGATTTGTTAAGGAGGTTTACTCCCCCTGAACGGGAAGAATCGGTAAGGGAGGACGAACACAAAGGGGGAAACGTTCTGCTTGTTCGCGGTTACTTATTTACAAGATTAACTTGCGATATTCGTAGCTGACCCGGTGGGTCATGTCCTAACCTAACGCACGTTTTCTTCAAAAGGAGAGGTAGAGGATTCCAAAACCGGAAAATTTATTAATTTAAAATAATATGTCAAGAGGATTCAGATGCGATCAGATTGATGATCTCATCGAGTTTGCCTAAGCTGTAAATAGCGGAAGATGCGATTACTACCGCTGCGTATAAAAGAAAAAGTAAGAAAACTATAAGCTGGACGGGTTTATGTTTATCTTATGTGAGAAACTTTCTAAGCACGTTTCCTTTTCGTATATGGCTAAAACTTCAAACTATTCCGTCATATATTTATAAATATAGTACATATTATTAAATGCTCATCCTAAACAAACATTGCCCGTTACAGCTGACTTCTACGATGAACCTAACCTGGAGTAAGAGTATCTGAAGTAAATTTCCAAAAATATGGTATTATATTGTTATAACTTTTCTTATTCGCAATACACGCTGCGCGGTTTCTCGTGGAAAAAACACCGTGAGAAGCATCGTCCTCTTTGCATTTTATTTCTGGATCTGGAGAAAGCATTTGACCGTGTGCCACACGAATTCATCTTGTATGCTCCACGACAAGTGAACATGAATGCCAGAAGAACTCGTGCACTAGGTTCAATTTCTCTACCACGATCCGAAAAGAAATCGTCAAGGTGTGGCGTATCAAAATCGCTTCGTGTCTCTGTTTGTGTTCATCAAGAAAGCGCCCTCTCACCTCTCCTCTTTATTCTTGTTATGGACACCGTCACACGGGATATCCAAAGTTTATACTGCTTTATGCAGATAATGCTTTTCTAGCGTCTAATAGCAAAATGATCTGGAGCAACTTGTCCAAAAATGCAGTCTCGGATTGAATCTTAATAAACCTGCCCAGAACTGAGCGATTTAAATACCTCGGGTCAAGGCTATCAGCCAATGGAGAACTGTGTTATGAAATTGCTTCACGCATTAACGCAACCTGAATGAAATGGCGTTCCACAACTGATGTTCTCTATGATCGACGTATCAACGAACGTCTCAAATCTAAAATTACCGCAATGTCGTCCGTCTTTTCGCTCTTTATGGTTCTGAGTGTTGGCCGATTATAAAAGGCGTCTTGCGGTAATGAGGACGAAGATGTTGCGGTGGAGTAGTGGCGTGACACGTTTTGATCACATCCGAAATGAGCGATCGACATAGGGTTGCACCGTTCGTAGAAAAACAACGAGAGAGGCGTCTTTGATGATATGGTCACGTAATTCACTTGCCAAGATTGGTCTGAACATCGAAGTCGATGATAAGCGACTAAAAGCCTTGAAATTACATCCAGATCAGGCATTTGATAGAGCCAAGTGGCGAAATCGATCACAACGAGCTGACCCCACTTGTGAACGGGACAAAGACTGAAAAAATAAGAAGATCGAAACGTGATGTATTTTAAGATCTAGATTCCATCAAGATGCACTATTGTGATTTTCCTCAGATTTTTCGGTTGAGTAAGTTGAGAGAACGTTTTAATTTTCGGGTCTCTCACTTGAACTATGTTTCATGTAATATTAAAAATAGGATCAGTTTCAGTTCAGTTTCAAGCACTAATTGAGCCCCCTCATCCCTTTTCGCATGTATGGGGAGCTCCTTAAACTCCACATAAAATGGTTACTGTATGAAAGGAATTCACAGACCCCAACTTCTCACCGAATTTCGTGACAATCGGTTTAGCCAAGCAGACAGGGAATCACTTTTAATAAAATTTTGTTTCACACAAATTTTAAAGGAAGCCTTCGCTAAAGTGGAAATTCGTAAGCTTGAAGCTTATGGTAACATAGCCAGGTAAATTGGACACGGCAATGAAAGACGACGGTACCCCGACAAATGACCAATGTGCGGGGTCAATTGCCGGATTATTCCGAGACCTCCCACGAACAAGAAGAGTCTAAGACAGGGATGTGATATCATGCATTCATTTTATCCTGACTCTGAGAGAAGTGGTCCGTGATGCTGATATATATCGAGAGTTAGTACTCTTTTCAAGTCAACCTAACTGCTTGGCCTATGCGCACTACTGGCATAGTGGATAAAAAATCCGAAATGTAAAACTACCTTTATCAGGATCAAATAGGCGGCGCGAGGTCTTGTATGTCATTTCTTCTGTTAGCTCCTTTGTTTCAATTTCACTATCATCACACTTAATGCTGTCCAAGCGGGAGGCAACCCGAATACGAATACAAACATCCAAGATGGCCGGCATTCGACCCCGATAACGAGACAACAACAAACGAAGACAAACGGAACGTCTCAATAAACGGCCTTCTTCTTACTGTACAAGAGAATAGTCTTGCCAGATCTCATGTATTCCCTTGGAGGCATGGGTTCTTATCTGGAAAAGCTGCGAACCTTCAGTTCGATTCGATAGGAAAGTCATCCGAAGAACTTTAGGCTCCCTTGAGGAGAATGGATGGTTCCATCCAAATTTATTATAGATACCACTTCCGTTTAGTCGGGGATAAAATCATGATAAATAAGCTATGGTGGCCTCGCCACCTATACCGTATGTGTGTGAGCGATACAACCGGAAAGTTTATAGGGACGGTATCTATAGGACAGAAAATTTGGCAGACCCCGCCTTAAATGGAGTGTTTACGTAGGCCAAGACGCCAAACAGCTGCAGGAAATATGGAATTCGTGGCCCTCGGGACAAAAACCAGGATATCTGCAGTTTCTTTCTAAGACACGATTAGACCGGACACCGGTTGTTGCGGCGTTGATTATGATGACGATGAAGTAACTAAAACAGAGTGAATTAATTGGGAATTGGTAAAGATGCACATACACATATGTCCTTAGAATAACAAAGAGAATACTTTTTCCAATCATATCTTGTATTTGTTGGAAGTATTTCAATTATAAACTTGTGTGTAATAATAATCAAACTGCGCAACAATTCAATCAAAGCGTGTTAGAATATTTCATTTACTATGATAACGATACGATAAGTGCACCATTGAGGGAGTTACGTAAAGCAAAGGAAAGACACCCTACTTGAAATGCCGAACTGAAGGGATCTGACTTCTTTGAAATTTGGCACAAAAAGAGTAAATTGAGGATGCTTCGTTTAATTCCTATGCGAATATTGTATTCTCAAGCTTTTCTAAGAACTACGGGGTTGACTCTGACATAACGTAAGTGTGGAAATTGGAGTCCCTAATCTATCAGGAGGGAAAAAAGAGGGCGTTTATAAGTTCGTGTAGGTTGCCTTTGTTGTCAGTGTCATAGTATTAAAATACTTAAAATCAATTTTTCTCAAACCGAGCATCGTTCTTCCATGACCAGCCAGCATTTGGTGACCTTTCCCCATCCAAACAAAAATCTGCCAATGTCCAGCCTTAACTCGATTGACTCGAAGGTAATTTACAATTTGTTCCTTGGTTACTTTGAAAATTCTCCGGAGGAAGAAAGTCATTTATATTATGAGAGCTTATTTTGATACCGTGTTTTATGTAATTCCTAAACTCGGTTATGTGCGTATGTGCGTGATACTTCCATTTCGGCAAACTCTCTTTTTGGAAAAATCCACTATAAGAAATGAACGTTTCTTTGTTGTTGTTCTTGCTAATGGTCTTGACTGCGTAGATATAAGCAAGGCCCGCAGGAAGTTGCCAACACTGAAAGTTACAAATTTATGCTGAGTCCTATATGGAAATTTATGATGATTGCGGTTAGCCACGAAGGGAACTTCCAAAATACGTTGGATTTGGAGGTCTTTGCCGCAAACACAATACCTAACACAATACAATATGGAGTTTACAAATAAGACGAATGAAATGGAAATTAGATAAGCTTATGTTTGCCGTCATGATGGTATTAGGTCCTAGAGTCCTTGGTGTTCTCGCCGTGACAGCAGGGTGTGAGCTAATGGTTGCGGTTCAATTACAAGGAAACTATTCATAAATAACGGGGTTGTTGGTTTATGTATACAAGTTTTGTCACCAAAGTTCACATAATTCCCCATGGTTGAATGCAGAGATTTTCCATTTCAAATTCATAAATTATACCAAGGACTTATTTCAATGACATCGTCCTGTTTTTGTGGCCTTAAACTTTAATCTGCCAGTGGACAGTTTTAATTATTTGAACAAGTGGGAGATTTGGCATTGAAATTGAAATACAAAAGTTTGGGGGGGTGGAACCGTATCATTATCTCTTGTGAAATCTTTCATGATGAAAAGCTGGATTCTAACGTTCGCATATACATTTGTATATTTACAAATATCTAGACACATTTGAACCTTCATAAAAGATATTTATCACATTTGGGAATTTTAATTACTTCTAAGGTGAGCTCTTCACCCTTGAACATGTGATATACAAAAAAAAATGTTCAAAAATAAATTGCTGCCGACATGTGGAAATATGGACCCACGCATATCGCGGCTTCTAACACCAACTGTTCAAGATATTTCAATTTCAAAGCCATTTTTAGATAAAAACCTAGAAATATGGAAAAAATTCACAAAGTGAACAATTTCTGATTCGAATTTTCTACATTCCGGTAAAAGCTGAAAAATTATACTCTCTAAATTTATTCAATGATTATATTTATTGCTGTACATATAACGTAACGTCTGATATACGTTCATCCCAGTGTAAAGGATCCTCACAAAGAACGGAGTGGTAAATTTCACGGGGTGTGCTGATTTCTAGCAAGCCTTCAAGTTTGCGTACTTTCCACGTGAGTTATGTAAATGGAAAAGATCAAGAATTTCTTTTTTATTTTCCGGCTCAGCACACCACAAATTGAAATTTATGTGAATTCCATTAAACCAGTTTTCAAGATGTGTTTATGGCTACAAGATAATGATTGTAAGGCACTTCCAGGGGAGCAATACATTACTAATGTCTTCATGTCTTTGTGTCCCAAGGCTTTTATTACATATTTCAGGAGTAACTTGGGAGAATATGTGCAATATTTGAATTGTTTATGAATTTTAGAGTGCCTATGAGCAACTCCCATTTCGGTTTTAACCGGGTAAAACTCATCGCATGATGGAGAGGCTTTTATGGGGCTCTTAACATTAGTTACATTAACTTCCCAAGTAATTACCATGAAAAGGCCAAAATGTTTGGTGCTCCCTGTAATGTGAGGAGCGTGTGCGTTCTGGCGTTTGATCGCATAATAAATTTTCCATTGAAAACATCATTCAACATGAATTTTGAGTCTCTCTTTTGAAGTGCCAGCAACATACTTTCACTGTGATCCCGTCAAGTAAAATTTGAACGATTTATTTTTGGAAATACTTTTCGTATTATACTAGCACTAAACCTAACAAAGCTGCTTTGTTTGCTTTGGCTAACAAAGTAATTGGCGATTCCTGGAAATATAGAATGCGGAGCTTCCAAATGATTTATATTATGCTTAATGGATGTTGCTATAAAAAACATCGGACCTAAATGCTGATTTGGTATAATATTTCGATGACGCTCCTGAGAAGTCGTATTTTCAGTGAATCATACAAGACCTGGTTTGAAATACTCAACAATTTCAGTGAAAAACTTCCAGATGTTTGAGGAAATGGTTTGAGTCTGCACTTAGTAGCAGTAATTAGGTGGCACTGAGAACCCAACTTGTTTTACTCTCAGAGCTAACGTTTCTATTTGTGACCCAACGTTTAATAATTCATAACAAGGACAAAATAATGACTAAGCATTGTATAAAATGATAACCATAGGAAGCTGTGAATTTTGAAAGTTTGTTATTTGTTGTTATTTTCTATGGTTTGAATCCTTAAGGGGGGGTAGGGTATTTAATTTTTTTTTTTTTCATTTTTTTTTTATTTTCGAAATTCAATCCGTAATCTCTGAAGAATATTGTGTTAAATTTTCAAGTCAATTGGAGCAAAATTGACGAAGTTATGAGTATTTTTATACCTGCCGGATTTTTGTACCTATACCCGAACCAACCCCAACGCCCCGAGCTGAAGCTGAACGACAAACCAAAAAAGGCAGGATTCTTCGTAGGCAGGAGCAAAAAGATGCATTAGACATCCTCGATGATAGCAACATCCGCTATGGACCTGGCATTGATGACCTCAGTGTGAGGTATGTCGATAAAATTCGCTTATAAACAGTTTTAACTAGATTTTTTTGTGATTAAAACTTTAAAACGTTTTTCCCACAACTCACGTTTTCAAAGTCGGTGCCCCTGATAACTCCAAAACTACTGCACCGATCCTTTTGAAATTTTTAAACACTATTCTGTATATCATTTACGAGGTAACGCTGTCGAGTTTTTTTTTTTTTTATTCATAATTTTGATTTTGCAATAACAAATTAACCGATGTTTTTTCCACAAAATTGTGTTTTTCACTTTAAAGTGTTCGAAAAAATGAAAAAAATTTAGAAAAAAAAAAAACTCGACAGCGTTACCTGGGGAAAACTATTATCTAACGAATGAACTTTGATTTTTTGATTTCAAATGATCCAGCACCAAGTTATGAGGGACACCGCAATCCAACTTTTTTTCGAGACACGTCCGAACAATTGCTGCCATTGCCGTATTTTTAATATTTCTTGTAAAAATTTGATGAAACATTCTCGAATGTCATACTTTAATGTACCATTGGTTGAGGTAAATAAATTTTAACTGTGTCGTTAGAAAAAAAATCACAAAAACATGGCTTTTTTTGTACGATTTGACCTTACACCCCCCTTAACACAATCTACATAGAAAGCATTCTGTCGCGCGAATCACACGCTGGGTAAACGTGTCACGCGGCATCCACAAACAAGTCGGGAAACCGGAAGCTGGGACAGCTTCAGGTATGAAAGGTTTTGTGTATTTCTTATATGAAGACATTTCTTCTTTTTCTTCAGCTTTGTCCCGTTCACAAGCGGGGTCGGCCTCGTCGTGATCGGCTTCGCCATTTGGCTCTATCGAATGCCTGATCTGGGTATATGAAGACATTCTGAGTGTGCATTTATCATGTAAGAGTATCTATCCACTTTCGGGTGATATTGAAATTCATACATAGTCTTGAATTTGTAAAAAAATGGACAATTTCACTTATTATAACTTTGTTAGTTATGGTGCGATTTCCACCAAACGTTTTTACGATAATGCTTTGTATTATAGTCTACATTATTGCATTTCGTGGCACTATGATGGACTTAACGGGGTTTTGCAGCAGATTGCTAAAATTATAGTAATATACTATTATAAACTTAACTATCGTGGCACCCTCTTGATTTTTTCAGATTTTTCCATGGGGTAGTTTCTGAGAATAATAATAACAATAATAATCGTTGGCGTAACAATCCATATTGGATCATGGTCTTGAAGTGTGTTAGAGCACTTCATCCAAGACCGCAACGGTACACTACAAGATTACAGTACCCTATAAGAAGCAATTTGCCAGCATTGCGCTCGGCCAAGATTATTACCCTAAATTTAACTCAGGTACTCATTCACAGTTGAGTCGACTGGTATCCGACATCCGGCCACGATAAAAAATCCTCTGCCACCAGTGAGATTTGAGCTTTCACCTTCCGCTACAGCAGCCCAGCGCTCTAGCCACTCGAACGATCCAAATTATCCAGCTTCTGAGAATGGGCCCGTTAAATAAATTATCATTCACATTTGTACGTCACCCGTAATGTATATGTTTCTTTCGCATGTCAAACTACTCACTTTAGTGTGATATTGGTATTAGGTACTTTGAGTTGCAATAAATCTTACGCGCAATTCACAACCTGTGAGCTACTGAAACTTAATCCATAATAGTACGATTTATATCAAGTTTGGGGATACATGCTCCAGACTATAGCATCTATTACCGGATAAACTTAAGAGGGGTATCTAATCGATTCCCCCAAAACTTAGTAATATAATATCATCAACATAATTTGAGCAGATATTATATGGGGCCTATTTTGAGGCGTGTAGACTCTATAGATATAGTTTTATAATTTTCTTCAGATATTTCAGTTGGGTAGATTCTGAGAATTTTCCGTTAAAAAAATCGTCCTTTTCGACCCCCAGAAATTTTTTCTTTTCCAACAAATGTCAAAACTAAAGCTGGCTTCGGAAATTACTAATCAAAAGCTTTCATTTAACACACAACATGGCTATATTCGTTAAAAAAAATGTAAACTCCCCTAGAAAACTGTGAATTATCTATGTATTTTCTTTCGTGTCAATATACTCGTTTCTGAGGAAAAGTGCGTGGGATTGAATGATCGTTAACTGTGTTAAGTGGATGCAGTGATTTCAGCGCGAATTAATTAGAGTTTTTTAATTTGAAGTCGTAATAATAGGCAAAACTTAGGAAATCGTTGGAAGAGACAGAGGAAGTGATAGTCTTTTATAATCGATTGGACATTAATCATGAATCATTACATTCAAGTATCACAATTAGCAATTTTTAACATTGTCTTATTCCTCTATCCAATTTTATTTCATTCGCTGGTTTGATCTGAACGTTTTAAACGAAAATAATTAAGGAAAGTAATTATTGGGAGAAGGGAAAAAGTTCGAGTGGCAAGCGGTCCCTGCTGAGAAATCACTAACAATCTTCTATAAATAAACTTTGGTAATTTCCTCATTCCTCTTACTCTTCCTTCTCAAGTGAAACATTCCAATTGCCGTTGATTGACAATAACTACTGTTCCAAGTCAGATTAGTAAACGTAGAAAAAGAATTTGCAAAAGCGAGTGTGTGTTCGGGGCTAATAACCGGGGTTTGGTGATCTGTAGGACAAGAATTCGGCATTGGCGAGAACGGAACAAATTTTTCATTTAGTTTTTTTCTGGAGAGTGATTTTTTTCAACAAAGATTGTTTATTTACCTCACTGTTTGTCGGAACACAGGCTTATTTTAGGTGGTTACCTGTAGAAGTGTAATGATGTTGCAGTATGGAATGTAACGAATATTTTAAACTTAGCGCTCCGACGCCGGAAGAAGCCGCAGTTTTGATTGCGCTTCCCACTGGCAGGATGGTTAATGGAGAGTCGCCTTTACAAACACTAATGTAACGAGGTTACTGAGGGTATATGCCACACGAACAGCAAGATAGCTCTCCCACTATCGAGTAGCAGCTAGATTATATAAGCGACCGATATTCAACTTGGGGGTTACAAATTTCCAAACCTTGCGAGAAGTTGCGGACCGCACCACGTAAGCGAAATTAGCGAACATCAGATGGTGATCCCTTGGGAGGCCAATGTCAGTGCCTTTCTTTTTACGCATCCAATCTGCTAAATCTGCTGCTGATCGTGAGGCCAGCTGAAACCCACTGAGCTCACTTTGAATTTGAATGCATCCTAAACCAACGCCTTCGCTGACCAAGTATTTAGTATCTTTCGTAGTATTAATATTTAGAGGCAATGTGGGTCTAATCAGCAAATGATCGTAGAGTGATCTACCGAAGGGTGCCGCATATGACCCATTGAACATCACTTTAAGCCTTGTCGTTGAGTTTTTTGCCTTGCAGATTTGCGTGATGAGGTTACACATTGAATGGCTTCCTGTTAAAGTGTGCATTTGAGATTATTTTTTAAAATCATATAGTAGTAATGATGCGTAAACATCGGTTCCTAGCAATACCTCGATATTTTCAGGGGTACTGTAGGCAAGATAAGTCTGACTTACTAGTATAGTTGGGCCTTGATTTTTCGCAGCACAGCGGACATTGGTGGTGCTTGGTATTATGAAGGTGTGCACATTGACTTTAAGAGCGCCTTTTCCTTCCTTTGATGCATGGAGAAACTCGGTTTTTTCACGATTTGCAGGTTTCGAACCAAACCAAAGAAACTGCTTTTCGTAATATGCATTATCAATGTATTGTTATCGGGAACAGACGATTTTGTTTCGTCCAAGAGCGCTGACGCCTTAATCGTCGATGTGCTGCAACGTATGAACCATCGACAGAAACCACGTTTTACAGATGGACAGATGACCCTTCAGACTGAGAGGCTGTTGGTTTTTATTTTCAGTCCAACTCTATTTGCTTCGTTCTGCAATTGAACGAATTTCATCATTCAGTGAGAGAGCAAATAAATGCGTAGTAAAGGCATTTAAGGGCAAGGCAGCAAGAAGAACGTCGCTGGTAATAGAAAGAAATAATATCAATAACAAGATGGAATGTTGGCAGACATCGCGTTGGATCTCCAATTCCTTCGAGGTCCTCTGACGTTTCGTGCCATCATAGCTATTAGTTTCTCTAGAATGCCCCTCCTGCGCGGAGCACTCCAGATAGATTTCTTACTGGCGCTAATAAAAGCCTTCTCAAAATCGATGAAGTGTAGATGAAGCAGGGATTTGAACACTGCTCGTAGCCGCAAAATGATTCGCAGGGTGCCGTTGTGATCAATGCAAAAGGATCCAAATCTATTCTTCGTTCAGCGCCATACTCCATTAGAGTGCATTGATGACCGAGATGATTTGGCTTGTTCCTTGAGAAATAGTCCGCATATTAACCACGTCATCCACAATAGTCAGAATTTCACCGGATATGATACAGTTCTAACTCTCCAGTTGGGGTCAAGCAGTGTACTGCAGGATAGACTGATGCGGAACATAGCTCCCTGAGGCCAACCTATCTTTGTCTACGGATGAGTTGTCTCTCCTCTGGGACGGTGTGTCCTTTTCAGGGGCCAAGCCTCTCGTCTACCAAGACCGTTAGTGAGTGGTGATAGCCACACCCTGTACGAGGTGACCCTACTATTAACAAAACGCTACGGATCTAGACTGGGGAGTCGAAAAACACCTCCCCCAATCCAGGGTGTCATGCGAACCGTGCCCATTGGATAGTTTGCAGTCGGGGGTAACTGACTGTATTCGAACGGAGCCTCACTGATACCTGGTCGCCTCAGTGAGTAAGTTAGATCTTACCGTGCTACGGGGGGCTATGGCACGGCGGACCTCTTAACCCCCATACTCGTGGGAATCAAATGAGTACTAAATTGGAAAGAAAAACAAAAACCAAAAAAGCGGGGCCCCGTACCGCACCAAAACTGGTTAATCAGGTGGAGGCACGTCTCCGAATTACTGAAAGCCAGGTGACTACACCCAAGAAGGGAGAAGTTGGGACGTCAAGCAGTGGATCCAAGGTGAGCATTGGTATACTGCATGGACTACAGCCAACGAACACCACTGCTCAAAGAGCAGGGACCAGCAAAAGCACGTCTGAGATAAATATAACAGACGTCAGGAAGGAGACAGGTCTCAGTGGCGCCGGGGTTAAATGGTACCTGCGCTATCTGAAGGAAGGCCTGAAACCAGAAGAGGCCCTTAAGAAGGCTCAGGACAGACCTAAGCCATCTCTACCGGAGCCGAGAAAGCGGGGAGCAGCAGAGATCAGCCCGCATGAAGGGAATGCCCCCAAAAAACCCAGACCTGAACCCACTGGAGGAGAAAACCCGGGCA
This sequence comes from Hermetia illucens, assembly GCF_905115235.1. Lineage (NCBI taxonomy): Eukaryota > Metazoa > Arthropoda > Insecta > Diptera > Stratiomyidae > Hermetia > Hermetia illucens. The sequence goes on along the minus strand of NC_051849.1, from coordinate 83,616,257 downwards.
GGTCAGGAGTGAAGGCAGGACCCAGGAAGCCCGGCATTAGCTATGCTAGTGCGGTCAAGGGCATTCGACTGGCCATACTGCCAAAAAGGTTTCCCGAGCAAATACTCACTCGGGAGGAACAGGAAACCATTGAAGAACTTGTCGTCAAGCAGATGATCAAGGGATGGACGTCGAAACTGGTGTTCACCGGGATACGCTTTCGACCAGGCCTTATACTGGTGGACTGCGCGACGGAAGGTACCGCAGAATGGGTCAGAACCATAATTCCTAGATTGCCAGGCTGGGAAGGGGTGGAACTGTCAACATGTGCTGGAGATGATATACCAGGAGCCCACATGGTGACAGTTTTTCTCCCAAAGGCCGCGGCGATAGTAACAGAAGACCTCATGAGACTCCTAATTGCTCAGAACGAAGATCTCCATACTCGACTATGGAGAGTCTTCAGAAGCAAGGTGGAGGGAAAGGGTAAACTCCTTACGATCGGGGTAGACGACCGATCCCTAGAGGCAATTAAACGTCGGAGTTGTCATATCAACTACCGATTTGGCAACATACCCGTGCATGTGCACAAGGAAAAGCCAAGGAAAGAGACCTCGGAGGAGGCATCGGGTGGAAAACTTACCGAGGTCCCAGAAGAAGTCGCGGAAGCCATAGAGGCGGAAAGAACGGGATCAACCAGGGAAATAGACCTGCTGCCCAGTGAAGAGCAGAAGCTGGACGACCTAGACCTAGGACTGCTAGGGCTCGGGGTGGACAGCGACGCGCAGGAAAGCGCCATGTCGGAGGAGGAGGGTGACACTCCGACAGTGGAGAAGAGCTCCAAACAATGACGGAGCCAATGGCCAGCACTAGGATAGCCCAGATAAACCTCCACCATGCGAGAGCTGCATCTGCAGTGATTGCAAGGGCAAATTCCAAGGAGAACATTGGAATAGTGCTGGCTCAGGAGCCCTGGGTGTACCGGGGGCAGATTCGCGGTCTGCAAGGAGGAGACATGCAGGTAATTTGGGACTCGTCTTGTGAAAAACCAAGAGCTTGCATAATTCTCAAACGTAATCTAAAATACATATGTCTTTCAGAGTTCTTAACCGGGGACCTTGTGGCTATCCAAGTCTCATTGGAAGCCGGGAGGAGCACTCGAAAGGTAGTGGTAGCATCGGGATACTTCCCAGGAGACGAGAGCCGGGCTCCACCGGAACAAGTCGCAAAGCTGACGGAGATTGCGAGGAGAGGGCGTTACCACTTCTTCTCGGCTGCGATGCCAACGCCCACCACGTAGTGTGGGGAAGCAGTGACACTAATCGTAGAGGTGAGTACCTTCTCGAATTTATTCTTAGTAATAAGTTAGAAATATACAACGTAGGGAACACTCCAACATTTGTGACCAGCACCAGACAAGAGGTACTAGATATAACTCTAGGAAATACCCTAATGAACGGGATGGTCAGGAATTGGAGGGTGTCGGATGAACCCTCAATGTCTGATCACAGGATAATCAGATTCGACATTGAGGGTAACTCCGAAATAAAAAGAATAATAAGGAATCCCAAGAGAACGGATTGGGAATCCTACACAATGCACCTGAGCAACAACATTGCCCACCTTCAAGGGAGCGGTGACATCAGGAGCGAATTAGAATTAGAAACGGTGGTGGAAGACCTCAACACAATCGTCATTGACGCATATGAGGCCAGCTGTCCTGCCAAGACAGTCAAGTCATCAAGGGATGTACCATGGTGGAACAGAAACTTAGCCAGAATGAGAACGGAGGTACGAAAACTCTTTAACCGGGCAAAACGAACCGGGGACTGGCGGAGGTATAAAAATGCACTGACTGCGTATAGCAGCGCCATCAGGGAGGCGAAACGGAACAGCTTTAGGGAATTCTGTGAGGGGATTGAAAAGATCACAGAAGCAACTAGGCTGTACAAGGCTGTAGCCAAAGACGGGAGAATATCCTCTGTCTGCTTGAAAAAGGAAGATGGGACATTCACCGAGAATGAGGAGGACAGGGTACACCTGCTTCTCAGAACTCATTTCCCGGGTTCCTACCCCTCGGCGGCAGGCGACAATAATCTGCCTGACACCCCAACAACGAATAAAAGGGGAAGGAAAGAGAGCTGGAAACTAGCAAAAGAGGTATGCTCAGAAGCTAGGCTAAGATGGGCAGTGGGAACCTTTCAACCAATGAAATCTCCCGGAGCAGATGGCATTTTCCCTGCACTTATCCAGAGAGGCCTAGGAATTATCCTAGAGTCTCTTCTGAGGGTGGTAAGGGGGAGCATAGCACTGGGTTACATACCAAGGGCATGGAGACGGGCAAAAGTGGTCTTTATTCCGAAGGCGGGTAAAAAGGATCCTTTTCACCCTAAATCTTTCAGACCAATCCGCCTAACATCGTTCGTACTCAAAACGGTGGAGAAGGTCATAGACAACTATATTAGAACTAACGTTCTAAAGCGTAATCCCTTACATCACTGTCAACACGCTTACCGGGCAGGAAGGTCAACTGAAACTGCTCTGTATCAGCTGACAGAGGTACTACGGGACGCCATTGAAACGAAAGAAATTGCACTGTGCGCGTTTTTGGATATCGAAAGAGCATTCGACAACACATCGCACACAGAGATACAGGATGCCCTGAGCCGCAAAGGAGTGGGAAACACCCTGGCACTCTGGATGGGCAAAATGCTAGAAAGCAGACAAATAGAGGTACAAACAGGTACAAATTCTATTATCATGAACACCACTCAAGGCTGCCCACAGGGCGGAGTACTATCGCCGCTGATGTGGAGTATGGTAGTGGATGAACTCCTGGACGTGTTAACTAATACTGGAATACAAGTCAAGGGCTACGCGGACGACATTGTTCTAATCTGTAGGGGCAAATATGAAGATACCCTATGTGATAGAATCCAAACTGGATTAAGGGTTACTAGTGCCTGGTGCAGGAAGGTGGGACTGCGGATCAACCCAACGAAAACCACCATAGTACCATTGACTAGGGGGCGTAAGCTGGATCACCTGAAAGCCATAACATTACATGATATGGAGGTGAAACGAGAAACAGAGGTCAAATACTTGGGAATCACGCTAGACCAAAAATTACTCTGGAGGACACATGTCGGAAACACTTGTCGGAAAGCCACGAGGGCTCTGATGACTTGCAGATCCATAGCAGGAAAAAAATGGGGTTGCAGCCCGAAGATACTACTTTGGATATATACTGCAATAGTAAGGCCAATGATTACCTATGGAGCGGTAATCTGGGCAGAAAGAACCCAGCTCAGCACACAAGCCAGGGAATTACATAAGCTCCAAAGGCTGGCTTGCGTGTGTATCAGTGGGGCAATGAGGACATGCCCAACGGCATCCCTGGAGGTCCTTCTGGGATTAACCCCTCTCCATCTGCACATACAGATGCAGGCAAGGAGATCAATATTCAGGATGGCCGGTAGCATGAGTGAGGCGGGGAGCTGCCTAAATCGAAGGAAGATTGATATCCTTTCTAGGCGGTATCCCGAATTACTGATACCGAGGGACAACATGACAACGAGGTTTCACTTCGATAAGAAGTTTGAAACACGTTGGAGTAACAAGACAAACTGGGAAAGCGTGGCTGCGACATACGGCTTAAACCAGCAACTGATTACTTGGTACACTGACGGATCCCTCACAGCAGAGGGAGCGGGTGCCGGTGTCATTGGTCCAAGGAAAATGTACTTTGAGCCAATGGGCAGGTACACTAGCATATTCCAGGCGGAAATTTACGCCATAGACAAATGTGCCTCCTTTAATCTGCAAAGGAACTACAGGGGGCAGAACATAGCTATTCTCACCGATAGCCAAGCAGCGATCAAGGCACTTAGGTCCAACCAGGTGAACTCTAAACTGGTATGGGAATGCCTTGAGAGACTGAATACACTCGGCTCGTCCAACAAGGTCTGGATACTTTGGGTTCCAGGCCATGCTGGGCTGGAAGGCAATGAGGCAGCGGATGAACTAGCCAAGAAGGGAGCAGGGATGCCTTTATACGGGCCAGAACCCTTCTGTGGAATCGGAAACGGTTTCATGGCTATGAATCTAAGAAACGAAGAAAAACGGTTGAGGGAACTATATTGGGCGGGCCTACCAGGGATGGAGCAGTCCAGGGTGCTTATTGGGGGATACGAACCCATGCGTACAAAGGATTGCTTAAACCTCACCAAAAAGAACCTCCGAATCATAGTGGGAATTCTCACTGGTCATTGTCGGCTGAACTACCACCTAGGGAAGCTAGGGATATCTACGGACACTGCCTGCAGGTTCTGTGAGGAGGAGGACGAAACCTCTATGCACGTCCTGGGACAGTGTCCAGCACTTGTGCAAAGTAGGTCGATACATCTGGGAGAACACTTAATACCAGATGCAAAGCTGAAACTTCTGGAAGTGGGGAACATACTAAAGTTCCTAACGGTTACTGGCCTGCTTGAGATACTATGATCAACGGGTACACTATAACCAGTAAAAGGGCACAATAGTTCTTCAAGGACGCGGTGCGACTTTCCCTTAACAAAATAATAATAGTAATAACTCTCCAGTTGCTCGTCATCGTGGATGGTTATCTCTTACAGCACCATCGAGTAATTCGCGATCATAGTCCAGATTTTGTCACCATTTCAAAAAGTCAAAATTTGGCAATAATAAATTCACTTTTGTACCGCTAACATAATCCCATTGTCGAGCGAACAGCTTGATCATATAGCGGATTTTGAGGTTAGGGAGTCGCAAATATCCAAAACGTAACAGCCAAGCCAAGTTTCGAAGCTTATATCAGCGCCTCTCTTGTTACGTAATCAAGGAGAAAAATGTAAAATCGACTGCTGATAGACAGCGGTGATCAAACCCGGCCTTCTCGTTCCCTGCCCGGTTAGTTGAACCCAATTGACTTTATGTTGAAGCTCTTGCTCGCACAATGTGCTACAAATTATGAGGAACTAGCATTTGTAAAAAGCCCACCAACCTCCAAACACTAGTCTGGCCTAACTCCAGAAAGTCTAGCGTGTAACGCTTAAGGGGGTCATCCCGTATGAAAGCCCTTTTTTGGCTTTTTTAGAAATTTCTGAAAAACTGGTGAAGATTCAAATACGAGTTTTCACCATATATTTATTTATATCTTGAGCAGTAGTTTTTTCCACCCCGATGGCATAGTTCATTATTGAAGTACAGAGCATTTATACACTCATCTCCAAAAAGATGTTTTTTTCTGCTGCCTCGATGAGGGGCGCTGCGATCATCTTAAAGAAAGAAAAGTAAACGGCGTTTTAACGTACAGTCTTAACTACTGTCTGTAAACTAGATATATTAAAAAAATATTAAAAACTAAATTGTTGGTGCCCGTGTTAAATTTTTTTTGAGTGAATTTTGGGTGTTTTTTCACGGTTTCTTGAATGAATAAAAAAAAATAGCTACTGAGTGGATCGCAATTATCCAGTTTGCGGGACCGTAGAAAATATGTTCTGAAGAAGTCGCCAAAAATTTCAAAGAATTTCGTTGGATAGATTTGGGGTATGGTCGCAGCCGATTTTTAACATGCAGTTTCGAGAAAAACGCATTTAAAAGATAGAATGACATTTTTAGTCATAAAACCTTAACTGACCATTAATCTGCTAGTACCTAGCTCATAAATCTTGAATTCTTCAAGAAACACTTGTATAGCCTTGGCTTCAATTTTTGTTCTTTTAACGTTCATTCGGGACCGATAAATACGAGCTTTATTACGGCGATCGACATAAATCTGGCAAGTGGACTTATCACGTGTTTAACACCATAATTTCCAAACTACTTCGAATAGTCAAAAAATCACTTTGCCCATATAATCTACACTATATCTAGATACAATTAATGCCAAAAAAATTCGATTCCGCGGATCCGACACACTGGATGACCCCCTTAAGCTCATGCTCAAAGTGGAGTAAGCGAGTATGTTGGAAACCTTCCATACCATTAGCGAAGAACGTGCGTACATTCCCAAAACAAAGTCGTGGTCTGATCTAATAGCGAAAGGACATTCCAGGTAGTCTTTGAATGAACAACGTTTCTATAGCAAAAAAATCGAAATTGATATAGCTAGCGAAGAGTGAATTTCGACATTTTGCATTATTTTGATTGGCAAGTTTTTTTTTGAAGTATTAGGTAAATGTTGACATTAAGTTGTTTAAAGACGGGAGATTTGATTTAACGTTAATACCAACAAATAGCCTTTAGGACATAGTTCGCACGTTCCTGAAGTTCCGTTGGAAAATTCTGACGTATAGTTTTTATTTTCCAATTCACACAACAATCTTGTCCACCCAATGTGCTTGTTATCCAACACAATTCCTCAAATTTCACAGAAACAGAGAGAAATGAAATTTCCCAAATAATTTCCACTTGCAAATTTACGAGCTGAGATAAAAGAAATACAACACAAAATATTTACAAGGCATAAATGTGTGCGGAACCTTGAAAGTATACCTCAATGCAAAGCTTTAACATTAACTGTGACATTCAACTTTGGGGAACACGAAACCCACCCTCCAAGGCACGTCACCTGTAACACATCAGCATGCTTCCGTCGGATGAAGGGAAATAAGTTTTCTGTTGTTGTATTTCAAACTGTTACGTGATTAACATGCTCCATACGAAAATACTTGGTCGTATCTTCTTACTTACTTATTTGTACATGCGTCTCGTCCTTGTTGCGAGCTGAAACTGAAACAAAACTCGTGGGCCTCTTTTCCCGGTAGGTTGCCATTAGAAGCCGTTACGGTGCCTTTCAAAAAATGTCTGATTAATTACTAGCTCGTGTAGTGGAATACCTAGATGATCCGTTTTATCTTGAATGGCCTGGAAATTAGCTGGGTAGCGATTAAGGATACGGTGGGCCTAGGAGAAAAGTTTCTTGAGAATGGTAATAGGAAACGTGTTTCAACGCTTTGTACGAAAGCCTCGTTGCGAACTTCTACCAAGAGCTAAAAATTTATTTCCGGGTCTCTGGTTTTCAATGCCTTTTTATTCTCGATTGTACGTTTCCAGTAATTATACCCTTTGCTAATATCAACTTTGGAAATGGAAGCATGATATAATGCATTCTTTAGTCCATATTTGTAATGCGTTCCCATTATGTGCATAGGTGTTGAGGAAGGAAGGTAAGTGAGCTTCCCTAAATATTCTGCACCCCATTCTGAAGACTTTTTTCATAGTGGCAAAAATCACTCAAGCAAGAAAGAAAATATGATTAATAAACACAATTGCCATAAATGACCTTGCTTTCTACTCGGAATGCTCTCAATAGAACGCAATTCCATCCAAGGGTAAACTCCATTTTCCCGCCGCCAGCTTCATTCTATCTTTCATAAACGGCATGGCTGTATTGCTCAATCTGATCGATTCATCCAAAATGGAATCTACTGAACGTTGCTACCAAATCTAAACTAGGGAGAGAATAGAGCTCGTGCGTTTTCCCTTTTAATTACTGGAGTGCTTCCTTCATCAAATTTCAGCTAATTGGCGTTTCTTCGGTCCTGTTCGAATGTATTTCTAGTAATTTCCTAGTAATCACTCGCTAAAATATTGATATCGCATGACAGTCGACTAAAATTGATGGGATCCTATGAAATGCTGGTTTCTGATATTCAACACCATTCCTGAAATGATGGAAGCCTTTATGGGTAGGCGTCATAGACCATCATTATTGTGCCTCGGATGATACCAGAAGCTCGCTCCTGGAAGAAGACAAATAATGAGCGCGCCTGGGAAAAACGTTCACGAACAGAAAAAGTAAGTCATAATGGGAGCCATGTCTGGTTGGCTTGCTCCATGTGCTTAATTAAGTTCAAAGTGAGGACTCTTTGGCACAATGTTCAAGCCTTCGGGTGCCTCTTTATTTGGAAGCCGTTGAGTGGGACATCACATTGGCCAGAAAGTCAATAAATCATTGATGAAATAAGGTATGAGACCTGTTAGTATACTTTCAACTTGAAGTAATGTTGAAGCAATTAAGGTAAATAATGGATTGCAGGTGGATTAAAGTGACGAATTGAAGCAGATAAATATGTATATAAACAGTTTACAATATTTACAGCTAGAGACATGTAATGAGAGGTAAACTACACATATCTTGCATGAGTCAGCAATGAATTAAATTTCTCTTATAAGAGTTAATTTACCTCATTCGGAAAAGAAGGAAGATAATAATTATTAGAATAACAGACGAAAAAGGGGGATATAGAGCCTCTTCTTTGATTGTTGAAAAGAAACTGATACATTTTCTAATGTTTCGGATATTCGTGCGTTTCATAAAGGCTCGGTACAAATAGTTTTGAGTATATAAACCACTTCGATCACTTTGTCCAGTAACAAGGGGATGAGAAAATTCATTTGCTAATATGTAGTATAATTCTTCTACACGAATTTATTCTCAATTTTATTTACGAAAATTTTCCAACATTTTAAAAATTACCGTTGCTGGTTAAAGATCATGCTGCATATTACGAAATACATCGTTTGTTCCAACTAACAAATAATTTTGGGCCCAAGGTCTGCGCTGATAAACTAGTGGGACATTGAGCAAATAAAAACGTGAACCTGGAGTCAACTGATTCGACGAGTTTGCTGTTGGAGTCACATCGTTTTTCTTTTAGTTCGAAATGGCCAAAGACCAAAAACACTAAAGTATAGAACTGCGGAAAATTTATCCTAAACGTCGCACTGATAAACTAAACCCGCTCTTAGAGGAAGAGCACATTCCGCTCAAATAGTGATCATTTGTGGTGTATTTTAAGTTTTCTTCCTACATTTCGGGGAATGCCGAAAAGGAACCATTTTTGAACAACATAGTCTGAATTTTCATTAGTATTCAGCGACAACCAGAAACAATTGAACATGGTCTTGAGACTTCAGACGGTGGTTCAAGTGGCACCTTTTCAGTAGAGAACACAAGACCTTCCGATGCAGTCCAAAGCTACGCGACTCGATGACATTCAAGATACTCTACTGATAGCCTTTTCACCCATTTGATGCGAGTAAACAAGGCTGACTAAATAAATCACGCGTACGATTGTGTTGCAGATGATGTTGTAGATCTCTCTCTGACAGCAACGCCGATGAAACGCTAGCTTTAGCTCAAGCATCCCTGTTCATTATTAAATCCGTTGAATTATTTCGTGCGAACTGGAAACCCTGAGATAAATTCACTCTTTAGAATTTATAGTTTTATCGGTATTATTCTATGGGTACCAAGGCTAGATGGGGAACGCAACAAGCAAGCGCGTGTGGTGGACCTTCACGGTTACCTCTACCAAAGTTTTAGATTTTCTTGATAGCTCTCCCCTCTGCGTCGACTATGGCTCTATTGGGGAGGGCTTTCTGACCATTCACTAAGTTTTCAAGTTTTCTAACTATTATAAGTCATTATAAAGTCTCAGTGTGAAAAAGTGAGTTGGCACCACAGAGGAGCTTAAAATTTAGGAAACATTTGGTTAATCTACACCAACAGTTCGTTACCAAACCCTGTCTAGACTTCCGCATAGTCATAGCTGAGATTGCTTTATTAATGGAAAATTGCAGAATTACACAATGACAACTGAATAAAACTAACGGCATATCCAGCATTGTCGAAAGCGGGAAAAATTAGATATTATGATCCTTTTATATGAGCGCACTTAAATTCAAGCATAAGAAAAAGATTCTCGACTCTGCTGTTTCCGTATTTTATGTCATGCCTATGTGCAAGTACATAATTTAATGTGACCACCAATATTGTTGGTACACTGCAAAAAGCATTTTTTTAGGAGAGAGAAGATTGAAGAGCGAACATCTAGACACGTAGGAGACGATACAATGAAAATAACAAAATCTTTATTCCCACGTAATACAGATGACACAAGGACGATAGGAAAAATTAACTTAACCAAGCGGAAAAAAATTATTGTCACAGCAAGAAAAATTAACCACACAGGAATGCATCGAATTGGAAGGGTATTGAATCTCACTGGGAGAAATTTCTCGTCGATAGTTTCTCACAGCGTCTTGTGCAAATAATTTTTTTAAGAGATGGATATCGAACAAATGCTATAAATATTCAACCAGGTTAATGTTTACCGAATGAGGGGGCATATGTCTTGGCGAGAAGCTGTCCTAGAAAGCAAAGGATTGTTCTATGCCTGGACTCTTGTAACAACAGCACATTATACTATGCTTCTGATTCCTGTTCTAGTCAATAAATACCAATCTATTCACTCTAGTCACTTTTAAGTCCCAATTCAACTGATCGCTGCCATAAAGCTTGACGATTGTATGTCGTGGGATTTAAGCTCCATATTGGCTTACCGGCAAAACTCGATTTTTTTTTACCAGACTACAGAACTGAATACCAAAAGTTTAAGGCGCGGGCTGTCTTCTCGGTTATTTTCTGAGGTGAAAGTTTTCTTTCTACCGGGGGGCTATAAACTTCGCTACCCAACAATATTCTGCATATGCCCAAAAAGTGAACCTGCCCGCCCGCACAAGTCCCAGAAGCATCTTCCACTATCGTGGTGCTTTTGGATAGACTTTCCTGTAAATTGAAAATGGCATCAAATTACCGGCTTCTGCAGTTGGTTCGTCGCACTTAGGGTATTATTTTCTACCGAAAACGCTACTTTGTTGTTGCGATTATACGGGAACTTTGATTTATTTCAGAAAGTGATTTTGAAATTCAGTAAAACAAAAAAAAAATATAAAATTAACTTTCTTCCGGTTTCACCTCACCTATTTAACTAAAATAATACTGAACAAGTCGGAAAACCGGAAGCTAAACCCTTCAGGTATGAAAGTTTTATATATTTCTTTTATGGAAAAATTTGAAAAAGCGTTTGCCAAATCAGTACGTAGCAGGTAATAAATGCATATATTATGTGAAAATATCCACTTTCAAGTGATATTGACCTTCAAAGTTTTGAATGCATGAGCGTTCGCAGTTCCTACCTTTCTACCAAATTTGGTGTCAATGGTTATAACCGTCCTCGAGAAAAATGCGTGTGACGAACAGACAGACAAACGGTAAACCGATTTCAATAAGGTTTTATTTTACGCAAAACCTTAAAAATGAAAAAAAAGTACTGAGGTACTGATGAATTTCAAATGGTACTAAAAATTTTGAACTTTTAGTACGAAAAGTCAACACTGAGTATATCATATTCTCTAAAACCGCGTACTCACTGTACGAGTGAAAGTGGGGGGGGGGGGGGGGGAGGTGCAACGTTGATTCGACTCAATATGCCGCTGGTATTTTGTTCCGAGTTCGAATAGTAGCACTAGTTCGAATCCCTTTTGCAAATCAGATGAAAGTAAGAACTAAAGCGCCCCTATTACTAGAAACGTCAGAACGACTGGCCTGATGATGATTGTAGATTAGCAATAGATCGCTAGAAAGGAAAACACTCAAATAATGCAGATATGTACAGAGACAGATATGTTGTGAACCCGGTCGAATTGAAAAGCGACTGCGCAGACCGAGGAAAGAAGCCACGGAAAACCGACAAGTTTGTTCAATCGAGAAGTATAGGGAGAAACCGCAAGAGGTACAAGAGTTTTACCAACTAGGACACAGAGCTTGCAGCCATCTAGCCAAGGCGAAAAATAAAATCAGCTTTCTGACCGTATGGGCTGTTTGAATATTTTGATAAAATTTTAAGTAGCCAGAACATTGTCCAGTTCGAAGTCCCGCCAATTGGAGACGAGTGACATATGGTACCGCCTCCAAACCTGAAAGAAATTAGCCAATAAATTGTCTTAAAAACATAAGCTCATAAGCATATGCTCATGGTCCTGCCGAAATTTGTTCGTCTGTTATTGTCTTAGTCCAGAAAAACTCAACCAAACAACGTTGGCATGAGTTCATATCATCATGGAGCCTCAGAGTAACAGTGGTCGTCACTTTCCCAGGGGAGCCTTTTATATACCAGCAGAGTCAAAACGGTGGTGCGGAGTAGCTTCGGTTTTTCCCAAAGCATTGACAAACAAATGGCGGTTGTAACGATGAGTCGAGTCGATCAATTTCAAGTCAGCTACCAACGTCTGCAGAAACAAGACTTCCCATCTGTACAAATCGTTCGAGGCTTTCATTAAGGGGGAAACACAATAAAGATGCGTGCGGAGTGCACACCAGAGAAGCTTCGATTTGTACGCAGCTTCAATATATAATTAAGATTTCAGGTCGGCAAAGTTCGCTCCACGTCGGCAAGGTTCGTTCTGATGACGGATTACGCCCTTTGCAATATGGCTGCGCTTTTCGTTTTTGACTGTCACTTTTGAATGTAATTAATTTTAATGAATTCTTTTTGGGAACCGCGGAAGGCACTATTTGCGTTGTAAGCGCTAATTATTAATGTCATTTGCATTAAGTCCCGCCGCTTCCATTAACAAAAATTGAATTTAAGTCGAAGGGTATGTGAACTTTTAGTAGCATTTAATTGAATGAATTTCATGATATAAAATATAGGAAGACGCATAAACTATTTACATAAGCATGAAGATTATCTGGGTGGTCAAAGGGTAGTATAGGTCCCGGGGCGAAACGTGGATTGGTACCCACGATGGAGCATAAAACCTGGGAAATGCCTGCTAAACCAACACCAACAGCTCTACTACCAAACCCTATCTCCACCTCCACGTGGTGACCGCTGGGAGCTCTTTCTTGACGAAAAGCTGCAGACGGAGAAGGATGAAGGCGAGCCTCCCGCGCCTAAAAACGGGACAAATTGTACCAACTGGTCCTCCAGGTTGGGGGTTGGGTAGGGCTGACAACCCTACACGGAAAACAACCTGTTACGAAGCCACAACAGGAGCCTCGGATAGGACGGATGTTAAAACGACGGACCCGGCAACGACAAAGGAACAACGATTTGCGCATTTTCTCATGGAACGTGCGCTCCCTGTACAGAGATGAAGCTGATAAGCAGCTAGCCGATACCCTGTCCCAATATAGGGCTGATGTAACAGCGTTGCAAGAGATGCGATGGACAGGGACCGGTTTCCTGGAGAAGAGCCACTACACCATATATTACAGCGGCCATCCAGTAAACCATGTGCTCGGAGTAGGTTTCTTAGTCAGCCAAAAATGAAACCTGCTGTTATCGGCTTTGAAAGTATAAGCGAACGGCTATGCACTCTGCGCTTGCGAGGCAAGTTTAGAAATATAAGCCTCATAAACGTTCACGCCCCTACAGAGGAGACTGCAGAGTCGGAGAAGGATACCTTCTACGAGGCAGTAGAACGAACCCTCGAAGCCTGTCCCAGATATGATATCAAAATCATACTTGGGGATTTTAACAGCCAAGTAGGCAAGGAGCCCGTATTCAGGCGATACGTTGGCTCCCATAGCTTACACGAAAAAACAAATGATAACGGACTGCGGACTATTCAATTAGCAGGGTCACACGAAATGGTTGTTGGAAGTACCTGGTTTGCGCGGAAAGCGGTCCACAAACATACGTGGGCCTCTCCAGACGGGACCACTTTCAACCAAATTGACCACGTGTTGATCGAACGCCGCCACCTCTCAGCCTTGATGAATGTCAGAACATATAGGGGGGCCAATATAGACTCGGATCACTATCTCGTTGGCGTGGTGCTCCGAGCTCGAATAACAATACCACCTAGAATCCCCTCAGACAATCAGGTGAGAGTGAACACTGAAGCCATCCACAACACAACCCTCCGCGACACCTATAAGAGGGAAATGGATGCCGCAATAACCGCAGTCAACAGAGGACCTGGAGATGAAACATCAACTAATGATCTTCACAACCACCTGAAGAACGTTATCATGGATACGGCCACAAATATACTTGGCCCCAGCCGCAAAAGGAGTCGGAAGGGCTGGTTTGACGATGAATGTAAGCTAGCAACGGAACGGAAGAATGCCGCATACCGAGTAATGTTGCATTCTCAAAGAACGCGGGCACGCGCAGAGACTTATCACGAACTACGTCGAGCGGAGAAGGGACTTCACAGACGGAAAAAGGAAGCCTGGGAGAACCAACAAGTCTGGCGCGGAAGTTTTACCAACAAGTCAGCAGGATGAAGCCTTATACACCTCGGTGCTCATCCTGCCGAGACAAAGAGGGAAATCTGATTTCCGACAGAATGGGCATATTAGAGCGATGGGTTGGGTACTTTGATGAGCTACTGAACAACCAGAACATCGGCGAGTTGGAGGTCCCGCCAACTGAAGACGACGGACAAATACTGCCACGACCAAGTTTAGGAGAAACAGTCCGTGCAATTCATCGGCTAAAAAATCATAAGTCGCCAGGAGCCGATGGAATTACAGCTGAATTGGTTAAATATGGAGGCGACCAGTTACACCAAGTGGTTCATCAACTTGTGCTCAAGGTATGGGACAGCGAATCAATGCCTGACGATTGGCAGCGAGGCATAATCTGTCTCATACATAAAAAGGGAGATATCACACAGTGCAGCAATTATAGAGGTATCACGTTGCTGAGTACCATCTATAAGATATTCTCCACTATCTTGCTAGGCCGGATAGCCCCATACGCCCAGAACATCATTGGCCCATACCAAACACTTCACTCCAGGCAAATCAGCAACAGATCAGATTTTCTCTCTGCGGCAGGCGATGGAAAAACTGTTGGAATATGGACAACAGTTGCACCATCTGTTCATCGACTTTAAAGCCGCCTATGATAGCATAGCCAGGGTAAAACTGTACACGGCCATGAGAGATTTCGGTATCCCGACGAAATTAATAAGACTGACTAGGCTGACCCTGACCAATGTGCGAGGCCAGATAAAAGCAGCAGGATCACTCTCAAGACCATTCGACATCAACACCGGTCTACGACAAGGGGATGCGCTATCATGCGTCCTCTTTAACCTGGCCCTCGAGAAGGTGATCCGTGATGCTGAGGTGAATGCAAGAGGTACGATCCTCTTCAAGTCCACCTAACTACTGGCCTATGCTGACGATATCGACATCATGGGAAGAACCACCTGAGACGTTCAAACTGCCTTCATCCAGATCGAGCAGGCGGCGCGAGATCTTGGGCTGCACATCAATGAAGGCAAGACAAAATACATAGTGGCAACGTCAGCACCGAAGACGAATCAACCAACAACATCAAACCGCACTGGTCAAACACAAGCACGAACAAGAATAAGGATAGGGGAATACAACTTTGAGACCGTTGACAATTTCTCCTATCTAGGGTCAAAAATCACAACCGATAACAACTACGATGATGAAATCCGCGCACGGTTGTTGTCAGCCAACAGAGCCTACTTCAGCTTACAAAGACTGTTCCGCTCGAAACGTCTCACCATAGGGTCAAAGCTCTTACTGTACAAGACTATGATCTTGCCAGTCCTCATGTATTCCTCGGAAACTTGGGTTCTTAGCAAGAAAAATTGCGAACTCTTGGCCGCGTTCGAGAGAAGAATCCTCCGAAGAATTTTTGGCCCCCTACATGAGGATGGACGATTCCGTAGCCTACACAATGACGAAATCTATGAGCGATACCATGACCGTCCGGTTGTGGATAAAATCCGGCTCAATAGGTTACGGTGGGCGGGTCACTTAATCCGTATGGATGAAGATGATCCCACCCGGAAAGTCTATAAGGGCAATATCTATGGTAGGAAAAGAAGACGAGGCAGACCCTGCCTAAGATGGAGCGATGGCGTGGGCCAGGACGCCAGACAGCTTTTAGGGATATCGAATTGGTGGACCTCGGCGCAAAACCGGGATGTCTGGAGTTCCTTATTAAGGCAGGCCTAGACCGGATACCGGTTGTTGCGCCGTTGATGATGATGATGAAGATTATCTATAAAGCCATGATTTTATGCGCGGAAAATTGACTTGCGCTCATATTTTATGTTATGAAAATTAATTACAATTAAATGCCATTAAGAGTGCATATACCTCCGGCTTAAATTTATTTTTATGAATTGAAGTTATAGAACTAATGCAAGTGACATTAATAATTAGCACTTGCAACGCAAATAATGCCTTCCGCAGTTCTCAAAACGAATTCATGCAATTTAATTACATTCAATTCAATGCAATGCACATCTCACTTATTGGATATTGCCTCACGCAAGTCCGTGTAATGAACTTCATATGACAGCTCTCTCACTCCGCACGCACCCAATCACTTCAATGTTGTGTTGGGCCCTTATGCTCGCCCCCTTTTAGAAATTCGAAAAGAAAAATGAGTAAGATTCCTGACTCATTGAGTAAGCAAGTAAATGTTACAAAACTCGTGGAGTTGTTTGGGGAAAGATGACATAGTCCATGCAATCCTTTCAAGTTCTCTAGTCAACGCATGTAGGATAATTTTAACTAATATCTTCGCGAGCAGATTTCGTGTCGACTTCAGCGGGTTAATGGCAAGAATAATTACCTGTTCGCTTGTAAGAGCTGTCGATATCCAAATGTTACAATTGAATGCGCGATGGTTGAGGGGACAGAGCGCGAGTCTCCCAATCTGGCTGCTCTGTGTTCTTTATGGGAGTCTGTGTTCGTCCTTGTGTTTTCTCGCTGCTGTCAGCTTATTACTTGCAATCTGACTGTATGGATGCCCAATATTCCACCAAAGAGTGAACAAGAAACATCAGAAAGTGATAATTAGGTGTTATTCGCTCCTTTATATGTCGTTGGTACGAATTATATTGAACGCCTGAAACAAAACTAAATTCAAGCCTAAGCCGACCGCAGCAGAACCATGTCCCTTGTTTTTCTTTGTTTCAGGGTTGAGAGTGTATTGATCCCGCCAACCATTTGGTGGTCGTTTCTTTGAAAAAAATTGGGTACTAGGAAAAATCAAAGAGATCCGTGGACCACATACAGTGGGAATAAGTTACTTCCCATCATGTGCATAGTGAACTCAGGATGTCAATTCTCAAACAGAAAAATTAAGATAAATACATTTTCCTGTATAACTAATTTGTATAAAAGCCTAATACAAAATAAACATATTGTCTCTCTCCAAACCTGATTGGTTTCGTTTAAATTTTGGGGCGCGGAGTTAATTTTCTTTTGAAGTGAGTATTTCAACATATTCCGTTTTTTATCAGATTAATTCTTCTCAACAAACACAAACATACCCCGAAATTATTTATGAAAATGTAGTACAAACATATGTAGATCTACACACAAGTAGATTGCTTTGGATATTATGCAAGAGGCTCCATTATTAAAATCTGCCCACGTTACATAGAGAGAATAAACAACTTGCCATTTCCCAATAATCTGCTTTCAATAAATGCTTCAGAGTTTAAAGTGAACTCTATGCCAGGATGTGGATACCAAGAACAATATTTCTTGATTAAAGCGAAAGGAATTACTTAAGAATTATTTCCAAAATGTTTCTACGTTTGTAGCCTGCAGCACTTTGATTTACCTCAAGTACAGTTAAGAGCTAGGGTAATTAATGCCAATAATAGCTAATATTCATTAGCAACTACGTCGATAATCAAGCTCTTGAAATTGCCTAGGCTACTTGGGATTAAATGCATTGGCGTAATCTGTGCAAGTGCCTGCCGTTATCTGATAATACCATCAAATCCTTAAATAACCCACTTATGATTACAAACATACCTTTATAGCTACAATGAATTATATATTCTCGAACGGAACACATATTACACAAACACCTATGTACATAGATACACGCATCTATTATCGGATGGGATATAAACAGCAGGTTCTCCTGTAAAGTGAAATCAACAAAGAAGGTTTAAAGACAAAGTCCACAATAAAGCGCCTGTAATTACAACACGATAGTCATTACGGATATTAATTCCTGTAATTAATTCTTCAAAACGGAAGATATTCAATCGGCCTTCAATGGAAAGTCAGTAATTACCACTCACCTTTGCCCTCAAGACATTTTCCGACCTATGAAAGCCGGTGGTCACTAAGTAGATCATAAGGCAAGAATAAATATTTAAATAAACTTTCACTCAAGAAAATACTATTTGTATGTACCTTGGCTGGTCGATGAATGGTAGAACAAATCACTGACATACGGCTGACAAGGCGACTCACAAATATCTGTACTGTATGGGTCTGGTTCTAGGTTGTGTCTTTAATGTGAAATTTATTTGAGACATCAGAAAAATCTAGTGAATTAATGGATGATTTTATTTCATTGTCGATTAACTTTGATAGGTAATCTTCCCATGGCATATACTTTATTCATACACATATTGGCTAATTTACTATTCTCTTAAATTGGGACGTAAACTATCAATTTGGCATGTCCGGTTTAGGCTTTCGGGTTCTTAAATACTGAAATATCTTGCAGAGATTACATGAGGTGGCACGAATACAAACAAATTACTTAGGTCGAGAGGCTAGGGCTGAACTATATCGACTACTGCACCAGTGCCCCCAAGACTTGACGCTTATTTACTAATGCCACTAAAGCGTCTATGGATAGCAAGGTTAGTTGAGCAACATACTTGTAGTCTTGTGGACGGTACAATGTTACTGCTAAAAATCCACAGTACTGAAACTGCAGAGGAACTATTCATTGCGTTAATTACTGAGTGTATCCAGCAAGACGAGCTGACATTCCGAAATTGGGAAGAACATTTAAATAATTAGGTTACCACTTCGGCTCTTAATGCAACTCCCAAAGCCTATTTGAGTTAAACTGCAAATTTTTTCACCATAAACCACTCCCACAAACCGTCTGGGATGAGCACCTTTAAAGCAATGTAGTTGAGTCTACAGGTAGCAAAAATATATTATAAAGTTCAATACCCTCCCCTACCATCGCAACATTCATAATCGTAATTTGAATTCTCCTAATCAATCAAATAGAATGTACTAAAGAGCTATTCAGAAGCCATCTCGTTAGGATGGAATACCCCTCTTGAATCATAGAACATAAGATATTTTACAACACACTGAAAAAGGGCCGTGGCTGACCCCAAAATTATGTATTATCTCTCTCCGAAACACGTTATCTGAAAAATGCCTATAAACTTACTGCACAAATCAGGTTTTATATCACGGTAATGTTGAAAATAAATAACGAAGAATCCCTTTTAATAATAATAGTATTAAGTGAAACTACACTGCATTGTAGAAGATCCTTTGTGTGTATACTTATTAATTGTAGTTATGTCAATCAAGCTTATAATTGGCAGAAACTCAGTATTCAGTATTCTCTCAGCTGCCTTAACCTACCTTAACTTGCCGAACACTGGCCCAAACATGCACAGAGGCTTTGTCGCCTTCCTAACCTACCAAGCACCCCTAGGTAATAATTTATCATCCAATGAACACGGGATATTTCTTCTATGATCCCAGAGCTCTTCCTGAAGAAGTTAAACGATCTTACGATCGGTTGGATTTATATTCCCCCACGAGCATCCTGGACTGTCCTATTCTTGGTAAGTTCTCATCATAAAGTGTCCGCAGCCGTTTGTTCCTCTTCATTTCTTAGCGTCGTAACAATTCACTCCTTTCTGATTCTACAAAAATTCGTGTTCCTTTCCTGGCCAGCTCATCTGCTGCCTCATTGGCTTCTAACCCAGAATATCGCCGCTGAAATATGCTAGTGTGGTTACCCATTAGTTCAAAGTTTGCTTTTTTTGGGCCAAACCCATCAGTGAACCAGTTGTGGGTTTAAGCTGTAGGTCACTGGCACACTCTTTCGGTTTGTTCTATTGCTCCTCCGTGTTTCCAATTTATTTTTGAGGTAAAACCTCATTGTGATGCTATCCCTTGGTATCGGTAATTCGGGATATCGTCTGAAAAGAATGCAGTCTTCCTCCGATGTAGGCAGCCCTCCGCTTCGTTGATATCCCTCGGAAATTTCGAGGATTGCTCTCGTCGCCTACATCTATGTGTAAAGATAAGGAAGAGTCAATCCCAGAAGGACCTCCAGGGATGCCGTTGGATATGCCCGCATTGCCCAAGTGATACAGACAAGCCAGTCCTTGAAGTTTGTGTAATTGTCAGGCTTTTGCACTGAATTGAATTTTATCTGCCGCCACATAGGCAATCCAACGCAGTATTTTCGGAGTGCATTCCCATTTTTCCCTGTTACGGGCCTTGCAAGAAAGCGAAGCCGTTGTTGCTTTCCGACATATGTTTTCAAGAAACCCTGTCCTTGCCTGGACTAAAAATAGACAAAGATAAAAAACTAAGACCAGCATGTAAAATTGAACGATTATAATTTAGAGCAAGTCGGTAGCTTCATTTTTTTTAGATGCAACAGTCATCGAAACTAATGATGAAAAGCGCGAGGTCAAAAAATGGATCATGTTCAATCGGTCATACGAAGAGCAGACAATAATAATGAGCTTCTTCTAAGGTAGGCACTTGCAAGGGTGAAAGATTAATATTCCGATCTCCTACCAATCACTTCGGGAGTACCACAAAGACCATCGCATGGATGATGATGGTAGAGCTGCGACTGGCCGATTGAAATGAACTGTCTCTTCGGGTCTCATATCATTTTGTTGTAAACCTGACACCACTGGGGGGCTTAGTAGAGTTTTTGAAAGCCCATGTAACTTTCGGCAGCTTTCTGATGTATGAGCATCTCAAAAAGGCAGAAAAAAGTGGCTGGGCGACTAAAAGTAAAAAGTACAGCGTTAAAGCACTTACCAGACAAAAACATGGATGTAAGAATTAAATTATCATTACCGTTGGAAGCTAGAGATGGTGCTTCTAAATAATTCTACAAGTGAAAAGGAAGAGAGAATGAACCTGAATCCGTTCAGATAAAAGTAATAGAATGCTTTCCTCTCCCCCTCGGACACCACCTTGTCGTGGTGGGAGAGCCTGTAGTAGTTTACTGCTACACTAAGGGTGTCCAAAATATGAATATGGAAACAATGGATATAAACTCATCCAAGTGGTAAGAAGTCACAGACTTCGAATCCACCCGCGACCATGAGCAATCATGTCGCGGCCGAGGCGCGGATTTTGGAGGCCTCACCACGTTCATATTTGCCTATAGAGCAATCTGTAGAAGGCATGCTTTCCGACTCAGTGGAAAGTTTGCATTTAGTGCCTACGGCGAAGTTAGCCAGAAAGGAAAGTACGGAAACTCTCAAATTGGGAGAAACTGGAAATCCGACTACGGCCGGCCGTCCGCGGTACTACAGCCCAAATCTACCCGCAAGCGGAAGAGAAAGGCCTGGCAGAAGGGAACTTCGGCCACTAAGGAGGGGGGACTACAGGCTGAATCCTGCCTGTCAGAACCTTCTCCGCCATCCTTACTGGGAAGAGCGGAAGAACGGAGAAGCTGGTGACGCTGGACGCTACTGGTTCAACGCCAGTATGTGGAAATGGATCCAAGCGGTCCGAACACCGTGAACCTGGAAAGGCCCTAAGCCGACGGCAGAAGAGAGCACTGCGAAGGAAGATGAAGCACCTTGGGAATGAGGACATGGACGTGGCTGTACCACTTAGGCGCGGTAACGCCCAGAGAAATCGGACGCAAGGTAGCGGAATCTCCGGCGGAAGGTGGGGATAAACTGGAAACCCCGGTAAGATGCACACTGGACGCACCAGACTCTTCAGTCAGCGGTAATGAGCCGCAAGAAGCGTAAGACCAACACATCTGCTGTGGCCGACGCTTTATTGTGCTCCGCACCAGGGCTTACATCCACGCGCTCTCGCGGGGATTAGGACCGGTGTGCCGGGAGGTGATCAGATCAGCGAGAGAGATCTCAATGAAGCTGGTCCCTCCCACAGGGAATACGAACACGAAGGCGGGAAGGAAGAGGAACGTATGCGCAAGCTGCGGCCTCTGTTCTGACTGCTGCCGTGGGAGTTTCCTCGAAGGATGGCAAAATGTCAGAGGGACATTACCATCTCTCAGGAATGCTGTGGAAGGAAAATGATGGAGCCTGGAACGAAGCCACGATTTAACGATCAAGGCTTTCGTGATGGGCTTCTACATTTGGGAATGCGCTGACGAGGCTGCCTTAAAGTGGCTCTAGCAGGTAATCCCAACTTTGAGTTCCGGCGGTCGGCCCAAGTTCACTATTGTGAACACTGAGCTACGCAGGACAGAACATGTCGGATGTTGGCTACCGGGCCCTCGAAGGAAGGCAGAGGACATCATCCGCTTGCTGGGTGAACAGAACCCGGGCATGGACTTTGGACACTGGAGGGTAAAGTTCATGAATGCCAGGAAGGACCAATCTACAAACGTGGAGGGCTTCAACTTGGTATTCGAACTGGACCAACAGAGTCTAAATGTGCTCAGGGGAAGGTCACCATATGGTGCCTCCACTTTTTCCTATATAGACTGAAATTCAGTCATATCAGGAGACTGTAGGGCATCATCTCCATTTTTGAGAGCGAAGAACAATGATGGTCTTCGACTTACACAACATAGAGCAAATTGCAGCATCTTCGGTGCGCTCTCCCACAATGGAGACGTGCGCGGAGGATAGTGCATACAGGGGGCGGAACCCCCGTATGGGGCTCGCACTGGGGAAGGGACTACAGAGTGAATCCTACCTGCTAGTAACTTCTCCTACACCTTCCAAGGAACAGGCGGAAGGAAGGGTAGCCAGAGACGTGAACGAAACTGACTTGATGCCAGTTGGAGTGATCGAATCTATGCAACCCGGACACCGCAACCAAGTAAGGTGCTAAGTAGAAAACAGACGAATGCTCTTGCGAGATGAGGGTGAGATCTTTCGTGGATGAGAACATGGGAATTGCGGTACTCCCAAGTACGGCTTTTCTCAGAGAAATCAATCACGAGGGGATCGAGTCTCTGGCGGTACGGTATGGGGGAACCCCGTCATACGCGGACTGCCGCATACGCTTCTAACTGTTTTCTATAAGACAATAGACTAAGTTTATGTCGAAAAACATAAAGATTGGTCAAATCAACCTGCAGCATGCCAAAGCTCCCTCCTACGTGTTGGCAGCGAGAATGACAAAGCTACAGGATTTCCCCTATATCTTTCTGTGCAAGACCGTGGGTTCGATTTAACAGAATCTGTGGTATTGGATCAGTAAAGGGGGCTAGGATCTTCTACGACGAAAGATCCATAAGGACCGAGAGCTTGGCGTCCTGATGTCAAGACGGTTAGAGGCAACTATGCTGAGACAATATTGTTCCCAGGACTTAGCTACGGTCATCATACAATACCAAATAAATGGTGAGAGGAAAAACATCATAGTTGCCTCCGCTTATTTACCCTATGATTCTTTGTATCCTCCACCGACGCAAGAACTTAGGGATCTGGTGGCGTATGCAGAATCAAGTGGTCTCGAACTCTTAATAGGTTGCGATGCGAATGCTCAACATATTTGTTGGGGCAGTAGCAAATGCAATCCAAGAGGAGAGAAGCTATTTGATTTCATCACTTCAGCTGGTCTTATGACTGCAAACGTGGGGTGCGCCCCTACGTTCGTGGGACCGAGAAGAAGCGAAGTAATTGACCTAACAATCTGTACCCCAAAATTGTTAGAGTTGATTACACACTGGCGAGTGCTAGACGAGGTCTCACTGTCAGATCACCGATATCTAGAATTCAATCTGACTATTGCGGGCGAACAGTCTGCAGTACAAAGACGGAACCCTAGGAAAACGGATTGGGCAAAGTTCAATGAACTTCTTGGCAATAAAGTACAGTTCCCTAGGCGACTAAGGACTCCTTTGGTGCTGGAAGATGAATTGAAAACTCTGAACTACACACTTTAGAGTGTTATGAAGAGGCTTGTCCTATTTCCGAGGCCAAAGCGGTAAAACAGTTCCTTGGTGGAACCGAGAACTGCAAAAACTCAGGAAATCAACCAGGCGACTTCTAAATCGTGCTTGCAAAAGTAACAAGAACGAAGACTGGTTAAATTTCAGGAACTCACAACGTGAATATAAGATGCTCGTGAGGTGCTCCGAAACGAGACTCCTTTAGAGCGTACTGTGAGGAACTGGAAGCGAAAGGGAGACTTCAAGGCTGTGCAGAGTCCTCAAAAGGGATGAGTCGGCCAAGTTGGATTCTCTTAGAAAACCCGACGGTACTTTCACGAACTCCAGACTGGACTCAGTACAGACCCTCCTGGAAGTACACCACCCGGGGGAACGGGTGAGAGAGGTGGTAGGGGGAGAGTTGACGGTTCTTGCAACCCCTTCAACACGCAAGTGTTGCAAGAGGAACTGGAACACTGCGAAAGCGGTTGTTACCCTTGAAAAGGTGAGAGCTGCGATACTGTCCTTTGAACATTTCAAGCACCTGGCATGGATGGCATCTATCCGGCAATGCTAAAGGAGGGTATGGAGCATTTAGAGCGACCTCTAAGAAATATTTTCGAGGATGTCTTGCTCTGGGCTACGTGCCTTCTTCTTGGCAACAGGTTAAAGTAGTTTTCATACCGAAACCTGGGAATGATGACTATTCTAATCCAAAGAACTTCAGACAGATCAGCTTGAGTTCATTCTTGCTGAAAGGTTTGGAGAGACTGGTGGAGCGTCACATTCGTGGAAAGGCAGTTAGGTCACACCCACTTAGTGAAAACCAACATGCTTACCAACGTGGAAAGTCCTGTGAGTCTGCTCTTCATTCTTTGGTCACAAAGATAGAGGATGCAACTTTGAATGGTGAGTACGCGATGGGGGTGTTTGTGGACATTGAAGGGGCTTTGACTGTGGCGCCTCTTCAAAAACTTTGTGATGCCGCCAGAGCGCATGTTGTTGATGATGCTTTAATTAAGTGGATTCATGCTATGCTAACGCAAAGATTGCTGTGCGCTGAGGTAGGGGTCGATCGCTACCTGACTACGGAGGCAACGAAGGGCTGCCCCCAAGGAGGTGTGCTTTCGCCGCTTCTGTGGAGTATGCTGATCGACTCACTGCTATGCGAACTGCAAAATTTGCCAATACACGCTCAAGCTTATGCTGATGACGTGGCTGTACTTGCTGTTGATCGGGATCTTGGAACGGTGTGTAGGAATATACAGCGTGCCGTTGATTTGATAGACAGCTGGTGCCTTAGACATGGTTTGTCCGTTAATCCAAATAAAACCACAATGGTTTTATTCACAAAAAGGAGAAAACTGGATGGACTTTGCCTCCCTGAGATGAGGGGTACTACCCTTCAACTCTCCGAAGAAGTGAAATACCTGGGGGTTACTCTAGATAAAAAACTTCTTTGGAACAAACATGTAGAGGTAAAGATGAAACGAGCTCTCACAGCTTATGGACTGTGCAGACGGACCTTTGCCTCGACATGGGGACTCAGACCTCATGTGGTAATGTGGATATACGTTGCCATCATTAGGCCGATGTTCGTATATGCATCCGTAGTGTGGTGGGTTAAAGTGAGACAAAAAGGTTTTTCACCGTAAACTAGCTGCACTGCAAAGAACTGTTTGTCTGGGTATCACTGGTGCCATGAGCACGACATCCGGCGCAGCTCTGAATGCACTACTCAATTTGCAGCCCCTGGATATATTTATTCAAAGCACTGCAATGAGAGCAGCCCATAGGCTAATTCGATTAGATCTATGGGAAAACAACGGATGTGGGGGGCACAGAGCATTGGAAGAGTTACTGGGAGGACTGATCCAGTTCTTACAATGCCTTCCGATTCTCGTGTCCCCATACATCTGTTGGTAGAAAATATATAGTTACCCTGAAGCGTAGAGAGGACTGGGAAGACCCAGAGGAATGCGTGGAGGGATATACGGAAGTCTTCTACACGGATGGCTCAAAAACAGAAGAGGGTTCTGGAGCCGGAGTCCTACCTCTCGAATAAAAACGAGAAGTGGGCTTTTCCTTTGGGACAATATGCAACGGTTTTTCAAGCCGAAGTTTATGCGATCCTAAGGGTGGCAAACTGGGTGATTGACGAGCGGTTGAAGGGCAGGCGCATCGCAATCTGCAGTGACAGTCAAGCTGCACTGAGGGCATTGAGCAGTCCTTTGATCACCTCGAAATCGTTCAGGAATGCAGAAACCGTTTGAATTCTATGTCTAGATTCAATACGGTGGAACTACTCTGGTACCTGGTCACTGTGGCATAGAAGGAAATGAAATCTCGGACGCTTTAGCGAAAGAGGGGTCAATCTCCCTATACCGGGACCGGAGCCAGCAATTTGGGGTATCAGTAGCATTGGCTAAATCTGTTTTCAAAAACTGGGAACAAGTTTCCCATAATAACAGGTGGCAGAGCCTTAATGCTGCTCGACACACCAAACTTTTTCCTGCCAGAACCCAACATACGTACCGCAAAGTTTATCCTGTCGAAAAGCAGGAGGACTTGCAGGTGTATTGTGGGCATTCTGACAGGCCATAATTCACTAGCTGGGCATATGTTCAGAATAGGAATTACCGAAGATGATACGTGTCCCTCCTGTAATGAGGAAGCGGAATCCACGGAGCATTTCCTATGTGAATGCCCCGCCTATGGACGTATCAGGCATCAACCTTTGGTGCCGATGTTCTCCAATTACGACGGGTAGCATCACATCCACTAACGGAAATCCTACGATACGTTAACGAATCCGGAATATTCCGTTAGACGGGGACGCGAGTATAATGGGCCAACACGGCCTGAGTGCTCAGAAGCTGTAGCTTCTCCCCACCACACACACACACATGCTTTTCTATTCACATGGGTCAAAGTAGATGGATAGAAGACCCTGTGTTGGTAGTGGAAATATATTGGATACAGTAAGTGGCACAGATCAACGATGAGAGGACTGATGTAATTTTGGAGTAAGTAGGTAGGGTGGAAAGCTACCTGAAAGCGGTGTATAATGTCGTGACCACGCAGGGCTGAAGCATAACGTCCACTGCCACATTAACAAATTAATTTGAAACCTTAAGGACTTCTGCGAAATGAGGCATGTTGAGTTGTGCCGTCATATATAGCGAACGCAAACTACCAAAGTGACCCAGTTGCAATGCTATTAAAATATGGAGAGGGCTATTCAAATAACACAAAATGGAAAATGGAAAAAGGCATAAAAAATACCACAATGATAAAGGATACTAGAACTAAGGTTTAAAACAAGAAAAGGGGCAATTATTTGAAGATGTAACATCGGGAGGAACGTAATGTCTGGAATTCAGATCGCAAAAAAAAAATTAAGCAAATATAAGCAAATGCTTGGACAGTTAAGAAACTGAAGAATCAGGTCAATGAAAAAAGTTACATTCGGATGCGATTGCTATTGAGGGCTGCTATGGTGAGATTCTGTGAAAAATAAAAAAAAACCGGCCATGAGCAGCCAAAGTATTAATGTCACGAAAATGGAAATCAATCTACAATCGATTAATTTCAGAAGATCTAGGGCGAAAGAACGCTGAGATACTGAGTCGTGAGAAATCTGTACAATATAGGGACTTCCACGAAATTATGAAGAAAGGTATATAAGGGAACTAGGTGATTTCAAGTTCCGGACGGGAGTGTTAGCGTAAGAACGAACTTATGAAAACTGTATCTTTTTTAAATGCCCATAGTATGGTGGTGTGGGGAAAAAGGCACCCAGCAAGGAATTCTGAAATATGTTCTTGCTTCTTCAGCAAATCATTGCAAAGCGTTTCACCGATAAGAAGCTCCTGTTCGGCAGTGACATAGGCCCAGTTGAATATTTATAAAAGAAAGTAGTGCCTAAAGGATTGTTGTTGGGTCCATTACTCTATGAAATATGACGTATGTACTATGTCCTACAGATTAAGCAATCACAACCCCGTTTTTTGCTGGCGATTCACGATTGCGGTAGTAGACGAGCATCTTGTTGATGTTGTTTGGCCGAGTGGGACATCAGTCATGGACATGGTAGGAGGAGAGAACGTGTAAAATCAGAGTGTGGATAGAAGGTAATGCTCAAAAGGGAAGATAGATATATATGCTTATTCCAATATGCAGATTTAGATCATGCGCGGCCATATGACTGTCTACTATTATCTGAGGCAATTTCTGACGGGGAATAGTGGATACTGCCCCTATTTACACCGTTTTTGATATGATGATGTGAAGACTTGGAGCAGGTGCTCTTCATGTGGTGAGATTGAATAGTGAACGGGAAACGACTTGAACTAGTCTCTAGAAAAACATTACGAAAGTGACAACCATTGTGGACATGGTGAATCCCAAGAAGTATAGAATTCAGCAAGTGGCGCAAAAAGCTGTGTTTAGGCGGAGTTTTGCAAAAGCCTCGAGATTGCACCCAGATCAGGCATTCGATAGAACCAAATGGCGAAACCGATGATGACGAGCCGACCCCGCTTGTGAAGTTTCGAAAGACAAAGCGCCTGTGAAGGAGCGGAAGGTGTAATGTCCGCGACGTCGAAGCATCCGCATTATTGCGTTCGATTTGTTCGGTAACATGTGGACAAGAAATTTCATCTACTAATATGCAGCATAATTCTTGTTCACGTTTAGTCTCCTTATTGTTTTCAGTTAATTTAATTTTGTTGTTACTTTCATTTAAAAAATTTTAATCTGCCGCAAAACCCTAAATAAATTTAAATGTTTTCTAGGTTACATAATAATAAATATAAATATATAACATTTGGAAAAAGATAATTATCTTTTTTGTTGTTGTTTGTACATAGATTTAAACATATTGCATACTACGAAATGCGTTACTAACACTAGGTTCTGGTTAAGGCAAAATGTTGTAAATGCAAATGCTGCTGGTTATTAAAATCGGTGCACTAGCTTTCTGTCACTTTTCGCCAAAATGGTTAAACCGACCCGAACGAAGATTATTGGACATATAGGAACTATAAAATCCCAAGCATATAGTTAGTGACATAAAGTTAAAGAGATTAAGGGGAAGAACATTTTCTCAACGAATATAGTCATGCCGGTCCCAATTAGGGTATTAGTTTTGACAGAGATTGTAAGGTAGCACGAATAAGGAGTGAAAATGTGCACACTTAACAACAGGACTCATTTTCGAAAACTAGCCAACCCAAAATTCGGAATCTATCCAACTGAAAAATCTGAAAAAAAAAACCTAAGTGATGCATATTTATGCAATCTACACCTCAAAATACATTCCATTCCGATATCTCTACAAATAAAGTTAAGAACGGTATATTATTACATTTTAGAAATTTACCGAAAAACCCCCCTTAAGTTCATCCCAGGAGTACAAAATTTGGCATCAGCATAGGCGGTAATATAGAACATATTTGAAGGCAATCTGACTATAACTAACAAAGTTATCAAGGTCAACATTTCCCATTTCAGGTAAATTTGTTGCACCCTAAGACGTCTATGACGTCATCACATTAAGTGAACTTATATGAACGGTGGATTCCATGAGGACGTTTTAGTTTTGCCTTTTTGGCTTTTTTAGTCATTTGCATATCAGTGTGAATTACTGGAGGTAGACATGTGTATGGAAATGTGCTAATAAAGCTTCTAGGTAGTAACCAATATATTATAATAAACATAGGTGTACCTGGTTATCAGTTCAATTCGCATGCATAATGTTAATTTATGTTTTGTGCACGGAGTAAAGTGGAAATGCCTAAAGATGCGTTCGATATATATGTATGCATCGCCATGTGGTAATAAAGAATGTTTGTTTGCTTAGGATGCACACTGTATTTATGTGTTTGATGTGTATATATATATGAGTGTCTTGGAGTTTGGCAAAATATGACGGAATACTTTGTATCCTTAGCTATGTACGAATGGAAAGTCATGCATAGAGATTTTCTCATATAAGATGAACAGTAAACAATTACACACGAAGCGCCCGGCTACCGGTATCCCAACTTGTTTGAATCCATTGTAAGTTAACTTCTTCACATTTGCTAATAATATTTAACTCTTACTGTGAAGTGTGTGAGGTTGACAGTTATCATTAGAGTGCTCTCCAGATCAAGTTATTTGGGTAAATGGCTTTTTATAAAGTTGAATTCAATCGAATTTTTAACTATGTGTACACGTAACTGTCATGCACTCATCGGTCCTCACATAGGGAAACACAAAACCCTTTATACCTACAGCGTCTAGCTTCGGGTTTGCTGACTTGTTTTATTAGGTTATTGCACATGAAATGGCCGATTTGACAATCAAGTGAAGTTAGTTGCGATTTTCCTGTATCAAACCACCACCAGTTGGTGCTGGATAACGAAGTATAAATACTCCTTACATTTAATCAAGGAGTCATTTCAGTTTTGACCATCGTTGTGAAAACAGTGAATAAAAAGGGAAAAAAGAATGGAAAAGAGCTAAGAACGTATATTTTTCTGTACGAGCTCGGTTATAAAGCAGCAGAGGTGGCCAGGAACATTAACAGCGCATTTGCAGCTGATACGGTAAGTGACCGGAGCACACGGCGGTGGTTCGAAAATTCCGGTCAGGCGAGGTAAACCTTCAAAGTGAGCCACGTAGACATCCAGGATCATCGATTGACAACGACGACCTGCCTTTGCTAGTCGGATTCGATACACGTGTGAGACATTGTGGAGCTGGGCATACACTATTGGACAGTTTCCCGGCACTTGCAACAACTTGGAAAGGTGAAAAAGCTCGACAAATGGGCTTCGCATGCCCTTACGGAGCAAAACATGGCTGAATGGAAATTTGCAGTTCTTTACTCTCCTGCCACAGAAGCGATCCCTTTTTGCACAGAATAGTGACATGTGATGAAGTGGAAAACGGAGACTCCATCCGAAGAAGATAATGGTGACTGTTTGGTGGTCTATAGTTATCCACTATTCGTTTTTGGTATCTTGAGAAACGATAAATGCACAGAAATACTGTGCCCAACTCGAGGAAATTGCACCAAAAAATGAGTATTCAACGGCAAAGATCAGTCAACAGAGATGGTGTGATACTCTTCCGACTATGTACGATTTTATGTATCCAGAACAACGGTTCAAAAGTTGAACGAATTGCAATATGAGACTCTGCCTCATCCACCATATTCACTGGATCTTTCGCCAACCGACTACCATTTTTTTAAGCACCTGGATCATTTGGATCAATTTAGGAATGAAGAGGCTATCAGAATTGCCTTCGACAAGTTTATGAACCCCCGAAAATTTGACTTCTACGAAACTGACATACATGCTCTTGTATCTCGCGGGAGAAGTGTTTTGAATCGACTGGCACCTATTTTGATGACTATTGATTAAATAAAATTTTGTAAGCTTTACAGTCATTTCAAATTTTAGTACCAAATCGGCCATTTCATGTGGAACAACCCAATATCTTAAGAAATGATTATGCCGAATCCATACAATTCAAACTTGTGGATACTGTGCTTGGGTTGGTTTGTGAAGGTTTACTAGGGCTTCCAGCCGATCCGATCGAGTGCCGTTTTTTTGGTCCAAATCAAAGGAAAGGGAAGAGAGCCAACAAAATAAAACTGATTGATTTTCGAGTTCCTCCCATAACGCCCCGAGGGGTTTTTCCATGATTATAGCATCTTTAAGCGCATTTTTCTCGAACGTGATTTTATCAAATGGCACGTAGCATTACTGAAACGATTTTCAATATCTTCACTTGAACATTTAACTATATTTTCGCAACTAAATTTCGAAGAGAGTGGCGTGCGGACGATGATGAGTTCATTGCACGAAAATTTCGTATGTCCTTTTCTAACGATATTGATGTAGATTAAACCAATTTTTCGCTTGACTAGTTTTAAATTGGGACCAGTTATACTGCCCACCGCGGAGAATCAGGAACTCAGTAGGCTTCACGGAAATTGGTACAGTGGCGCCATTATTATGTATATCTTTACAAAAGTTTACTGCAATATATTTGCATATATGCGAAATAATCGCCCTAACTGGAGCTCCTCTACAACTTTTTCGTCTGCTCCAAAAAAATTTTTAGGCCTTTACAGTGGGGTTACCCCTTAAGTTTGTCGTACCGCACAGCCCCATTGTACCCCACATGCATCAAGCAGAGAAATAAATCCGGGAGGAAAGAAATCAGAGGAGAGAAATCAAAGCAGCGGAGTTGAAGGAAAAACACGAAGAACTCATCAGTTCGTCGGTAGCAGTGCTGATAATAAGTTTGAATCCAATATGAAATCTGCTACGGTGGTATGACAATCGAGGGAATTTGCATTAGACCCCCCCCCCCCGCCAATGGCTCATTAGTTTTTGTAGAGTAAAGAGAACCCAAACTCTTCAGTTTAATATTTGACTCAAACTAGAGTATCTTACACAGAGTCAGCACCGAAAACGAATCAACCAACAACATCAAACCGCACTGGTCAAACGGGAGGAATAAGGATAGGAAAATACAAATTTGAGACCGTTAACAACTTCTCCTATCTAGGGTCGAAAATCACAACCAATCACAGCCTATTTCAACTTACAAACACTGTTCCGCTCGAAACGTCTCACCATAGGGTCAAAGCTCTTACTGTACAAGACAATGATCTTGCCAGTCCTCATGTATTCCTCGGAGACTTGGGTTCTTAGTAAGAAGAATTGCGAACTCTTGGCCGCGTGCGAGAGAAGAATCCTCCGAAGAATTTTTGGCCCCCTACATGAGGATGGACGATTCCGTAGCCTACACAGAGACGAAATTTATGAGCGATAACATGACCGTCCAGTTGTGGATAAAATCCGGCTCAATAGGTTACGGTGGGCGGATCACTTAATCCGTATGGATGAGAATGACCCCACCCGCAAAGTCTATAAGGGCAATAACTATGGTAGAAAAAGAAGACGAGGCAGACGCTGCCTAAGATGGAGCGATGGCGTAGACCAGGATGCCAGACAGCTTTTAGGGATATTGAATCTGTGGATCTCGGCGCAAAACCGGGATGTCTGGAATTGCTTATTAATTCAGGCCTAGACCGGATACCGGTTGTTGCGCCGTTGATGATGATGATGATGATTTTACAGGTTTGGCGGAGTACTTTTAGAAGATCACCGAGACAATTCGATATCAACGGTTTCAATAATTGTTGTCCTTCTGTGTACGGTGTTGAATTCCCAAATAAAAGTGAAACTCGATTTATTGTACTCCCAATAGCATCTGCTATTTAATTATATTGTCATTGAATATCCTTTCTACTAGACTATTAACGCCCATTCAGCCAATCGCCTATTACAGCAATTTACTTCTTTATGCCAGACATTGACTAAAACTTTTTGGAACTGAAATCAGAATCGATGAAAACAGGTATGTATGTGTGAATGAGTAAACAAACTAATAGGTCTCGAGTACAGGTTTCACATGCCAGAACTTGATAGGTGCACACAAAGAAGAAACTATCTAAAAAGTGACAGCGCCTAAGCCAATTATTATAAACGAAAGTATCTAATGGTTAGTGACATAACACGCACAGTTCACCCATGGTCTACCTTAAACTTTCTTGAAATCCCTTACTAGGAAATGCTCTCTATTATACATTCACCCCTACTCATGATAGCTCGTCTACGTACAAGAACAACCCTAGAAATGAAGTTTTATTTATTGACGCCGTCTTTTTCATGGAGTCGTTACTCATTCCTTATATCCTTAAGGACACACGCTAAGACGGAACATGATAATGTAGCTAGGTATATAAAGTAGGTACATGTGTAGTGCAATAAGTGGAGAAGGAATACAGCTGGAACACTAGACATACTCGCCTAAAAGGGATGAAGCAATTTAATGGTCTTATGAAATTCTAATGTAGAAAAAGGAAGCCTGCCTGCCGTTGTTCGTTGTGCTGAGATTTATCGCTGGGACTGAAAAAACGGCGACAAGAGCGACTACGCCAGCGATACTGATAGCAGTGTAGCTCGTGGATATGCTTGAGTAGGTGGTGTTGTACATATATTCATACACATACATATCTAGCCGGAAATTGCGAATTGCATGAACGGCAACGAGGTAGGGTGTGGAAGGTCCCCAATTTTGGGGGTGAGCAATTCCGAAATTGTTTAAAAATAACGTAATAAAAAAAGATGTTGAAAATTGAACTTTGGGGTGTATTTTGGCGCGGTTTTGGGCAAAACATGGAGTGAACGCTGAAGGATATCCGGCATCGCTCCCTCGGATATAATTGATTAAGTTGACTAATGTTCATCAACTTGAGTGGATATTCTTGTAATTTACGGTAGATGTTCTTGTCTCGTAAGAAATTAGGTTAAGCGGCGTGTAAAATCAATTAAATGTAAATAATCGTTGGATGGTAAATTGTAGGTGGTAGTTTTGTGTAAATGTGTACAATGACTTTGGCTAAAGAACGTCAAAATTACAGTTTGGATAATGGGAGGAGTGAGTAGACTTCGTATGTTAAAAAATTTTTGACGAAGTTGGTTATAATTACCACAATAGGATAAGAGGAAGGCATGTAATCAATTCTTAGAAAAACTTTTGTAGAACTTAGACATTTCCGCCTTCCTTAACAAAAAAGGCAATACAAGAAAGTTATTCGGCCTTTGCTTTTATAGAAACATTGAAAGCCTCAAAATAATCAATATATACCAGGACAGTAGACAATATTGTTGACTGATAGCCGATTTAATAACTGGATAATGTGCTTCATCTCTAGGTATTACAAAAAGACGAAAGGAAAGCAATTAACTTAAAATTACCGTTATAATAAGAGATCAGTGGAGAACACATTTTATGTACATTTACGGCTATTTTTCGGTTAAAGAGGCAGCTCTAAGCCATATTTAATTGATATCGGGTTACACTAATCGAGAAAAGAGGAGTAATGAGTACCAGGCAGAAGGTCAGAAATTTTCTGGATGCAGTCGTGAGGCTTTCAAATCATCATTCAGCATATGAAGCTATCGGTGTTTCGGCCGGCCCGTGGGTCGTTTCCCATCGACTCCGATATTCCGACCGATCTTTGCAAGGGAATTATAATCGCGAATTATGTGACCATGCCGTCGAAGATGCCTCTCTCTCAATTTTTCCACGATCGGTCCAACCCCATATCGAATGCGCGCTCATTGCGGTTGTAATCAAATGGTGTTATGCCACTAGTCCAACGCAACACCAGCTGCGGAACGGTTATGCTAATGCGTGAAGTAATTTTGTAACTCACTTCTGAGAGATATATTGTGATATTTAAATCGTTCTTCTTGCTTTTCTTCTCACTGCCACTCACAGTGATAGTGCCTGTTTCATGGGAATCGGTCGACGAAAATTCAGTTTTATTCCGATTGAATCTGAAACCGTGCTGCATGAGACGCTCTCTATTATTGGACAAGTTTCTCGAGATAACCTTGCTATTAGATGCAAGGAAAATATCATCTACATAAAGGGTGTCTAGGGCGCTGGACGTTAGATGTACCGTGCAACAGTGCCTATAACAAGAACAAAGAGGAGTGATGTCAGGACGCTTCCTTGATGAACACCGACGAAAGCGCGAGGTTGTGTTGATACACACTCCACACTTCGAACTTTACTTTCCGGATCGTAGTAGAGCAATTTAACATTGCGCACGAATTCTTCTAGTGCTATCTGTTGCCGCAAAGCATACCAGATGAGGTCGTGTGGCAAACGGTCAAACGCTTTTTTCGGATCCAAAAAATGCAATGTAATGTGGGCGATGCTTCTCATGGTGTTTCTCCATTAGTGACCACGCAGCGTGTATTGCGTGAGAAGTTTCACAGATCTGAACAAAACGCGCTTAATTCATGATTATTTCAACGATGCAATGAAAACTTAATCTTTATGGTATGGGACAGCAACCGGCTCGGACAGTGGTTTCATGCCTCAAAACCCGATTCACTCTCAAGAGCCCACGGTGTCGTCAGGCCCTGTTGCTTTCCTTGATTTCATTATTTTCAGGGGCGTTGACAGGCGAAATTGCCCCAAATACCGGCAATGCTTGTAAAAGTGGAGGATGAACAAATTTTTCTGTTAAAATCCGTTCGAAGTATTCTCTCTATCTATCAATCCTGGCTCCGTTTGTAAGTAACGTTCTGTTCTTGTCATGAACGACAGCAATCAATGGGCGATGTTAATATGCGATGGTCTTATAAGGAACGGTTTTGCAATCAGTGACCGTGGCAAAATGTCGGGGTGTTATAAGAATATAGTCGATTTGCATTTTGCTGGTCCCACTATATGTATAGGAAAATAAGGCAATCGTTTCATGAACCATGTATTCACAAGTACAAACGCATGAGTGCCGGTAAAAAATCGGCTATACACTCACCACCCGCAGCATTTCATTTTTGTTTTACTGAGGATAGTACAAAGTATCTGGGATTATACAATATATTAATAATATACTATATGGTATATATTGAGTGACATTGGTCTGTTCACCATCCTTTGTGAAAAATATCACTACAAAAACAATGCAATACACAAGTACAGAAGAATACGATATCTTGCAGAACAGAAACGTTCGATCTGTTTACCCTTCTTGTTAACCCTTCTTTTGTAGTAACTAGGCCAAAGTGAATGACTCAGTGAAAAAGCTTGTATTTATCATATATATCTGCTGTTTATTTCTTTGTGGAATATAGTGCATATACATAGCATCTTCATGGTTATTGTGGCAACCCTGCTAGGTAGAGCATTGCAGATACAACCCTACTTACGCTGTCGAAAGCTCTATCGAAATCTAGGTGATAACCACAATGATCCGGAGGGTCATTGCAGGAAGCGGAAACCAATCTGTAGTGGGGAGGTTAAGTAGGTCGGCTAACCCCAAGAAATACGGTTACAAGGAAAACTACGAAAAAGATGAGAGGACACGATATGCGGCTACAGCAAGTCATTGCTAGAAGACGTGCTCAGGGAAACTAGATTTTTTAACACAATACAATCTGAAGAGGTTAGATATTGTCTTCTAAAATTGATAGACCATTAGCTTACTACAAACTACAATTTTATTTTATTTTGTTTATATATATTTGGCGTTTTGCTCGCCATCAAAATGATGCAATTTAGACCAGAGCTCAAGTTGATGAAAAAGTGTTTGTGCCTGTACTTCAAGAATGAAACGCGAAGTGAGAGCACAATTGTGAAGGCTCAGAATTTATGAAACACGGGGTTGAAAGGAAAATTT
Organism: Hermetia illucens; assembly: GCF_905115235.1. Lineage (NCBI taxonomy): Eukaryota > Metazoa > Arthropoda > Insecta > Diptera > Stratiomyidae > Hermetia > Hermetia illucens. The sequence continues at coordinate 83,579,285 of NC_051849.1, read as the reverse complement.
CTCCCAGGCACGGAGTTTTCCTGGAGGCGCGTAATAGAAATCCAAATGAAAAATTGTTAATAGTAGACCCATGATTTCCACTCCAGAGCAGTATAATTTTCGCCGCGGGCTCTGATTTTCGCATAGTTTTTATACTGGGCCCAGATTTTCTCCCTATAACCCTGAAATTTCTATATCTATTTCATTTTCCTTTATGAATACTATCATCAGGAATTAGAAAAAATAACTTGAAGTACAGCAGACCTCACAAGCCTATTTTTTGTTTCCCATAAGCCATTCTTAGAAACAGTTGGAAGAGCCACAAGAAATCAAATGTCATAATGGAGAAGTTTTAGTCCTATTTTAGAAAGATTTTTTTCTTAAGCCAGTCAATTTAATTTATTCAGTTATTAACTTTGTTTGTTTATCATTTGTGTTGGCCCTGAACTGCCCAGTGAATATTCCACCTCACGATGACTAAACCAAGAAATTGAGCTAAACGGTTGAATCCCAATGTGGCGCACCGCAGAATCGACTGATGCGCGCGATATCTGCAGCAGTCATTATAGAAACGATATGTAAACTAGTGATTGTGATCAAATGAAATCGTATAATTAATATGCCACCTACATGTTGAAGCTTTACACTGTTAAATAAAGATTAGATATTAAGCCTTGTCTCTTAAATGGAGCTAGTTAATTCCTTGATGGTAGCTGTAGCTATAGAAGTAGTTGAAACGATCTTGAAAAACCAGTTGAAATGAAGAATACTGGAACAATGCCATTCACGCCATGTGATTTCAGTTTTCGGACAACTTTCTCATTCTAGCTAGATTCTACCAGAGTACATCCCTGATGAAGTGATTATTTTGAACGAACAGTTGATCGCTCAACGACGATTCTATTTCACATCCAATGTCACTGCCCATTTTTAAAAGGGCCATATGATAGCTCAGATATCGTATATAGAAGATATAATCTGTTTTCCTGGGATCCCTTACTACTCTTCCTATTTGACGTTCCGACAAAGAGCGTTCATCCGATGTAGTATGGCAATATCTAGAGAAATCGGACTAAAGGAAACAGAACTTCCGGCGAAGAGCGATGACAAGCTATGGATACAGCAGACTCTTCAGTTAGCGGCGGTTTTCCCATCAGAGTATACTTGAATCTACCAACATAAGGGCGGGTTAAATTAATCTGCAGAATGCAAAAGTCCCTTCCTATCTGCTGACAGCAAGGCTGGCAAAGTTGAGTTCGATTTAATAAAATCTGAGATGGTGGATCTTCTTCGATGAGAGGTCCTTTTAAGCGAGAATCTGCATATTTATGTCAAAAGTGTTAGATACAAATATGCTGAGACAATGCTGTTTCTAGGACCTAGTTGGCAAGGGAAAAACGTTATAGTTGCCCCTGCTTACTTCCCCTATGATTCTTTTTGTCCTCTACCGACGCAAGAACTAAGATATTTGGTAATGTATGCAGAATCAAGTGGCCCTGAACTGTGCGATTGTGATGCGAATGCTCAATATATTTACTAGGGGAGTAACAAACCCAAACTCAGTCGGTTGAAGCTGTTTGATTTTAGTACTTCAGCTGGTCTGAAGAAATGAAAGCAGAGTGCGCGCCTACGTTTGTGGGGCTAAGAAGAAGTGAAGTAATTGACCCAACAATTTGCACTTCAAAGTTGTTACAGTTCCTGGAGAGTGTTAGACGAAGTCTCACTCTCTGATCACCATTACTTGAAATTTAATTTGACTAACGGAGGCGAAAAGACTGTAACATAAAAAGCCGAATCCGAGGAAAAGGGATTGGACAAATTTCAGTGAACTTCTTGTCAACAAAGTTGGGTTCCCAAGGCGACTAAGAACTCCTTCCTTTAAATCACACACTTTTATAGTGCTTTTTAAGAGTCGTGTCCTATTTCCCGAGGCGAAAGTAATAAAATTGTTCGCATTTGGAACCGAGATCAGCCAAAACTAGCGACGACTTCTGATTCGTGCTTGATTGATTCTTATTTGTGCTGGGAGTTATTCTAGACAAAAAGCCTCCTTTAGGTAAAAATGAAAAGAACTCCTACAGCTTATGGGCTGTGCAAGCGGACCTTTGCTTCAACATGGGGACTTACTCCACAGGTACTAATGTGCACGTATGCTGCTGTCATTGGACATATCATGCTATCATTGGGTCAATATTCGCTTATGCATTTGAAGTGTAGTGAGTTAATATGAAACAGATGACTTTGCATTGTAACTAATTTCACTGAAAAAAACTGTGTCAGGGTATAACCAGTGCAATGAGCACGATATTCGGCGCAGTCCTAAATGCTTTCCTCAATTTGCATCACTTGGATTTGTTTATTCAACGCGTTGCAATGAGAACAGCTCATAGAGTAATTTGATTAGATCTGAGGAAAGACAATATATGTTGTAGTGACCGCGGCTGCGCGACGGGAGCGGAATTTCATTCGGCTCTTTCTTAATCAATTTGCTTAAACAATGCATTTAATAGTGTGCAATTGCCTTAAAGTTCGCCGCAGATTGCACATTATTCAATGTATTCAAGCGAATTGATCTTGACAGGAGGGGAATGATTTGCCGCATCCGCAGGCGCATGCGTATGTTGCCGCAACATTGCCTAGCGAGTGAGAAAGGCTATGTAGCGGGAATAGAAGCGGTGCACGAACAAAGGCAGCGAGAATGTTGCTGGGAGAAGGTTTTTGGCGGGAAGGAAAAAACGGGGGAGTTGGATTTGAGATATAGAGGCGAGCGGTTGAAGGAGATTCGAGATGGGTTTTGGAGTTTTTTGGTTGAGAGATCTAGATCTAGAGGCGAGTGGTTGGATGTGATTCGGGAATTGATTTGGAGTTTTTGTGTGAAATCTAGAGGCGAGTGATTGGATGAGATTCGGGAATTGGATTTTGAAGATTGGAGTGGAAGAAGGAGAAAAAGGCAGCAGCGAGGTTGTTTTCTTGGGCGAAAGAGTTTAGGAGGTGAAGGAGGAAGTTTTTGGAGCTTGAGAACTTAGCGAAGGAAGGTGATGTAATGACTATAGATTCACCATAAAGAAGCAATAGGCACTGGATAAATTTTCACCCTAAAGCAAAAATTGGAAAGGTAATAACACATAATTGACTTAAGGAAAAGATCAGTGAAGCAATTCGCTAATGATTTGATCAGACGAGCAATATAAGTGCCTCTATTTAAGAAATCAGTGAAGTGTTTCGCTAATGGTGTGATCAGACGAGCAAAATAAATACATTTATTTAAGAAATCTTTGAAAAAGTTGTACCTATAGTCGGAACTAAAAAAAAAAAAAAAAAAAAATAGTGAAACAGAAAAACTGTAATTATCATATTATCATTGCATACGTGACATAATTTATTGTTTTTCTTTTAGAACCTGTATACCAGCCGTTAACCGAGCTCGGCGTGACGACTAGAGTACGTAAGTGGTTGGATTTTTTTTTTCTCTTTTATTTTATTTTATTTTCTTTTTTTTTATTTATGTTCAATATTTTTCATTTGCCATATTATTTCTTTTTTTTTTTTGAATTGGTATAATTAGTTATTTTATTGTCACCTTCGTGTTAATAGATAATATCTTAGAATTTTATATTAAATAATGAATTTTTCGTAATCGGAAGTAGTTTGAGGACTCCCTCTCCTTAGTTCCTCCTTTTTTCCCGCGGGATTCTTACATAAGGGACATCCTCTAAAAGAATAACTGGCCGGAGGATGTCGAGGAAGGGTGGGAACCTCACCGGCCGCGCCTCGTCCAAGATCTGAGGCGGAAGGGACGGCAATCGGGAAGGTGATCCGTCGTAGATTTTCCAATACTTGATCGCGGCACTCGGGTCCGGAGACAAACGGCTCCACGCGCGCGGTCGAGCCGTTTTTTTTTATTTTCCAATTTAGCTCGCGTTCTGGTTTTATTCGATAGGCCGTCGCGAATTCTTACGTGAAATTCGATTTTAAAATCCGGTGCGGACCCACGCACCGGTAAAGACACGTTATTTTTAGTAATGAAGCGTGAGGGATCAAAGCGCTCAAAGGACCCCCCCACATTCCCGAGCCTGGCTAGCACAGAGGCGTGCAAGAACGTGTCGACCGAGAGCTTTGATAGAGCTGCAATCTTCGTGGGCGGACCTTCACGGTCAAATTTTGCCAAATTGTTTAGTTTTTTTGGGATAGCTCTGCCCTCTAGGTCGTTATCGGCCACTCAAGGGATCGACTTGATCTCCTATCTCCATAATTATCATTACAAAATGGCGCCCAACGTGGGGCCCAACATTTCCTGGGTTCAGGCATAATTTTATTATTTACAGGTTTCCTGAATCATGTGGAAGATAGCCTATTCCGTCTCACAACTTCGTTTGGTGGTGTCGGATAGAGAATCAATAGATTCTCAATATTGTTCCCGGCTAGGCTCCACGTACACTTGTCTTCAGATTTCTAGTTTTAGGTTTCACGCCTTTTTCCCCGGAAGCAAGTGTTCCTAAGCCTCAATTTCCTTTCCCCCCTTGTAACGTAGAGTTTCCTGCCCTATCCTTGGTAGAATACCAAAAGAGCTAGTCGTTTGTTGTGTTTGTCTTGAGACTTAACGTCTCGTAGGTGATTGCCTCCCAGAAGTCTCTGGATCTACGGGCCTTTGCGGCTATAAGCTGAAAGGTATTGCCGTCCGAGCTTCTGAGGAGTGTCCTTCCTTACCTTCTTGTGAAACGGCTATCTCTTCGATTCAGATTTGAAGAAGATTAAATATTCTTTCTTCTTTGTAGGGATGAAGTGACGGGTGAGATGGATCCTTGATGGAATACGGAGGTAGTCGGCTATATGCTGTGCCATTCCGTCCTCAATGATTCATCTTCACTTTGTTCTCTGACTCCAGACGAGGAAGATTGAATTCTCGCGTTCCCTTTTTGCTTGTTCTTTTATTTAATATTCTGCGACGGGGAGCAACTCGATTGTTGTCTCTTCTTGGAAAACACTGTGTGTGGAAGTTCTGCACACAGATGAGAAAATTTATGAGGTTGGGATGGCATTTTGGTCATCCGAGAGTTCTGCGGGAGTTAATATATGGAGTTGACAATTTAGAGAGAGAGGAGTCCTCGTAATTATTATTTTTTTTTTTTTTTTTCTTCTTTTCTTATCGTTCGATTTAGATTGTTATATTAGTTAATTTTTTTTATTTCCTTTCCTTTGCCTTAATTTTTTTTTCTTTCCTTCGCTTTTTCTTTTCACTTGATTTGATCATTTTACTCTTTTTATATATACTTCGTTTTTCTTCTTTTCGGTTTTGCAACGTATAATTTCGCTTCTTTTGTTTTTCTTTATTTTTTCCTCTTGGACTTCCTTTTGGTCGTTTCCAATTTTATTTTTCTTTAAATTTTAATAACGATATGTCCCATCAACGAGATCACCGGTCTCGCGACCTTTATCGTCTTCCTTCCACGCTACCTCCAGGTCAATGGAGCTCAGCTGAGCTTGACCTGCCAGCACGCCGTGACGACTGACGGTGGCATGAGGCGGCGAGGAGAGATCCTGTGGGTTGGGTTGATCCTTCCACGCGGGATGCTAGGGCGACGGACGCTTCACAAGTTGAGGGATTGGTTCGAGAGCAATTTGTTGCACTTCGAGACTCGAACCGGAACACGCACTCTGTGCATCAGGCAGCTCAACATCAGCCTGCTTCAACTCGTGCAGTACATTTTGAGGACAGAAATGACAGAGGACATAATAAAGACAATTTTTACACACCTGACCATAGACGTAACGTTGATTTTTACGGACTTGACGACAGGTCCGGATCCGAGAACTTTCAACGACATGACGACAGATCCGGACTCGACTATATGTACTATTTTACTGACTCTGATGAGGACGATTCGCCGTATGGATGTCGGGCACGACCGCTTAGTACCATGTCAGCGGATCGTGTTTATTCAATGTTGGCATCCTGGGACTTGGTTTTTGATGGCACATCCAAAACTTTGCCCATCAACCAATTCTTGTTCCGCGTGGAGGCTTTGACCAACACAACCCTACAGGGGGATTTTGGCCTGCTGTGTACTTATGTACACACTCTTTTCAGAGACAGAGCAGCAGATTGGTACTGGGACTACCACCAGTCTGTCGGACGAATCGAGTGGACCTCTTTTCGTGAGGCTCTTCGCCATGAGTTTAAGGATTCTCTAGATGACTGGGATATCCTTGAACTGATGCGAGACCGCATGCAAGGTCCATCCGAAGATTTCGACAGTTACTATAAAGCTGTGCGTTCGCTAGCAAATAGGCTAGAAAATTCCCTAACGGAAAACAAATTGGTAGAGTTGCTACGTCGTGGGCTGAGACCTGACGTTCAGAGGCAACTTCTCTATTTTCCGGCTAGTACGGTTCGCGAGCTGCGTAAGTTAGTGCAGCAGAGCGAAATTTTAGAGGAGCGTCTCTCAAGCAGGCTCTCACACCAATTACACAGCTATTCTGCTGAATCTGAAGAGGGTGTTGACATAAGGAGCATCTCAGGAAATCCTCAGTCTGAGATTCAAGATCGTGATTTGGACTTGGTCTGCTGGAATTGTCGGCAGATTGGACATTTGTTTGAAGACTGTTGGGAGGATCCCAAAGTCTTTTGTTTCGGTTGCGGGCGCCCGAACACTCGTAAGCCCGTATGTCCGAACTGTCGAGTTCCAGAGCCCAGCCCCAGTCATCAGGGCGTTCCTGCATTGGACGCACGTGACTGCGCAGGCGTTGCGACAACGTCTTCCACAGTAACTCCGAAAGTTACCGTGTTGAAGCGTACCGATAAATTAAACATGACCTACCCGGATTTGACCCCACCACCAATTGTTTCAAGGAAACCGATGCTTTCGGTTCTGAGGCCGTTGCACGTAAGACTGCAACAATATCAAGCGGCCAGAGAACGGATCTTCGGAGTAGCAGAGATGACGACGAAAAAACCGAAGCGCTCTACTCTTCGCTTACGGCACTATTGGATGCGAATAATGCGCAATCGTCGTCTTTACTACTCTGCCATTCTCACGAGTCGGCCCAATAATGATATTCGCCCGTATGCGGATGTCACAGTCTTGGGTGAGCGTGTTTCAGGACTGATTGATACCGGAGCCACTGTAAGTTGCTTAGCTTCGGATTTCGCCCGGAAAATTATTAACGACGGTCGGTACAAGTGGGAGAGATTACGCATCGATCTCAGGACAGCTGATGGGACTAGCCACTCGACAGTAGGCAGAGTGTCAGCTGACATCACGTTTCGTGATCGGACGGAATCGATGTCGTTCCTCCTTATCCCGTCGTTAACGCAAAATCTTTACCTTGGAGCTGATTTTGTGCGCAAGTTCGATCTCGCACCGGACTTATTTGTACCTTCCGTTTGTTCTATCGAAAATGTTGCGAACGTCAATCAACACCAGTTGACGACACACCAGCGAGCAAGGCTCGATGCTGTCATTGGCAGTTTTCCATCTTTCGAGTCGGAGGGCTTAGGACGTACAAGTCTCACGACACACGTCATCGATGTCGGCGGTAACAAACCGATTAAACAGAGACACTTCTCAGTCTCTCCCGCCATCGAAAAGCTCCTCTACGAAGAGATTGATAGGATGCTGGCTTTGGGAGTCATCGAAGAATCGCAAAGCGCCTGGTCTTCGCCAGTTACCCTTGTGGTGAAACCTGGTAAAGTGCGACTTTGCCTTGATGCACGTAAAGTGAATAGTGTAACAGTGAAGGACGCTTATCCTTTACCTCTCATCGAGGGGATTTTCAGTCGTCTCCCGAAGGCTAGATTCATTACGAGTCTAGATCTGAAGGATGCGTTCTGGCAAATTCCTCTGGATGAGGCGTCCAAGGATAAGACTGCCTTCACCGTCCCCGGTCGGCCACTCTATCAGTTTGTGACCATGCCGTTTGGGCTCTGCAATGCACCTCAAACCATGCAGCGACTGATGGATAAGGTCATCCCTGCTCACTTACGTCATCAGGTCTTTGTATATTTAGATGACTTGCTGCTTATTACAGAGACCTTCGACCAGCACCTGCTGCTCTTAAGCGAAGTGGCTCTCTGTATGAGACGCGCTGGCTTGACGTTGAACATCCGGAAGAGCAAGTTTGTCATGAAGGAAGTTCGATACTTGGGGCACATCATCGGTAACGGGACGATTTGTACCGATCCCGACAAGGTACACGCCATCAAAGATTTTCCGCGGCCGAAAACCGTCAGGCAACTGCGGCGGTTTCTTGGGATGTGTGGGTGGTATCAGCGATTTGTGCCAAATTACGCTTCGCTGACTGCACCGTTGACAGACATGCTTCAGAAGAAGCGTCAGTTTTGCTGGTCTGAGGAAGCTATCTCGGCTTTCGACGCTCTGAAAACGAGTCTCTCCTCGGCTCCAGTTCTGCACAGTCCCGACTTCTCCAAGCCTTTCGCCATACATTGTGACGCAAGTCAACATGGCATAGGAGCGGTGCTGATGCAGAAGACAGAGGAGGGACATGAAGTTCCTATAGCGTATATGTCGAAGAAGCTTACACAACCTCAGCGAAACTACACTGTCACTGAGCAAGAATGTCTGGCAGCGGTGGAGGCAGTGCGCAAATTCCGAGCGTATGTTGAAGGCACAACATTCGAAGTGGTAACTGACCACGCTTCGCTCAAATGGCTGATGAACCAGTCCGACCTTCACGGCAGACTGGCCAGATGGGCATTGAAGCTTCAAGGATTCTCGTTCATCATTAAACACAGAAAGGGATCACAACATCTGGTCCCGGATTCTCTATCTCGCATGTATTCACCAGCGGAGGTGGATGCTTTGGAGAGAAGTGGGAACAACGCAGACGTGGATTTTAATTCACCACATTTTCGGTCTGCGAACTATTTGCAATTAATAGAGCGTATTAGGGAGAATTCCAACAAACTCCCTGATCTGCAGGTGTGCGATGGATTGGTATACAAACGAACCAATCATGCTTCAGGAGATGAGATGCAAGAACAACAGGCTTGGAAGCTTTGGATTCCGGAGGAGCTGACGATGGAGGTGATCACCCGTGCCCATGATCATCCTTTCAGTGCACATGGGGGGGTTGGTAAAACCTTGGGTAGACTGCGGTTGTGGTTTTATTGGCCTAAAATGGTTTCACAGGTCAAGGACTATATCCGCAATTGTGAAACGTGCAAGACGTCAAAAGCTCCCAACCAAACGCTCCAACCTCTAATGGGAAAAGCGCTCATCTCCGATCGGGTATTTCAACGTTTGTATATCGATTTGATCGGCCCATACCCCAGATCTCGCGCCGGAAATATCGGAGCAATAGTCGTTCTCGATTCTCTCTCAAAGTTTTCATTTGTGGAGCCGATTAAACGGTTTACCGCAAACGTGCTGACAGAATACTTGGAGAAGAGAATCTTTCATGTGTTTGGAATCCCTGAGTCGATCACCTCTGATAATGGGGTACAGTTCAAATCCGTGGCTTTCAACGATCTTCTGAACCAGTATGGCATTCAACACATTTACACCGCTTTATACTCCCCGCAGGCAAACGCCTCGGAGCGAGTAAATCGCTCACTGTTGGCTGCTATACGCGCTTATATCGGTCCTGATCAAAGAGATTGGGATAACAAGTTGTCATCCATCAACTGTGCCTTGCGTTCAGCGAAACACGTCTCGATAGGGACATCACCCTATCACGTCGTTTTTGGGCAAAGCATGGTCACCCATGGGAGTACCTACGCCCTCTTACGACGCCTGAACGCCTTACCTGATGCGACCTTGGAGATCTGTTCTCAGGATAAACTTGCTATTCTGAGAGCAGAGGTTCAAGGGCGAATCCTTCGGGCAAGAGAGACACAGGAAAGGGGTTACAACTTACGATCCCGAGCTCGTGAATTTCAGGTCGGAGATATCGTGTATAAGCGGCTCTTCAACTTAAGCAGTGCAGCAAAGCGATATAATGCCAAATTGGATCGGAAGTTCGTGAAGGCGAAGGTCATCGGTCGAGTCGGAACGGTTCAATACGAGCTGGAGGACATGGAGGGTCGTAACCTGGGCATCGCTCACGCGAAGGACCTCAAGGCCTAATGTGGGTTTGGATCTCGGTCTACCTTTCCTTATAACCGCCAACACCCAGCCGCTATCAGCAGTGAGGCCCTCACTGGTCTTCAGCTTTCTTTCCTCGACCGGGTCTCGAAAACCCAGCTGCCCTGTAGTGACCGCGGCTGCGCGACGGGAGCGGAATTTCATTCGGCTCTTTCTTAATCAAACTGCTTAAACAATGCATTTAATAGTGTGCAATTGTCTTAAAGTTCGCCGCAGATTGCACATTATTCAATGTATTGAAGCGAATTGATTTTGACAGGAGGGGAATGATTTGCCGCATCTGCAGGCGCATGCGCATGTTGCCGCAACATTGTCGAGTGAGAAAGGCTATGTAGCGGGAATAGAAGCGGTGCACGAACAAAGGCAGCGAGAATGTTGCTGGGAGAAGGTTTTTGGCGGGAAGGAAAAAACGGGGGAGTTGGATTTGAGATATAGAGGCGAGCGGTTGAAGGAGATTCGAGATGGGTTTTGGAGTTTTTTGGTTGAGAGATCTAGATCTAGAGGCGAGTGATTGGATGTGATTCGGGAATTGATTTGGAGTTTTTGTGTGAAATCTAGAGGCGAGTGATTGGATGAGATTCGGGAATTGGATTTTGAAGATTGGAGTGGAAGAAGGAGAAAAAGGCAGCAGCGAGGTTGTTTTCTTGGGCGAAAGAGTTTAGGAGGTGAAGGAGGAAGTTTTTGGAGCTTGAGAACTTAGCGAAGGAAGGTGATGTAATGACTATAGATTCACCATAAAGAAGCAATAGGCACTGGATAAATTTTCACCCTAAAGCAAAAATTGGAAAGGTAATAACACATAATTGACTTAAGGAAAAGATCAGTGAAGCGATTCGCTAATGATTTGATCAGACGAGCAATATAAGTGCCTCTATTTAAGAAATCAGTGAAGTGTTTCGCTAATGGTGTGATCAGACGAGCAAAATAAATACATTTATTTAAGAAATCTTTGAAAAAGTTGTACCTATAGTCGGAACTAAAAAAAAAAAAAAAAAAAATAGTGAAACAGAAAAACTGTAATTATCATATTATCATTGCATACGTGACATAATTTATTGTTTTTCTTTTAGAACCTGTATACCAGCCGTTAACCGAGCTCGGCGTGACGACTAGAGTACGTAAGTGGTTGGATTTTTTTTTTCTCTTTTATTTTATTTTATTTTCTTTTTTTTTATTTATGTTCAATATTTTTCATTTGCCATATTATTTCTTTTTTTTTTTTGAATTGGTATAATTAGTTATTTTATTGTCACCTTCGTGTTAATAGATAATATCTTAGAATTTTATATTAAATAATGAATTTTTCGTAATCGGAAGTAGTTTGAGGACTCCCTCTCCTTAGTTCCTCCTTTTTTCCCGCGGGATTCTTACATAAGGGACATCCTCTAAAAGAATAACTGGCCGGAGGATGTCGAGGAAGGGTGGGAACCTCACCGGCCGCGCCTCGTCCAAGATCTGAGGCGGAAGGGACGGCAATCGGGAAGGTGATCCGTCGTAGATTTTCCAATACTTGATCGCGGCACTCGGGTCCGGAGACAAACGGCTCCACGCGCGCGGTCGAGCCGTTTTTTTTTATTTTCCAATTTAGCTCGCGTTCTGGTTTTATTCGATAGGCCGTCGCGAATTCTTACGTGAAATTCGATTTTAAAATCCGGTGCGGACCCACGCACCGGTAAAGACACGTTATTTTTAGTAATGAAGCGTGAGGGATCAAAGCGCTCAAAGGACCCCCCCACATTCCCGAGCCTGGCTAGCACAGAGGCGTGCAAGAACGTGTCGACCGAGAGCTTTGATAGAGCTGCAATCTTCGTGGGCGGACCTTCACGGTCAAATTTTGCCAAATTGTTTAGTTTTTTTGGGATAGCTCTGCCCTCTAGGTCGTTATCGGCCACTCAAGGGATCGACTTGATCTCTTATCTCCACAATTATCATTACAATGTAAGAGACCGAGAGCATTAGAAGGATTATTCGGAAAACTAAATCCCGAAGAATCATTGCGAAGCCTTCTGATTCTTCGTTGCCCATGCACCTGTTTGGCAGAAGATACGAATTTATCCAGAAATTTAGAGAAAACTGGAACGAACACCAGAAGAATGCCTGCCGGGATATATTGAGGTTTTCTACACCGATGGCTCGAAAGCAGGGTAGGGTTCCACATTTCGAATAAAAAGGGAAATAGGCTTTGCTAATATGTTACAGTCAGGGTATTGGAAGCATTGACTAATGTTCCTGTCGAAAACTGAGAACAAGTTTCCCATAATGGCAGTTTGCAGAACCTTAATATTGCTAGAGATTCTTGTCGGAGCTATACAATCATACTACAAAGATTATCCTGTCGAAAAAGAGGAAGGTTTGCGAAAATAGAGTGTAGGAGAAGCCGAGTATTCAAGGATAGGTACGACTCCTGTACAGGGGCAGAACTTGTTTGGAGTAAACTCTCAGGATCAAGCGACAGATGGCCGGACCCATGTGATTTTTCCATCTTAGGTTTGCTATGATGATTTCAGACGTCTGAAACAAGTTCCGATTGTTAATTATTAATTGCCAGGCACTTGGCAATCTACACTATACTTTGTATGAGTACATCGAGGTAGATTGGTATTTAAATTATCCCTAAGCCAAAATACTTGCATTAACCTTGTTAAGAAATAGCTACGTCATGTTTTCGCTTTTGTTTTCCATTGTAATTATGTAGGAAAGTTATCAGAGGTTCTTTCATGTCTTGAGTTGCTAAGTTGGGCCACCCCCTCGTTTAAAAGAGTTTACCAGATAATCAGCCAGAAAAAAGTCATTGGTAATAGTCGAGAATCATTTGAATACCTAGTCGTATTCTAAGTAACCAGTGATGCTTGTAAAATTTTATTGACATTCTTCATATTACTCTGCTGAGAGGCGTACTGGTGTGAACCATAATGTATACTCCAAGCGCGAGGGCGTTCGAGCGTTTATTTTTGATACCAATAACTACAACAACGATGAACACCATAGCTATTTCTTTGGTAGTTAAGTTTCATGCAGGCACTGTTATTTATGTTCTTACTCATTTACAAATCTTTGTGTTTTTCCGACAATTCCAAATTTTCTTAAGCCAAAATAAGGAAGGTGTGAGCATCATTATTATTTCGATTATATTAATTATTTCGTTGACAGGTATTTTCCGGACTCGTGAACTCTAAATACGAAGACGACGAAGAATTAAATGATTTGGAAAATTACTAAAGCTGTCATTACGCCAACACATTCAGTGAACCCGCAGATATCCATAGAGACAATCTGTATTTACTGTGGAATATCCCGACAAAAGCATGAAATTTGGAACCGCCAATATTATTCCCTCTTCTTATGACGGACAAAATTTTTGTTAAACCATTAATTGGGGGAAAGCATGATATACACACGTGACTATGAAGAAGGTAACTTTTCATTGAAAGGGAAAGTGTTTTTCAAGTAGGCGCTGTATATAATGAAACCATTACTTTACTTTTCTATTGTCGAAGTAAAATCTTGGAATGGGTCGTATCATTTTAAAGAGTTACCCGCTGCTAAGGTCACGTGCTTTCGCAAGATCCTAATAGAATTGTAACTCGCTTTGCAAATATAAACTTTTGCCGCACTTAATGGCCTTAAAACTCTTAAAACCCCCATTCCTGCACTTGACGAGAGAAAGAATCAAAGGATGAATAAAAATACTATAAAATTTCAACTCAACTGTAAAGCAGCTGCGAATCAAGGATGTTTCAAAAACCCAAATACAAAGCGGAAAACATGAAAAGGATTTGTATAAATTTCCTATTGAAAAGAACGTCATAAACCTGCTGCATCCTTATTGCATTCGAAGTGCATATCTTATCATTCCAATATGTCCCCGAGTAGTTGCGAAATTTCAAACTTTACGGAGTCGTGAAACTTCACGGATGCATCATCTGTATGTACTTCTGTGCATGTAGATAGCGTCTTATGTTATACTATATAACATGTAATTCGCTGCACTTAACGACCTCTATCTGGTCCTCCAAGCGTGCATCTCACAAACACACTCGTTTGTGCATTTCTACTATTCAATATGATGGGAAAGATCAAGGATAGCTCCCTTAATGCAGAATGCTGTTGACACCGGCTTTGAATATACCATAAGTATCAGAAGCATTCTTCTGCAATAGCGCTGTAAGTATGCATGCAGTGTATGAATTTTAGACAGAAGCTACTAGGTTAGCTGTAAGTAAGCGGCAAACAGTAAACTGAGAGACTTTTTCGGAAAACACAATAAATTTTCCGGGTAATATCGTCCTTTCAAATACTGGGTTCATGAAATTTTGATTCTTTTTGAATAAAGTGATCCTACAATCCTAACATTTTCACCTACTCCATTGCAGGATGAGGGATATAAAAAAATGATACCTGTAGAGAAATTCTGATTGAAGAAACTTCTTTGTTTACTTGCATGAACTGGTTCACTTCAGGAGGGGAATTTGACTCCCTATTGCAACACCGAATGATTTAGCTCAGCTGGAATAACTGCTGTGAATAAATGTCTGTACGCTGCATCCTTAAATTGGCAAATTGACAGAACTCAACAAAAGGGATAGTGCATTTATAGTTGAAGAGACAGACTGCTGTTATCATAAGTGTCACATCAAGTGCGCTCTATCGCAAATAACTGTACGTTCCTCTGGAAAAATAGGTGCTTTAAAGGGTCGGATGGCCTTCTGGAGTTAACTTATTAATGCGCAAGCAAAGCTACACCTCTTCACTTTGGGGTAGTTAGGGTCGACTGAAATTTCAAAATCAAGAAAGGTGACTGTGACCTTTTATACCGCTTGCGACATTTCAAGAAGACGGACGAAATTTGAGTTGCTTTTCCTCTCTACGCCGTTAAACTGAAAATATCCCATCCGAACTCTGTAGTGACCGCAGCTTTGCCTTTCCTAGCCTCCATTCGATAGGAGCGGGTGCATACAATATGTAAACTTCCTTTTTTGTTTTTTGTTTTTTCATTCTAACACTCCTTAACTTTCCCAATTACCCCTCTCAATTATGTAATTCTTATCCTGACTTTCCTGTGGATCCAACAAAAAGAAAACCTAACAACTGATCGCTTTCCCCTAATTTTAAATATATATTTAAATATATATTTGTATTTGCTAACATTTTGTTACTCTACTCTAGCTAGCCACGGCTACGTATTGTTGAGTACGCATCGATTTACCTGAGTTGGAACGAATATGCATGCATTTAGCCATGCAAAAATGTAAGTTGATGTTTTTTTTGCTGAGCCGACTTGAATTCGAAGTTCAAGGGCTGCGCAAGTGGGGTCAAAAATGAATGGGACCGGAGACCGGCTAATCGGGGAAGATAACTGATGAGAGAAGGGATTGTTTTCGCTCCTCGGAAGAAAAATGTTGCGGAGTTTGAACAAGAATTTCAACCGATGTGGAATAAATTGAATAACAAAAGAACTGTTTACTAAAGGAAACATAGCATAGCATCATTCATTAATTTAATGTGAATATGTTAGTTAAATCAAAGGAGCGTAAAACAAAGGAAACGGTTAAGGGTTGATAAATGCAGGTGTTCATTTTTTGAAGGAAGAATATACAGATTCCTTTCTTTCTCCAGGTCCAGGTTAAAGAGGACGGATGAGAGGGCATCCCCTTATCCTAGACGGTCTTTACTCTGGACCTGTAGAAAATGATTAGTGATGCTGAGATTAATGCGAGGGGTACGATCCTCTTTCAGTTCACCCAACTACTGGCCTATGCTGACGATATCGACATAATGGGTAGAACGACCCGAGACGTACAAACTGCCTTCATCCAGATCAAGCAGGCGGCGCAAGATCTTGGGCTGCACATTAATGAAGGCAAGATGCAGTACATGGTGGCAACGTCAGCGCCAAAACCAAAACGAACAACATCGAATCGCACTGGTCAAACGAAAACAATAAAGACAGGAGACTACAACTTTGAGACCGTTGAAAACTTCTCCTATCACAACCGATTACGACGATTAAATCCGCGAAAAGTTGTTCACCTTACAAAAACTGTTCCGCTCGAAATGTCTCACCATAGGGTCAAAGTTCTTACTCTACAAGACTATGATCTTGCCAGTACTCATGTGTTCCTCGGAGACTTGGTTTCTTAGCAAGAAAAATTGCGAACTTATCGAACTTATCGCCCCGTTCGAGAGAAGAAACCTTCGAAAAATTTTTGGCACCCCACATGAGGATGGACGATTCCATAGGAAGTTTAGTTACGAATTAGTTTTTTTACCTTGTGCTATTTTTAATTTTTATTCTTTTTCATTTTTATTTTTATTATTCTGTTTTTATTTTTTTCTTATTTTCATTAGTCTAAGTTATTCTTATTCACATTTTCTTTATTTCTGTATTTCTTTATTCCTTTATTTTTGTTCTTAGCTTATTTTCTTGTGTTTAGTTCGTTAGGTATACGCGAATCCCCGCGTTTGTATTTTTCAGGATCTGGTGCGACCCATACCACGGATCGTCGTGTTCGAAGCACCCCCTGCTTATCCCAGAAAGCGACAGCAATTTGCGAAATAGCTACGTTCAAATTTGGAAATCTACACCGCAAATATCATATTAGGGCAAGAGCTGGTTCTTTCAGCATACGCATACGCATACGCTTCTCGATAACGGTATGGAACTCCCTCAGAACGCTCGCTTTCTCCTGAGAATTCCAGGGTAACAAAGGGGGTACTCTGAGGTTATGGGAGAAGGTAGTGAAAACTCTGTCCCTCTTGCAACATTGTGGCGTTGCACTTCAGAAAGCCTGATGATATAATGTATGTACATGAAGTTAAATCTTTTAATCACGAAGTGAAGGAGATTAGCGGGCGATTCCCCATTCGTAATGATGAGTCCAACGCACTTCCAATGCGATTTTTCCGGACATGCGTTTCACGGATGTTACCAAAGCAAAAAATCGACCAGACATAAAAACCTCGGAGAACTTGTCAGCATCGGTTGTAGAAGCTCACTCATACACAGGGTCTGTTCGCACATAGCGTAAACCAGGTCATTATTCGGCCGGAATACCGCTGGCACTTAATTCTGCTTTTTGTTAAAGTCGGTTCACACGAAATAGACCATTTTAATTTACAATAGCTTTGTTACAGTTCTCTTGAAATCATTCAGTAGCATACCTTGTAAAATATTGGGGCGTGACCTTGATATTTTTCAGATTTTTGGTTGAGTGGTTACTGTGAAAGAACCTTGCCTCGCCTCAGATTTGCAACCTTTACCCCGTCACTTCACCTATTCGCAACCGATGTCAAATTTGAGACATAAAGTTTCCATCAGATGTAATGTCAATGGTTTTCCCCGCAATTCAAGTGTGTAACTTATTTGTTGTCAAAAAAATAAACAAATGGAGGAGAGTAATAAAATTGTTTTGATCAATAAATAAAAGAATGACTGCATAAAAGTAAAGTACTTCTCATTTTAAACCGTTTATAGTTTATAGTAGGTGTAACATGCTTCTTCTTCTTTTTCTTCAGCCTTCTGGAAGTCATTTGTGGGAATCCTGCTGAGACTCCTGGCTATGGTGGTTTGGACGCCTTCCAGTCGAATCGTTGTCCCTTTTCAAATATCGAGGAGAACCACGGCAGAGAGAAATGGGGGTACCTCTAATGCATTTCAAAATGTCATTGCCAAATTTTCTGCGATGATAATTTGAATAGTGCTCTAGGAAAGGCTTAACTCTTCACCAGAAGTTATTTCACTTCCATCGCATTTTTGGCAAGTGGCCGACTCGTTCTACATCCACACTTTAGTAACTTTAGTGATTAAAAAACTCACCCATTGGAAAACCAAGCCAGCGTCTTTTGAAGATTTGCAAACATTAGACAAATAGACCAAACCAAAGTTAGATACATTATGGCTTTCCATTCAATATTAGAAGACTTAAACGTAAACAGTGGAAAGGTTTCAGATAAAGTCGTCTGGCTTGTCGTCATCCGTTTCAAGTCCTTATTGCATGATACTTTAGGAATAATGGATAAGAATGCCTGCAAAGGTACAAAAATAGGGTTGCCCCTAATCATTTTTTTTCATTTCATTGAAACATAAGACAACTAAAAAGTCCAACCCTACAAATCATATTTCTAAGGCTTCATTGTGAATGTTGCCCAATTATATGACCATTTTCAGATAAAAACAAAAGTATCCAATGAAAAGCACTGACGCCGCTTGGGCATATCGATCGACCTTTTTCCCTTTTTCTTTTTAGGATCTAGCAGTTAATGTTTCTATCTCGGCTTCAATTGCACTTTTGGTCAGACGACTCATCCTGGTACAAATCTGGATATTCCAAGCACATAGCTTGGCCATAGTGGCCAATTTTCGCAGGATGATTATTAGGCCCGCTTTTCAAACCGCTATTAATTGGAGGCTTGACTCTGGCTCTTGACTGAAATATACTCATAGATTAGTTAAATAACATTTTCGCCTGGGAATGAAAATCCATTCGTTCGTTCAGTACATTGAACCGGGCTAGCCTAGTGCAGTAGTGGGCACAAGAAGTTGAATGTTTGAGAATACTTCTTATTGGTATTTAGTTTTGAGAATTTAGTTAACTGTATTTGTTCGAAAATCATGATCTATATGGATTACGTCTCTGGTCAAATTCGTGCTTTCCACCCTATTTAAACAGTCAAGGAGATATGGGTACAGTTAGTAAGCTGAAGATCTAAAAATTCAAGGGGTGCATACCAATGGAAACTACCTTAGTATCAAGTTCAGAATAGATTAAGTTGTATATTTTCAAAATACAGCGTAAAATAAGACTCTCGAGAGCCCCACGGGGTGTTTGAACAGCATAAATGTTTTTCTAAGGAGACCAGAGAAAGGTGGACTTCTGGAGTCTTCAATAAGTATATCATTATTTGGACCTGGACTCAACTTTTCACTAAAATGGTGATCTAAACATTGACCTTTCAAGGTATTCAAAAGCACTTTATTCCCTAAATAATTCGTCTGTCATTAAACTGTTTGAATGGTTAAGTACTTTTCAACATTTTGTTTAGTATTTAAAAAAGTTGTTAGAAGAGGAAGTAGGACTAGTGACGTAATTATTCTGAAATAAATGTATGACATTGATAAAATTAAATTATTCAACTCACAGATGAGTAACATTCTAGCCGCATTTACATGTGCAGGAAACTCCAAAAGAGTACTCTGAAATAAAAAAATAAAAATGATTAGTTTAATTTTTGGTCAACAAACCAATACGAATACGTATCTAAATAGAAATAAGGAGGTGTCTAGAGGTAAGGAATTACACAAATAGTTTTACGTAAACTACTTTACCCATATATCTTACAGATTCCTTACACCACGATCACCACCTATTTATAGGTGTTGAAATGATTTAATGTTATTTTTCGATCCTTTCTTCTTAACAGACGGCAAACCTGTTATTCTAAGGTCTACGCGGATAGTAATTTTCCCTTTAAAACAGATTTAATGTCAAAAGATGGTTTTAGTTCCACTATAGTGGAGCCAGATCCTACCAATCTAAACTGGGACACTTCTCGTTACCAATGAAATCTGACTACCCTAACACTTAGATGGAACAGATTTCCTTCAATCGACGGTGTCCACGTCCACATTGGGCGCCATTTGTAAAGACTTTGTGAATTGACGGTGGTTGAAAGATCATTATGGTCGGCCTGAGTAGGCCTAGAAGGGAAAGCAATCCTAAAAACCTAAAATGTCGGCGAAATTGATTGCGAATGACCGCCCGTAAATATTGAAGCTCGAGTGAAGTGATCAAAAGGACCTTCCCACATTCTCGCACCTAGCTCGCGCAAAGGCGTGCGAGCGCGTATCGACGGCACACTTCTGTGGAACTTCAGTAGATGCCTTCATGCAGGTAAAGGCAGGTAAAAGTAAAGACACCAACTTTACGCAATACCCAATAATATAATATTTAAGATTCAAGCATAAATTATCAGGATCATTTGTTCTCCCATATGCGCATGTCACATTACGAAGGTAAAAACCAACATGTTGTTATATACATAATAATAATCGTTCGCACAACAACTCAATCTAATAGATCAGGGCCTTGAAGTTTGTTAGAGCACTTCATTCAAGACCGTAATGGTACACGACAGTACAGTGTAGGATGCAATATGGTCAGCATTGCATTCGCGCGAGATTATTACCCTGATTTGACTCAGGTACTCATTCACAGCTGAGTATAAATTATAGTGGCCACTAAACCATCTGTTTGGAGTAGGTTTCGTCAGCCAAAAAATGAAACCTGCTGTTATTGGCTTTGAATAAATAAGCAAACGGCTATGCAATCTGCGTTTGCGAGGCAAATTTCGAAATATAAATCTTATTAACGTTCATGCCTCTACATAGGTGACCACAGTGTCAGAGAAGAATACCTTCTACGAGGCAGTAGAACAAACCCTTGAAGCCTGTTCCAGGTATGAGATCAAAATCATACTTAGGGATTTTAACAGCCACGTAGGGACAGCATTACATAAAAGCACAAATAATAATGGACTGAGGATTATTGAATTAACAGTGCCCCACGAAATAGTTATTGAAAGTACCTAATTGCTGCTAAAGACGATCTACAAACAAGCGTGGACCAATCCAGATGGGTCCACTTTCAACCAAATTTTCTACGTGCTAATCGAATGCAGCCACCTCTCAGTCTTCATGTGTCAAAATAGATAAGCAGACCAATATAGGCTCGGATCATGGTGCTCCCAGTTCGAAAAAATGGAAAAGCTTAGGATCGCTCCGGACAACGAAACACTTGAAGCATCCAAAACAACGCCCTTCGTAACACCTATAAGGGAAAATTCGGTATCCTGTCAAAATTGATAGACCATTCGACATCAACAATGGTCTAAGGCAAGGGGATGCCCTATTATGCATCCTTTTTATATTAATAATATTATAATAATAATAATCGTTGGCACAACAATCCATATTGGATCAGGGCCTTGAAATGTGTTAGAGCACTTCATTCAAGACCGTAACGGTACGCTACAGAACACTGTTGGAGGCAATGTGGTCAGCATTACGCTCGCTCGAGATTATTACCCTGATTTGACTCAGGCACTCATTCACAGCTGAGTCGACTGGTATCCGACGTCAAATCACGATACAAATCCCACTGCCGCCAGCGAGATTTGAACCGCGACCTTTCGTACGACAGCCTTGTGCTCTAACCACTCAACTATCAGGAGATATATATTATAGTGGTCCTAGAAAAATTGATCGGTGATACTGAGCTAAATGCGAGAGGTACTATTCTGTACAAACCCATCAAACTACTAGCTTATGCTTACGCAATTTACATCGAGCGGACGGCGCGAAATCTTTCGAAAGAAAGTTAATGAAAGCACCATGTACGGTGATAACGTCAATACCGCAAAACAATAAAGCAACAACATCAAATTGCCTGCTCAATAAAAGCGTATTATGATGCATTCATTCTATAAATAATACTGCGACCAAAAAAAGAAACTGATTTGATCCCCCTCAAAGTAATTTCCTCCAGATATTACACACTTATACCAGCGGGTATTCCAGTCTTCGATTCATGCCAATTTTGTTCAGTTTTCACTAGAAGAGAGAAACCTCGCGATAATACAGCTCTTTGACAGGTAAAGTATCGTAACTAGGCGGATAACAGTTGAGGAACCGATGAAATGAAACAGGCCTATCATCATCATCGTTAACAGCACAACAACCGGTATTCGGTCTAGGCCTGCCTTAGTAAGAAACTCCAGACACCCTGGTTTTGCTTCGAGCTCCACCATTTCCATATCCGTAAAAGCTGTCTGGCGTCCTGACCTACGCCATCGCTCCATCTTGGATAGGGTCTGGCCTCGTCGCATACAATACTTTAATTGTCAAGAGTTCGGACACACCAAATCGTATGCACTTCCAAGTGTATGCGTCATATGCGGCACCACAACTGATTGTCCATTAGGCAAGGAAGATCTGCCAGAAAAAATAGTAAAAAAAAGTAGTAAACTAACCACACCTGCGAAT
Organism: Hermetia illucens; assembly: GCF_905115235.1. Taxonomy (NCBI): domain Eukaryota; kingdom Metazoa; phylum Arthropoda; class Insecta; order Diptera; family Stratiomyidae; genus Hermetia; species Hermetia illucens. The sequence continues at coordinate 83,557,163 of NC_051849.1, read as the reverse complement.
TGCAGGGATTGTCCAGTGTACGTTGAAGTGAGTCAAAGATCCCGACCACCAACCAAAAGACCATTCAAAGGGGATCCAAATTCAAACACTGCTTCCTACGTTCGAAACAGAATTGTACCTACTAAACCGCAGTCGAACTTGTCTTATGCTGATACTGTGAAATTCAATCGTCCTGAATTAGCACAACGAACCGAATAAGCAACTAATCTAGAATCTATATTGTAATAACTCATTCAAAACGTGAATCAACTTATGGCATCAGTGCAAATCATGATACAAGAACTAATACAAAACCAGACGTTGATTCTCCAAACCCTTCTCGCAAAAAATGAGTTCTGCTACAATCTGCAGCTGGAATGCGAATAGTATTACGGGCAAAATAATCCAAGAACTGCCGAGATCTGCATACGCTCAACTGACACACATATTTAATGGTGTTTTACGACTTGGATACTTTCCGAAATGCTGAAAATTGTCGCAAATAACGATGATCACGAAGGAAGGTAAAGATCCTACGCTCGTCACGTCCTATAGACCGATAAGCCTGCTTCCCTCACTATCGAAGCTATTCGAGAAACTTCTACTATCCAAGCTACAACAATACTTTTACGAAAGAATGGTTACTATTTCTCCCCCGCTCGAATTTGGAAGAAAACATTGAACTGTTGAACAAGTTCATCGATTAGCCTCCAAAAAAGCTGTGCTTTGAAAGCTAGAAAGTACTGCTCGCCCCTATTCCTTGATGGACACAAGGATTTGACAAGGTCAGGCATGAAAATTTCACCTACAAAATCCAGGAAAAGCTAGCTACGAATACCCATTAAATTCTCGATACGTATCGGACTGGTAGGAGATTTGTTATTAAAAAAAAACTTTTATATCACGAGAATGAAACAACTGGAGTATCTCTAGGTAGCGTCCTCGGCTCTCTGCAGATTTGCCCACAAACGAGCACCTAATTACTTCTTGCTTCGCTGACGATACGGCGATACTCTGCACACATTCAGATCCTAGTGTTGCATGTTGAGACTTCAAGAATCATCATATGAAAGAGGTTGAGCAATGGTTGGCTCGCTGGAGAATCATGGTAACTGAAACAAAGTGTAGTCTTGTCACTTTCACATTGAAAAAACGAACGTGTCCCCCAGTTAAGCTTAACGGCGTATCCATTCCCCAGTCTAAGGAGGTAAGATATCTCAGAATACACCTGGACAGAAGGCTTACTTAAAAAAATAAATTGAAGGCCAAAAAAGTCAGGTCAACCTAAGATTCAAAAACCTGCACTGGCTACTAAACAAATTTTCCAAGCTGTCTTTCGAATTGAAAGTGCTCATATACAGAGCAGTTATGGTAGCCAATGTAAAAATAATTTTTTTTGTAAAGAAAAAGTCGATTCCCCAATGCCTAGTATACGTTGGCAAATAAAGGATCCCAGCAATTACCTCAGCATTGGCTAGTTATGGTACAATGGTTTTAAGTCGTCATTACCGAAAAACCGATTTCTCTCTACATCGGAATAAGTTTCTTCACATGACCGGAAGCTAATCTTTCCAAACCTCCGTATAACAAAGTAAATAAATTGGTTAGCAAATAGGTAGCGCTAAGAGAGGTTTTTGCTGTCTGCGCATCAATTAGGCAAAGTTTCCTTTAGAACAGTGCTACATCAAAAGTATGTTACTTCACTCGCATGTCAACCCCATACTTGCTAGAAATTCAACAGCATCCATTGAATTTTTGTAGTGTCACCTCTCCATTGATGTTGAAGTGAAAACTGTATTTATATGTCCCCACCCAACCTGCCGTGTACGTCAATCGATTTGGTCATCATCTCACTTCTCAACTCATTCATATTCCCTTCTATATGTCGCACAACGCAATCGAACGGTTCCTTTGATCTGCATCCGGGTAATGCCAGGAAATAAGGGCTTATTGTCGCAGCTCCCTTATTAAAGCAAAGTAATCAATAGATGAAGTCACAATGTGTGAGATAACTCACAAAAACCTTCGTAGGTTACTTCTACGGAGGTTGGTGTGTAGTTTGCCGAATATCAAATATTCTACGTGTATATGTACATATATATATCCTTCTGTGAAGCATTCAGCAAAACTAGAACTCTGGGTAGAGGGAAATACCACTATCATAAATCTAAATTGAAATCTCTTTATGTCCGACCTACATTATCCTTGCACAAGTAGTGCAAGTATCGTTTCAGTCGATTTATTAAAGCTTATCTAATTCGTTCGAGTTTCTGCTTGAGCTCGTCCATGCTGTATGGCTCTTTAGCCAGCTCTAACTACTAGCTAGCTCCTCTGTATCCATAAATTCAGTCAAAGAATAAAATTCTCCTTTTTTATTTCTATATATAAATGTAGTAGATACATTCGTCCGTTGGCTTTGGTAGTGACTATCTATATACACTCATCATAGATATATCTGCAGCAATAAAATCAAGTTTTCTATAAGTCAGCGGAATACAGATTTTATAGCACGAAAATGTTATGCTACTAAATGACGCTCTAGCCGTTCACTTAGAATAAGGACGAACTCAAACAGTCGTCACCAATGCGAACAATGGACACATTCAGGGATATGTGATTGCACTCATATTTAATTTGGATTCCGAATTAGTGTGCAGTCAACAGATCGTGCATGTCGTGTCAGTCCTGCGAGGAATAAACTGCGGGTTACATGTTGCCTGATGGAAAAATGATTATTGCAGAAAAAGTCCTGGAAAAGTCAGTTTTGATTTTTTATGCTTGAGTAATCATTTCGTCGAAGTTTTCCCTTCAAAGCTTGATGAAAACACCTATCGTTTCTGGGTAATTGATGAAAATAATTTATAAAAAGCATTTGTTTTGGCATATTCATGGATGGGTATATGGAAATACAAAATTATTACTGAGAAATTTCGCTAATTCTGAAATTGTTTCGGTAAAATATGCATACAGTACTCTCAAAACACAAGCGGACATGATAAGTGATTCAATTTTAATTCTCAAAAAGATTTCGGTAACAGATATTTTAAATACAAAGAAAAATACGTGAATACACAATCACATAACTGGAGGCTTTCATTTGTTTCTGGATTCAGGATAATTACAAGCTTCGCTTCAATAAAAAATCCAAAATGAAAACACAATGTGGCGGATCGAATTAATTCATTTATTTACTTTATCCGTTTTTCTTTCTGACGGATTAATTTCCAGTTTTTCCAACATTTATATTTTTAAAGTATCCGGGAAATGCAAAAAATTAATTTCCGCTTGAATAAAAGTAATTATTTGTACTTTTATTCCAATCGATTTTTTTTTCAATCACGGTGAAATGTAGGAATTTCCTACCCAACTTTGTATTTACAAAGACCATGTTGGGATTATTTGTTTGGTCTTTCGCAGTGAAAATAAATATTTATTTAAAAAAATATTTGAGTGCAGTTTCTCTCATTATCAGGCAGCACGTCCTGCGACTTCAACAGCAGATGTTTTTCCCAAGGGTGGAATGACTTGCTTTTGAGTCTCTTTATGAATCAAAAGTTTGCTTGATGTTCTGCTGAGATAGGCCTCAAATTATGAATGGGTTAGCGACTTCTTCAGGGAACAATGGGTTGCCACATCCATTTAATAGTTTGAATACTGCAAGTCATTGCCAACCAGTATTTTTGAAGAAGTTTTAGCATTTCAAGAGTTTTGCCTAAGACACGCGTAACTTCATCCAACAATTTAAAGCGTCAAAGAATACAGATCATTCTTCGTGTCCATCCGTTCAGGACATTTTATTTGGAGCGTTTTTCAATAGTTAGCGGTCACAGGTGGAAACGTACCGATATTCTCGGTTCAAATTTGAATGGTTGACCTCATATCAGCTCAGGTTAGTAGATAATGGTCGAGACTGAATGAGCTATCCTTCCTTCAATACAGTTTCTTCAACTATTGCATCCGCTACGTACACTAATTGTTATATAGAATTTACAAACTGTGGTAAAGTTTCACTTTTTAGATCAAATAATTTTCTAATTTCTTTAAGATTTTGTGAAAGCACTAGCTTTGTAATACTCTCCATCTGCTCTCATATTGATACGGACCGCATTTAACCTTGAACCGTTTTAGTGTTTTATTTGTACATTATTGACAAAGTGGATGTTTGATGGCTCACAATATACATATGTTCGGTATACTGCATTACGGAAGGTCTTGCAGGTGGATTTAAGGCCTTCGATGATCTAACTTAGGAACAGGGATGTGCTACATATGGTATTTGAAGAGCACTGTGACACAGTTCCGTTCCTAGCGATGTGATCCTGTAAAATGTATTCATCTGGAACGCCTGACCAGAGGGTAGCCGTCAGCAGGCATGTTATTGAGAATTTTCGGGGGAGCTATAAGGCATAGCCAGGAAGCATAGGCTTAAATGATGCAACATAGCTGATATAGAATATTTTATGGCAACCATATAGTACTGTCAATATTCTCAAATTGAGTAACCGCTTTTTCCCCGGAAACTAAAACGGAACGGCACCAAAAACTAGAATTCTATCCTTTGGAAACAAGTAAGTAGGCAGAAATTCAATGAAACGGACACAGGAAGCTTACCGGGTTGAATATGTTTTTTTATAATATGTGGGTATACGATTTGTGTTTAGCACGTTTTGTCCAGCCGCAGGTTTCCCACCTCTTATAGATCAACTAGAGATCTCTTCGCCATCCTCAAAGAATGGTTTACCTAGTGTTAACCAGGAAGTGCCTGATGGTTTTCCTTTCTATCCATTGTAGGGGGCACAGCCTCCTATTGGCCAGTGCGCCATTGAGACCTATACAATCTGAGACAATAGTTCTTGCAATTGGGTCTTGTTATAGGTGGGCCAAATCCTCCTTGGTGCAGGAGGTGGCTGTTACGTGGAGCGAGTAGCTTTTGCTCCTGTTAGTCACCAGCGGAAAGTATACCAGGCCCACCAAGGGATTGCCAAAAGCGGAGTCTCGTCTGGCCAGCCCGTAAACTCGCTCATTCCTCTCTACGTTCCAATGACGGGAATCCATAAGCGGATAACTTTGTATGTGCCGCCTAGACTATTCGATTCCACCAGCCTGGAGGGTGTCATCACTGAGTACAAAGCCTTGATGGCTGCTTAGATGTTTCAGCATCGTAAATACTTCCGCTTGGAATAGACTGGCGAATGCTGCGAGAATGCACGACTTGGCTACACTATGCACAGCCGGGAAAACTTCAACACCCACTTCACGAACCATTTTCCATCCGTCAATGAAGAATACTTTCTCAGAAAGTCCAAAGTAAAAGTTCTCGTGAATCTCGGCTTGCATCGTCCAGTTTCTTTGGTATGTTATCAAGGAAGTTACTACGGCCGCAGTGCTTTGCTATCCAAAATGCAGACTCACGTAACGTGATGCCACTGCACGGGGAGAGATGTACGAGTAATTGAGGAAGAGGTGAGGAGTATATTGAAAGCATCTGCCGGGCAGTACTGCAGTGTCCCAGCAGCACCTGCACACTGCACTCTTCAAAACCTATTAAGCTTCGCTTTACTACACTCTTTGCCAAGCGCCTGCCACTACATAACACAACCATACGTAAGGATTGGACGAACCTTGGCCATGTGCAACCAGTCAGAGACCCCATTTTTTTACAAGGGTACTCTTGCAGGCAAATAAGGTTATACAGGCCTTGTTAACCTTGAGTTCTCAATGCTTAATCTATAATTTAACCTGAAATCCAAGATCAAACCCAGATACATTGGAAAAAAGAACCGTGGGAGGTAGAATTTGGATACTTTTGGCTTCGCTTCATTTCGGCTAGCTTTATGCCAAGTCGGCATCTTGCGGCCCCCAACGCTCTTTTCAATGATTTCACTCACAATCTGGGTAAAGATCCCTGAGACCGACATCATCGGCATACACTACCACCTTTCCCCGCTCCTGATCAATATATGTAGAATTTCGTCCAGTATTATCAACCAGAGCACCAGAGAGATGGTCTGAGTTGTACCTCCGCTCACAGCTTTGGTCAAATGGCTACATCCCAGATTAAACTGGATTATCCTAGTCCTTACAATGGACATTATCGAATGCATAAGATACCCCTCCAATCCTATTCTGGTTAATACTTTCTCGATAGCGGTTGTGCTAACGTTTCTAAATGCTCCCTTTATATCCAGGAAGGCATCTACAGAGTATTACTTGTAGTGTAGTGACCACATAACCGTGCTAATTACCTTGTGAGAGTGTTTTGTGCTTTTAAGCTAGATGTGTTAATACTTGCAGAAGCACGTCCTCCCTATAATCGGTGTTAAGTGCATGTCCAGGATTCTTTATAGTATTTTCAATACGAGTGGTGAGGTTGATTAATCGAAAGTTCATCGCGGGCTCATGTCCGCGTCTGTCTTTTGGTATGAAAACACCGCGAGTATGATACGTACCCGAAAGAAATGCAATTTTATGGTTGGATTATAATACAACAGCGAAGCGGATCGAACAAGAATCGAGAATCAAGAAGTGTACGATTACAGTTCCATTATGAATGAAGCATCCAATGAGTTGCTCTACCAATACCAGTTAAAAGGAACCCGAGGATCCGATCTTTTTCATTTTGAATTAGAGTCGGACTCAAAATGAAACGCTAAGGACAAAAAAAGTTACTTATACCCATAGCCTTCTTCTTCCGTGAATAGGGGTGTACACTTCAGAAAATTCTCCTTTTAAGCATGATTGAGATTTCGTCGCCAAGGACTTATATGGACTTACAAGATCATTGGCGAATTAAAGGAGCTTTAACCCTATGATGACACGGTTCGAAGAAAATCGCCTTCCAAAGTAGAAATATGCTGCCAATAATCGTACCAGCTGTTACCAAATTTGGATTTTGACCCAAGATAGGAAAAATTTTGAACAATTGTTTTGAGTTGAATGGTGCTTTCGTTATTGTTGTTGCTTCTGGTTTCAATACTGGCATTGCTACTGCGCTTCATCTTATCTTCACTAATGTGTAGCGCTGGATCGAACTGGATGAAGTCAGTTTGTATGTTGCGGGTTGCGGGTCGAGCAGTAGATTGCTGGATAAACTGATGAGGAATACAGCTTTCTGGGAGCTAACTTATCCTTTCAGAGTTGACGTGTAGATCTCCAGAAGCCAAGCCGCCCTATACGATGTGACCTTACTATTTACAAAACGCAATGGATCTAGACCGAGGAGTTGAAAAACGCCTCCACCAATTTAGGATTTTATGTAGACCGAGCCCCTTGGCTATTTTGCAGTCGGGGGTAATTGACTATATTCGAAAGAAGCCTCAGTGACCTTACCGTGCTAGGGGGGCTATGACATGGCGGACCTCCCCACCCCTTACTCGTGATAATCATATAAGCACACAAACGAGTACCAAACAACCGGCACTCAATGCCGCACATAAACTGGCCCACCAGACGGAGGCACATCTCCGTAACAGTGAGAGCCAGATGACCACACCGAAATAGTCAGAAGTTGGGAGGTCAAGCAGGTGAGCCATACTGCCAAAAGTGTTTCCGGAGCAAATACTCACTCGTGAGGAGCAGGAAATAACCTCATTGTCATGAATATGTGTGAAGGATGGAACAAGGAGCTCGTGTTCACCCGCTTTCGATTAGGTTTATACTATATATTATACTGCTAGACTGTGTGACGGTGAATACGGCGGAGAAGGGGCATATATACCAGGGCGCACATGGCGACGGTCTGCCTTCCCAAAACCGCAACGATTGAGTCCTGAAAGCTTCTACGCCTCCCCATCACCCAAAAAAATTGGAGATCCATACGCGGTTATGGAGCGTCTACAGAAGCAAGGAAGAAGGCAAAAACTAACTCCTCACCGTTCCGTGGAGGCAATTAAACGTAGTAACTGCTTCCTCAATTACAGATTTGGTTACATACCTGTGCACGTGCACAGGGAGAAAGCAAGAAAGGATACATTTTAGGTGGTAAGCCTATCGAGGACACCAACGGAATCGTGAAAGCCATAGATGCTGAAAGGGCAGATCCAAGTGAGGAAGTTGAGCTAAACCCACAGAGAGGAGAATCTGGACGACAAGAAAATGCCACCTAGGAAGAGGAGAGTAATGCACCAACATTGGAGGAGAGTCCCAAGCACTAACGGAGCCGATGGCCAGCACCAAAATAGCCTAGCAAAGTCTCCACCATGCAAAACGTACATCTGCCGCAATTGCAAGGACAAGTTCGAACGATAAGTTTGGAATAGTGCTGGCTCCAGAATCTTGAGTGTACCGGGGGTAGATTTTCGGCCCGCAAGAAAGTATGTAGTGTCCGGATAGCTGAGTGGTTAGAGCACAAAATTGTCGTACGGAAGGTCGCGGTTCAAATCTCGCTGGCGGCAGTGGGATTTGTATCGTGATTTGACGTCGGATACCAGTCGACTCAGCTGTGAATGAGTGCCTGAGTCAAATCAGGGTAATAATCTCGGGCGAGCGTAATGCTGACCACATTGCCTCCTACAGTGTTCTGTAGTGTACCGTTACGGTCTTGAATGAAGTGCTCTAACACACTTCAAGACCCTGATCCAATATGGATTATTGCGCCAACGATTATTATTATTATTAAGAAAGTATGCAGGTAATTTGAGATTCCTCTTGTGAAAACCAAGGGCCTGCATCATTCCCAAAAGAAACTTATGATACATATGTCTTTCCGAGTTTCTAACTGGAGACCTCGTGCCAGTCTCATTAGAAGCCGGGAGTAAAACTCGACAGGCAGTCGTGGCACCAGGATACTTCCCAGAAGGCAACACCTTGATCCCTACGGAATTTGTTATTAGAATGGCGAAGTTCCAGAAGAGAAAGGCGTTACCACTTATTCTCGGCTGCGATGTCAACGGGCACCATGAGGTCTGGAGAAGCAGCGACATTAATCCAAGAGGTGAGTACCGTCTAGAATTCATCCTCAGTACTAAGTTTCGTGGCCAGCACCAGACAAGAGGTACTAGACATAACTCTAGGGAACACTCTGATGATCGGCTTAGTCAACAATTGGAGGGTGCTAGATGAACTTTCCATGCCACATCGCAGAATAATCAGATTCGACATTGAGGGAAATGCATACGTAAATAGAATAATAAGAAATCCCGGGGGAACATACTGGGACTTCTACACAAGACACCTGAGAGACAACATGCTCATCTACAAATGAGCGCTGAACGAAACGAAATAGAGCTAGAAACAGTCGTAGAAAGGAAAAGACTGCGTAGATATCTACAAAGAAGTGAAAAAGGGACGTATACATATAGAATGCTTAGGAAGCTCATTATGAAAATATTTGAAAAAATGTTAGCAAAAACAGGAAATTTTCACAATATATTAATATATTATTATTAACTTGGCACTTGGCACCGAACAGTAGAGAAGGAGAGCAGGCATCTTAGGAAATCGTCGGAGAGCTGAAGCCCATTTTAAATTAACAAAGAACGATGTGGCGTGGGTGTGTTTTACGCACTATACAAGGGTAAATAACAGACAGACAACAGCAGACATCGATGTGGAGGATATTTTGAAAAATAGAAATAGGACATTTAACATTTAGGTCTAAACATATCATAATCTTAGATTTTCAACATGGCTAGCTACTCAAAATTCCTCCTTAGTTCAGGTAACATTTTTCTAAGTCCCCACTTTGTAATTGATGCTAAAACTGAAATCTGCTGCGGACGAAAAAATATATAACCCCTGCTAATGTGTAAAAATTTCGCCCCGATCGGTTCAACAAATTTCAGCTGGGTTTTCCCCCAATTGAGGAAAGGTGGTTTCAATTTTTCACATTGCTCCTGCCCATTGCTCCTGCCTGTATACCGTAGTATAAATGAAAAATTAACTTTGCTTAGAATTCCATCCTTTTGTTTCCTGAATCATATATAATATTTGGCACTATACTCTTATATAACTATCTGATAATTATCGTATGTTCTTTTGATATTACAACTAGTTGCTATGTTTGTGAATGACCTTTACACAAAATCTATTAACTTCACTAAATACTAGTACAAACTGATCCCAAATGTGCTTGGAAATTTCCACACGAATTTCAATATATGAAGTATAAATTAGCTCTCATAATGAAAACACCCTAATTGGTTTTCGTAATAAGCACTCCGTTATAGTGCAGAGGTCCTTCGTTATTTATACTTCCAATAAATGAGAAAATTTAGTAAATACTTATGGCTGCGATAGAATCGATAAACGAGCTTGAATATACATTGATTGGTAGAAAAGTGGCAAAATGCTACACATGTAATTTTCGATACATTCGACCCTGGCTTAGGCTCCCAAAATTCAGTACTGCAAACTTCTATATGTGAATAGTATTTATATATAGTGTGTAGTTTCCAACTATATAGGGGCTGTTTTGTTAATTAGTAACTATTAATAGGGGTGATCCGTTAACTGGAATACGGCTTATGAAATAGGAGTCAATTATTTAATAATATGAGATTTTGCTGGCGGCAACCTATATTTGGAAGAGAAGCTATCGTAAATATATGTTTAAATATGTACACATGTTTGAAATAAACCGCTTCGTTCAAAGTAAAGCGCGGCCAGCCCCCGGGTAATCATCGCCAGTTTTTCCAATGTGTAACAACGCTATTCTCCTTGACTGTTCTGTTCGAACTGTTTCTACCGTAGCTCATCCTCATGAGATGTAGCCTTCCGCTGCTATTTCCTACTACGTCATGGGACTCGCATAGTGACATTGTCTTTCATCTGAGATTGTATCAGTCCATAAAGTTCAATGATATACCGGAGAAAAGGATTGATTATTGTTTGGAGCTTTCAAATACAAGTTTCCGTTACTCTCCACGTTTGATTCTCGAATAAGAACTAAAAATGAACATCTTCAGTAAAAGCCTTATCAGAATTTGGGGTACATAGCGAAGACTGATTTAACCTTACTAATGTATCGCGTGCTATCGAGCGCGATGTTTTCATCGATCCTATCCACAATGCAGATCAGACCAATGTGATAACCCATCAGTTTTAGAATTTTTCGATTCTAATCTATATTTCTACTCAGTGTACTCCATTTTCAAGATGCAAAGCCATTGGCAACTGGTTCATAACTCGGTGGGAGAGCAACTTGATTACAATACCTTATCTAATGTATGAAGTTAAGAAATAATATTACTCTATATGCCTCAAACAAACTGGCATGAAAGATGTCACCGACCCCAAGATACACATCCCCAAGATACATATCGGTGGCGGAAGTAGACCACTATGCTATTTGGGTTTGATGATTAATGTATTCGAACGATTTTCAAAATTAATAAAGGGCAGTAGATCAATCCCTGATGAAGGAAGAAGCGTAACTATAAAGAAAATGTCACATCCCTAAGTACTGTCTACAGGATATTCTCCTCTATCTTCCTCGGTTGGATAAAGCCACATGTCCAGAATATCACTGACGAGAACTGAAGGGGATTTACTCCAGCAAATTAGCACCAAATTAGATATTCTCTCTGTGCGCAAACGTTGGAAAAACTCTCTATTTTCATTGAATTTATGGCAGTTATTTAAAAAATGTTGAAGACTGACAAGCGTTCAAAGTCAAATAACAGCAATAGTATCACAACCGATCAACAACCGTCTAAAGCCTACCATCCACGATCCGGGTGGCCTGTCAGTTACGCCTAAATAATCCGTATTTCACCGGCAACTGACGTGGGGTCCGGCCAGTCTGCCAAGTCGAAGTGTACAGCCGGCAGGTAATCGATTGAATAATGATTCAGCCAGGCTGGCTGGGAAGGAAATTCGGCAAGCCGGTACCTATGTGGGTTAAAGTGCCAGGCTGACGGTTTCCGGACAGGCCATCTGGGCAATGAACATTTCATTAAAAATTGTCACACACAAACATTTCTCAACTTTATATCTCAACGCATTTCATGATCAGAGTTGGACTGACGGTGCCGTCTGCCTCGCCAGTAGGTATATACCTCCATTCATACGATTCGGCAGCTAGTGCGTCCAGGATTGAACATGCAGATACAACGAAAGAATTGATTCAATCACAGCATTTGCAGCAGCAGGCGCATAGACGAAAGTACACATACACAAGTCCAGCACTGAACGTGTCAGACACAAGAAATTCTTCCATATATTTAATATGAAAGTATTCATACGATCCAGCAACATAAGGTCCGAATCCGCTGAGACGCAGCACAGCACAGATCGGAATTCTGTTTTTCCTCATGCTCGAAAGTGTTCACGAGTTTCCTTGTTAAGGTTTTGCGTAAACACAAAACCTTATTAAAATCGGTTTATTGTCTGTCTGTCTGTCTGTCCGTCACACGCATTTTTCTCGGAGACGGTTATAGCGACTGACACCAAATTTGGTGGAAAGGTGGGAACTATGAACGCTTACACACAGTGAGTTACATTCTTTTACTCTGTTCCCTGTACATGCAAAAGGGGGGTGTGACTTAGTTTTGACATTTGTTGGAAATGTGGAGAGTGCGGGGGGTTCAAAGTCGTCATTTCTTTACCGGGCCCATTCTCAGAAACTGCCCACCGAAATATCTGCAAAAAAATAAGAGGCTGCCACTGTATAGTGCCTAGGCTCCGAAATACCCTTCATACCGATATCTATTCAAATAAAGTTAATAAGAGTATATTACCATAATTTTTAGTAATTAGCTGCAAAACCCCCCTTAAATTCATCCTAGTACCATGAAATTGAAGTAGCGTAGACTATTACATAAAGCAAGACCCTGGTGGAAATCGCGCTATTTGTAACAAAGTTATAATCGGCCAAAATAGTCGCTTCTTTGCAAATTTAATACTAGGGATACAAATATCACTCAATGGATACTTTCTCATCATATATATATATTTATATATGTATATATTACGTGCTAGGCACTAATGCGGTAAACACACTCACAAATGGCTGTATAAAAGAAATACACAAAATCTTTCATACCTGAAGCGTCCAGCTTCCGGTTTCCCGACTTGTTTAAGAATTGTTTCGTCGGAGGCTAATCTATATCAAAATGTACCTCCCAAGAATTCAAGCATAATTACCGCAAATAATTGTGTGTTTAAAGTAAAAATAATTAAAACTAGTACCGATGTTTCGGGAACTACTTGTTCATTTCATCAGTGCTAACAAGTCCTCTTAGAAAAGGCACACCTCGAGATTACACTTAAATATAAAGTGGTACATGCGTAGAGTGCAATGCAAACTTTTATTAGATCTGTAATTTCGCGAAGATAGTTGTGTTGCGCCAAAGTCGTTCCTTTTTCAGCTGTGGATTTATCATTCGCTTGGATTAATGAATGAATGCAAAAAGAATGGTAACATAGTTGCATTTGTCGATACTAATGTTACATGCATTCATTTTTCATTAGTTTGAATTGATGAAAGAAGATTAAAAAACGAAATACTTGTATAAAGTCCACTGAGGTTTGCGGAATGGCCTGTATATGCAATAATTTTCTTCCGCCATGAAATTCAAGGCAGGGTGAGTGTTTCCTGGTATCTACGATGCCGTGTGTGGACATGGAACGCCTGTTGTTTTATCGCATGAGTACTCTTACTTAGTAAATGTATGGAACAATTCTTTTATGACACGTTAGCTGCTGGATGATGTGAATACTTTCGTCTGTGTTCTGCTGGACACGCGCCGTGATGGATACGCTAGCTGCTAGATCGTATGAATAGGGTTTTCAGTCCAACAGGTCGCCGGATGGGCTGTGGACTGTTCAGGAATGAATGAAAGGTTGCTGGGTCATGAATGGCAAGCTTGAGACAAGAGCAGACTCCATAATGCAAAAAAATGATTCATCACGCTACTGGAACTGTCTTTTTCAAATCCACTCAACCGTTGGCCTATGCCGATGTCAACATATTGGAAAGACCAGAATGAATAAATTGCTTTGGGCGTCAAATTAATGATGGCAACGCGAATTACATGGTGGCAATGTCACCAACAAGAACAAAAACAACAACATCCATTGAACTGGACAATCAAAAACAATGAATATAAAAGAATACAAATTTGAGACCGTTGAAAATCATAGCAGTGAGTCAAGTGAGATGGTAGTACCACTCTCGTTTTGTCAAGCTATATTTTTATACCCTGAAAAGCCAAGTGATAGCCGATGCAAATCTAGTGTTAGGGTATTGTTGCCGACTAGTACAAGGCGTGGCTTAATGACTAGGCAGTTTCTGAAAGGATTTTGACCTTGAAATGTTCCGTTTAAGTTTAGGGGAACCCCAACTGGGCAGTGCTATATATCAACGATATACAACGATATGCATTCCCTTGCGTGGTGACACTGGGTTAGCTCACAGGGGAACATCGCATAATCCTCTAAAAGTACATGCGCTCGAGAATTTGTACTATGGCGTCATCAAAATTACCCTTCTTTCCGGATGAAGACATCAGCCACGGCTCAAAAGGACGTTACAAGAACTGACTGCGGCAACATAGAGGTAAAGCTACGAGCGGGAATTAGTGCGATGCGCTGGAACTCTGTTATCTTAAAAAGGTATGAAAACTGGAAAATATCATATGCCATGGTAATATGGAATTCCGCCAGAAGTTGAGACAAGCGAAAGGTGCTGTAAATAATTACAATTTCTCCACCGTATACCGCATCAGGAAAGAGCTTCACTGTGGTCGTCGGCCTTTCGATGGCCCTGTGAAGAATGTTAACAGTAGCCTTCCCATTCATGATAATGAGCGATTAAAAAGGTGGAAGAAGTCCAGAAGGTGAAGAGCTTCCATGGAATACGGACGAGGTGGACATAGATGTGCCGAGATATTGAGAATTCCAATTCTGTGTTGTTCCATGCAATGGAACCTACTACCCCATGATAGTCGGCGACTAGGTCGCCCTAGAACTGCTTGGCGTAGAACAGTAGAAGAGGAATGCAAGCTTCTTGAAAAATCTGGGTTGAACTGAGGGACATGGTAGCAAATACGAACGGCGACGGATATGCGTGATTGACGAGCTATGTCTTACATACATACATTAAGCAAACCATATCTCTATTTGAAAAATGTAGCAAGATAACAATTTCTAGTTTTTTAAAGTTTTTATACCTTTTCATTAAGGAAACTCCATTGAAGGTAACGTTATCTTCCCATTCGCCTAAATGGCTAATACACAAGTAAATAATAAATATAATCATATACATACATATATTGCAAACATCATCCAAACCACCTTAACTGCATAATATAGGCTACATGTTGAACGAAATTACATGGAAGACATCATAAAATGTAATCCCACCCCCTTTTTTCAACCAGCCGCATGGGAAACTAGACCAAACGAAACTGAAACGGAAAATAAATACCAATTGGTCGCTAACGTTCCCATTGCTACATTGTTGGAAAATGGGTTTTGCTGGCTATTTTTTAACAATCTAGTACCTTTGTAATGGCATGGAATAAATCCTTATGTGTATTTTGCTATTTGCACAAGAAGTTGAGACATTGTTTGGTCTTCATATTTTCGCATTTGTCCGAAGTTATTTTGCAAATTGGCTGAAATATTTGAAAATTTCTCAATAATATCAATTGCAAAGCTAGATTCGCAGGCAAGGATTAAAATGTTCGCTTGCATCTTGGCCGGGGTACATCTTTAAAGGTATGCGAATATACAAAATACAGGTATATACTTATTTCTTAATAAATCAGCACTATTACATAAAAGTGTAGACGTTGATCCATGTGAGCATTACACCTGGTTTTACATATTCCTCCAGCTAAGGTTTCCTGATTGCCTAAAATCGGAATTTGTCTTAGAACGTGTATGGACGTTTTCAAATATTAGTCTCCTATGCACATAACCGGACCATCTCCTCAGATGCCCCAGCCTTGTTAGGTGCTTATTTAGACCGTAATGGCCTGTTAGTATCGCCACTTTGATTTAAGGCTCTTCCTGGTATGGTTAAAATAATGCTCCAAATGCGTCCTTTTATATGTTCCCATAAGGCCTCTTAACTCTTCCCTTGCTGGTCAGATTGTTCAGTATAGTTCTGATCCATGGAGTGTCGTATCTGTTTCTTTCTAAGCTACTTCATTCGCTGCTTCATTGTCCTAGAACGGAACTACGTCTAGGTACGACAAGAAAGTGCCTGCTGCGTAGCTGCTCCGCCAAAACCTATGGAGAGGACTTTACTGTCCATGCAATGTTTGGAATGAACAGAGGAATATCAACCCCTGTTGCCTCAAGGACTTGTCGAACTTTGGGCATAATATGCACACGTGACTGTGCAGCGGTATTCCGACCAGTACGATTGGTCACTCCCGCCAATTCAGTCTTGGGCGTCGTCAAGGAGTGTCTTCGACTTTAGGTCATCGCCGAGTCGATCGGGCTACAACACCACCCCGCACTGCGAATAGTTAGGTGGAATTCTCCCAAGCCCTTTGAATCTTCAACAACTCCGTCTTGATTGTGAGCTCATATGTCGCTACTGAAAATAAAGCCACTTGCGTATTGTGACTCAGATTGTAAGGCCAGAAGATTCGCTTTCATGTTTTCCTTTTAATCATGAAAAATCCATTTGGAATATTCGCGCGACTGTTTGAGGTACAAAAATGTTAGGCTGATACCAATCACCGCAGCCAATACCAGCAGGCAGGTAAAAAATATGTTGTGGGGGTCTACCACTTACTACGGCGTACCCTACGCCTCTATATCGGGCACGAATGTTGCAGATGTTACTGAAGAGGAGGTTCGACGAGCTATAAACAGCTTTAAGAACTGGAGGGACGTCGGTACAGAATTTCTGGAGCAAAAAGTTCACTAGTCTACAGATTGCTTGGAATATAGTGTAAACCAGATCATAAGTCGACCAAAGGAATTTCCACAATTCCTCAAATTAGGGATTCCCAATTTTCTCTCTAAAAAAACCGGAACAGAACCCCCCAGACATAAGACTAATTACTCGTTTGCAAGTCCTCTATAACGTCCATTACTAACCTTATTCAATGCGTACCTCAAAACCAATTACTTGTTTCCAAGTCCTTTAAAACATCCATTATTAGGCTTATTCAATGCGTACTTCGAGAACATATTAAATACTTTTTGTTTGCAGAAGAGCCGAATCCAAGCACTCCGGATATACAAATTGTGACTGGACCTAGGAATTCTGTTCCTCTTTCGGGAACTTGGAGGCAAGTAGGGGAACCCAGGAAGCGCTGCAGAGTTCTGCATTCCTTGTGCTTTCTTATGTAGCAACGCACACTGCCCGCGTCAGACTGCCGCAAAAGTCTAGATTACAAAGAACACAGAACTCTGTAAGCAGAAATTAGAACGAAGAACTCATTCTGCGTGCGCCGACTCTTAAAGTGGTAAAATGGCCAAACATTCGTTTCTAGGATATTCAATGAAGTATAAAAAGCGATGAGGGCCACTCTGAGAATCAACATGTTAAAAACATAATAAAATTACTATATTTGATCATCTATGAAAGCTGTACAAAATTTATCGATCGGACTTCTAACATATTAGTACGCTCCGAGCCTTGAGCATTACACGTTTTGGAGTTTCGCATAAACGTTTCGCCAACAAAACTTCAGAGATATTCCAATTTGTGAATAATATATTTTTGCCGTGTCCGGATAGCTGAGTGGTTAGAGCACAAGGCTGCCGTACGGAAGGTCGCGGTTCAAATCTCGCTGGCGGCAGTGGGATTTATATCGTGATTTGACTCAACTGTGAATGAGTACCTGAGTCAAATTAGGGTAATAATCTCGGGCGAGCGTAATGCTGAGCACATTGCCTCCTACAGTGTTCTGTAGTGTACCATTACGGTCTTGAATGAAGTGCTCTAACACACTTCAAGGCTCTGATCCAATATGGATTGTTGCACCAACGATTATTATTATTATATTGTTGCCATTTTCTCTTCCGTGGGGTATAACGGCTCAACCGCACCTACATGCCATCGTTCGCAGTTCCCTGAAATGCCCTTCAGTTGCCTCATGGTTTCTAGAAACGCCTGCTTTCCTTCACTATTGTTCTGCGCTAAATATCCTATAGGCGTCGGCCTAGGGGGAGTGGATTCCATCGCATGGCGTATCCCGCGCCCCTCCTTAATGTGTGATCTATCCACTGTCTTTTTCACCTTTCCATTATAGTGCGTACAAGTGGACAACCTGTGATCGGTATGGCGTGGGCAGGTGTTAATGAACGCTTTGAGCTTGAGGGTAAGAGTGCTGGTCACTTTCTTTGTATCATATAGCAACACAAAAAGAACACTAGCATATAACAACTTGACTTTGGTCTTGAGATAACTGCACTTTCAGATTTTAGACCAGGCAGTGAAAGCGAACAACATCCAGTTCGATGCCACGGTCAGCAGAAACCACGCTCCATAGATATACAAATTGATTGACGCCTTCGGTGTTCTGCCTATTAATGCAGATAGGAAGAGTTCGACGACCCGTCAAACGAGTCCTGGTGTTTATCTTCAGTGGGGCTTTATTCGCCTCTCTTTCCAAATCCAGAGTTTTTGGCCAAAATCCATGAACGGCGAGAGAGCAAAATAATGACATCAGTGTAGTCAAGGCGTCCTCCATGCCTTCTGGACAAAGCAGCATGAAGAAAGTCACCTGGTGGACTTCCCTTCGGACCTCAAATTCTTCCGAGATTTCACGTCGGCATAGCACGTGTTACGTTATACGTCGCTCAGATAACAACTATTAGCTACTCCGGAATGCTCCTCCTGTCTAGAGCACGTCAGATACACTTCCTATTCACGGAATCGAAAGCTTTCTCTAAATCGATGAAGAAGTGAAGCAAGTGAAGCAAAGACCTCTTCTAGGATTATTTTAGCTATTATCTTTTTGATGGCAGGGAGCACACAGATATCATTTAAATTTTCACACCAAAAACGGCTGCCCTTCTTTGGAATTTCAAAGATCATCCCTTTTTTCCATACTCTGGCAAAGATCTCCGTTCGAGGGCATTTATGACCGAAAAGATTTTTCTTCTAGTTGGAGGAACAGTCCATATCCGCGAACTATGGCGACTAGTTATTTTATCGAAAAGAGGAGGAACGTTCTTTCCACCTTTTCAGTTGCTCATCATTTCGAATGAGAAGTCGACCATTAATGCCCTTCACAGGTCTATCGAAATAGTTCTTTCGCGATGCGGTATACACTTCTGAAATCATTGTGCTCCGTAGCATATTTAGCAATTTCCCTTCTTGTCACGGCGCACACTACGCTGAACTTCCTGGGATTTGCCATACCACCGCTTGCTACTATTCATAGAGCCTTCCACCCCTCCCATTCATCAAACCGCTTCCACGAGTCCGAGGTCAGTCAGTTCTTGGGTTGTCTCTTCCAGACGTGCCCTGTGTAGCACGCGAAAAAAGAGTGTTTGAACAATTTGCCACCAATAACAAGACAGTGAAAGTTGCATAAACTTGCCACCATTACCATTAAGGCCGGCAGGGCCATGCTTCCCCATCACATGTCCGAGTAAGGTGTTGTCAGATCCCACCTTGGACCATCACGACTACAATGTGACCGTTAGGAGGCCTCCCCTAAACTGAGTTTAATTGCTCGTAGAAAGCATCCTTCTCCGATATATCGGAAGTCTCTCTGGGTGCGTAGCAATTGCGATGCTTGTTTACATGGGTCGGAATCTTGCAGTCAGAAGTCTGTCAGAAACGGGCTCTCAGAAAAAGAGAGCGCACTTTTCAGTAGCTAAAAAAGTGAAAGGAATTCTTCTAAGTTGTAGAAAGTGAGCATTCGGAGGACCTTCGCTACCGTTATCTTTTAAGGCACGACCCTATTTACGCTACGCGACGCGACACTACATTCAGCACAACTACCGCGACGTCCCATGTCTTTATTGCACTAACGCGGCAACCAATGGTAAACAACTGCATGTTTTGACATTTTAACAGATTGATATAAATCAAAACTGAAAAATCGTAGCAGTCAACTCGCTCAAGTGTGTATTACTGGCTACAAAACCATAAAAACATACTTTGACAGGCAGTGCAGTTTGGGATGCGTCGCGTCGCATAGCGTAGATGGGGTTGTACCTTTAGTTGCCTCTTACGACAGGGCAGGGTAGACTTTGAGTGTATTCTTAAGCCCCAAATCACATGACCAAATGCGTTTGTTAATTCAAAAGTTGTAAGAATTACCAGCATGTGCCGTTCCAGATTGAGGTTCCGTTTGATTTGTTATGTTGCCGCAACTGCTACTGACATTTTCTAAAGTTCAGCATCACAACTCAGCAACTGTAAAAATGACATCATATTGAGTACAGCTATCAATGTTTCTGTTTTCAAATTTTTACAGTGGAAGCAGATTTGCAGCATTTAGTTTGTATTAAATTTCATCATGCCTTCATGGTTGAATTCGTCCCAACATTCATGATGAGACGTGGGTTTATAAGTGCGGCATATAATCCGGGCATCAGTCGTGTGAATAGAGTGCTACGAATGAGTCAATATGAAAAACCTACGCACGTACTCTTCAATTGAAATAAAAGGCGATTCTCGCGGTTTTCATCGACTACATAGGTGCTATGCATCATGAATTTTGTCAAAAAGGTAACAAAGGGAACGAAAGTGCTTTTTTGGCATTATATTTTTTTCCGAAGCGATTCGCCAAAAACAAAGGGATTTGTGAGTAAATATTCCAGTGACCACTGCAAAGGGCCGTCAGAGAAACCCATCATTATCTGTGATTTGGTAATCTATAACGAATATAATCCGACAGCCACTAAATTCACCTGATCTCATTCACCGTTGTTACTTTCTTTTCAAACGGGTCAAAAACATTATAGAGAACGCATTTCAGCAGCCAAGAATATGTAAGCGAATACTTTAAAGTGGCTCCGATAGGCATACCAGACAGAGCATAAAAAATATTTCGAGGACTGGTTGAAGTGCTAGCGTGAGTGCGTTGCAGTCGATGGGGATTCTTCCGAAGAGGATAATATCGATTTTGATGAAAAATCTTTAATTTAAGAACTTTCTGAATAAATTTCGGGAACTAACATGGGAAAATATACCAATCAAAGCTGGTATAATTAAGGCTTTCAATTTAAATGCTCTTAAAAAGTTAGTGGTCTTTGAGCAGAGCTGGGATTGCTGCTAAGGACACCTTATTCTTTTAAAATGAATTTTTGCGGTACTCTGATGCTGATTCCTATCCGAAATTTATAACAGAACAAAGCATCCGTTATCACTGTCATTTCAATTACACCATTCTAATTCTATTATTCATCTTCTATTTTCCACGAATAATTTGTTCGTTCGAATGAGTATCAGGCTGCTGAGTTCGGAAATTGCCAAAATTGTACCGGGAGAGTCGGATTACCGTAATACTGTTGAAAATGAGTCCAATTCCCAGCTTTCCAACTTCTCAAAATAGGTCTTCTTGTCAATAGATTCTGATGTATTCATTTCTTTTCTTCTTTCCACTAAGAGATGTATTTCCATTATTCACATACTTCACCGAAAAGCAGCTTCAAGCTAAATATAAAGATTATCTTCGTGAAGACAATCTTCACTTGGATTTTGGGTCCTCCAAGAAACAAATTATAGATTGAACAAAGACCGTTTTCGTAAGAAAGTAAGTAAATATAGCAACGATCATATATAGTAATATATCTAAGACATATTTAAATGTATATATAGCCTGCCTTCACGTGGACCTAGGATAACTTAGAATTAATATAAGAAAATTTTCCTGGTGGTCGATATGATGAGGACGTTGCAGGTCAAAAGCAAACTAACGACATAGGTGACTACGATGCGACTGTGATGTGTGTGGCTCACCTATCATATGGTGAGGAGGTCTACGACAAACCCCGCCAGAGCACGGTTGATATACAGAGACGTCAGGAAATTTCTCGAGAGTTTCATTCGGATTAACACATGCAGGAATGTGAGACGATAGAATGACGATTTCAAGGAAATTGCTAACCGAGATTATTACCCTGATTTGACTAAGGTACCCATTCATAGCTGGGTCGACTGGTGTCCGACATTCAATCACGATAGCAAATCCCTCTGCCATCAGTGGGATTTGAACCGCGACCTCCGGCTACGGCAGCCCAGCACTGTAACGACTTGAGCTTTCCCGATACTCATGGCATAATTATTTAGTGAATCCTAGACGATCTATTATACTAAACAAGGCAATTTTGTAAGGAACAAGACATTTTTAACACACAGAGTCAGTCCAAAAGCCTGAATCAACTATAAAAATAGTCAAGTTAAGGGTACCACCATGATGCACCTAGTGCGGAGTACTCCGAAATTGGAAGGTGCATAAAGTGCATCTAACGTTATGTAATAATACAACTCGTAGTCAAATGTTCCTGAAAGAAAGACAGTTCGAAGGGGTGATCAAAAGGTAATTTACATTTACGGGTAAATACGTAAAAATAGGGTCAAAAAATGCTATAGCATTTCTTCGAACGGAGTTTTTCGTCTTCAGTAAGTTGTAGCATTCTTCAAAGAACTGAATAAAACAGGAACTAATCGGAAACAGGGCAGAATAATATATGAAAACTAAGTTCTTGCACATCCATCAAAAGTGTCAGGATGAGGATTTAAACATGAATGAGGCATATCGCCCGGAAACTATGATGGACGCTGGAATAAAAAAGAAAACCTTATTAAAGGATGAGACAGTAGTTAACATTAAATTAGTTGATAAGACCCCGTTTCTTCATTATCACTCGTAGAGTCGGTCACAAACCGAGCGCGTTACAAAGGTGTTGAATTTTTTTTATTATAGACTTGAAGAACGGATTTTCCCATAATCACGTGATTTATCGTGGTGGTCTTAATATGATATCTGGAAGACATGTTTTAGTACATGCGTATTAATACTTCTAAAGATCTACTTGGTTAGTAGTTATACACCTGGTCTATTATATATGTATATTGCCGATTTAGAAATGTTGGCTTGTATAACATAAAACGATCGACAGACAATTACGTAGCTAAAGGCAATTCTCACTCAGCTTGATGGCGAAAAACAGAAATAGTGTACCGTTCGTGAAAAAATGAGCACACAGTGACCGGCACCACTGTATATACAAAACCAGAAGCTGGACGCTTCGGGTACAAACGTTTTGTGTTCATCTCCTGTGAGAAATTTCTTACTCACGTTTTTCCATTTGTACATAGTTGGCCTAAATTTTGTATAAAGACACCACTGTGAATTTGTCCAGACGTTTCGGTTGGATAAGTTATGAGAACGAAACATGTTACACTTTTCAGGGCATACACTGTGAGCCTTTATTTTCCTATCTTCCACCAAATATCAGAAACAAGACCACTTTCAAAAAGTACTAATCAACCTTTCATTTGATGTATGTAAATATTCTGTGAAAAAAAATACACCACCGTATATATGGAAAACCCCACCTTAAACACGAGGTAAAATGGCATGGTTTGCTATATATAAAGAGATTCAAAGACCACACGTTCGCACAAAATTTTCTGAAAATTGTTTCAACTGTTTCCAAATCAACCGGGTGTAACAGACAGACAGAGAGTTACTCTCGATGTGAAATGCAATTAGATTTTTGTGGGTTTAGCCAAATTGGGCGCTCCCAAATACCTGGTGCGCAGAATTCGTTCGGGAGAGGCTATTGTGTTACGATTCAGAGAATGGACCTAAGACGTATAGAACAACCTGGAAGGTTCAGCAGAGTTTAGTCCTCTCCTGTGGAATTTTGAAGTTGGAACTGCCTAAAGGAATGATAATTATGTGCTTCGGCTTATATCCCATAAGTGCAACTGTTGCAATTGAAACAATCTAAGGTGTTCGGGGATCCTATAGAGGTAGCGCATTTACTTCAAATGTGCTTAAGAACGACAGAAATTTCACCAAGTCACCACTACAATTATGTTGATAGAATTGACTATGACATCATCCTTCTTCTGACCATATTCAGAAGAATTGTGTGGTTATTTGTACAAGAAACGCAATGATATCTCGGGAAATTAGCATTCTAGTTAATATTTATTTAACCGCCAAGCGTAAAATATTGCTTTCAGCTGAATCCATGCAGAAGACAAAACATGAAGTCGAAAATAAGGTTAGACTTCAACGAACCCAATTCGGAACACTTTTGAAATAACGAACCCAATACCATGTATTCCACATGATCATTGGAGTCTTACACAAGACCAGATATGCTATGGAAAAGGTAAAAAGGTAGGTTCCATGGCTGACGGACATTACAAAATTGCCAGGAAATCTGGATTTCTGGATGACATTTGAGGTTAAAATCATTTAGAAAAACCTGGTCCAAGAAATATTCGTTTTGAAGAAAATACTACTTAGTATGAAAAAATATTTTGATAATGCATACTACATAAAAGTACTACCGTACGTAATTCGCTTCAATGTTATTGCTTCATACACGTTTCGAGTTGAAAAAAATATTCAACCAAGTTTTCCACATTGGTGGAAAAGTTCTCGGCAATAAAAAAGTGAATGCTCACAGTTCCCATCTTTCCACCAAATTCGGTATTAACTGCTATAACCGTCTCCGAGATAAATGCGTGTGACAGACAGACAGTAAAACGATTTTAATAAGGTTTTGTTTTACACTAAATCTTAAAAACGAACTGGCGAAGTTGGGCAAAAGAAGAAAAGGTATGTAAAATTTGTGAAATCTATAGGCATTGGCGACGTTTCACACATATATGGCTCCATTCGGTTTTTTTGGTCGAATCCTAAAACCTGTGTGAAAGCCTTGATTTTTGTTTGTTCCCTCCCCACGATATAGAACTCTATTGGAACCTGATAAAATCTGTCCGTGTCATAGGAGCATTCGGTTCAATACGGTTTCAATTAGGTGCCCAGTAGACGGTGAATGGAAACCTAAACATCGTTTCACCCTCGTCGGCAGTAACCTAATCTGAACCTAAAATGAACTGAACTGAACAAAACCGTACAGGTGTGAAATGAGCCTAAGAGTTTTACAGATTGGTCTTAGATCGTTATTGATGGTCAATGATCTCGAGAGTGGTCTTACTGCTTTTATTAAGCCTTGCACATTGATGAGGGTCAATCTAGTCAGTGTTATCAATTTGGCCGGGATAACGTACTTTCCCACGGCCGTGTACAGATTTTTCCTGACTATGCTATCATAGGCGACTCTAAAGTCGGTGAGAACAGAATGCAACTGATGGCCAATAATTTTTCCATCGTGCCAGTCATCAGCTGTTGATTCGCTGCTCCAAAACTTTGAGCATACGTTGATGAACCGTTTGGTGTAGTTGGTTGCCTTCTTATTTAACTTGTCTGCCTGCAATTCAATTCGCCTCTTGCGACTTATTAACAAGATATAGGTTTTACGAATTTTTTTCCTCTACTTTTTACAAAATATGCAGAAGTCGTGACGGTTAAATTGCGAAGTTATGTCACCTAATTGGGCAAATATCTACAAATGAGGAATAAAATGAAAACCCAGGCCATATTTTTTTACCAAAAACAGAAGTCCAAAATTTCCACCACAGATGGATCTTATAATACGTCAGGAGCGGATAAGCTAGATGGCCCCTGTCAAGTATTTAGAAAGTCCTACTAAACGAACACATTCCAGAATATCTTAGAAGAAAACTGTTTTGGCTTTTTGGCTTAGAAAATAAGTTCTTAATCTTTCTACGTAGATTGCTTTCAGTGTTAATTTATCCTGCACCTGTTTATGGCATCTAAATAGCATTTTGAAAGCCTGGAGGTATCTAAAAAAACTCTCGCCGGTATCTTGTAACAGATGGCCCTGTTATTATTTCAAGCAAATGTACGTTCGGTTTCAACTAAGTGCTTCAGATTTTTATTGTAAAATGGAGAAATTTCTCAAATGCTTTGAAAAGATCTGTATATAAGTTGCAATTCCTGCTGAATAGACCAATGTAAGTATAAGATAGAGTGTGCACTGATAATTTTAATTTTGTGCATCTTTTGTTGCTTTTCTTTATCTCCAATTAGAACTATTTGGATTCACAGAAACAATTATATTCACGATTTATTTCGAAATAATATTTATTCCCTACATTATGTCCACGAAAACAAGGAGAGTAAAGCCTGACTGCGGCAACAAAACTTCTAACTTCGTTCTTTTTATTTATTGTATCCTCACAAGACCCTTCCTTTTGAGAGTGATTTGCTTGTAATTGGCAGGTTAGCATATACGTATACATTGAATTGATTTAAATGGGGTTTTGGTTTCTCGCGAAAACAGACGCTAGATTACATGCTTTCGTTTCAAGATAGAATCCAGCCGTGTTAGACAGAAAAAGGCTTCGAAGGCCATGAAAAGGTAAAACATTTTCTCTCTGTGGAAATGTAAGGGTCTGAATGTTGGCTTCTTTATTATAGTGACGAAAATTATGTGAAAATCCTCTCTTTTGTATATATTTATCACTCAAGTCTAACTATTAGTTGGCTGTTATTCGTAGCAAAACAATAGGAAGCGATAAGTCACCTATGAAATTTGCAGCCCTAAAAATAATAATTGCTTTGTATCTGATTTGATTGTCTTTATTACATACAAAGCCCAAAAGGTCCTAATTATTGAAGGATCAATACGATTGCAATATAACAATACTTCGAGGCTTAAAAATGGTTCACATTTCAAGCGTGTACTTCAAATAATACAGTTCCTTTTACAAGCGCTTTATTATCACAAAATACGTTTGCATACTTCCAAGCCTGGCACAATATTTTCGTTGTGGGACGGTCTCTAACCAAAATAGCAGAAAATACATTATGTGGATATCCATATAATTTATTAACAGACTTGGAGCATTGCCTTCCCTGGCCTGCCTACTCTAGATCCTTCACTGTGCTGCTTTGAAGTCTATGTAGAACAATTTACAGCATGGCCTATAATATGTTCGGCTCTGTGCATCATTTCAGCGCCTCTGGGATGAAACTTGTAGCACAGCCTTAGAAAGGAAAATGTACTTCGCCTTCAGCGTTACTATAAATGGTGTTTATTTTAGTCGAAGGTTTTTAGGTTACCTTGCAAAGAATGATATAAATCCCCATCTGAAAAACATGAATGGAAACGGAAGAGTAAATATTTTTCACTACAGGCCTAATTTGCATTAATATTATTGAGGGACTGTTGTCATTCTATATCGTTTGATTTTTTTCTCGCAGTTCTATCTCGTCTTAACGTTCCCTTCCTTAAACCTCAGAAAAGTAGGGGATATGGGTCATAATATATTTATACTCAGTCAATTTTCGTTACGTTAAATACTGAAAATTCGTCTCCATGCTTAATACAAATAAAGGAGATGAACCTCATTTTTAACATCAAGAAGTAAACTTCATTAACTCAAAGGGAAAAGGGCAACGGAGCGTATTTAAACGCCATGTTTAAGCGATTCAAAAATGCTGCTTGAAGTCTACAGAACCACCCAATTTTTAAAATCCTTGAATGTAAATGCGCCTCATAAAAAATTCTTCCCAGCGAGTCTTCCCGAATTTAGCTTGACCTGGCTCTTCCCTTACATATGAGCCTATTCCAAATTCCATTTGAGGTATGGTGCCGCTCGCAAATCTAAAAGCATTTCACACAAGCCTACATACGAGCATCCATTTGTACTCTCATTCTATTTTCATATTTCACTTCTTTCAAGCATCCCTGTTCGCTCTAAATATTCTATGCAAAACATTCGTATCTAGATAGCGTGTGTAGGTAGATAGTAAAATATTTACACCGTTGAAAATCCTTAAAGCTAGGTCAGCACTGGAACTATGTCGTGTGAATGAGATTCCGTGATCTTGCACAAGCACAAAAACTAGGCAGAGAATGCTGGATGCAATAACAATTCTATCGTCACCGGCGAAGCCACACTGAATTTGAACCTGACGAATTTCCAGCACTTGCTTTGAGCCACGAACGAACTTTATCGCACAGAAGTGCTAACTTTGAATTCACTAAATACGCACTAATTAAAACATTGTCCTTTCAACTGTAGTATTAACCTAGACCACATTCACTTCCATGTCATCGTATTTCGTGACATAGGTCCCACTGAAGCCGTCGCGGACACCAAAAATATGTGTCACCACACAAAATTCGCTACAAGTGAAATGAGAAACTCCGTGACTAATAATATTAAAAGGACGAAGTTTTGGACTATTTGATGCCCTTTAGGTGGCCACTAGCATTTTACATTGATACTAAATGACCGATGAGGCGGACGGGGGATGTCCTGCTAAGGGTAGCATTTTAGCGATCGACGGGACACAAACTTATGTCATTAAATTCGGGTGACATCACATTCACAGCGGCGGTGGATAAGCACATTCATCTGTATTTGCCTCTCAATTACACTATCACAAGATCTGAATGCAGGAAACGGGTCAAAATAAATAGAACTAAAAATAAGAGGACTCAGCAAATAATCGGGATACACACTGCATGTACCGTCTTAACTCCGATTTCACTGTCAGCTCTTCCTACGTATTTTCTGTTGAGCCACTTTAAACGCGCAGTTTCTCTAGAATTTGGATTGGTTTTTCAGACCGTTCCCGTAACGTGAAAATTTTCCACAAAAGGACATCAGTAATATCCCTTAGCGCCAGCCGCACCGTATAAAATTCGCGAACGCGTCAGGTTGTCGTTTTCCAGATGAGAATTCGCTGTTGACTGGTATACGCCCGACTATATGCGTTTACATGGGCACACGGACGCGAGCGCATGTGACAAGCGAAAAAGCTTATTTCGTCCTGAGCCTTAGTCCTGGCAGTATGTGATGGCATCTACTAAGTGAAAGCATTTACTACACCGAAGCTTTCATCCTGTATGTGCTTGACTGGGAAAATCACCCATCATATGGGTTGGGGTTGAAAAGAACGATGAGTTTCGCGAATAAAGGATTCACCGGCAGAGCTTGCAAGGAGCAATGAACAAGTGGGAAATACGAGTCAAGGTGAATGTGCTTTAAGATGGCTTTCCACACAGCTTTTGATTAGGCAGGGAAATGATGTATGATGCGATCGTGGGAGAGAGTTACTGAACAATGGGCAAGCAGAAGACAATGGGACGATCAATTTTGGGGTTTAGAAGTGCGAAATCGGAGGATTATTCGATACTATCAGGAAAGTTACTTAAAACATGTTTTAGAACACGATGTAATCTTTTTGAATAGCCATTTTCAATGTCAAGATACTAAATGCCACGATGGTATCAAAATAATGGTATATTGTACAGCCTCCTTGAATTTCCTCATTAAAATTCTTCAGTTCGCGCGGCTTAGAGCGAAAGTACACTTATAAGTATTATACCATTCTCCAACAAACAAATTATACATTAATTAAATTGTCAACGACTAGAGATAAAAATTATATACAATAGTAAGATCTAGATAAAGAAAGTAACCACGCTGCGCGCATCGAAGGTAGAAATTCATTATTCAATGACAACGATAACATAGCAGTCCACAAGTCTGTTTATCGCTGAAATTAGGCAGGCTATTTACATATGTACATAAGTCGAAAAATATGTTGAGAAGTGTAGGTCAAAGCAATGGTTAAAGAATGTTATTTCAAAAGAGAGGGAAAAAATTCACACTGAATAAGCCGGGGGGGATCTAGAATTTATCGGATGAGCCGCCTATGTCGGATCACAGAATCATCAGTTTCGACATTGAGAGCAACTCCGAAATAAACGGGATTCTAAGAGAACGGATTGGGTCTTCTATGCAACCCCCCAGAGGAGCAAAATGGCTCACTTACAAAGGAGTGGTGTTATCAGGAGCGAACTGGAACCAGAAGCAATGGTTGACGGGTATGAGGCAAATTGACACAGTTAAGTTAACAAGGGATGTACTCTCCCCCTTGGATAGCCCCTTGTCGTGGTGGGGGAGCCTGTAGTAGTTTACTACTACACTAAGGGTGTCCAAAATATGAATACTCTCTCTCCAAGTGGTAACAAGTCATAGACTTCGAATCCACCCGCGACCATGAGCAATCATGTCGCAGCCGAGGCACGGATTTTGGAGGCCTCAACACATTCATACTCACCTATAGATAAATCTGCAGAAGGCATGCTTTCCGACTCAGTGGATAGCTTGCATTTAATGCCTACGGCGAAGTTAGCCAGAAAGGAAAGTACGGAAACTCTCAACTTGCGAGAAACTGAAAATCCGACTACGGCCGGCCCGTCCGCGGTACTACAGCCAAAATCTACCCGCAAACGGAAGAGGAAGGTCCGGCAGAAGGGAACTTCGGCCACTAAGGAGGAGGGACTACAGGCTGAATCCTGCCGTCACAACCTTCTCCTCAATTCTTACCGGGAAGAACGGAAGAACGGGAAGATGGTGACATAGACGCTACTGGTTTAAAGTCAGTATGTGGAAATGGATCCAAGCGGCTCGGACACCATCAGCCTGGAAATGCCCCAAGCCGGCGGCAGAAGAGAGTACTGCGAAGGTGAATGAAGCACCTTGAGAATGACGACATGGGCGCGACTGCATCACTAGGCGCGGTAACGTCCAGAAAACCAGACGCAAGGAAGCGGAATCTCCGGCGGAAGGTGGGGATAAACTGGAAACCCCGGCTGCTGTGGCCAACGCTTTATTGTGCTCCGCAGCAGAGCTTACATCCACGCGTCTCGCGCGGATTAGGACCGGTCTGCCGCAAGGTGATCAAATCAGCTAGAGAGATCTCAATGAAGCTGGTCCCTCCCACAGGAATACGAACACGAAGGCGGGAAGGAAAAGGACATATGCGCAAGCTGCAGCCTCTCTTCTGACCGCTTCCGTGGGAGTTTCCTCCAAGGATGGCAAAATGTCAGAGGGACAATTTACCATCCTCCGGGAATGCCTGTGGAAAAAATACTGGAGCCTGGAACGAAGCAACGATTTAACAATCAAGGTTTTTGTGATGGGCTTCTCCGTTTGGAGTGCACTGACCAGTTTGCTTTAAAGTAACTCCAGCAGGTAATCCCAACTTTGAGTTGCGGCGATCGGCCCAAGTTCACTATTGTGAACGTTGAGCTACGCAGGACAGTACATGCCGGATGTTGGTTACCGGGCCCTCGAAGGAAGGCAGAGGACATCATCCGCATGCTGGGTGAACAGAACCCGGGTATGGATTTTGGACACTAGAAGATAAAGTTTATGAATGCCAGGAAGGACAAATCTACAAACGTGGAGGGTTCAACTTGGTATTCGAACTGAATCAAACCAGTGTGAATGTGCTCAGGGCAAGTCACCATATGGTCCTCCAACATATACACTGAAATTCAGTCACATCAGGAAACTTTAGGGTATCATCTTCATTTTGAGAACGAAGAACAATGATGGTCTTCGACTCACATAATACAGAGCCAATTGCAGCATCTTCGGTGCGCTCTCCCACAATGGAGCTGTGCGCGGAGGATAGTGCATACAGGGGCAAAATCCCAGTATGGGGGCTCGCACTGGTGAAGGGACTGCAGAGTGAATCCTACCTGCTAGTAACTTCTCCTACACCTTCCAAGGAACAGGCGGAAGGAAGGGAAGGCAGAGACGTGAACGGAGGTGACTTGATGCCAGTTCGAGTGATCGAATCTATGCAACCCGGACACCGCAAATCAACTAAGGTGCTAAGTGGAAAACAGACGAATGCTCTGCAGGATGAGAAGAGATCTTTCATGGATGGGAACATGGCAACTGCGGTACTTCCAAGTGCGGCTTTTGTCAGAGAAATCAAACACGAGGGGATCGAGTCCCTGGCAGTAGGGTGTGGGGGAAAATTCATCACACGCGGACAGCCGCATACGCTTCTAACTGTTTTCCATAAGACAATAGACTAAGTTTATGTCGAAAAACATAAGGATTGGTCAAATCAACCTGCAGCATGCCAAAGCTCCTTCCTACCTATTGGCAACGAGAATAACAGAGCTACAGGATTTCCCCTACATCGTTCTGACACACGAGCCGTGGGTTCGATTTAACAGAATCTATGGCATTGGATCAGTAAAGGGGGTGTTGTTAGAGTTGATTACACACTGGCGAGTGCTAGACGAGGGATTGCGGGCGTCTGCAGTACAAAGACGGAACCCTAGGAAAATGGATTGGACAAAGTTCAGTAAACTTCTTGGCAATAAAGTATATATAATAATAATAAGTTGATGCGGACGTAGGACCCCATCATTCTCAAAACTAATATTTCATCTCTGGCCAAGCTTTGCGCTCAATATAATTCGTAGTCATGTCATGTTCTACGAATTATGTAAAGGAGCACTCAACATCTGCGAACCGCTGCGGTCACGCTGCTCCCAGAGCAGAGGTGATTCAGCGTCTGACGATTTGCCTCTGCCCTGGTAAAAAACCGTAAAGCCGCCATCGCTTCACTTTTTTAATAAAGTACAGTTCCTTAGGCGACTAAGGACTCCTTTGGCGTTGGAAAATGAATTGAAAACTCTGAACTGTACACTTTTAGAGTGCTATGAAGAGGCTTGTCCTATGTCCCGAGGCCAAAGCGGTAAAACGGGTCTTTGGTGGAACAGAGAAGTGCAAAAACTCAGGAAATCGACCAGGCGACTTCTAAATCGTGCTTGCAAAAGTAACAAGAACGAAAACTAGTTAAATTTCAGGAACTCACAGCGTGAATATAAGAGGCTCGTTAGGTGTTCGAAACGGGACTCCTTTAAAGCGTACTGTAAGGAAAGGCGAAAGAGAGACTTCAAGGCTGTGCAAAGTCCTCAAATGAATGAGTCGGCCAAGTTGGATGCTCTTAGAAAACCCGACCGTACTTTCACGAGCTCCACACTGAATTCAGTACAGACCCTCCTGGAAGTACACCACCCGGGAGAACGATCAGAGAAGTGGCAGGGAGAGTGTTGACGGTTCTTGCAACCCCTTCAACACGCAAGTGCTCCAAGAGGAACTGGAACATACTGTCCTTTGAACATTTCAAAGCAGCTGGCATGGATGGCATCTAGCTTTGGAGCATTTAGAGCGAACTCTAACGAATATTTTTCGAAGATGTCTTGCTCTGAGCTACCTGTTTTACTCCTGACAACAGGTTAAGATACTCTTCATACCGAAACCTGGGAAAGATGACTATTATAATCCAAAGAAATTTTGACAGCTTGACTTCATTCTTGCTGAAATATTTGGAGAGACTGGTGGAGCGTCACATTCATGGAAACGCACTTAAGTCACACCCACTTAGTGAAAACCAACATGCTTACCAACGTGGAAAGTCCAGTGAGTCTGATCTTCTTTCTTTCGTCACAAAGATAGAGGATGCAACTTTGAATGGTGAGTACGCGATGGGGGTGTTTGTGGACATTGAAGGGGCTTTTGACTGTGCGCCTTTTCAAAAACTTTGTGATGCCGCCAGAGTGCATGGTGTTGATGATGCTTTAATTAAGTGGATCCATGCTATGCTAACGCAAAGATTGCTATGCGCTGAGGTGGGTGTCGATCGCTACCTGACTGCAACGACGGGCTACCCCCAAGGAAGTGTGCTTTCGCCACTTCTGTGGAGTATGCTGATCGATTCGCTACTATGCGAACTGCAAAATTTGCCAATACATGCTCAAGCTTATGCTGATGACGTGGCTGTACTTGCTGTTGATCGGGATCTTGAAACGATGTGTAGGAATATACAAAGTGCCGTTGATTTGATAGACAGCTGGTGGCCCAGACATGGTCTGTCAGATAATCCAAATAAAATCACAATGGTTTTATTCACAGAAAGGAGAAAACTGGATGGACTTTGTCTCCCGGAAATGAGGGATACTACCCTTCAATTCTCCGAAGAAGTGAAATATCTGGGAGTCACTTTAGATAACAGATATGTAGAGGTAAAGATGAAACGAGCTCTCATAGCTTATGGGTTGTGCAGACGGACTTTTGCCTCGGCATGGGGACTCAGGCCTCACATGCTAATGTGGATATACGTTACCATCATTTGGCCGATGTTCGTATATGCGTCCGTAGTGTGGTGGGTTAAGGTGAGACAAAAAGGTTTTCACCATAAACTAGCCGTACTGCAAAGAACTGTGTGTCCGGGTATCACTGGTGCCATGAGCACGAAATCCGACGCAGCTCTAAATGCACTGCTCAATTTGCAACCCCTGGATATATTTATTAAAAGAACTGGAATGAGAGCACCCCATAGACTAATTCCATTAGAGCTATAGGGAAGCAACGGATGTGGGGGCACAAAACATTAGAAGAGCTACTGGGAGGTCTGAATCCAGTTCTTACAATGCCTTCCGATTCTCGTGTCCCCATACATCTGTTTGGTAGAAGATGTGAAGTTACCCTGAAGCGTAGAGTGGACTGAGAAGACAGAGAGAAATGCGTGGCGAGATATACGGAAATCTTCTACACCGATCCTAAGGGTGGCAAACTGGGTAATTGACGAGCGGTTAAAGGGCAGGTGCATCGCAATCTGCAGTGGCAGCCAAGCTATATTGAGGGCATTGAGTAGTCCTTTGATCACCTCGAAAATCGTTCAGGACTTTAGAAACCGTTTGAACTCTATCTCTAGATTCAATGCGGTGGAACTACTTTGGGTACCTGGCCACTCTGACGTAGAGGGAAATGAAATCTAGGATGCTTTAGTGAAAGAAGTGTCAATCTCCCCTCTGCCGGGACCGGAGCCAGCAATTGGAGTATCAGTAGCATTGGCTAAGTCTGTTTTCAAAACTGGGAACAAGTTTCCCATAATAACGGGTGGCATAGCCTAAATGCTGCTCGATACACCAAACCTTTCCTGCCAGAACCGAATATGCGTACAGCAAAGTTTATCCTGTCGAAAAGCAGTAGGACTTGCAGGTGGACATTCTGACAGGCCATAATTCACTACACACTCTGGTGAAACAGGAACCTAGCCAGCATGAGAACAGGGGTGCAACCGTGCAAAACAAAGCGGAGATTGGCCGCGGTACCAAAATGCACTGACTGCATATATCAGTGCGATCAGGGAAGCAAATCGGAACAGCTTCAGCGAATTCTGTGAATGGATCGACCAACACACAGAAGTAACCAGGGCAATATCTTCTGCGTGTCTGAAGAAGGAAGAGTAGACATTTACCGAGAATGAGGAAAACAGAGTACATCTGCTTGCTAGAACTCATTTTCCGGGATCCTGACATCCCGACAACGGAAAAAAGAGGAAGAAAGGAAAACTAGAACCTAGACAAAGAGATATACTCGGAAGTTAGGGTAAGGTGGGGAACCTTTAAATCGGTCAAATTACCGGGACTAGATGGCATCTTCCCAGCACTAGAAAGAGGTCTAGAAATCGTCATAAGGCCTCTTTTAAGTGTAATAAGGGGCAACATAGCCCTGAGACAAAAACGAAGGGTATAGAAGCGGGCCGTCCGTGTCCGAATAGCTGAGTGGTTAGAGCACAAGGCTGTCGTGCGGAAGGTCGCGGTTCAAATCTCACTGGTGACAGTGGAATTTGTATCGTGATTTGACGTCGGATACCAGTACCTGAGTCAAATCAGGGTAATAATCTCGGGCGAGCGCAATGCTGACCACATTGCCTCCTACAGTATACTGTAGTGTACCGTTACGGTCTTGAATGAAGTGCTCTAACACACTTCAAGGCCTAGATCCAATATGGATTGTTACGCCAACGATTATTATTATAGAAGCGGGCAAGAGCAGCCTAGGATAAAAGGGATTTTTTCATCACAAATCTTTTAGACCAATTTGCCTAGCATCGCCCGTTCTCATAAGAGTGGAGAAAATGCTAGACGACTATTACAGAACTAGCTTTCTAATGCGTAATTCCATGCATCGGTGTTAGCATGCTCACCAGGCAGGGCGATTAACCGAAACTGCTCAGTATCACCTGACGGATGTATTACAGAATACCATAGAAACAACTAGAATAGGACTGTGTGCGTTTTTAGATATCGATATTCTTTCTCGGCGGTATCCCAAATTATTGATAAGTAGTTTGAAACACGTTAAAGTAACAGGGAACACTGAAGAACGTGGTAATTACATAGGGCTTAAACCAGCAACTAACTACTTTTTGCACTGACGGAACCATCATAGTAGATGGAGTGGATGCTGTGGTCATTGGTCCAAGGAAAATGTATTTGGAACCAATGGGTTAGCACACTAGCATATTCCAGACGGTAATATACTTCATAGACAGATGCACCTCCTTTAACCTCCAAAGGAACTACATGGGGCGTAACATTGCTATTTTTAACACCAAGCGGCAATCGAAGCACTTAAGTCCAACCAAGTGAACTGTAAACTGGTATATGAATGCCTTGAGAAACCGAGTACGCTTGGCTCGTTCAATAAGGACTGGATACTATGGCTTGCAGACTATGTTGGTTTCGAAGTTGGGCGAACTGGCCAAGAAAAGAGCAGGGATGCCACTACATGAGACAGAACCTTTCTGTGGAATTGGAAACGGTTTCATGGGTGTTGTGATATTAAAAAGTAAGGAGAACCGGCTGAGGGAACTATACTCGGCGAGCTTACCAAAATCGAGCAGTCCAGGGTGCTTGGAATACGAACCCAAACGCACAATGGACTGTTTAAACCTCGCCAAAAAGAACATCTGCATTGTAGTGGGTCACTGCCGACTAACCTATCATCTGGAGAAACTTGGAATATATACGGACACTGGTTCCAGGTTCTGTGTGTAGGGTAACGAAAGCTCCATACAAATTCTGTACTTGTGCAAAGTATGACGAGGCACCTGGGAGAGTACTAAATACCAGATGCTAAGCCGAGATACTTAGAAATAGTGAATATATTGAAATTGCTGACGGTTATAGGCTTGCTTGACATATTTAGGTTAATATGTACACTATAACCAGTAAAAGGTACACAATTGTTCTTTAAGGACGCAGTGCAACTTGCCTTCACAGAATAATAATAATTTGAAAAGCTGTTGTATTTTGTTCCAAAGCAAGAGCTCACTCTCGCTTCTATTCCATAGGTAGACTCCGGCCTCAAAACCCTTTTCTGTTTTGAGTCTTCGGTTTAGAACACTTCCATTTATCTCTCCAAGCATTCCTCTAAGACTTCCCAGCTCTATCTAAGTTTCAGGGAGCTTCTTTTCTAGGGTCACTTCTTCGGATAGTTGCAAGGTTGTACTCTTCATCTCTGGGAGGCAAATTTCATCCAATTTTCTCCTTTCTAAGGTTATATGTAAAATATTACCTTTTTAAAATCGGTTTACTGTCATTCTGTCTGTTTGTAACACATATTTTTCTCGAAGACGGTTGTAGCTATTGACACCAAATTTGATCAAAAGATGGAAACTGTGAACGCCCACATATATGGTGAGTTACATAATTCTACGTCAAATTTAAGGGAGGAGCCCCCTTACATGCAAAAGGGTGGTATGCATTTTTTTTCGTCAAATTCATGTGGGGTATCAAATGAAATGTCTCCTATTACTTCCCGAAGCCGGAGTTTGTTTTTACACTGGTTAGAAAAGTGGGAAGTGGGGGAGTTGAAAGTGACAATTTCATTAACGAACCCATTCTCAGAAACTACCCAACCGAAAAATCTGGAAAAAACCAGGGTGCTGCCATTATACGGTGGCTCTGAAATACCCTACATTCTGGTATCTGTTCAAATAAAGTTAATAACAGTATATTACTATAATTTTTAGTAGTTGGCCGGAAACCCCCCCCCCCCCTTAAGTTCATCCTAGTATCACGAAATTGCAGCAATATAGGCTATAATATAGAGCATGATACTACCAAAATTGGTGGAAATCGCACTTAACAAAGTTATAATAAGTTAAAATTGTCGCTTTTTTGCAAATTCAAAACTTTGAATGTGAATATTTTCTATTTTCCCATAATATACGTTATGTACTAGATGCTAATGGAGAAAATGCAGACGCCCCCCCCCCCCCCCCCCCCCATTAGTGCTAACAAGCCTGCTCCTAAGTAGGTTTATTAGTTGTATTTATACTAATCTAAAACTATACTATATACTATACTATCCGCTATGCTAAATCCTATCCTATCTCTCTTTATGATAGGTTTCCCCACAGGCGGACCAGGAAAATGCAGTTGATGTGGTTAAAAACAAAAAAAAATGTCCCGTTATTGATTGCAAAGGCTACGGCATTCGACGTAGCAGGACGGGCCCCGGTCCCGTCGAGGAATGAGAAAGGGTTCCTAAGTTATGAACCTAATCAAGGCGTAAATAAATTAGTCCGAGATAAAAAAAATACATTCCTGCACGCCAAATATTCATACACTCATTGGAAAGATGAAGCAACTCGCAAGGACCCTTTGAAAAGGTGATATCTGCATTCTTGAAAACACTCGATGGTGCAGTACCATGAGCTGCTGGCATGCTATAACAGGCAATCTAGTTATAATTGCCCTCAGGTGCTCATTCATAGTTGAGTTGACTAGCGTCCAAACACCAGTCACAATACAAATTTCTCTGCCATCAGTTATATTTGACCGACTAGCTTCCGCTACGACAGCCTAGCGCTCTAAGCGCTGAACCATCCGGAAATCCCCGTCCCATAAAATGAAGATTGAACTCATTTTTAACAACGCATTTAAGCCGAGTTTTTCAAGAACTACTGAACTTTTGACGCAATAGACACTGAGAGGTTATTCATGGAGAAACATTGTGCCCTCTCTACATTGCATTTCTGGATTTAGAGAAGGTGTTTGACCGTATGCCACAAAACCTAATCTAGCGTGGATGCTTTGCAGCAACACCTAATGCGTGAGAAACTCGTGCCCTGGGTTGTTCTACCACGGACCGAACAATGAAGTTTGACGTGTGATAAGTATATCGAAATCGCTTCGTGTCTCCATTGGTGTTCATCAATAAAGTGCCCTCTCATCATTTCTCAGATTCAGCGCCACATACACCGCTCTATGCAGATGACATTTTCCTAGCAAAGGTTCAGCAATTTTTTACTCCAAATAGAGTGATCGTCTCATATAATATGGTCTATGACTGTCCGTGACAGTAATGTCGAGTACCGAACGATTTTAGTATCTGCGATCAAAGCTGTCAGTCAAGGTGAACTGCGTTTTGAAATTGCTTCATGCATCAGCGCAACTTGGGTGATCAACGAGCGTCTCAAATATAAATACATGTCGCCTTGTGGTAATGGAGGCGAAGTTGAGACTTTGCATCAGTAGTATAGCCTCCCTTCCCAAGTCCAAATGAGTACAACGGCGATCGGTATGGGGTAACACGGATCGAGATTACAAGAGAGAGGGGTTTTCGATGGCATCGGCATGTAATTCGCGCTGATAAGAACTCAGGGAAAAGTAAGATTTATCTGAACATCGAAATCGATGGGAAACGACCAAAACGACCGGCCATGGCTCGATGGGTTGTATGGTTATTAGCAAGTTTCACGAAACTATCCAAATTCGGCCATCCACCAAGTGAATCCGACTGAATAGGTTACGATGGCCAAGTAACTCAATGCATGTGGCTGAAAGTGATTCAGTTCAGAAAGTCAGTATGGGTAGACCTTGCCTTATGTGGAGCAATGGCTTGAATTCCTTACTAAGACAGGCCTAGACCGACTATCACTTGTTGCGTTGTTAGTGATGATGAAAGTTAAATTTTTATTATAGCAAAAGAATATATGCTATAATAAAAAGTTGAACGTAAATGATTTTCCAACTAATCTTTGCTCAAATTATTAACAATTCCCTTTCTTCAACCACTTCGGATTTAAAAATGAACCCCATGGCTATTCCTCATTTAAAAATAAGGGGAATAATAACGTGTCGAGATACCATTTTAAACGTGGATTTTAATTCATCTCTTTGATCTTAATAGTTTGAAATTTCTTTATCACTAAGGGCATCTATGGATATATATATATATATATATATACGTTTACCTTTCAACCTTTCAACCTTCATAACCGTAGTTGTTTCCAATTTAATAATCGGAGATATTAAAATTATAAACTGGAGCTCAGAAACATATACACTGGTATCTGTTGCTTCGACTGTGTATCCAGTGCGTCCTTGTCAAAACAATACGTTATTATTATTTGAAAATAGGAATAAGCTCCAGGATATACCATATGTTCAGCTGCTTCTGATTCGTGCTCTATGTTCTTGAATAATTTAAACTTAGAAGTTCAAATTTTAGAAGTGACAGAATTGTTTCAGAATTGAAAGTAGTTTCACCAAGCTATTAGTTGGGGATAATCAATTCATAAATTACCCACAATAAAACTGAGAATCGTAAAATCTGTTTTTGTTCTTTCGACATTTGCCGCAATTCTGCGAGAGAATTTAGAAATTTCGCTCCTCATGTATAAATTACAACTTCATGAAAAATGCAAAATGTAAACCACTCCGATATCCTTTTTTCCCACGCCTGCCTCTGCGCGGGTTCTGGCGGAAGCTTCCTCGTTCATTTACCCCTTCAAAACAAAAAGCTCTTGCGTTCATTGTTGATTCGGTGTAGAATGAATCATGAGAGGTTCCTCAAAGATGCATGAGTTACTTCCAACAGTAGAGTATCTCGTTTAAATGCGTATAGTTACCAGTTACTTGCCAAGATTTATGATCAACTTTGTCAGCGCATTTTTTCCTCTCTGCCTTTCATCCTCGTATTTCGTCCTTCCCTTTTCATATTTCACGTCTGCAAGGATAATAAATGGCATGAGTGCATGCTCTGCAGTTCAAATCAGTAGAAGTCGGTCACCTACAGATAGTACACAGTAGCAAGTTGGTTGGTGCACGCAAAACTTTACGCTTGATTTTTCCACAGGAAATTATATATGTCAAGGCAAGGACATCAGGCAAATGGATGTTGGTCGGTTGGCCGCGTACCATTTAGATTTTTTGCCGTGGGCGCGGGATACATTGGACAATCAGAGATTCAATAATTTCAAAAGAAGGGAAAACTTTTTGAAACCGATATGGTAGCTTTGAACAAATCGACATTGACGAAATTATGCATTCCAAA
This sequence comes from Hermetia illucens, assembly GCF_905115235.1. Lineage (NCBI taxonomy): Eukaryota > Metazoa > Arthropoda > Insecta > Diptera > Stratiomyidae > Hermetia > Hermetia illucens. The sequence goes on along the minus strand of NC_051849.1, from coordinate 83,516,242 downwards.
GAAGGGGCCTCTGTGGGAAGCAGGATGCTTTTAATTTAAAACAGAGCCTGGAAATAGTGAAAATGTATTATAATGGCATCATTTTACGAGTATCAAAGCTCTGTGAGATACTTATAGCGGTCGATTGTCGACAACGATGCTTTTGCTATTTTACAGTGAGTACGAATTTAATTGGAAATAATATTGAATTGCTTTTCCGGATAATAAGACAACTAGTTCACCAGATATGCGAAATCGGTTGGTTTGTATTGGGTTGACTACTACTGGCGACCACTAGAAATATAGTCAAATCTTGAAGCGAGTAGCCTTTCCATACAGCACACTTGTATTTTTTTTTTGCAGTCAAAGTGGATATTAAAAAGACTAGCTCGCTAGACGTATCCAATTTTTGCATTTATAGCTTGCTGTTCATACATTACATTACATACATAAACTGTGCTAATTTACAACAATAACAATTGAAAAATGCTTCAAATCAATGGAATACTCCAAATATTTGGCCAGGATTTCTTTTGAATCAAACTAAACTTCTGCTTGTATGTTCGGTTTGTAGCGTTGCACATTTTGATTGTCCTGCGTTTCAATGAAATGAAAAGATTGTTTTTTGATTAGGCCAACCCTATTCCTTTTATTTGCAGATTTCGATATTTCGGGAACCAGTTGCTCCCTTCCTTGGTCCTTCTCTGTTTGTTGCTTTTTTGTATGCTATTTCGCTCTTTTAGTGAAATCCCAAGTAGGTACAATTTGTTATTTGCTGGTCCAAAAATGCAATACCAACCAAGAAAGTGATTCAGGAACAGCAACAGTGCAAAATTAATTACCTCATGGCCACTAATGCACCATCGGTTTGTGTGCATGAGTTGGAACCGCTTGGTTACAATAGCCTGCAGTGCTGTGGTACGGTTTGTGGTTTGTAATCGTACAATTCACGAAAAAAATTCAAAACAAAAGTCAACATTCTCACTTAAGATTAACTAGTGTGTATAAAAAGAAAAGCATAGGTCAACATGCGTGTAGTGCTATAGCAAGCATACTAAATAGCATACACGGTGCGTAGAGTTCAAGTTTAGTTGATGAAGGTTTTTCTCTTTTTCTTGGGCGAACCAACATAACAACGGGTGATAGGAGTTCGCGTTTGAAGCCGATTCAACCGCGGCTATTCAGTATCCTTGAACAACTTCACATACAGACTATCCAGGAGGAGTTCGTTGAGTTTGTTTGAGAAGTGCAACTTTCCCCAGCCCACATGAAATATCCGGAAAGGAAAATGAGGAATAACCTGTAAATCAGCACACGTAAACTGGGATTGATAGGTACATTTTAGTGTCGAAGAGAAAATGAAGTCCCCAATCAGTAAATCACAAAAAAATCCAAAATAGCCAAACCAAATGAAGGCGCCAATAGTGGGAAAAGGTTTGCTTTGCTTGGCAACGATGGTGGAATCAGGAAGGAAAGTAATACTTCATCAAAGTACCATACACGCCACCACCGATATATGTATCTTCGAGAAAGGAAAACCAAAAAAACTTGTGAACCAGTTGGACAAGAGACGGATAAAAATGCGCTAAAATGCGCTAAAATTCAAATTTACGAGGAAAACAACTTTAGGCAGGTCGTGTCTGAATTCGAAAAGGTAAGAAAACAATTTTATGCCTACTAACTGAAAAGTGCTAAGGGTCTTATGGTTACACAGAAAAGCATTGAATCAAGGGTAAAAGCGAGTGACATCCAAAAAGCATTGAAACTTGAGGGATTCAATGCTAATTCAGTATACAATATAATTAACCGGGATAAAAGCCCAAGTACCGTGTCGTACTGAAACCAGATAAGAAAAATCTAAAAAAAGGCGGACCCATAAAATCTACAACTAGAAATATCTCCTCCACTGCCTGCACTAAAAGCAAGATGGACTCAAGTGCCCAATTTTGCAGTAACTACCTGGGACCACATACTGTTAACTAAAGGACTTGTTCAGTGTACACGGATATTAAGCAAAAGAGTGACCTCAGCCACGTCAGCAACATATTAATGGACATGAAATAACCAAATCAACTTTTAGAGCTGTGCAGATGCTAGTCAAAACACCTAATAATCAGCCCACCGTTAGCCATAAAACTGTTCTTAAATTCACTTCCAAAGGCCAAGCACCACCAGTAAACCCCGCTTCGCAAAGTTTAGAGACACTTGTTGTCACGTTGACGCAAACTATCACACAATTGATGGTTCGTAGCCAATCACAAATTTTACAAGCCGTAACAAATTTCAATCGCTAACAAATTGAGCTGAAAATCTTTCACTGGAATGTAAATGGCAACTGTCTTTTTGCAAATCTTTTTTTAAGGATGTAGACCTCGTCCACAAAATCCGCCCAATCCAAAACTCTGAGCACAATTATAGGGGCGCCCTGTGTGTTTGTGAAACATGCCAGGAAATTCATGTACAAACTAATAACTCATTCCAACAGTTTGACAAAGGATCCGTTGCGAAAGTCCAAAACTGTCCAGAACTGCAGAATTTTAGTTGGGGTTTCCATTAGTTGAAAAATGGTTTCGAGAAAAACGCTTCTAAAATTTTCGTTTGCTATACACGTCAGCATGCCGCGTACTTTTCTATTTGCTGTAACTTGGTAAACATTTTGATTTTGATCCAAAATTTCTTCGCTCCTATCACATTCTGATTTAAAAATATATATAAAGCAAAAATTCCTGGAATGTTTTATGGTGGCCGTGGCTTAGTGACGACATTTCGGGGTCGGCTTGACCAAATAATGCGTTCGATGAAGTGCCATAATCCATTTAGCCTGACGTTTTTCTCTACACCTTTAGTTGTCCCCTCCCCCTTCGTGTCCTTCCTTTGAATATGCATCTTAATTAATTAAATTTCTTACCTGCTTTGTTTTCATCAACCCACTCACTGGTGCAATTACCTTAAATTTCACAGCGTATTGCATATTATTGAATGCATTCGAGCCAATTGATCGGGACGGAGGGGAATGATCTGTTACATCAGTCAACGCAATCGTGTATGTTGTTGTCAACGCAGAGCCGGCATGAACTCCAAAGTTCAAGGCAGATTTTAGCGTGGCCGGGACCGATATACCGATGGACAGGTGATTAGCGGACGGTGGACCCACGACGGTATGAGCAGTGGCATTGTGACCGTAATCGTTCCAATATTCACATGTTTGTGAAAAAGTCTGGAAAAATTGTTGTCCGTGGGAAAACTGACCGAAACGCCTGCATTTTGGCGTTAAGTTCTCAGAGAGGAATTCAGGTAATATGTCAGCCTGGTGCGGGAGTGTTTCGTATTCCGTTATTCTAGGATAAACTTAAGGGGGGTTTTACAGCCCCTGTAATATACTATTATTAACTTTATTTTAACAGATATCGGAATGTAGGGTATTTCGGAGCTCGACAAATTACAGCCGCCTTAAATTCGACCTAGAATGATGCAACTCACTGTATGCGCTAGCGTCCCCAATTCCCACCTTTCCAGCAAATCGGTGTCAATCGTTAAAACCGTTTCCGGTAAAAAACGAGTGTGACAGACAAGCGGAGAAGCATACAGTAAACCGATGTTAATAAGGTCAAGGTTTTTATAGATAACAGACCAATGTGAGATATTTACTTCTATCACTTTCAGAAAATGCACAAGAGGCGGTTATGGAGAAGACATTTGCACTCTCAACGATTCATATATTTCGGGAAAATATAGATGAACTCTCGAAGTGGAATCCAAACATGGATGGCTTCGCTAGCATTTATGGTAGTTCCTTCGATATTCATATACCCAATCATAGGATTACTCCCTACATCAAATTGCATTCTGTCTGCCTTTTAAAGTAACAGGAAGTAATCAAATATGATTAGATGAGCTACAAATAACTTTTTAAAATATTAGGCGATGACGGCTTTACGGTTTCTTGCCAGGACAGAGGCAAATCGTCAGACGCTGTCTCACCTCTGCCCCGAAGCGTGACCGAGCGACTCGCAGATGTTAAGTGCTAACATGACTATGAATTATATCGAGCGCAAATCCGCCCATACTATTAACCAGAGCTTGGCCAGAGCTGAAAATATTTTTTTTTAGAATTGCGGGGTCCTAACTCCGCATTAACTTGATGCCTACTTACTCCCTCTTTTTTTGATCCACGGACCCCTCGTTTAGGGCTTAGCACGCAAAATTTCAAAATATTAGGCGATGACGGCTTTACGGTTTCTTACCAGGAAAGAGGCAAATCGTCAGACGTTACCTCACCTTTCCCCTGGAAGCAGCGTGACCGAAGCAGCTCGCAGATATTAAGTGCTAATTCTAATATTTCTGGGGAATTGCTTCTAATTGCTGCATTTATTTCCAGATTAGATAATAAAAGAAAAGAGATTTGCAGTTCTTAACTTAGATACTTGTATCAATTCCACCGAAAAACGATGTAATCGCTATAACTTTTTAGTCCCAAAAGTACTAAATTCAGTACCAGAAGTTCATCAATATCTCAGTCCTTTTTATAGTTAAATAGGTGATTTTCACTACCTTTCAATAGAAACCGAAACGAAGTTAATATTTGGCAATAACGTATTTTGTAAATTACAAAATGATTGAAAAGTTGAACTAGAAACGTTACGCTAGCTGTCGTCACTTCGTGCAATAGGGGAAAATTTCTGTGAAATTGCAACAGTAAAGTATCGAGTATCGGTTTCAGTGAATGGAGATCATCATGCCATCAACGGTATAAAGTAACCCACTAAGTTGGACACAAATTGGAAAGACCCACTGCGGAAGCTGGCAATTCTAAAAAGATGCGACGTCATTCGCAATAGACAGAAAAGTTACTTTGAAAATATTAGACAGAGGATGCAGATTTCGCGACATTCACGGGCGGAGAGATTCACTTTAGAGCAGTTCGTATCTGAAAATAACCCGAAAAACAGCCTGCCTTTGTGAAAGAGCGTGCTATAAGCTAGACCTAAACCTTACACTATTGATATTTAATTGGGTGATCTGGAAAAAGTAAACACAACCTATTTGGGTTTATTACAAAGAAGTCTATAGGTAAACCAACACGCAGTTTCAAACTGGCAAGATACATGAAACTATCATGCATAGTGAGGGGAATCTGTCAATTTGAGATTTGAGTATGAGAGAATGAGTAATTGGTATGCGCTACAATATGACTGTTGCATTGTTGCATTGTTGGGAACGAAATTTGCCCCGATGTGATTCAATAATAATAATAATCGTTGGCGCAACAATCCATATTGGATCAGGGCCACACATTACAGTATACTGTTGGACTTGTATCCGACGTCAAATCACGATACAAATTCCACTGCCACCAGTGAGATTTGAAACGCGACCTTCCGTACGAAAGCCTTGTGCTCAGCTATCCGGACGGTATGATTCAATACCTTTTCAATTTGATGAATCTCTTTTTTACAGCCATAGTTGAATACATTAGTATGATCTGTATTACGTAGCAATAAATGTTTTTGTGTTTTCATTGTATCGTCTGATACATGTTTAGATGTACATTCTTTAACGCATTCTTTCCTAGAACGATTGTACCAGCAATGTAGATAGTCACATTATACGACATAAAATCTAACAACGACAGAGGTGCAAATCTTTTTTTTTGCATGAGCCTGAGTACGCTCATATAAAGGTACCATTTAGTCTCTTTTTGTCACGTCTTTAGTACAAAAATTTTCAAGCTTCCGGCAACACTGAATGTAATGCAAATATCTAGTCAATAGAAATCGACTTTGCCATATATGTAGGTAAAAGAGATTTATTTAAATCAAGCATAATAAGGCAGACTCCTTCCTAAAAGGTGGCCAATCATAAATAACCAGGGCGGAATGGGATATCTATTTTTAGAAGTATATCCGGCTCTCATGTTACCAAAATAAACTTTTTACCAAGTACCAAATGAGCCCTATGCGAATCGACTTTACCCACCACCTATTCAGTACATCCTTGGCACTCGACGCCTCCATCTAACACAATATCCCGGGTTTGTTCATATATCATAAGATTTTATAGTACTACATATCAATTCTCTCAATTCATGATGTTATAAAGTAGGATATCTCTAGGCCCGTCTTAATAAGGAACTCCAGACATCGCGGTTTTGCGTCGAGGTCCACCAATTCGATATCCCTAACCATACCGCATTTAAACTTTGCCTAGTTCGTGGCATAATTAGCAAAATTTCAAGTGAAAAAAACCAAACGAATTCGCCTGTAATTACCACGCTCAATACGTCCGTCCTCGGTATCGTGACGTTTATCCCCTTCTTCCACTCATTATGAAAGGTTTCCGATGCCCAGAATATACGAATGAGTAGCAGGGCGTATAAAAAAGAATTTCACAGGCAGACCGTCAAACCCAGCGCCTCTACTCGAGTATGTTACATTGATGGCACCATTTCGATGCGTAGGGTTGCATCAGAGAAAAGAGCGCCTTTGATGGCAATCTAATACTATTCTTCGGAGAGATATTCTAGATGCCTACAGTCCGTTAGGCAACGTACATTTCCCACTACTGAACAACATCCGGATCATAAAACTGCTTCTTTTTGGGCGAGTCGATTCTGACGAAGTGCTGACCTTACCCGTGACCGATGTCAGATGTTTTTATTTTTCAATTATCCAAAAGACAACTCTCAGACTGTATTTCCCATGATATGTCTTCATAAAAGGTCCTTCCTCCTACGCATTGGGAATCTTCGCTAGTGCAGGACTGTAGTATTGACTTGTTCTCATTATTGCAGTTAATATTTATTTACTTATTTATTTATTGGACGGACAAAAAACAGAGTAAACGCCAATTACTTACTGTCCTCATGAGGAGAAGAAAGCAATAATCTTATCCTACGCTTAAAACTATTTAAAGTCGGCAAAGCCTAGGAATCGGGGAATGGAAGTTAACTTCGAGCTCTGCGAAGGGCACGTTGAAAATGTCTGCTCTACGTGTGTTATAAGACGCAGGACGGCAGGTAATGTCCTTAGCGGCGGAGCAGTCCATCAGACTTGCGGAAAGTTTTAAAAATGTGCATAAATCCAGATAGGATCTACGTTGTTGTAGGAAGGAAAGTTTCAGAAAACGGATGCGGGAGGGGTAGTCCACGTGGGTAAGCTTTTCTTAAAGAAGAGAGAACGGGTGAATTTTCGTTGCACATTTTCAAAGGCAAGACAGGAGGGTGACCAGATCACGAGCAGTACTCGAGGGTATTCCTCACGAGAGAGTTGAAGAGAGCTAAGGAGGGTTGGATAGAGTCAAAATCAGAGGAGTAGCGAAGTATAAAGCCTGACAATTTTGCTGTTCGATTGGTAACTTCGAGGCAATGGGTGTCAAAGCCGAGCTTATTGTCGAAATGACTCCCAGGTCTTGAGTGGAATTTAAGCAGCATAAAGAATGAAGACGAGGCAGACCCTACCTAAGATGGAGCAATGGCGTAGGTCAGTTCAAAGAGAAAGCTTCAACAGAGTTAAATGCCAATGGAAGCTACTGTAATTAACGCTAGCGCTCTGCATTTAGAGTGAACAGCTGAGAACTGATCAGCCCCGGGGAACAATACCAGAGCAGTGATCCCGCGGGGAGAGTGTGGAGGAAATATGGGAGGTTTTAGTCGGTAAGAGTCCTCCTTGCGTGTCCTAGATTCCAAATGGGTACGGATGATGGATTTCCTCCAATTAAAAAAAAAGACAGACAGACGGACAGACACAGTAAACCGATTTTGTTTTTTTTACAAACAAACCCTTTAAAAGACGTCAGTCGATTCGTGATAAATAGAGCCACGACATTTTCTATCAACCCTATTGTTCTTGAGTAACAATAATTGATTATTAATATTAAATGTTTAGACTATCGAATACGAAAAGGTAGCTTGAGTTACCCTCCTAACAAACAGAAAATATTAAAGAAGATCCTCCTCGCCCGAAGCAGTTTTCGAAAATTATTAATATCTGAGACTGACCCAAACAATACGAAGAATCCAAATTATAGGGCATTCTATCTTTGAGCTAATGAAAAATAAAACTGGATACACTTCCAATATTACATGGAGCGAAATGAATTCCAGAAAATCAATAAAATTAATTAATTATCCTTCATTTTACACTTACTCTGCCTGTGAGCTGCAATGCATATTAATTTTAGCTACTCTGTAAACATGCGAACTAGATACCGCTTTGCACTCCTCAGAAGACATCTTTAGAGTGGGAACATTTCAGAGAGTACGTCCTGCATAGACAGTGAGTCCTGCGTTAGGTCTACAGCCAATCGGCTAGAAGAAATTGCCTGATTGAAATTCACTACAGGAAAGCATCCTTTTGCCGGAATTTGATGTTCTATAAGACATCATCGCTTTCTTGGACTGAGTTGGAGCTTGCTCTCCCTACGGAAAAGGATTCTCAATATCCTAGGGTCATGAAAACCTACGGCAACATTTCTGCCACCGGAATGCTACCCCCACAGAGCTTTCAATAGTAGCTTTAACCACTCGGCGCTTTGAAGCTTCGCCTAATTTTTCTCTACATTACATTGTCGCTGGGGTCACAAGGACACACAGTGGGCAAGGACGAGCGAAGCGAAGTATATAAAACGTTCCCACTTACAACAATAGCTTTAAGGTACAACTGGAGAACGGAGTTGGTGATTTTGTTTTCGCCGAACTTTCTCTCAATGTTGTTTTTGTTTTTGTTGCTGTTTGCCCACTGCGGCCGCTTCTGGCACTGTTGATATATTCTCCTCCTGGAGCCGGCCTCGGTGCTGTCGCTTTTCCTGCTACTTCTGATGCCATGATATCACTTGATGAGCTTAACATCTCCTCGCGATGCAAGAAAACATTTCAGGAAAGGCAAGTGAAAAGTGCCAGGATAAAAACCCAGCGAAGAGGAAGTGAAGGAAAGGAAACGCAGGATACAATAAAACAACGTGAGAACGCGGACGATCTGAACAATGGCAGCGAATGGAAAAGTTTTATATCATAGTAGTCTGGGAGACAATGAGGTAATGACACCAATTTTGAAGAAAATTTCCTAGTGTACAGATTTAGCTTAACCTTCTCGGTCGGAAGTTGCATCCAAGAATTTTTGTTTGAAAAGGACCGCGCAATATGGGGATAAATTATTGTTTCAGATACAAAAGTTAAACATTAGTGGTTTTATGATAATTGAATACGATTGTGTCAGTTTCGGATTGTTAGGGGGAGCGAGTGTTTACGTTATGTTCAAAAAATGAACGGTTAAATGCTGTAATCTGAAATGCAAGACTCCTTTCCAGGAAAGATAATTTCCGTGGCTTGATTTGCATGAGCCGGCTCCTTGCTTTCGATAAAATATTCCGGTTTGATTTATCTTCAAATCTTATTCAATTTTCTAAAAGATTTAAAGTGCAGCAAAGTACGGCTTTCAGCAACTTTCTATGGTTGAGAATAACAACCTATTAAATTCAAAGTCTCTCAGCACAATCTCCAGCCACATTTAATGCTCAGTTATATTGTATTTCCCAATCCCTTAAGACCTTAAGTCCCTAACTAATGATGTGTCATCGCAAAGTGCATGTGAGCTGCATATTCAGTTGCTATCTCCACCCCTCTTCGGAGTGCATCGAATACACTTAGAGGTGTCATTCAACCCTTGCAGAAGAAAATTATGGTAAAGGGCATTCGTTCATAATTTCAACGTTCAGTTCTGCATGATGTGCACATGAGTATTACTATCTTTTACTGCTTGACGTTTTTCTGCAAAACCTCTTTCCTTTCAAGGTAACATATACAGCACAACTTAGAGCTGTTATATGGACGATTCTTGGTACTGTATAGTTCAGGGATTATTAAATTTTCTCGGCATTTTCGCTTCCAAACACGTCCTTCTAATGGAACTGAAAACAAAAATCCTGTTTGTTGACAATTTAATAACAGAACTTTTGATAGGATAAAGTCGCAGGCATTGGAAGCGCATTCAGGCATTTGAAGGAAAATTATACTTGAAATATGACCTGTTTTGATATGCCCACATCACGAAATCGATTCAATAAAATATCTGGGATCAGTATGATCGGATATCTACGCGCATATTCCTTTCTGCAAGTGTACATTAGCTTTTCGTTCGTCTAGACATTTGTATGATATTTTGCATAATCCATGTACATATGCATGTCTCGCCATGCTTTCCAGTACGGGTACATACCCAAAATCATTTCAAGATGAATAAATTTAAGCAAACATATAAGAAATCGAATGGTATTTCTTACTAAGGATTTGTAATGAGCACAAACCTCCGAAAAATTTCACGGAAAAATGCTTGATTGTAACGGAAAGTACTTTGGCACCAAATAAATATTCAAGGATTGCAATTATTAAATATTAACTCGTTTTCTGGCAGCTCCTGTATACCAATTTTCGGTGAATCTTTGTATTTATTTACTTAATCATCTTTCGTTTAATATTTAGTTATAATTATTGTAGAGATGATGGAGGATTTGTTTCAATGTTAGTTTGGATGAACAATTGCCTATCAGCATGTAATGACTTAATTGGATTGATCGATGGTCATCACCAACCAGCCTAGTAGACTGAAGTCGACTGATGAAACTGACTGTGAAGCTCCAATGAAGGGTTCCGGCGACAGCCAATCTTGAAAATGTGGGGATGTTCTTTGAAAATTTTAGTTCCTCACGCATAATAAAAACTTCACATGTCCTTAAATCGATGCGTCAGTCCGCAAAAGAGCCTGAAAATCAGACATCGAAAGTAAACGCACGAGTTAAAGGTCGAACTAAAACCAAACAAAAATTATAGTTAGTTCGCACGCTGCACCGGAGCCATAAAACTCCAAATTTCAGTGCCGCGATCGAGAAGGAAGATTCGCGACAGATCACGTCCTCAATCGATGCTTCTTCTGCCTCCGATACTTTGGAGTTCCCACCCTGCATTAGCTTCACCAATCTATAACAGGTGGTCAAAGGGTAGTATAGGTCCCGGGGCGAAACGTGGATTGGTACCCACGATGGAGCATAAAACCTGGGAAATGCCTGCTGAACCAACACCAACAGCTCTACTACCAAACCCTATCTCCACCTCCACGTGGTGACCGCTGGGAGCTCTTTCTTGACGAAAAGCTGCAGACGGAGAAGGATGAAGGCGAGTCTCCCGCGCCTAAAAACGGGACAAATTCTACCAACTGGTCCTCCAGGTTGGGGGTTGGGTAGGGCTGACAACCCTACACGGAAAACAACCTGTTACGAAGCCACAACAGGAGCCTCGGATAGGACGGATGTTAAAACGACGGACCCGGCAACGACAAAGGAACAACGATTTGCGCATTTTCTCATGGAACGTGCGCTCCCTGTACAGAGATGAAGCTGATAAGCAGCTAGCCGATACCCTGTCCCAATATAGGGCTGATGTAACAGCGTTGCAAGAGATGCGATGGACAGGGACCGGTTTCCTGGAGAAGAGCCACTACACCATATATTATAGCGGCCATCCAGTAAACCATGTGCTCGGAGTAGGTTTCTTAGTCAGCCAAAAAATGAAACCTGCTGTTATCGGCTTTGAAAGTATAAGCGAACGGCTATGCACTCTGCGCTTGCGAGGCAAGTTTAGAAATATAAGCCTCATAAACGTTCACGCCCCTACAGAGGAGACTGCAGAGTCGGAGAAGGATACCTTCTACGAGGCAGTAGAAAGAACCCTCGAAGCCTGTCCCAGATATGATATCAAAATCATACTTGGGGATTTTAACAGCCAAGTAGGGAAGGAGCCCGTATTCAGGCGATACGTTGGCTCCCATAGCTTACACGAAAAAACAAATGATAACGGACTGCGGACTATTCAATTAGCAGGGTCACACGAAATGGTTGTTGGAAGTACCTGGTTTGCGCGGAAAGCGGTCCACAAACATACGTGGGCCTCTCCAGACGGGACCACTTTCAACCAAATTGACCACGTGTTGATCGAACGCCGCCACCTCTCAGCCTTGATGAATGTCAGAACATATAGGGGGGGCAATATAGACTCGGATCACTATCTCGTTGGCATAGTGCTCCGAGCTCGAATAACAATACCACCTAGAATCCCCTCTGACAATCAGGTGAGAGTGAACACTGAAGCCATCCACAACACAACCCTCCGCGACACCTATAAGAGGGAAATGGATGCCGCAATAACCGCAGTCAATAGAGGACCTGGAGATGAAGCATCAACTAATGATCTTCACAACCACCTGAAGAACGTTATCATGGATACGGCCACAAATATACTTGGCCCCAGCCGCAAAAGGAGTCGGAACGGCTGGTTTGACGATGAATGTAAGCTAGCAACGGAACGGAAGAATGCCGCATACCGAGTAATGTTGCATTCTCAAAGAACGCGGGCACGCGCAGAGACTTATCACGAACTCCGTCGAGCGGAGAAGCGACTTCACAGACGGAAAAAGGAAGCCTGGGAGAACCAACAAGTCTGTGAACTAGAAAAGTACAGGGAGCAACCGCACCAGGCGCGGAAGTTTTACCAACAAGTCAGCAGGATGAAGCCTTATACACCTCGATGCTCATCCTGCCGAGACAAAGAGGGAAATCTGATTTTCGACAGAATGGGCATATTAGAGCGATGGGTTGAGTACTTTGATGAGCTACTGAACAACCAGAACATCGGCGAGTTGGAGGTCCCGCCAACTGAAGACGACGGACAAATACTGCCACCACCAAGTTTAGGAGAAACAGTCCGTGCAATTCATCGGCTAAAAAATCATAAGTCGCCAGGAGCCGATGGAATTACAGCCGAATTGGTTAAATATGGAGGCGACCAGTTACACCAAGTGGTTCATCAACTTGTGCTCAAGGTATGGGACAGCGAATCAATGCCTGACGATTGGCAGAGAGGCATAATCTGTCTCATACATAAAAAGGGAGATATCACACAGTGCAGCAATTATAGAGGTATCACGTTGCTGAGTACCATCTATAAGATATTCTCCACTATCTTGCTAGGCCGGATAGCCCCATACGCCCAGAACATCATTGGCCCATACCAAAGAGGCTTCACTCCAGGCAAATCAGCAACAGATCAGATTTTCTCTCTGCGGCAGGCGATGGAAAAACTGTTGGAATATGGACAACAGTTGCACCATCTGTTCATCGACTTTAAAGCCGCCTATGATAGCATAGCCAGGGTAAAACTGTACACGGCCATGAGAGAATTCGGTATCCCGACGAAATTAATAAGACTGACTAGGCTGACCCTGACCAATGTGCGAGGCCAGATAAAAGCAGCAGGATCACTCTCAAGACCATTCGACATCAACAACGGTCTACGACAAGGGGATGCGCTATCATGCGTCCTCTTTAACCTGGCCCTCGAGAAAGTGATCCGTGATGCTGAGGTGAATGCAAGAGGTACGATCCTCTTCAAGTCCACCCAACTACTGGCCTATGCTGACGATATCGACATCATGGGAAGAACCACCCGAGACGTTCAAACTGCCTTCATCCAGATCGAGCAGGCGTTGATAAGCGCGAGATCTTGGGCTGCACATCAATGAAGGCAAGACAAAATACATGGTGGCAACGTCAGCACCGAAGACGAATCAACCAACAACATCAAACCGCACTGGTCAAACACAAGCACGAACAAGAATAAGGATAGGGGAATACAACTTTGAGACCGTTGACAATTTCTCCTATCTAGGGTCGAAAATCACAACCGATAACAACTACGATGATGAAATCCGCGCACGGTTGTTGTCAGCCAACAGAGCCTATTTCAGCTTACAAAGACTGTTCCGCTCGAAACGTCTCACCATAGGGTCAAAGCTCTTACTGTACAAGACTATGATCTTGCCAGTCCTCATGTATTCCTCGGAAACTTGGGTTCTTAGCAAGAAAAATTGCGAACTCTTGGCCGCGTTCGAGAGAAGAATCCTCCGAAGAATTTTTGGCCCCCTACATGAGGATGGACGATTCCGTAGCCTACACAATGACGAAATCTATGAGCGATACCATGACCGTCCGGTTGTGGATAAAATCCGGCTCAATAGGTTACGGTGGGCGGGTCACTTAATCCGTATGGATGAAGATGATCCCACCCGGAAAGTCTATAAGGGCAATATCTATGGTAGGAAAAGAAGACGAGGCAGACCCTGCCTAAGATGGAGCGATGGCGTGGGCCAGGACGCCAGACAGCTTTTAGGGATATCGAATTGGTGGACCTCGGCGCAAAACCGGGATGTCTGGAGTTCCTTATTAAGGCAGGCCTAGACGGGATACCGGTTGTTGCCCCGTTGATGATGATGATGAATCTATAACAAGTCGGGGAACCGGAAGCTGGACGCTTCAGGTATGAAGAGTTTTGTATATCTCTCATATATTTGAGTGGACATACCTCCCATTTGGACCCCCCTGGTTTTCAATATTTATGCATTTACTATGATTTAAAGTCCTATATTACCGTAAATTTGCACCACGTTGGCAATACCATGCTCTATATCATAGCTGATATTACTGCGGAATTTTATGATTCTGAGGTGAAATTAAGGGAGTTCTAACTTCATTTTTCAAAAATTTAGTTATATTGACTCTATTTGAACAGATTTCAGGCAGCTTCATGCTTTTTTTTTTAAATTTTGAGAATGGCGCCGTGAAATAAGTGCTCACTTTTCAGCCCTAGCACTCTTCCTTCCCCCTTTAGAACTAATATCAAAACTAATACCGGCATCGGGAAGTAAAGTAATCGGTACCGCCGAAAAGTGTCTGTGACCGACAGACTGACCAGTGAAGAGTTACCAAATCTCTCATCAGGTGGGGCGGATAGGGGCATACCTATTAATGTGAAAATACGTCCTTGCTCATCTGGTTCGTAGACCAAAATGGCTATGGGAAAGATGCCCGAAACATAAAATCACCATGGAAGACGAGAGACGGAGTGAACATACTAGGCAGTACCGCTGGCTTATGGGAGTGAGGAAGCGGACCCTCATTCATCGATATTCTTCGACTGCAATGCCTCTGTTGTGGACAACTCTATCATTTACAATTAGGTCGCTGGACGACAAAAACGGTAACAACGTGCACGAAGCCACAAAGAATATGGTGAGGGCCATTGGAGTCCTTTATAATAGGACGAAGGAGGAGGAAAGAAATTCCAAGAAGATGTCAAAATTTGCTATTCCGAAGTGACACTGCCACTGAATTACGATCGAATAAAAGAGTACTAGAAAAGCAGAGGTATGCTCTTGGGGAGTAAGGGCGTACAGGCAATTCTGAAAAGCGAAACTAAAATTTCCAAAAAGGGAAAGCATATGGTCAAAGTGCGAACATCGGCTAGATTAGACACGGGGAACGAAAACCCAATGTATGGATAAAGGTAACCAACAAAAAAGCGAAAAGAGGAGCAAAGGTGCGAATCCGCCCGGAAGCGATTGTCATTTCTAACAAGCGGAGTCTGTCGTACGCGGAGATACCCAAAAAGAGCTGATCGCAACCCGAAGGATATAACCGAGAATATCAATAGAATCCAAGGAAACCAAAAAATACATATCATGTTCGAGCTAAGAAGATATATCTTGGGCAAAACTAACAGCTTACGTAAGTTCACTTGCTTGGGAAGAATGCCCCAGTGGGCAATGGAAAACTATGGAATCTGCATACAGTGTAAGGATCTTGATGAAGTGACATCGAAAGGAGCACAATAGATACCTCCATTGCCAGGGAGTGCAATGGAGACCTCTATTATGAAAGGAAAAGGGAGGGCGGGATGATCGGCATGTTTCCGGAAGTGGGAAATGCTCGAAATTCAGGAAGGTCCGGACTGCAATGAGAAAAAGAGGATTATTTAAATAAACCTCGATCATTGCCGGGTTACTGAGGATTTACTTGAGTAGATCACTTACGCATCTGTGACGGAAATTTCCATCATAAGTGAGCCATGAAGAAACTTTCACGCCGGGGTAGATTCGATTGGCGGAGTGGCGTCATATGTTTGCGGTTGACAAGTCATTCAATGTATTATGAGTTAGGCAGTCAGTGGCTTTGTGAAAGCAAAAATAAGTGGTGTATTTGTGACCAGATGTTACTCCCCGGCAAGCCTAACAACGTTTCAATATAAGAAAATCCTTGACTATCTTAGTGTCAACGCAAGGGGACGTAATACAGAGGTGACTGCCAGTGACTTCAACGTTTGGACTCTCGAATGGGGTAGCAGAGTGAAAAATAAACCGGTCCGGGTCCTCCTCAATCGTAAACCTAACTTTGGTCAGCTCTTCTCTGGCGTGTGGTATGTCCCGGTGCGACAGCGCGGGCTACACTCACATCATCACCAGGCAATCTTTTTTAAGGTATTGTGTAAAACCTTGTATGTGTGTCCGTGTGTCTGTCACATTTTATATCTCGGAAATGGTTACTCCTATTATTACGAAATTTGGTAGAAAGGTGGGACCTATGAATCCCGTTGCATACAGAGAGTAATATAGATAGTAGTGCATGTAATAATGAATGTCAAATTTGTTGTTGTATTGTTGTGTTATCAATCAAATGAAAAGCTTCGATTAGTACTTTACGAAGCTGATATTGGTGTTGATGGTGAGCATGATACCGCCAACTTTACTAACAAAGTTATAACAGAACAGAATATAATGGTGAGGTCGATCTTGCTCAATGCCGTCCCGGTTAGGGAAAAGGAATTGCAGATCTTATTCAATGCAAAGAAACTAAGTGCAGTCTACAGAAGAACAGTCCTAAGGGTGTGCTCTGCCTTTAGGACTACTCAGATGACGAAACATTCGTTATTTCGGGACCGATGCCAATCGACATCCTTGCCGATGAGATAACAAGAATATATACAATGCAAGGTCAACCTCTCCTTTATCGCAAACGAAGAACGTCGAATAGGAACGACCTCTAAATAAATGACAAGAGCTTTAGGAGCGCCCAGAAAAAAGTCAGTGGGCCCACAGGCTCACCCCTGCCATCAAGAAGTGATTGGAGAAACGGTACGGTGAGATCAATTTTGATCTTACACAGTTTCTAACGGAGTATAATAGATATCGGCAGCACAGATTTAAGCCGGTGACAGAACACGTACTTTTCTACTGTCCACGATTGAGGGAGAAAAGGAGGAAGGAATGTAGATACACTGAGTAACCCACAAGAAAATCCCAATGATTATTGGGCCGCCATCAAAAACTCTCCTTTCTCGGGTGCAACTCAGATCATCGGCCGCTTCCCAAAGGGGCGTCATAAGATTTGGTTGACTACGGAACAGGCGAACCGAATCGATAACGGGAAGAATTGGCGGCCTTATTGACCGCTGCGGGTGGTGGCCGAATTGCGATACCAAGCGAAATTTGGAGAAGTCCAACGTAGTATTCACTGCGAAAACGAAAGTCTGCTATTGTGCGGAAGAGATCACAGAACGAAATGATTTGAGAAGTGTAGTATCACCTAAAAGCTTGGATGTAGTCGCAAATCTTCGCTCGTCCTGTCAAAGACGTTAACAGTAAGCATCCGCAATGATGAGCAACTGAAGAGATGAAAAAAACACTTCACCACAGCTCTTAATCGTACTACATGCAGGGAGGCACCCTTTCGGCACTGTTATTCAAGGCTGAACATGCAGACTTTATGGATCTACTACTTCCGCTCGTATGGAAATCTTGCAAATCCGAGACTTTTACCAGACAGTGGAAGAAGATGATGGTCGTTAAGGTTCCAAAAAAGGCACCTGTTTTGAATGTGACAATTGGGGGAGTACCTGCATGCTCCCGTCGGAAAGATAAAAGCTAAAATAATTCTGGAACGCATCAAAAAACATCTTGAAAGCTTGGCCGTCAGAGAACATGTTGTTCCTCATCATCCTGCATTGGCCACATCAACATCCTATGGATCATTTACGGAGTTAGGATCTTCTTCTTCGACAATGACATTTTTCTTCAAGCACCCCGACTACGTGATGACATGGGTTTGCTCTCACACCGGGTCGTAGGCCTTTGCCAAATAGTTCTGGATATAGAAAGAGAGGCAAGTATATTTAGACTGAAAATAAACACCAGGAAAACCAAGATTCTCAGTTTGACAGGTCTTCAAACCCTCCCTATCTGCATTAATGGGCAGAGCATCGAAAACGTTTATTAATTTGTATATCCAGGAAATGTGTGTGTGTGTGTTCTGTGCGAGCAGCATATGGAAAGTGAACCGCGCTGCTACTCAAAGGCTCTAGCCCTTCGTCAACATCTCTCTGCGATGTATCTCCTAGAGTACGCTGGCCTGAAATTATATATATGACTTCCGACACATCGCTTGAACACTTGCATATCTAGGGCGGGCTTCGAGAGTTGGTTTCATTGCCTCGTAGAAGTTGAATGAATGTTTTTACCTCGCAGGCAGGAATTGATGAAAACTTACAGCTTTTGGATAACAGTAGCAGTCACTTTCTATGCAGCGAAGAAGAAAAAATATCTGCAACAAGTTGCAACCCCTGTCAAGTCAGCCTTCAACCTGAAAGTCGTCTGAGTTTTGACTTCAATGCAGCACATGGCATTTTGCGCCATCATATTCCGCTCTGACAATAGTTTGCCTTTAATACTCCTTCTGTGTAGAGCACTGCAGATATACTCCTTGTTCGTGCTATGGAAAGCTTTTTCAAAATCCATGAAAGGAGGCGAAACGATGACATAAACTCCAGACACTGCAAGTCAATGATCCGGAAGTTGTTAATACAGTCAGTACAGGAGGATACATAGCAGAAACCAAACAGGTCTATGTCAATTTATCGTTAGGGGTGTTCCTTAATATGTTTCAGTGTGATTTTAGTCAATGCCTAGTCGGCAACAGCAAGAGAATACAATTTCACTTGTTGCTCTCTTCTGCCCGTTGAAAATATTTCCTTCTCTCCGCAGTTGCGAATGAGTGAAGTGAAGGCAAAAGAGAACATCTTGCAATAGCCGCTAGCAACGGGCTGGCACCGGAATCATATCTACTACCACTTGGCATTTCAGAGTACAAGAGTATAACCCCGCAGGAGAAAAAGATTACTTTCCAAAGTACCCCCATCTTACTTTGCTGAAACCCAGAATGTACAACTTATTTCACTAGAATTCCCGCAGGAGTTGGCAAAATCAAGCATCGTGTGGGCCCTAGCCGCCATTGTGGTAGGGCGCACACATTTCACAATTTTCATCTAATTATTAGGCATTATAAGTCTCGGCCGGTCAGAACCATTGGGTCAGTCCCTATCTGAGGCGTTGTTTCGGTAACAATTAAATATCAAAATTTTCACATTGCTTACCCACAAATTTCTATCCATTATTTTTAGTCGCCTTTTACGACAAGCAGGGAATACTTTGCAGTATTCTTGGACCCCAACTACCAAATTTCTGACTTATATGTCAACGACTGGCTGACTGTGCAGTTTGGTCACCATATAGCTAATGAGCAACACGGCTTTGGGCAACTGCTGCTTACCTAGTAGAAGTCACTAACTGCGTGACCAAATGTCTAAATTCCCTAAAAGAATTGCACCTCATTTACATGGGTAAGGCATTTGTCAATTTGTTAATTACATGGTATTCTTAGTGTTCCACTCCCTCGGACACCACCTTGTCGTGGTGGGGGAGCCTGTAGTAGTTTACTACTACACTAAGGGTGTCCAAAAATATGAATATGGAAACGATGGATATAAACTCTCCAAGTGGTAAGAAATCACAGACTTCGAATCCACCCGCCACCATGAGCAATCATGTCGCGGCCGAGGCGCGAATTTTGGAGGCCTCACCACGTTCATATTTGCCTATAGAGCAATCTGTAGAAGGCATGCTTTCCGACTCAGTGGAAAGTTTGCATTTAGTGCCTACGGCGAAGTTAGCCAGAAAGGAAAGTACGGAAACTCTCAAATTGGGAGAAACTGGAAATCCGACTACGGCCGGCCCGTCCGCGGTACTACAGCCCAAATCTACCCGCAAGCGGAAGAGAAAGGCCCGGCAGAAGGGAACTTCGGCCACTAAGGAGGGGGGACTACAGGCTGAATCCTACCTGTCAGAACCTTCTCCACCATCCTTACTGGGAAGAGCGGAAGAACGGGAAGCTGGTGACGTGGACGCTACTGGTTCAACGCCAGTATGTGGAAATGGATCCAAGCGGTCCGAACACCGTGAACCTGGAAAGGCCCTAAGCCGACGGCAGAAGAGAACACTGCGAAGGAAGATGAAGCACCTTGGGAATGAGGACATGGACGTGGCTGTACCACTAGGCGCGGTAACGCCCAGAGAAATCGGATGCAAGGTGGCGGAATCTCCGGCGGAAGGTGGGGATAAACTGGAAACCCCGGTAAGATGCACACTGGACGCACCAGACTCTTCAGTCAGCGGTAATGCGCGCAAGAAGCGTAAGACCAACACATCTGCTGTGGCCGACGCTTTATTGTGCTCCGCACCAGGGCTTACATCCACGCGTCTCGGGCGGATTAGGACCGGTGTGCCGGGAGGTGATCAAATCAGCGAGAGAGATCTCAATGAAGCTGGTCCCTCCCACAGGAATACGAACACGAAGGCGGGAAGGAAGAGGACGTATGCGCAAGCTGCGGCCTCTGTTCTGACTGCTGCCGTGGGAGTTTCCTCCAAGGATGGCAAAATGTCAGAGGGACAATTTACCATCCTCCAGGAATGCCTGTGGAAGAAAATGATGGAGCCTGGAACGAAGCCACGATTTAACGATCAAGGTTTTCGTGATGGGCTTCTACATTTGGAGTGCGCTGACGAGGCAGCCTTAAAGTGGCGCCAGCAGGTAATCCCAACTTTGAGTTCCGGCGGTCGGCCCAAGTTCACTATTGTGAACACTGAGCTACGCAGGACAGAACATGTCGGATGTTGGCTACCGGGCCCTCGAAGGAAGGCAGAGGACATCATCCGCTTTCTGGGTGAACAGAACCCGGGCATGGACTTTGGGCACTGGAGGGTAAAGTTCATGAATGCCAGGAAGGACCAATCTACAAACGTGGAGGGCTTCAACTTGGTATTCGAACTGGACCAACAGAGTCTGAATGTGCTCAGGGGAAGTCATCATATGCTGCTCCACTTTTTCCTATATAGACTGAAATTCAGTCATATCAGGAAACTGTAGGGCATCATCTCCATTTTGAGAGCGAAGAACAATGGTGGTCTTGGACTCACACAACATAGAGCAAATTGCAGCAGGGGCGGAACCCCCGTATGGGGGCTCGCACTGGGGAAGGGACTACAGAGTGAATCCTACCTGCTAGTAACTTCTCCTACACCTTGCAAGGAACAGGCGGAAGGAAGGGAAGTTCGAGTGATCGAATCTATGCAACCCGGACACCGCAAACCAAGTAAGGTGCTAAGTAAAAAACAGACGAATGCTCTGCGGGATGAGGTGAGATCTTTCGTGGATGAGAACATGGGAATTGCGGTAATTCCAAGTACGGCTTTTCTCAGAGAAATCAATCACGAGGGGATCGAGTCTCTGGCGGTACGGTATGGGGGAAACCCCGTCATACGCGGACTGCCGCATACGCTTCTAACTGTTTTCCATAAGACAATAGACTAAGTTTATGTCGAAAAACATAAAGATTGGTCAAATCAACATGTAGCATGCCAAAGCTCCCACCTACCTGTTGGCAGCGAGAATGACAAAGCTGCAGGATTTCCCCTATATCTTTCTGGTGCAAGAACCGTGGGTTCGATTTAACAGAATCTGTGGCATTGGATCAGTAAAGGGGGCTAGGATCTTCTACGACGAAAGATCCATAAGACCGAGAGCTTGCGTCCTGATGTCAAGACGGTTAAAGGCAACTATGCTGAGACAATATTGTTCCCAGGACTTAGCTACGGTCATCATACAATACCAGATAAATGGCGAGAGGAAACACATCATAGTTGCCTCCGCTTATTTACCCTATGATTCTTTGTATCCTCCACCGACGCAAGAACTTAGGGAATGCTCAACATATTTGTTGGGGCAGTAGCAAATGCAATCCAAGAGGAGAGAAGCTATTTGATTTCATCACTTCAGCTGGTCTTATGACTGCAAACGTGGGGTGCGCCCCTACGTTCGTGGGACCGAGAAGAAGCGAAGTAATTGACCTAACAATCTGTACCCCAAAATTGTTAGAGTTGATTACACACTGGCGAGTGCTAGACGAGGTCTCACTGTCAGATCACCGATATCTAGAATTCAATCTGACTATTGCGGGCGAACAGTCTGCAATACAAAGACGGAACCCTAGGAAAACGGATTGGGCAAAGTTCAGTGAACTTCTTGGCAATAAAGTACAGTCTCCTAGGCGACTAAGGACTCCTTTGGTGCTTCAAGATGAATTGAAAACTCTGAACTACACACTTTTAGAGTGTTATGAAGAGGCTTGTTCTATTTCCCGAGGCCAAAGCGATAAAACAGTTCCTTGGTGGAACCGAGAACTGCAAAAACTCAGGAAATCTACCAGGCGACTTCTAAATCGTGCTTGCAAAAGTAACAAGAACGAAGGCTGGTTAAATTTCAGGAACTCACAACGTGAATATAAGAGGCTCGTGAGGTGCTCGAAACGAGACTCGTTTAGAGCGTACTGTGAGGAACTAGAAGGCGAAAGGGAGACTTCAAGGCTGTGCAGAGTCCTCAAAAGGGATGAGTCGGCCAAGTTGGATTCTCTTAGAAAACCCGACGGCACTTTCACGAACTCCAGACTGGACTCAGTACAGACCCTCCTTTAAGTACACCACCCGGGGGAACGAGTGAGAGAAGTGGTAGGGGGAGAGTTGACGGTTCTTGCAGCCCCTTCAACACGCAAGTGTTGCAAGAGGAACTGGAACACTGCGAAAGCGGTTGTTACCCTTGAAAAGGTGAGAGCTGCGATACTGTCCTTTGAACATTTCAAAGCACCTGGCATGGATGGCATCTATCCGGCAATGCTAAAGGAGGGTATGAAGCATTTAGAGCGACCTCTAAGAAATATTTTTCAAGGATGTCTTCCTCTGGGCTACGTGCCTTTTTCTTGGCAACAGGTTAAGGTAGTTTTCATACCGAAACCTGGGAAAGATGACTATTCTAATCCAAAGAACTTCAGACAGATCAGCTTGACTTCATTCTTGCTGAAAGGTTTGGAGAGACTGGTGGAGCGTCACATTTGTGGAAAGGCACTTAGGTCACACCCACTTAGTGAAAACCAACATGCTTACCAACGTGGAAAGTCCTGTGAGTCTGCTCTTCATTCTTTGGTCACAAAGATAGAGGATGCCACTTTGAAAGGTGAGTACGCGATGGGGGTGTTCGTGGACATTGAAGGGGCTTTTGACTGCCGCCAAAGCGCATGGTGTTGATGATGCTTTAATTAAGTGGATCCATGCTATGCTAACGCAAAGATTGCTGTGCGCTGAGGTAGGGGTCGATCGCTACCTGACTACGGAGGCAACGAAAGGCTGCCCCCAAGGAGGTGTGCTTTCGCCGCTTCTGTGGAGTATGCTGATCGATTCACTACTATGCGAACTGCAAAATTTACCAATACACGCTCAAGCTTATGCTGATGACGTGGCTGTACTTGCTGTTGATCGGGATCTTGGAACGGTGTGTAGGAATATACAGCGTGCCGTTGATTTGATAGACAGCTGGTGCCTTAGACATGGTTTGTCAGTTAATCCAAATAAAACCACAATGGTTTTATTCACAAAAAGGAGAAAAGTGGATGGACTTTGCCTCCCTGAGATGAGGGGTACTGCCCTCCAACTCTCCGAAGAAGTGAAATATCTAGAAGTCACTCTAGATAAAAAACTTCTTTGGAACATACATGTAGAGGTAAAGATGAAACGAGCTCTCATACGCATGCAGACGGACCTTTGCCTCGACATGGGGACTCAGGCCTCATGTGGTAATGGGGATATACGTTGCCATCATTAGGCCGATGTTCGTATATGCATCCGTAGTGTGGTGGGTTAAGGTGAGACAAAAAGGTTTTCACCGTAAACTAGCTGCACTGCAAAGAACTGTTTGTCTGGGTATCACTGGTGCCATGAGCACGAAATCCGGCGCAGCTCTGAATGCACTACTCAATTTGCAGCCCCTGGATATATTTATTCAAAGCACTGCAATGAGAGCAGCTCATAGGCTAATTCGATTAGATCTATGGGAAAACAACGGATGTGGGGGGCACAGAGCATTGGAAGAGTTACTGGGAGGACTGAATTCAGTTCTTACAATGCCTTCCGATTCTCGTGTCCCCATACATCTGTTTGGTAGAAGATATGTGGTTACCTTGAAGCGTAGAGAGGACTGGGAAGACCGAGAGGAATGCGTGGAGGGATATACGGAAGTCTTCTACACCGATGGCTCAAAAACAGAAGAGGGTTCTGGAGCCGGAGTCTACCTCTCGAATAAAAACGAGAAGTGGGCTTTTCCTTTGGGACAATATGCAACGGTTTTTCAAGCCGAAGTTTATGCGATCCTAAGGGTGGCAAACTGGGTGATTGACGAGCGGTTGAAGGGCAGGCCCATCGCAATCTGCAGTGACAGTCAAGCTGCACTGAGGGCATTGAGCAGTCCTTTGATCACCTCGAAAATCGTTCAGGAATGCAGAAACCGTTTAAACTCTATGTCTAGATTCAATACGGTGGAACTACTCTGGGTACCTGGTCACTGTGGCATAGAGGGAAATGAAATCTCGGACGCTTTAGCGAAAGAGGGGTCAATCTCCCCTATGCCGGGACCGGAGCCAGCAATTGGGGTATCAGTAGCATTGGCTAAATCTGTTTTCAAAAACTGGGAACAAGTTTCCCATAATGACAGGTGACAGAGCCTAAATGCTGCTCGACACACCAAACTTTTCCTGCCAGAACCCAACATACGTACCCGCAAAGTTTATCCTGTCGAAAAGCAGGAGGACTTGCAGGTGTATTGTGGGCATTCTGACAGGCCATAATTCACTAGCTGGGCATATGTTCAGAATAGGAATTACCGAAGATGATACGTGTCCCTCCTGTAATGAGGAAGCGGAATCCACGGAGCATTTCCTATGTGAATGCCCCACCTATGGACGCATCAGGCATCAAATCTTTGGTGCCGATGTTCTCCAATTACGACGAGTAACGGAAATCCTACGATACGTTAACGAATCCGGAATATTCCGTTAGACGGGGGACGCGAGTACAATGGGCCTACACGGCCTGAGTGCTCAGAAGCTGTAGCTTCTCCCCACCATACACACACACACACACACTAGTGTTCCACTGTTAGTGTCGGATTTCTTGTGATGATTACATACCCCGTTCAAATTCAGAATCTACTACTATTTCTACTATTCATCACATGACTGAGCAAAATAGTACAGCTGGTCATAACGAACCAACCCCACTTCTAGCTGGGACAAGAGCTGAAGTGTTCAACTATATTTCGTCCGATCCCTCCTCTTTAAAATTAACTCTCTCCCTGTAAACTATCCTCCCCGACTATTATCTGGCTCACTTAAAACTACGCAGAACCTTCCTTGACTAATGCGTCAGTGCCAACACCATTTATCGCCCGGCTTCGCATAGCGCACGCATCATCGTAGATCCCGAAGTCCCTTTTACGAAGTTCAGACTCTGTTTTCATTCACAGATTCGCCTTACAGCTTAGTTCGTTATTTTTTTCCGTCATAATAAATAAAGCAAATGAACAGGCACTTAAACCTATATCGGAGTATAGCATATAGCTCATGAGCTGTGGCAACTTGATAGGTTTTGAAGCTTTTCAACAAGAAGTGTCAATTGGCATAGCGGACGTACCTTAATGCATACGAAATGAGGATCAGCATAGAAACCTGCAAATACACATGATTAATGAGGTGGTTAAACAATATGTGGAACCACTGACACAATACATGCTGTGCGGTTACCCATGGAGGAATACCATGAGAAACATCGCCCTCTTTACACTGCATTTTTGGATGTGGAAAAAGATATGAACGTGAGCTAGCCGAACTCATCTGGTATGCTCTACGGCAACGCTTAGTACTAGACGAACTCGTCCTCTGGGTTTAGGTGTTCTTCCATGATCCCAAACAGACACAATCACTGGCAATGACCTGCCCACAACTGAGCGATTTAAATATCCCGCTTCAACGCGATCAGTCAATGGAAAACTGCGTTGTAAAATTCTTCAGGCAATAGCGCAAACGGGATGAAGTCACGTTACACAACTGGTCTTCTTTGTGATCGATGTATCGTTGTGGTCGATGTGGGGTTGCACCGTTCGTAGAGAAATTTCGAGAGAGGCGTCTTCGATGGTGTGGTCATCTAATTCGCGCTGGCGAGAATTCACGTGCCAAGATTGGTCTGAACACCGAAGTCGATAGTAAGCGACCAGACGCCTGGCCAAATGGCTAGATATGATGGATGGCGATATAAAGGCTTCCCGACTGCATTCAGATCAGGCCATCGAAGTGAAAAGAGATGCACCGAGTGATTTTCTCTCAAACGGAGGTAACTTCTTTAATTTTATAACAAGCTGGAAACCGGATGCTGGGCTTCAGGTATGAACGGTGTGGTTGATTATTTAATGTAATAATATTTGGGTACCAAATGGTTCTATTTACACATTTTTCGTGGTTTATATACGTACAACCTACCCAATCTTCAACTCAATGTGTTACTGACATTTTATCTTTTAGGTGAGGGGAGAGGAAAACGCCCACCCGTAAACAATAATGGTCGTGGGAAGGATACCCAGAACAGAAAACTAAAATTCTTTGGTACGTGAGGATTGGTTAGCAGTAACTGCATCCAAGGCACATGCCCACACAGAAAGTTGAAGAGGAAACTTTTACATCTGTAATCTGGTGTCTGCAACCATCTGTATCCTCTTGTAACCCGGACTTTTCACCGCACGTGTTAGCATGACGTCCATGTTCCACCCCGCATGGGTGATACAACAACCTGGGTGGAATTGTGACTGGTCGGTTGACGTGAATGTTTCCTGCAGTTTCGGAATCCAACATGCTACTTTGTCGCAATCTCCAGACGGGTGAACCGCAGTTTAATGAAGTTAGCGCTCCTAGAGCAAGGGAAAACACCTGGGTTAGTCCAGCCAACTCAGTAGATTTGCGCGGGGAACTATTGCTGCAAGCTTACGGAGCTTTTGGAGAAAATGCCGCTGGATGAATAGTATGTCCTGTGGAGCACAGGGGTAGCGGGAATCCATAAGCCTGAATTTGTAGAAAATATCCGTTCAAAACAATGGATGAAGGGAACGAAATACCATTAACATTGACAACTAAGAGGATATTGATGCCATTCTGTTTGATTATTGGACCATGGTAACGAGCCTGCATTCCTTTTGGCGAAGTCGTGAAATTCTACGCTATCCACCCAGGTTCACGAAGACGGATGGACAGCCAGACATAGATAGTGGCAAGAAAGAAGCGGTGCATGCACGAGAGAATTGATACAAGGCTAACAAAAGTACTCAAAATGGAAAATTGCCTGAAAGAGATGGCTGCTTGAAACCTTAAAGACACCTGCATAAAGTCATGGGCAAATTACATTTGATGACCCAACTCAGATGAATACAGGACAGTTACAAACTCCCCCTATGTCCAGTTCCTTTGAGTGGCGACCGCTTTATCTCTGAGTTGGCATTCTGGCAAATTTGCCAATCAGCCGGTGTTTAATTCTCTATTGACAAACCTTCCTTTGGATATGGTATTTCCAAAGTCAATTATCTCGCTTGTGAAAGAACCCGGGGCTGATAGAGAGGCATTTTCCTTGTCTTTTTAGACATGACGTTGAACATGAAAACCCTAGTAGGGCTTTGATGAGGACACTACTCCTTAAACTACAATGTGGAAAAAATCAGAGTGGTGGTTACTTTGGCCTCTGCTTGCTTGTCCTACAACTACCGAGTCGATAATGATGATGCTTTTTGCAGCCCCCTTACCTAACTCGGCAGCCCTTCTGCTCCTCGGTCAGAATGTTATTGGTCTCGAGGTGCGCATTGACCATTCCACTAATAATGGGCGTTATGAATTTGTAGTGTTGGTAAGCAAGTAATCAGTCTTGTGTCTGCGGGGTCTCGCAACGTGTCCTTCTTAGGGATAAGGTAGGTAATCCCCGCAGTGAGAAAAGGTGGAAAACTGCACTGTCTAGACGCTCTATTGAGATCCGTTCAGAGATCTGAAAAAGCTCAGTTGGTTCCCCGTAACCGACTGCATATAACAGAAAGTTTCTGCATATCAACTACGGATGTCTCACCGATGGCATAGTTTCTGTAAGCCCTCTGCACTTTATTTCTCACCTGTCTGCTGGCATTGCTAGTGCTAATCTGAGTCAGTCTAACAATTTCCTGTTACTGAGTCCCGCCGACGTTCCAGAAGAATTTTCCATGGTAGATCTCTTCGGTCACTCAAACCAATAACACGAAAGCGAATTTTCTGTGCGCGGTCTGAAAGCCGTAACTGCACCATAATACACAAGTGGTTGTAGTTGCAGCAGCGACATATCACCACACAGTCAAGATGCAGTCTCATCATTGATTTGAGATAGAATTCCCTGAGTTGCTAGAGATGCATAGGGCCTGGAAATACCTGGTCTATACAAAGGATCCATTTCCGAGAATTCTATATACATTCTTTGGAATTCGTCCCGAACTCCAGCAGAACCCTCAGCTGGACGGTGGAGAAGAGTGAAACTACAGTGCGGCATAGTATTGTTGATGTCGCCGCCGCTGCCCTCATCGACTGTCGGTCACCAGTTTCCGTGGTGACCTCAAGTCGAACACGCTCCCTGATGATGGTCGGAATTGTGCCCCTTCGAGTTATAAAGCGGTGCTGGTCTGCGGCTCGCTTCACAGTCACGTGCGCGAATTGCGAGAAACGCTCAACGAATCTCTGGTGCAACAAGGGGCGATAAGATGTTGCACCCGCCTCGCGGATGATGAAGAGATTTATTTCTTCAGTCCACCTCATCCGCTGCCTACGCGAACCTGCCGTTGTGGTCACCACATACTGTGGCGAAACAGCTGAAGCAGGCGGAGCAATGCTCCTGGTCGTCGTGGCGCCTAGACGATGAACCGCCCCACGACTAGCGGTTTCGACGCCCTCCTGTCCATTACGGGAGCCTGACCCAGTCACCATGTCAGACGACTACCGCCGGTTCTCCGTATCGGACCTCAAATTTCTCCTTCTTCTCATTAGATGGATTTGCATTTTATACCTAACTGCCAGGTGTGGGGATAGCTTCCTCAGTGAGTAATCTGTAAGACTGCAAAGTTCCTGCACTTTCCTCACCTACCCCCTGAGACGCTGCGGTGGCGTACAGCCATTTAGACTGAGGCTATCCATCCCTCCTACTTTCACAACCGGGCTTGGGACCGGCTACGGCAGAGTTCTATTATTATTATTTTACCTTGTTCAAAAAGGTCTTGAGCACTTTGCACATAATATGGTAGTTTTTTTACAGTATGAGCGTTCAAACTTTGGGGTTTAAAAATAAGAGAATGCCATATTTCAGATTTGTTATTAAAAATTTTGAGTCGGGTATCAAATGTTGAATAATGAAATGACTAATTAGTACAGAAAATCTGAAACTAAGAATGTGAATTTTTTGGGAGTCACACTCGAAAATCTGACCCAAAAGAGCGATTTTAACGAATTCCACTGAATTGCCCAATCTCAAAATCCATCAACATTTTGTTTTTCTGGGTCCTTGTGAGTTGCTCTATAAATCCTTTAAGTATTGTCGTTGACTTTTTAGACAGCCTCTATATATATCAGTATACGGTAATTGGTTTATGGTTTGACAAGTATAACGTCGTGAATATCCGCAAAGCCGACTATAAGCCCGCCAAACTTATTGCGTGGTCCAAACCATTTTCGTGTACTAAGAAAGCCTCCCTCTCGTGACTAGCGGAAGCATTCCTTGGTGCATGTCATTAACTGTTATAGTGCTCCTTAGTCAGGATTGGAAAGTCTCATTCAGTATCCTCTCTGAAATCAGGCCTGAAATTATGAAAGCGATAGTCGATAGCGTTACCAATTTACCAAATTACGGGGATGAAAGCTTACCAAGATTTTAGACAGTGATACTCCCTTGTGCCAAGATTTTTTAGCGGACACCGCTGAAATCTTGCCCAAGATGGAGAAAGAGATACCTCTTTCGTGACAATTAGTAAAACCATGCAATGAAAAAGATAGCAAAAAAATATTGTTTTCTGCCTTTGACTAAAGCCTTCTTTAACCAAACTGTGGCGCCTAATTTTACTTTTACTGTATCTACTATAAACTTGGGAATGTCTATGTATATGACGCCTTGTTGAACCAATAAATTGTGCTCGGTTTAGTGTACGGAATTCTCAACTGCCCTGCAAATTACACCCGATTCGGTAAAAAAAATCTCGAGAAGAGCACAGCTCCACTTTCCTACTTTAAGAGATTTACGACATCTATCCCGTCTCTAATTTTCCACTTTTCTTGTCGTTGATACCCATATTCAAGGGTGCATCCATTGCACTATCTGCTCCCATCCCCTGGTATAATGATACCTTCTTCGATTGCTTCTTATCGTATTTCTCAGCCCAAGTATTTTTATTGGATGAAAATCACGTAAAAATTTTATAGCTGTCTAACGGAAAACGTGATAAAAGTTTAATGCGACGAGTACAGGGTGAAGTGAGGATGCCAAAGAGAGGAAATGAAGGAGAGAATTGTTTCTACGATTGTACGCGAAGGCTATCCCTAAGGCAAATATGCGAACCACAATGAGCAAATCTGTATCTGAATGCGGTCCTTAGCTAGAGATATTTCTGTTGCTTTTGTTGTAGCAATGGATTAGCTACTTTATTTCCTGGAATTATGATAATGCGGCTTCCATAAGACTCATTATAGATATTGAAAACAAGTAATCGACGGTTATCACCTAGCTGAATATGGCAATTGAATATTGATCTATTTTTTCAATTTCCAATGAAATCAGGGTTTTCCTTTCAATAGTAACGAAGTTGAAGTGGTACACAGGACAAGCAAGCATTCTGGGCGAAAACTAGTGTTGAAAGTTCTCAGAAAGAAAAGTTTCTTTGCTAAAAGGATCTACCGTACTTGAGTCCCTATAAAGTAACTTTGCTCGTTGTACTATTGTATAAGCCTGAGAACCTCTGTATCCACTCAGCGGAGTGACACAGGCAGCTTCACTGATGTCTTTATTTTACCAGAATCAGCTTTCTCCGATGCATTGCATTACAAATGCGTTGCAGGCTGCAGGCAAGGATGTGCATATCACGTTTATTAGCAAGTGCCATTTGCTCCGTTCACTTTTCGTTGTTTTGTATCCAATTTGATAATGCAACGGCACACTCCACTGTTCTGGTGTACAACTGAACTTAAATCTTGTAAACTTTCTTGGAAGGAGTTGCGTCGTGTTCCTTTCCATCCCATCTTTTGGCCGACAATTGCTTCAATAATACGATAAAAACCGGAAAAAATAAACAAATACATTCAAGGAATATTAGGAGCCTTCTACGGCATTAGATAGTGTGGTTAGTATACGAAATAAATGTTATTTCAGCCAAACTGGACCAGGACGAGTGCTGCTATGATTTTGTTGTTGCTGTTTATCTGAACACACAGAAGCGGGCGACTGAATAGGAGCAACGACAACGAGGCCAAATAAATGAAATTGAACCTGTTGAATAAAGTTTTGTAGATTTTGCAGTTTTCATTCCCAAACTTGCCATGCGATTCAAGTACCAACTTCTCGATGGAGTTTACTGATTTATGGTACTTTTATCTGGGGCACAGAAATTGAATAAAACGATTTAATTAGTGCCGAAATTTAGATGAATTTTCAGTGAATTATTGAGGCAAAAAGTTTTGACAAATAAAAACAAAAGATTCATAGTTGTTTGGAAGTGCAAATAACTAACTACATCAAGTTAAATCTAAAGCGCGGACTCTTTTACAAATTATTTAATGTTGTGAATCTGATTATGTAGAATATGGTTTTGGTTTTCTATAGAATTCCAGAGTACATATTTCATACCTTCTTAGAAAGTGTAGCGGGCATACCTTTTAACTAATAAACTAATCAGTTATTATGCTTCCTTTCCTACGGAATATCTCGCATAATAATGACCCAACGTTGAAGAACGAATATTCAACTTAGTGTAAATTTATAATCTCCAAAAGTGCAGGTTACTCTGAAAGCAAAGTAATGACTGGTTGAAAAACTCGACCATTATAATTCATCATAGTCAAAAACGAGGGCAGCGCTACCCAAAAATTAAAGAGAAATTGGTGTCAGTTGACAATTCAGGTCTGTCACCACTGGAAAGGGTAAACCTATATCTCAACAAAAATCAAATTAAAAGTAGATAGAGCCAAATACCTAGTAAGAGTAAATTGAAATAATTAAGTTGAATTAAAATTTCTGGCTAGTCTGACCTAATATTGACAAGATACTTCTTTGTGGAGACTAAAACCAGTAAAGAGACTAAAAAAGTCGTCGAAAACAGGAAGCTGGCCACTTCAGAAATGAAAGCTTTTACGGTTTTATGTGTAAGAATATTTGAGTGCACATTTATGCATAGCCAATCATGTATATGCATTGAGTATGTAGAAGTATTCAATATGATGTTTGATTTATCGTGTAATTTCATGCATAAGAGACAATTTCGTAATCATCCAGGCTGCTGCCTTTAGGATCGCATACGCTTCAGCGAAAGACTGTTGTGTATTGGCCGAAAGGAAAAGCGCACTCCTCGTTTTATTTGAGAGGCAGACTGCTATTCCAGAACCTGCTCTGTTTTTGAGCCATCAGTGTAGAATACGTCAGTATATCCTGCTACGCATTCTTCTAGTTCTTCCAAGTTGTCTCTTCGTTTCAAGTTAAAATTATATTTTTTATCATACAGATCTATGGGGTTCCGAGAATCAGAAGGTATTGCGAAAACTGGATTCAATTTTCCCAATGACTCTTCCAATGCTCTGTGCCCCCACGTCCATTATTTTCCCATAGATCTAATCGAATCAGTCTATGAGGTGCTCTCACTGTAATGCTCTGAATAAACCAATCCAAGGGCTGCAAACTGAGTAATGCATTCAGAGCTGCACGGATGTCATGCTTATGGGACCAGTGATACCCAGGCACACAGTTCTTTGCAGTGTGGCTAGTTTACAACGAAAACTCTTTTGTTTCACCTTAACCCACCACATTACGG
Organism: Hermetia illucens; assembly: GCF_905115235.1. Classification (NCBI taxonomy): domain Eukaryota; kingdom Metazoa; phylum Arthropoda; class Insecta; order Diptera; family Stratiomyidae; genus Hermetia; species Hermetia illucens. The sequence goes on along the minus strand of NC_051849.1, from coordinate 83,483,065 downwards.
ATGCACAAGCCTAATGATAGCAACATATACTCAAATTACTACTTGAAGCCTAAGCCCCCATATCGAGGCAAAGATATACAGCCTATAAGCTATAAGAACCCGTTTCATCTTTATCTGTACATGTTTGTTCCAAAGAAGCTTCTTGTCTAGAATAACTCCCAGGTATTTCAGTTCTTCGGAGAGTTGAAGGATTGTACCCCTTATCTGTGGAAGGCAGAGACGATTCAGTTTCGTCCTTTTTGTAAATAATACCATTGTGGTTTTATTTGAATTTACTGAAAGTAAACGCCTGAGACATAAATTGTCGATCAAATGAACGATATGAATTTCTGCGCACCATTCCGGGATCTCGTTCAAAAGCCAGCGCCGCCACGTCATCCACATGAGCTTGAGCGTGCATTGGCAAATTTTGCAGCGCACATAGTAGTGAGTTGACCAGCATACTCCACAGAAGTGGCGATAGCACAACTCCTTGAGGGCAGCCTTTCGTCGCTTCCGCTGTTAGGTAGCGATCAGCGCCCACTTCAGCACATGGCAATCTCTGTATCTACAGCTTTGTAACATAAAATTATTAACATCATTTGAGTAAATATCGATTCAAAATTGCACCAAATCTGAAATACAAAGAAGGTGAATATCGGACCTGTCTATCGAGAAACAAAAACGAAGCTAAACTGAAAACAAAATGAAATATCGGTTCAACTGGGTGCATAAAACTTAAGATGCGAGTGCTGGAATCGAAGGGGAAGACCTACGACGGATCGCATCCTCAGTCGGCGTTTCTCGTGCCTCAAATTAGCGTTTCCTATCCTTCATTGATACTCCCGTCCTCGACACCCGCAAGCCATAAAAATGCTTCGTCGAACTTAGGGAGGAAAACGGGAAGAGAGAATCTTCAAATCGAAAACTTAACTCTGCTTCATTGTAATAATTCAAATAATAACAGCCAGCACACCTGACATTTAGGTATAAAATGCAAATTCATTCAATCACGAGAAGGAGATCCGGTACGGATAATCGGCGGGAGTCGTCCGACTTGGTAACTGGGTGGTAACGGCATCGAAACCGCTAATCGTGGGGCGGTTTGGCTTCTAGGTCATGCTGCTTTAGTTTCCAACCCTTTCAACAGGTTTGTGAAGGCAGCAGATGAAGTGAACCGACGATATTGATCTCTTTATATACTTCAACGAGATAATAATGCCGCAGGAAAGTACAATATATTGGAGCGTGTTCATCGCAGGAACCGGTGATCGAAAGCCGACAGTGTGGAGGCGGCGACACCAACTACACCTCCTCGTACTGTGAGCAAAATTTTCAGTACTCGCTGAAGCACTCTTTTTTACCGTCCGACTGAAACCTCGCCTAAGGTTTGGGACGAAATCTAAAGAGCGTATATAGAATTTTCGGAAATGGATCCTTTGCAAGCATTAGGTATTCCCAAGCTTTATGCATCCCCAATAAGAATTCTATCTCAAATCAGCTATCAACTCATTAGGCAGGACATTGCTAGGCTGACTCAAATCAGCACAGATTAGTAAAACAAAAAGTGTAGAGGGTCTGCCGGAACTATGTCCCTCAAGTGCAACACCCGTAGTTGAGATCTTCGACAGACTAAAGCAGAAATTTTCTATCGTTTACAGTCGGTTACAAAGTCACGGCGGAAATCGCTCCAGATTTGACCAGAATGCGAGCTACCCGAGGAACCAGCTAACAAATGAATGCAATTTTCGGTAACGGAAGCAAAATAATATTGGGGTGGACTTTGGGGATTATCCGTAAAGCAAACTGAGTGTGCTGGGTAGACTGCAGTCGAAGGCACCCGCCATGCCATTCTGGCGGGTATGAATTTCGCAAAAGTTGTCGAAGGCCATAAATAGCTCGAAAAACACGGTGAGCCCTGGGCTGGATCGGGTGCAGAATTTCTAGTACAAAAAGTTCGTCAGAATACGAGGTCGGTTGGCACATTTCATAAATCAAGTAATTAATCGGCCTGAGGAATTTCCATCCTCCATCACTGCATGGATTATAAATCAAAATAGCACGCCAGAAGATCCCGTAAATACAACACCGATTGCTTGCTTATGAACCCATTATAAGTTCATAACGCCCATTATTAGTGGAAGAGTCAATGTACATCTCGAGAAAAGGAAAGTTCTGTCTGAGGAGTACAACGGCTGCCAAATTAGATTAAGGGGTTTGAAAGAACAACTCATTATCGACACTGAACCCGCTTTCATGGCTAGTGAATGATGCTAAAGGGCATGGTTTCGCAATTTAGTATGTTCTCCCTGCTAAGTGCAAACTGACAGACTTGCCGTACGTAGATAAAATCACACTGTATGTGATACTGTCGAGCATTTGCCTCTGAGTAGGATGAGGTCATACCAAGAGCGGATCAATGAATGGAAGCCAAAGGCGGCAGTGAATTGCCCCTGGTAGTTGTTTGTAGATTTGCATACGTTGAGCAAATGGCTGTGTGCTAGGGAGGTCTTTGCTGAGTTGCAGGGATTTATGCGTGGTATTCGGGGCGCGTTCTCCACCCGTGCTTGCAGAGAGAGAGAGGATGGAGAACGACAAGTACGATGGTGTGATATTCGAGACGTTGAACTATTTCATTTCTTCTTCTTCTTGCAGGGATATATAGACTGATCGTGGGAACACGTGTGGTTTACCAGTATGAGCCGCAAACACTAGTACCACTTATAGCAAGTATTGAGATCGATAAGTTCTAAATGATTGGCATATATGGCATATCAATACTGGCTTGCTGTGTTAACAAGATGGGTCGCTCCGTTTATATTATTGATCTTGCTATCCCTTATAAAAGTAACATAGGAAGGCAACCCATAGAGAAGAAGGCAAACTATGAGCGAGTAGCTCGGGAAATAAAAAAAAATTGGCGAATGCTTGTAGTTCCTATACTACATTGTCAGAAGTACATCATTCTGCAAACGTGTTCATCACCGGCTGCTAGCACCAGAGGCGCTATATATTTCTAAGTACGTGGGATCATCCGAACCCAAATGCTTGGCAATAGTCCTAGTACGTATTAAGTAAAATACGGCATATATGGATATTATAACAACTCGGACAAAAATGAAGAAAGTAGGGGAAAAAAGTTGACTCAAATAATAGAAAATAAATTATATGCGAGAGGCGCCATCCTCATCAAGTCCACTTAACTACTGGCCTATGCTGACGATATTGACATTATGGGAAGAACAACCTGAGATGCACAATCTACCTGTACGTTAATGAAGGCAAGACGAAGTACATGATAGCAACGTCAGCACCAAAAACCAAAGAACGAACCACAACACAATCGCACTGGTGAAACTAAAACAATAAAGATAGGAGACTATAAATCACAACCGATGACAGCTATGACGATGAAACCCGCGCACGGTTGTTGGCAGCCAACAGGGCCTATTTCAGCTTACAAACACTTTTTCGCTCCAAACGTCTCACCATAGGGTCAAAGCTCTTACTGTACAAGACAATGATCTTTCCAGTCCTATGGGAGTCAATACCGTACTTGGCTGTTAAAATGTATGATTTTGATATCATACCTGAGGTAGACTTCGTTCAACTGCCTCGTAGAAAGTGTCTTTCTCCAATTCTGCAGTCTTGAACATTAATGAGGCTTATATTTCGATTTGCCTCGTAAATGCAGAGTGCATAGGCATTCATTATTGTTTTCAAAACCGATAACAACAGGTTTCATTTTTTGGCTGACTAGGAAACTTACTCCGCACACTTGGTTTATCGGGTAGCCTCTACAATACCAGGTTTATATTGGAACATCAGTCCAGTATTGGGACAGGGTATCGGCTAGCTGCTGTTCGTTTTTTGAATAGGAAGGGCACATTCCATGAAAACGCGTAAATCGTTCATCCGTTACTCGTTGCCGGGTTCTACGTTATGTTATCAGTTCAGCCCAAGGTTCCTTTCGTGGCTCCGTCAGTTTGATTTTCCGTGTAGAGTTGTCAATCTTACCCAACCCCTAACCTGAAGAACCAGTTGGTAGAATTTATCCTGTTTTTTTTTGCGCCGGACCACTCAGCTATCCGGACACAAATATTGCCTTGCTCACGCACAATATTGCCTTTTTCGACCAGAACCAGAACCAGAATGTCCAGGCTGAACCACTGGAATTAGAGAATGCGAGCATTTTAGATGTTCTCAATACCGTTATCGACGAGCTTGTTCTCATTCAACAATCAGATCCTAATCCCTTAAGAAACGCATAAGATATATGTTTTGATATTTATGCTGCTACCGCACAAATGTATATCCTTTAGAGTAACACGAACCTCTTAGTACAAACAAATATCTGTTTCGGGAAGTATGGGCTTGATTGACGGGATTTACGGGGGGATTTCATCATTTCATGCTTTTCTTGTGGTAATTGCTACTTCATGTTTTCCATAAACTTAGTTTTTATGCTTCTGAAAGCATACTTTGTTAATAGGCAACAACTGTAGAAAATGCTGAACTCCTTCGGGCATACCGCAGCTCAAAGGCCCTTTTTCCGCCTAATATCTTCAAGCAAACGACAGGTTGTTACCAGCAACCAAACTAAACTCCCTTCATCAAAAATCCCGGTGAATTTGAAACTCACAATTGTCACGGAATAAAGTCCATTGTGAGGCATAATGTCCTCCGCCGGTTCGAAGTGCTTTCCTTTCGTTCAACCCTACGCTGGAATTCATAAAGACAATAACTACAACGCAACTTCCGACAACACAAATCTTCAATTAATCACATTTGCCCCATTTGTTCGTGAGAAACACAGATATGAATGGCAGACTCAAAGCTAGGGAGAGTGGAGCAGTGCCATTAACCCTTTGAAAACAAACACATTTACAATGTCATCATTTTTTCATAGGATTGTGTGCCATTGGATGCGAACAGCAGCAATTCCGCTGAAGACAGCCATCATTGACGTCGTGCCATGACCTTTGCCCCATAAACAAGTTATCCCATTGTAATAAATATCGCCCTTAATGGCCATAAAAAGCTCCACAGTTGACGTTTGATACTGGTGGAGTTTAAATTCAGAAGTCACGCACTTAATCTCCGGCATATTGGTGTCGAAGAATGGAATGTAGCCTCTCTACGTTAACGACGTGAATAGTGGCATCACCCTACGTGCGCAGTATATGCCCGTACTATGTGCCATATTGGAGTCATGAAGCGTGCACTAGTGCAGCGATTCTGGCTCCCATGACATAGCAAATCCTTGCTGGGAAAGTTTAACCAGGCATACTAGCAAGCTGTGATTTCCATGAGGAATGCTCTTCTATTGAATTGATGAGTACGCTATCATATGATATATACGAGACATATACATATGTTCGTAAGCAAACTTAACAACATTTTTCAATTACAGCTTTTTGTGCTAACACTATTAATGATTTTTGAAGTCTTTCTGTTCTGGTTGTTCCTGGAAATATAATTGAATCCAAAACGAGTCACTGATGCTGGAGAGTTCATCAGCGACTCATTCGTTACACTCGCAAGAAAAGTGGATTCTAGTCATAAACCCCGTAGACAGCATTTTAATCCCATTTTGTGGTAAGGTGACCTATTCACTGCTAAGATATACTTTTCGCCCATAAGCCAAAGTCGGCGAATCCTACATTCAATGTTTAATCAGAATAGTGTAAAACTTGCTCTCCATGAACAGGGGTTGAAAAAATTCCCAGTATTGCTTCCGTATATAGAACCAAGATAACCTTAGATTGGACTAGTTGCAAGTTAGCGTTACTGTTCAGGTGGGCGTATTATTCAAGGGTTCCTACCGAATATTTACATTAAATAATAAGGCTGAAAGGGGGCGCAGAGTACGCAATCCAATCAAGGATAATAGATCCCACTGAATAGAAAAGTCGCCAGTGGGGTGATCCATTGTCATTTCCTTCGTCTAATCAACTAGTCCATGGGTTTCTGGCTCATGGCTTTTTGAGCGATATTGTTCTGGGTCAGAACAAGTCGAAGACACTTTGCAGATCCGAGTTTATGCAAAGTTCGAGTTTTTGAGTGGTAGTACGGGTGGTCTACACTACACGTGCTGCTCCTATAAAGTAACACAGGGACCTACTGACAAACTACGTTACCAGATTTCAGACAAAATGCATAGAAAAATTTAGCGCTGTAAATGCATCAACTAGAATCAAATTCAATGCAATCATGAAAAAACTGACTTGCCCCGGAGATGAAAACGCTTTTGATAATTCATTTCTCATAAAAATCGGTTCTGAGCAACATGATGCGGTGAGTTTTTCAAGATTCCTAAGTTGGAGGTGTTAAGTTCATCAACTTTCTGAGTAGCCGTGGGCGAAACCTTCAAGTGAAATACGCGATATGATCAATAGATAGCTGTCCTTTAACGGTCGAAGATTAATGCAGGTTTTATGACCACTTTGTGATCAGTAGTAGATTTATAAATTGTGTCCTGAATGCGCTCACATCGACCTCAAAAGCGATCACCATCTCGTGGTCGCTTACGTTCTCTTGGGTGTTGCGTCCGCCACATCGCGCAGGACTGGAGAGCTGCGAGCCCCCAAGTTTATCATTGATCGCCTGTAAAATCCAGCTGACGCTCGACAGTGGCGGAGTTATCTTGCTAATCAGACACGGATTCATTGAAAAACCCGCATACGAATATTGATGAGCGTTGGGTTGCAATCAAAATGCTCTTTCCTCGGGTACTACGCAGGGTGCCGGCCACGTGCCGAAACGGCGTCGTAAGATTTGGCTGACTGCGAAATCGTGGAAGCGAATTGATGAATGTAACAGGTTGAAAACTCTATTGACCGATGTGGGTGATGGCGGGCATACGACGCTCGAAGTTGGATACCGACCGAAATCCCGGGAAGTTCACTATAATTTCGTTAACGGCCGACGTCTTATCCACGATGAGGAACAACTGAAGAGGTGAACAGAATACTTCACCACGGTTTTTATCCGTATAGTTACCATCATCCGGTTATAGACTTTTCCTCTAAGCAGAAGAAAATCATATCCGCTATCGCACGAAGTAAAACCGCTGGTCTCGACGGTCTCTCTTGCTCCTCCTACTGGTGAAATCCGAGACACTTCCAGAGAATGGAGAAAGGGAATAATCGTTAAAATACCAAAGAGGGGGACACATCGGAAGGCATTGATTAATTTGTGTATCTAGGAAGCGTAATATCTACCGACGGTAACATTAAATTAGATGTTCCACGACGTATTAACATTTCGCTGCCCTATCTAAAATCTGAAAATGCAGATATCTCAATATCAAAATCATCAATGATACTTTTCTTTTTTCTGCTTTGCTATATAGGAGAAGCACATAGAAAGTGAACTCCACTATTACTCAGAAGCTCCAAGCTTTCGCCAATACTTGTCTCAGTTATAGCATCAGAGTAGACTGGTCTGATACAATCTCAAACGAAGAACTTGGCTGGCGCACAGGCATGGCACTCATACGCGCTGTGATCGGAAGACGGAAGTGACAGTGGATAGGTCACGCATTGAAGAGGGGCGTCAATTGCATTGCGGGCTACTCCGTGCAGTGGAATCCATTCTCCCAAGATGGCCGACGAATGGGTCGCTTCAAAGGCACGTGGCAGAGAACACTAGAGCAGGAGTGCAAGCGTTTCGAGAAGTCGTGGATGAGCTGCAGGGCGTTCCAGTAACCGCGAACAATGGCGTGTATGTGTGGTTGACTCGCCATACCCTACCAAGCCGTGAAAGACAATCATATACATATACGCTGGAAAGGCTTGGCTTGCCCAAACCGATGCATATGTAGGCACATGGCCCATAAGCTAGAGTCAGAGCATCGGTTTAATGTCTGTCTATCTGTCCGTCTCTCTGTCTGTTTGTCCGCCACACGCATTTTTTTCGGAGACGGTTATAGCGATTGACTCCGATTGGTAGAAAGGTGGGAAATGTGAACATTCACCCATGCAGTAAGTTACATCCTTTTACGTCGAATTTAAGGGGGAGTCCCCATACATGCAAAAGGGGGGTGTACATTTTTTTCATCAAATATAGTATGTGGGGTATCAACTCAAAGGTCTCGGTTAGTACTTTTCGAAGCCGGTTTTATTTTTGACATTTATTTGAAAGGTGGGGAGTGCGGTTGTTTATGTTATCATTTATTTAAGGGGCCATTCTCAGAAATTACCTAACCGAAAATTGCACTATTACTAACAAAGTTATAATACTCCGAGGTTTTTGCTTCTTTGCAAATTCAAGACTGTGAATGTCAAATTCATCCGAAAGTGGATACTCTCACATAGTGTATGCATACATTACATGCTAGGCACTGAGAAATACACAAAACCTTTCACACTTGAAGCGCCCAGCTTGCAGTTTTCCGGCTTTTTTATTCCTGCCTGAAATTTTTCATAAAATTTTCTTGCAAATATAATGTCAAAGCTTGACAGAATTCCAATAAATTTTTCCTACTAAAAAAAAATTCAAAAAACATACTAAAAAATAGGTCTTCTAGCGTGATTTACCCCCTTAATGGGTTAGGCGATGGTTAGAGGCTATTCTGTGTGTTCGGAGGCGACCATATGTGGGTCACAGCTTCAATCGATACTTCTCCTACCTCAACTGTTCAAGAGGCGACGCCTTTCGAGTTCCCATGCTGCGTTGACATCCTCAGGCCATGAAAATGGATGATGCTATTCGAGTTTCGTGGGTTAGATACGGGGAGAAAAAGGGGAAGCCTTCCAAATTTAGGTGATTACTACTGATTTTATTTCTCTAAATCACGTTTTCTTAGGCAGCTAAGTATAAAACACGAATCCATTTGTTTGACCGAAACAACTATATTATCGCTGAGTGAGTTTAAAGATTGAGTTACCTATGACTTATCGATGGATGCTCCATAAAGTTGTTGATGACCGCGCGGTTAATTATGATTAATTGTTTTAATCCTAACTGAAAAATTGTGCTCAAGGTATGGGACAGCGAATCAATGCCTGACGATTGGCAAGGAAGCATTATCTGTCTCATACATAAAAGGGAGATATCACACAGTGCAGCAATTATAGAGGTATCACGTTGTTGAGTACCATCTATAAGATATTCTCCACTATCTTGCTAGGCCGGATAGCCCCATTCGCCCAGAACATCATTGGCCCATACCAAAGAGGCTTCACTCCAGGCAAATCAGCAACAGATCAGATTTTCGCTCTGCGGCAAGCGATGGAAAAACTGTTGGTATGTGGACATCAGTTGCACTATCTTTTCATCGACTGTAAAGCCGCCTATGATAGCATAGCCAGGGTAAAACTGCATTCGGCCATGAGCGAATTCGGTATCCCGCCGAAACTACAACAAGGGGATGCGCTATCATGCGTCCTCTTTAACCTGGCCTTTGAGAAAGTGATCCGTGATGCGGAGGTAAATGCAAGAGGTACGATCCTCTTCAAGTCCACTCAACTACTGGCCTATGCTGACTATATCGACATCATGGGAAGAACCACCTGAGACGTACAAACTGCCTTCATCCAGATCGAGCAGGCGGCGATTAGCGCGAAATCTTGGGCTGCACATCAATGAAGGTAAGACAAAATATATGGTGGCAACGTCAGCACCGAAGACGAATCAACCAACAACATCAAACCGCACTGGTCAAACATAAACACGAAGAAGAATAAGGATAGGAGAATACAACTTTGAGACCGTTGACAATTTCTCCTATCTAGGGTCGAAAATCACAACCGATTACAACTACGATGATGAAATCCGCGCACGGTTGTTGTTGGTCAACAGAGCCTATTTCAGCTTACAAAGACTGTTCCGCTCGAAACGTCCCACCATAGGGTCAAAGCTTTTACTGTACAAGACTATGATCTTGCCTGTCCTCATGTATTCCTCGGAAACTTGGGTTGTTAGCAAGAAAAATTGCGAACTCTTGGCCGCGTTCGAGAGAAGAATTCTCCGAAGAATTTTTGGCCCCCTACATGAGGATGGACGATTCTGTAGCCTACACAATGACGAAATCTATGAGCGATACCATGACCGTCAGTTTGTGGATAAAATCCGGCTCAACAGGTTACGATGGGCGGGTCACTTAATCCGTATGGATGAGGATGATCCCACCCAGAAAGTCTATACGGGCAATATCTATGGTAGGAAAAGCGGACGAGGCAGACCCTGCCTAAGATGGAGCGATGGCGTAGGTCAGGACGCCAGACAGCTTTTAGGGATATCGAATTGGTGGACCTCGGCGCAAAACCGGAATGTTTGGGGTTCCTTATTAAGGCGGGCTTAGACCGGATACCGGTTGTGGCGCCGTTGATGATGATGAAAAATTTATAAGAATAAATATCAATTGGAAATAAACACATATTATCTTAAGCCCACCAGACTGTGGTACTTCGCTGTGTTTTCGTATCGTGAAACTTTCAGGATTGGATGTCCTTGCGATAAATCTTAAACGAATACTGTTTAAGATGCTGCATCTTATCCATCTGCTTGAAGTAAGGTTCTTTTTACCTTTTCCATTAAAAACTCTTCGTAACTAATTCCATCTGTCATAGCGCCAAAGGGGACAAATGCTATTCTGAAGAAGCGCACGTCCGTTGACATGTAGTGGAGAATCGCAGCCTCCGACCTGCGCGTGATTGCAATGCTACCAGCCTCTGAAATCTTTCTATAGCGATCCTGCAAATCTCGATTGCTTTTGCACTGATTTAAGGACCAAGAGTCGATGGAATGGCAGCCTCGCGAGGTAAGAGAAGGAGAAAGAGGCGATTTTTGTGAGTAAAAGCCTCACATAATCATAAGGCAACAACCGACGGTAGGTTTTGAATCTTTACTCCTTAAAACGCCAAAAAACTGGCAGACTATCTGTAAACTGATTTTAATAAGTTTTTGTTTTAGCCAAACCTCGAAAATGGAAGTAGTAGCTCTCACCTCTCAGTCATCCACCTATCACAAACCGTGATCTTGGTATTGAGATAGCCGCATTTCCAGATTTTAAGCAAGATAGCGAAGGCATATAGCACTGTACATGCGTCGGGCAACATACAATTCGGTGACACCGTCGGTAGAAGTCACGCTTCCAAGATTCATAGATTGATCAAAGCCTTCGATGCTCTGCCCATTATGCAGTTAGGAAGAGTGTGTTGACCCATCACATTGAGAACCTTGGTTTTGTTAATGTTTATCTTTATCTTACTTGCCAAAAAAATAGTTATCGTTGCCCTTTCCAAATCCAGAACCATTTGGTCGAGGTCCATGACTTAGTGAGAGAGCAAACAGATGCCATCAGCATAGTCGAGGTGTTTGAGGAAAGATGTCATCGTCAGTTGAGTTCTTCCAGGTCCTCTGAACAAGGCAAGATAAAGAACGCCACCGATAACAGGAAGAAATAACATCGGTGACAGGATGCAACCCTGTGGACTCTGTTTTCGACTTCAAAATCCTTCGAAATTTTACTTCGCTAACACGTAACATTTTGCGCCATAAATATCGCTCTGATAATAGTTATTAGTTTCCCTGGAATACGCCTCCTGTGTAGAGCACTGTAGATACTCCCTGTTCACGCTACAGAAAGCTTTCTCGAAATCAATGAAGGGTAGGTGAAGCGAAGAGGCATTGATGTGGTCAATGTAAGAGGATCCCAAAAGGAAATCAGTCTGCTCTCTATTGATCAATCTCTCGAGATATTCTTTGATACGTTTTAGCATTATTTTAGCTATTATTTTACTAACCGCAAGCAACACGCAGATGCCCTCAAAATCGGTCCCCTTCTTTGGAGTCTCTTCTCTTTGGGAAGGTTTCCGATTTTCAAGATTTCTGTACGAGTGGAAGTAGCAAATCTGCAGTGATTCCAGGTGCAACGATAAATAACTCTGCCGACAGACGGTCAAGTGCGGCTTTACTCCTTTTTAATACATTGCTGGCCGGAATAATTTCTCTTCGGCTTGGAAGATCAACCCCTATCGGATGTTACAGTGACAAGCCATTTAATTCACAAAAGGAGGAACCTCTTCGCATGTGATACGGTTAAGGACCATGGTGAAGTGTGTTTTCCAGTCTTTCAGTTGTTTGTAATCATGGATAAGAAGTCGGCCGCTAATGTCCTTCACATGACCGTCGAAAGGTTTGCGACCACAAGCAAGCTTTTTCATGGTGGGATATACATTTCTGAATTCACTGCAAATTCACTAGCAAATTCACTAGCAAATTCCCTTTGGTCACGGTGCATACTACCCTGAACTTCTCGGGATTTCGCTCGGTATAAGAGTTCAAGTGCGTCACGCCTACCATCAGAGCACGCCGACGATCTGTGTAGCACCCAAGAAAAGCACACTTTTAATGGCGGCTCAAAGCTCATCGAAATTCTCAGACGAGTTACTAAGTCTATTTGCGTTCGATCATCAAGATAGTTCTTCCACTGTCGGGCGGCAGCTAGGTCATAGAAGCGGTCGATGTTGTCCTTAGGGGGTTGGGGGTTGCAGCTCCCCAACCTTATAAGAAATAGCGGATGCATCATGAGGGCATGCATAGAAAATATTCTTCTCCATGATATCGAGAGTCTCTGTAGGCAGGTAGCATTGTGCAATTATGATGTTTCTTACCTTGGACCGGAAACTTGCTGATAGTAGTCTGTCAGTCACCGGCTCCCAAGTCGACAGAGTGCGCCTTGCGGTAGCCGCCAGAAATAACCCGACACCGGAATCGCGTCTGCCATACACCGTACAGTCGCAGCTAACGCTCAAATCCCTAGGAGTAATGGTTGAAAATGGCAGAAAAACTTAACTTCAAGCCTCATCTTTAGCAACAAAGATCTCTGGAGTCGCTGCATTGTTGGCAAAAGTGTTGCCGAAAGTAGATGGCCAAGGCAAAGCTGTCGGCTCTTCATCTGGAGAGTTGCCAACTCCATAGTGCTTTATAAAGCGCCCCTCTGGGCCTCGATATTGAAACAAAAAGAAAATAGGGGAAAAAATGCAGTCCCATACAAATTAAGTACATTGTCATTGCCGTGCGCCTACCATACAATATTAGACGAAGCTGCAAGTGTAATAGTAGACATGATTGCCATTAACATTTTGGTGAAAAGGGTGAATGCTTCTATAACCCAACATATGCAAACAGGGCATATGGAACAACAGGGCTAGACTGACCAATTCACCTAAAGGACCCTGGGCGCACATATTATCCCAGATTTCTTAAAATTGAGAACCCAATTTAAATTTAATCCAATTTTTAGGCGGGTATGGAGGGTTCACGCCTTTATTGCTTCGGTCGCGGCGATTGCCCATATTGCCCGCCATGTGCGATAATTTCGGAAGATGTGCAGCATGATGTTTGTAACTGATCGAAATTTGCCGCCCACGAGGCGCAAATCGAAATAGCATGTTGTTGTCATTGGAGAATATGATGAGCCACATGCTAGCCTCCAAAATAGACTGAGGAAGGAGCTTCGAAGGGAAGTGGTAAATAAGAACACGAGTCCCAATTCGTAACTGATTTTGCCCCGCAACGTAATTCTAAAATGGCAGTCCGGCGGGGTGAACGAAGGAGGTGATTTTAGTGACTAATAGCCTCACATGAACGTCTAGCAAGAAATGAGTTGAACGTTTTCACCATACAACGACAAACAAGTGAGAATAAATTGAACAAACGCTTCAGATATAAAGATTTTGTGTTTTGTGGCGAATTCCCTACACATGTTTTCCAATTCTTACGTAACCAAAAATTCAAAATATTCCTTCATATATGTATTTCTAAACTCCAGCGAAAAATACTAATCGAGCCCTTCCGTTGGACATTCACATGACCATATTCTGTCAAAAAACTAAATTTACACACCCCTCAAACCCGGTGCAAAATAATCCCACTCATTGGATACAAAGGGATTCACAGACAACATGTTCTCACCAAATTTCATGACAGTAACTTCAGCGGTTTCCGAGTAAATCGGGTGTGACTGGCAGACAGACAGACGCGAAATATGATTATTGTAGAAGAAAAAATACAATTAGTCCATTAGCGATGCTAAAGGAGTGTATAGAACACTTAGAGTAACTTCTAAGAAATATTTTTCAAAGATGTCTTGCTGTGGGCTACATGTCTTCCTCTTGGCAGAAGGTGCAGGTAGTCTTCATACCAAAGCCTGGGAAGGATGACTATTCAAATCTGAAGAACTTCTAGCGAATCAGCTTAACATCATTTTCGCTGAAATGTCTGAAAAGACTAGTTGACTGCACATTCGCGAGAAGGTGCTTAGGTCGCACCCATTATATGAAAACCAACATGCTTACCACCGTGGAAAGTCCTATGAGTCTGCTCTTCAATCTTTGGTTTCAAAGATGGAGGATGCAACTCTGAAGGGTGAGTACGCGATCCGGGTGTTCATGGACATTGACAGGGCCTTTGACTGTGCGCCCATCCAAAAGCTCTGTGAAGTGGGTGTTGATCGCTACCTAACAAGGGAAGCGACGAAAGGCTCAAGGAGGTGCACTTCTGTGAAATATGCTGAACAATTCACTACTATGCGAACTGCAAAATCTGCCAATACACGTTCTAGCTTATGTGGATGACGTTGCTGTGCTGGCTGGTTGGTCGAAATCTCGGAATGGTGTGTAGAAATAGGCAAGGTGCCCTGGATTTTATTGACAGTTGTTGTCTCAGGCATGAACTTTCAATAAATTCAAATAAAACGACAATGGTATTATTTACAGAAAGGAGGAAACTGAATCGTCTTGGTCTTCCAGAGATGAGGAGTCCAATCTTTCAACGCTCTGAAGAACTGAAATATCTGGAAGTTATTCTAGACAAGAAGCATCTTTGGAACAAACATGTACAGATAAAGATGAAACGACTTCTCACAGCTTATGGGCTGTGTAAGTGGACCTTTGGCACGATATGGGGACTTAGACTTCTGGTAGTAATGTGGATATATGTTGCTATCATTAGGCCGACCCAGACATTGTGGTATAGAGGGAAATGGAATCTCGGACACCTTAGCAAAGGAGGCTTCAACTTTCCCCATGCCGGACCGGAACCAGTTACTGGGGTGTCCGTAGCATGGGCTGATGTTGCTATCAAAAGTTGGGAACAAGCTTCCCATAATGACAGGTGGCCTTAATGTTGTTAGGCACACCAAACTTTGCCTGTCAGAACCAAACAAACATACTACAAAGTTTATCCTGTCGAGAAGCAGGAAAACTTACAGAAGTATTGTAAGCATTCTGACAGGCCATAATTCACTAACTGGGCATATGTTCAAAATAGAAATTCACCAAGATGATATGTGTCCATCCTGTAATGAGGAAGCGGATTCCACGGAACATTTTTTGTATGACAGTTCCGCCTATGGACGCATAAGGTATCAAATGTTTGGTGCCGATGTTCTCCAGTTACAACGGGTAGCATCACATCCACAAACCGAAATCCTGCAATTCAACGAATCGGGAATATTCCTTCTGAGTGCTGAGTGGCTTTGCCCTTTCCCCCACCTCGAACACACACACACACACAAACTGCTGAAACCGGAGGATATCATAAAAAAGCGGTTACAAACGTTGCATATAGGAAAAGGTAGGGATAACTAGGGCGAGTAAATTTCATCCCGCCAGAAATAATTGATGGTAGTTTCACGGACAAGGGCGGATTGGCGATAAATTTTTGGCAAAGTTGACATACGCAAGATTTTCACATCCCTAGAAAAAATACTGATTTATAGTGAGCCCATCTTGATAAGGTTTGCTTCTCTCTAAAGTTTCGCGGTTTGAAAAAAGCCAAAATAAGGATACGATGGTTTAAACTTTAGAAAGAAAATTGCTTTTGGTGGTTATGTTGCGATAGAAGGGGATTTGCAAAATCTTAGAAAATCCTTATTTAAAACTGGTTGGCTGCTCCTGAAAAAATAAACTTCAAGCGTCTAGTGCACGTCTAATTACTCACGACACTTTACCTATTCGAGGTGAACTGAAGACTCTTTTATCCTCGGTTTAGCAAATTTTCTCTGTTGCTTCATGTTGGTTGAGGAAGATCAGAATTAATTTTTTCGCACTGAATATAAAAACGTTAATTGCATCCTCTGTCTAAAAGCAATCTCAGTCTTCCCTCTTTATTTTCATTAAAAAAAATTCGCTTGCTCTAGGAAGTCTCTCATACATTTACTCACACATATAAAAACTTCCCTGCTTTCTTTACATCCCAAAGGGATGCCTTCTACTCTTTCATTCTGAAAGTTCATAATTTTTCTCACGGCAAAAATTCATCATCCGCACAAAGTATACATTTTATTTTAACCAAATAAGGCTAATGCAATGTTTCTCAAAGGCATAGCATCAAACTTAAAAGGATAAAGTGGAATATTCGTTTTAAAAACTCGCTAACAATTCCTCATAATTCTTAGACAAATTTGGAAAATTTTCAGCAAGTTAGTCTTCTTCCATCTCTACTTTGTCTACATCGTCGGGCTCATAACTCTAAAAGTCCATTAACACCCTCGACCAACATTTGGTTAAGCCAGCAACTTTGCCGGTGGCACTGTGTAGAGAAGAGGTTAACGGGAGCATTAGTACCACGCTGGAAATATGTATGGCTGCGGAAGTTCGAAGGTTGCTCGCGCAAAAGGCTGACGGAACGGACTAGGAGTTGGGTTCGGGTGCAAGGCTTTATGCATGGCCAACTTTTAGCTTGAAACTTATTAAAATGAACCCAGAATTCAGCCCTAAGTCGTTGGCTGCACCGATGCTCACCGACAACGTGGACTACCGAAATTCACACACATCCTGCAGCAGGATTATCCGGGAAATGTTTACTGAATGTAAATACCAGGAAGCAAATTTAACTTTCGCGGGTGTCGAATGGTGAACGTTCCGGTGTGACGTGATGTTGGTGGTGAAAAGGTCACACTACGAGTTATATTGAATTCATAAGTAAATATGGTATCAAGACTCCAAGATGTTAACGTCGATAGTGCGTAGCCATGAGGCAGAAGGCCAACTTTAAACCCTTGAGTTTCATATGAGGAAGTAGAAATTGCAAAAGGGCAACAGTTGAATTAAAGCCATTCAACCATTACAACGATTCCTCCTCATGAAATCATATTACCCTCTATATAATAACGAGAGAATAAATAATTTCGTTGTAAAATAATTTTCCAACGAATTAAGAACCGCGGCTCCGTGGTCTAAATTACACCCTACACCCCGGGTTGATCATGCTAGCAAGGAACAAGTTCCTATGAGATTTAATTTCCACGTGTCGCCTGAAACCACTCGGAATTCTCGAAGCGGTGGGAAATAAAGTTTCGGGTCATGAAGTGAACAGTAAAAATCGGTTAGGGAAGGTTGCGACGAAGTGATTATCACTCAGAAGCACATGCAAAGACGTTTACCGAGGCCCTTTGAACTATGTTTTCTGTGGTCGTATCCAGTAATATAGGGTTGGCAACTTGTGGATGCAATTCGTGTAAAAGAGTGAAAGAAATTTCTTTTTCATAACATGTATTCATCTTCAAAAGAGACATCCGTAGTGTATTTGCTTGCATGGGGAGTTGAAAAGGCAATTTTTTTTTGTGAACACCCCGAAACATCATTTCAAAGAGTAGGTAAGGTCTTAAGCTTTGCATTCAACTCATTAAATCAAACCCCGTAAAACGGAAGATATACATTCCGCCACTATATCCATCCATGACACAAAAATTTACTGAACGGCGCGCAATTCCTCCCGAAGCAATTTTCACTTATTACAACTTACTTACGCATGATTATCACACAATTAGGAACAAGTTTTAGCTATTATTTTTGCAATGGGAGGAAAACATATAAATACCCCTCCGATTATCACACTCAAGACGGGTGCCCTTTTTCAAAGTTATGAAAGTTCTGTGACTCGAGGATTTGCGTACGAGTGGAAGTAGCAGATCTACAATATCTGCGGAAGCATCGATGAATAGCTCTTTGAGGAGACCGTCAGGCCAAGTGGCTTTACTTAACATCAAGTCATCAAGCCAAGCGACTTTACTTAACATTAAATCCCTTACAGGACATTCGACCGTTTTCCGACCGCATGCATATTCTTTCGTGATACAGTGCAGGGTGGATTGCTATTTGCGCGAGCTTCTGCTTCCTTATTCGATGCGACAAGAAATTACCTTTTACTAAGGCGCACGCCACGTTGGACTCCCTATCAATTCTCACGGTACTGCTCACGCTTCGGCGACCCACCACTACCGGGTGATATGTGGATCATATAAGTGGTCAATATTAAACTTGGGGGGATCACAATCCTTAACCCAGAAGTGGCAGACACAACACGCAAGCGAGGACAAGGGACCATTAAAAGATGACCTCTTGGGTCATGTTTCACCATCACAATATTCAGGTAATCTATTGCCATTGTGCTATTGTCACTTTGACACTCAGATAACCTATGACGATCATATTGTGACCTATAGTAAACCTGGACTGGGTTAAGTTGCTTTGGATCCAAAGTAATTTTTTTTCTTTGGGCGAAACACTACACTATTCAAATGGTTCCCATTCTGATCTTGTCCGAAGCTGACTCCCATGTAATAACGGTGTGCCGTGCGGTTGCCATAAGTAAAATGCCACAGTGCGAACATGTGCCACATCTAACTTCACTAAACTCCATAATCTTCTGCCTGTAACGCTGGAACTCTCGCTTAAGTTGGAGAAATTAACAATTTTAGAGAGCCTCAATACCGATGGCAAGGCGGAGCTGCACATATTACAAACAAAAAAAAAATGGTGACCCGATACAATAGAAAACGTTGTTACCGATAGATCTGTTCTTACCCGAGGCATGAATAACGTTTCCACAGCAATTTGTTAGCCCCAGATTTTTCTCCCTTTTCCCTTCAGTCAAGTAGGGAGTACCATGATTGGTGACTACACAGTCAGATGCCTGGATGCTACATGGCTATTCGGACTACAGTGGCTCTTAACCCCTCTCCTCCCCCCTTAAAATGCAAATCGAAAATATCCAATCACCGTCACTGAGTGCAGAGTTCGCTGCACCTCAACAGGGGCCGTTGATTACCGTAGCTTAGTAGTAAGCTTCCGACAAAACAGCGTGTGAATCCCACTGGCTCGCCGAGCATTAAATGGTGGCGATTTCGTGAGAAAAAATGCGTGTCCACTGCCCATCCATTAGAAAGATATTTACGATCAACTGGAGGCTTGGAATGACTAGACACATCTGTATCAACTTGTCAAAAACCGACACTAACGCACACAGGATGTCAAACCCTTCTGTTGCGTTAATGACGGAAATGGTTTTTCATTGACCAATTGACAAGCTGTGACGGATAGATGCAGGAACATTTCGAGCAGATTTCAACGTAGGAATCTGCTCCCCCTCCACTTAAGCAAACATTTCCGATATCTGAAACAATTCTACTTGTCAGCGTCACTGAAATGGAGCAAGTAAAAAAACGAATGAAAAGCAACATAACCTGACGACATCGCATTCTGAGTTCAGGAAACGAAGAGCTGGAACCAAGCATTGTAACTCAGTGTGTTCTTCAATCTGGTGACTGACAAGAGAGCACCACCAGAAAGGTAATCAAGCAGAATGTTCAATTTACCATCCGATCCGGTTGTTGCCCATGCCATGAAGATTTTTAAACGCATTTTTGACAACCGTATTTGCGACATCATTCGAATAACCTTGAATCAAGCCGGATTTGTCAAAAACTGCGGAACTACTGACGCAATACACGCTGCGCGGTTACTTATGGGGAAACACGGTGAGAAGCATCGCCCTCTTTACATTGCACTTCTGGATCTAGAGAAAGCGTTTGACCGTGTGCCACACGAACTCATATGGTATGCTCTACGACAACACTTAATGCCAGAAGAACTCGTGCGCTGGATTCAATTGCTCTACCACGATCCGAAAAGTAAAGTTCGAAGTGTGGCGGGTGTACCAAAACTGCTTCGTGTCTCTGTTGGTGTTCATCAAGGGAGCGTCCAGTGCCCTATACACTGCTTTATGCAGATAATCTGGACCAACTTGTTTAAAAATGGAATGATCGCCTCATGCAAGACAGTCTCAGACTGAATATGAATAAAACAGAATTTTGACGACCGATCCCCCATAAAACATTCACTATCACTGTCAATGGAAGTAACCTGCCAAGAACCCACAGATTTAAATATCACGGGCAAATGATATCAGCCAATGGAGTTTGTAGCTGCTTCACGTATTAGCGCAACCTGGATGAAGTGGCCGTTCGCAATTGGCGTTCTTTGTGATCGACGTATCAACGAACGTCCCAGATCTAAAATTTACCGCAATGTCGTCCGTCTTGTTGCCTTTTACGGGTCTGGAAGCTATTGCGTTGGACTAGTGGCGTGACACGCCTTGATCACATCCAAAATGAGGATATTACGATCGATATGGAGTTGCACTAATCATGGAGAAATTACGAGAGAGGCATCTTGGATGGTATGGTCATTAATTAACATTAATTCGAGCTAAAGTGAATTAACCTGCCAAGATTGATCTGAACATCGAAGTCGATGGTAAACGACCAAAAGGCAGGCCGAAACAGCAATGGCCTGATACGCTGGATGCTGATTTGAAGGCCTTACGACTGCATCCAAATCAGATCCTTGGCGGAGTATAATGGCGCAACTAATCAAGGAGGGTCGACCCCCATTCTGAACGGGACAAAGGTGAAAAGAAGAACAAGCCCTGGCCTAATAGACAAGATGTAGAATTGCGTTGAATATGTGGGTCACGTGGGGGAATGCGATCCCCAGGAGTTCCTTCAACATTTTTCCTATAATGAGATCATGTCCAGGTGGTTTCCAGTTACTCTTTAATGATTCGAGCAAATTGCCTGACAAACTCTCGGAAAAACTCTATCTGGGCCTAATGTTGTTATATTTTTGGCAAGGAAATACCTTATAGTCATTCTCGTGTACAGGTCTTTAAGGGTGTAGCACCAATTCTGGAAGGGTTCGTACAGAGCGTTGCTGCTAGAAAGTCCCTTCTTTATTTTAATGGTTTAATGTTAGTTTTAAATTTTGTGGGAAAAAATGCAACGGGGAACAAATATAAAGGCCAAGGAAGGCCGACTTTATTCTTCCAATTGTTTCTTTCTGATCCCCGCAAATAAGTTCACTGCTTCAGCGTCCGATTGCAAAATTTTCCTAACCGTGTTCAAGTTTATCACAGCGGTCACTACCACATTGGCCTGTTCATTGAGAGATCTCTCAAAGTGAGTTAGAGTCTAAAAGTCTAAGAAGAATTGAAGATTATAGCGTGAATTCGGCTGGCCATATAATAAAAGGAGTAGAAATCTATGGACTTCAAACCTGCAAATTTCTAAACTTTACTGCTACCGAAACGTTAAGAACACCTGAGTTAGGGATTGACCTCACATCGATGAACTTTGGTTGCCGAAGACGACCAAAGGTTTGTCTATAAAATGTGCGCACGCTCCTAGACAACGTTATTGAGCGTCCCCAAAGTTGTTCGCTTTCTCCAACTTAAGCGAGAACTCCAACGATATAAACTAGACAACCTGGCCCTAAACAGAGTAAGATGGTAGGGCTATGAGAGTACTCCTCTTGCTCTTGTGGTAATCTGCTTTTGTACTCTAGTAAGACAAGTCGAAGTAGACGTCGTTAGATTATTACTGACAGCTACCGCAAGGCGCACTTTCTTCACCTAAAAACCCGTTTCTGACAGGGTCTTGACAACAAGATTCCGGTCTAGGTCAAAGACCATCACATTTTCCAGTGCTATGCGGCAGCGGAGATTTTCGATATAGTAGAGTAGTATTCTTTTTATGAGCAATTACAGGCGATTCAGGAGAGATTTTCTACAGGTAGCACTGTGATTGTGATTCAAGATCTGAATGCCCAGGTAGATTCAGATGCATGACGCCTTCTCAGAGATGTACAGAATCTGCCATAAGGTCAAGTGGGTTTAGACTGAATAACAACGTAATTTCTAATCAGATCATCCACATCGAAATCAACAGCAGATTTAAAACTTGACTTCTAGATATGCGCAGTAAGAGAAATATCAATAAAGAATTGTGATTTTAATAGTTCCCACTGCCTTGGTGGCACGTTGTTTGAGCACAGAGGTTGTCATTGGATCAGTTGGATTCCAAATTGAACGGTACCGCACGAACAATTAGATTGACCAGCAGTAGAGACGTTGACATCAGCCTCCAAATGGTGGTTTGTCTTTGATGCGTTTCGTGTCCGGCGCTTCTCACAATGCTGGAAGCTCAATATCGACCACTTATATGACCAAATATCGCTCGACAGAGGGAAAGCTGCCTTACTGATCAGACGTAAATACACCGAATAATCCGACCGGAATAATTACGAGTATTAAACAGCCATCAAAAATGATATTTCGCGGATGCTGCGAACGAAAGAACTCACATGTGCCACAAATCTTTCGATAATCCAGCGGGAGACATTAACGCCGACGCCCCACCCACGATTTTGAGGAACTGAGAAGGTGGAAAGAATACTTCACCACGGTTCTTAACCGCATCACATCATTTTGTGGATGAAATATCTAGTCACCCTTACATGCAGATAAATACTCTACAGCACTTTCAAACAGAAGAGAAATCATCTAGGTTATCAATCTACTTAATCGAAGTAAAGCCGTTGGGCTTGATGACTGTCGAGTGGAGGTATTCATCGCTGCACCTGCAGTTTCCATCTATACGGAAATCATGTGAATCCAAGACTTTTCTCAGAGAGTGGAAGAAGGGAATGATCGTTAAGATTACAAAGGACGGCACCCCTCCCGAATGCGAAAGTTGGAATGACGATCTAGTGATCCTTGCTGTCGCAAAGATAATAGCCAAAATAATCGTGGTACGCATTAGGGAATATCTCGAACGCTTGATCGACGGATAACAGGTCGGTTTCTGCTCAGGTTCTTCCTGTATTTATCACATCAACACCTTGCGGATTATTTTGTGTTCGAGTCTAAAGCAGTAATGGCTTCCAACGTGGCCCATTCTGACAAACCAATTTTCTTTGCAGTTCCTGCTGCATCTAAAGTAAAGTAGGAAATTTTGAGTGGCAAATTGTTGCGCGAATTGACGCTGTTTGACTTCAGTTAGGTTTTTGTATTCGCACTATCTGTACCGTGGACCAGGTCTATAGGCTGGGATACTCTCCCCCTCAAGCTAAATTAAGCCGACTTAATTTAGTTTCAGGGTTGAACAAAACGAGATGATGATGGGAGATGAAGCATGTGTCATGAACTGAGTAATTTTAATTTACTTTCGAACGACAGGTGTTATGAGGCTCTTAACATATTCATATTCGTAGAGATCCCATATTGTTTTCTTCCATTGGTCCCGTTTGGCTTCCCTCACTTCGGATAACCATATAAATTTTTGCTATCCATAGTTCTCATAAGTTTGGAAATTGGGAGATTTTCCGAAGAATCTGGTGATGCTTGTTTCTTTTTGAACCAGAGTTTTAGGTGAGGTTACCGCAAGGGAAGAGGACCTACGACCATTGAATGTGAGTAGAGAACCTGATTTGGTATTCAGTATCGGGAGTTTTATTTCTTATGCTTGTTAATAGCTGGGTACCTTTCTCCAATAATAAATTCGGGCTGAGTTTTTATTTTCGTCTTCAAGATGATGGCCTTTGTTGATATTAACCGGGCCAGATATCTACTTATAATAGATGTTGGCCGTATTAGGTGTCTATTAGGCACGGAACTGTTGATGCTGATTGGTCAGCATCATGCCAGATCTTTCTCTCTCTCTCACATTTTACTTTTCTGCGACAACCTGAAGGATAGAAAATAACAAGTCACTTTAACGTGCTTATATGGGCAAGTGTTACAAGTAGAACCGAAATCATTTTTGCTACCTATAAACTCAAACGGGGTAACCTCGAATTGATTCTAATAAGGTTTTATTTTGCACAAAATCTTAAAAATAGTCTCGTTTTTTAAGGTTTTGTATCTGCCCGCCTGTCTGTCACAAGCACTTTTCTCCAAAACGGTTAAACCGATCACAAAGAAACTTAGTAGACAGATGGGAACTATGAAATTCCAAACATGCAATGAGTGACATAAATTTAAGTTGAGTTTAAAGGGGGCTCCCATACATGTAAAGAGGGGATGTAAATTTTTTTTGAACCAATGTAGCCACGTATCATGTGAAAGGTCTCGATTAGTACTTTCCAAAAATTATGTTTGTTTTGACGCAGGTTTCAAAACGCATGGGAAAAGGGGGAAAATAGGCACATTTAAAGTGAAACAAGATACATTTTCGAAAACACACAATACAAAAATCTGAAACTGCTGCTGTGCTTACACGACCTTAAAATAAACCTCAAAATACGTTCCATTCCGATATCTATTCAAATAAACTTATTACAGGTATAATACCAACTTGTTGAATTGCCTAGAAAACCCCCTGAAGCTCATCCCAAGAGTACAAGAGTATACAGAGTATACAGCATAGAAGACAGAATTGCGCATCATGCTGCCAAGCTTCATGGAGATCTGGTTATTACTATCAAAGTTAGTGAAATTCATACTAATTAATTTTACACAAATTTACTGCAGTTTACACGGTCGAAACAAGATGCTGACGTCACAATTAGCGAAAATAATTGACATTAAAATTGCATCCCTGAAGAATCCACTTGTCCCCAGGCCTTTTTAAGGTTTTGTGCAAAACCCGTAGACCCGTGGACCCGTAGATACGGAATTTGGTGAGAACATGTAGTCTATGTGTTCCTTTGGATGCAGTGAGTGGCGTATTTTTGTGTTGACTTTGAAAGAGGGCTTCCCATACATGCGAAAGGAGTGATGTAAAATTTTTCTTCACAGAGTATGGTCATATGGGGTATCAAATGAAAGGGGTCGATTAGTACTTTCCGAAACTAATTTCTTATATTATATAAAACATAGGGGAGTGAGGGCTCAAAACCGAAAAATCTGAAAAAGTCACAGTGAAGCATACATACAAAATCTGGACTTGAAAATACATCCCGTTCCGTTGTCTGCACAAATAAAGTTCATAATATTAAATTACCATGCCTTAGAAATTTACCCGAAGACCCCCCTTATGCTCAGCCTAGAAGTGCAAGATGGCAACAGTGGAGCTGATAATATAGGATATAATTCTGAAAAGTTTGAACACAATCCAACCATCATTAGCAAATTTATAGGAAGTCAAAGTTTGTATTTCATATAAATTTATTGCACTCTAAGACGTGTATGGCGTCATCTTTATATGTATGTGTATGTGTATATAAAGTGAACTGATATGAACGGCGTGGCCCATGGAAACACTTTCGCTTTTCTTTTTCAGTTTTTAAGGTTTTGTGAGAAGGTGGGAACTGTGGACCCCCAGACATGCAGTCAGTGATATCCTCCTACGTTGAGATTTAGGGGGGGGGGGGTGTCCCCATACATGTAAAAGGAGGGTGTAACAATTTTTTTCACCAAATATAGTCACGTGGGGTATCAAATGAAAGGTCTCGATAGTACTTTTTGAAATCGGTCTTAGTTTTTGTGATTTGTTAAAAAGCCGGGGAATGGGAGGGATGCAAAGTGATGATTTCTTTAACGGAGCCGTTCTCAGAATCTACCCAACCGAAAAATCTGAAAAAAGTCTTGAAGCTGCCGCTATACAATACCCAGGCCTCAAAATACTCTCCATATCGATATCTGTTCAAATTAAGTTAATAATAGTATATTACCGTATTTTTGGGAAAATTGAGTTAAACCCCCCTTAAGTTTATGTCAGAGTTATAAAAGTTGGTAGTAGTATAGAATATAATATGAAGCATATTATTTCCAAGTTTGATCAAAATCTAATACAAATAGCTCAAAGTTGCCTTACCGTGTAAATTTATTACCCGAAGTACTAAATCTGATACGCTAAATGCATATTCTTAACGGGCTTCGTACAAATGGGATAGTTCTACACTCAAATATACTCACACAAGAAGCAAACAAAACCTTTCATACCTGAAGCGCCCAGCTTCCGGTTTCCCGACTTGTTTTAGATTTAACTAGCGTCCTTGGATTAGCTTGGGCTCGGATTACTTTGCCTGTCGGCTCCTTTTGGCTCAACACTGGCCAGTACTTTCGTGAGAGATCCTTCTTTTTAAAGTCTTGTGTAAAACAGAACCTTCTTAAAATCGATTTACCGTCTGTCTGTATGTCCATCTGTTTGTCTGTCTGTCTGTCCATCACACCTATTTTTCTCGAAGATGGTTATAGCGATTATTTGATGGAAAGGTAGGAACTGTGAACATTTTTGCATACAGTAAGTTACATCCTTTTAAGTCGAATTGAAGGGGGTCTTCAAAAGGGGTGTGTAATTTTTTTTCACCAAATATACTCATGTATTAAAGGTCTCGGTTTGTACTTTCCGAAACCCGGTCTTAGTTTTGACATTTGTTGGAAAGGTGGAAGTGCGGGGTCAAACGTGATCATTTCTTTAACGGGCTCATTCTCAGAAACTACACAACCCAAAAATCTAAAAAAAATCAAGAGGCTCCGAAATACCTTCCATACCGATATCTTTTCAAATAAAGTTAATAATATTATACTACTATAATTTTGAGTAATTGACTGCAAAACCCCCTTAAGTCCATCCTAGCACAAGGAAATTGCAGTAATATAGGCTATAATATAGAGCATGATCCTACCAAGTTTTTGGGAAGTCGCACTATTACTAACAAAGTTATAATAGGTCAAAGTTGGTGTTGCTTTGCAAATTCAGGACTCTGAATGTCAAGATCATCCGAAAGTAAATACTCTCACAGAATACACGCATATATTCCATGCTACGTACTAATGGGGCAAATGTACACTCAAATGTCTTTATATAAGAAATATACAAAACCTTTCATACCTGAAGCGTCCAGCTTCCGGTTTCCTGACTTGTTTGTTTTTGGTATTGGAATATCAGTATCAATTACTGGAGGCAAGCATGTGTGTATACGTGCATGGTAAAGAAATTTACGGCTTGTGTTCAATAAGATTGACGTTTGTGCGGGTACATTTGCTTTCGTGCACAGAGTAAAGTGGAAAAGCGTGAAGATAAATTTTCTGCACAATATTTATGCTTTAATATGTATCCAGATATGCATATTTTGTTTGGCAATATGTGGCGGAATATTTGGCATTCTTAGCTACGTATGAATGGGAAAACGGGCATAGAGAGTTGCTCACATAAGATGAACACA
Source organism: Hermetia illucens (assembly GCF_905115235.1). Classification (NCBI taxonomy): domain Eukaryota; kingdom Metazoa; phylum Arthropoda; class Insecta; order Diptera; family Stratiomyidae; genus Hermetia; species Hermetia illucens. Next base: position 83,455,847 of record NC_051849.1, on the reverse strand, counting down.
AAACCTTTACACCTGAAGCACCGAGCTTCCGATATTCCGACTTTATTTTTTATATATTCCGGAAAACCCAGTTACGAATCAACTCAGTTGATGTTTACAGTCTGCCTATGCCTATGCTGCAAAGAAGGAAGGTACAACACGTTGGCAAGAACAATGGCGTTCACGAGCTATGTTCCAAGTAGAGCTCCATGGTAACCGTATATAATATGCTGCCGCATTTTTCACTTCTAGTAGACACGGTGGTAGGATTCATCCTTCGTTATTTCAAATCGGATTTATCACCAAGAGATATTTAAGACTTCAACTGGTGTTTACTTTTTTCTTCGGGTCTGTTCCGCCAATATTCATTTAGATATAACTTTCCCCTTTCGTTAAAGTGCTTCCAGGATGTACAGATATCGGTTTTTGGTCAAACAACTTGCATATACTCGTATACGTAAAGAAATCATCCCCGAAAAATATGGTGTCAAAACACCACTTTTGCTGAAAAATCTCCTGTCTAAGTATATATACATATATGTGTAGTTCCAAACTTAAGTACTTTCCCCAGGAAGTAATGGTGAAAGACCTCAAATTGACATATTTAGCTGCAATATTTCACGTTCGTTCAAAGGACTCATACTCAAGAAATAATGAGATTTAGCCGCTTGTTTCGAATTTTCGAGAATTCACGTGTTCCCTAGGCCATCTATTTTTAGAATTGGATACCAATACAGCCAACCGACAGCATCTCCTCCAGAAGAATTATTCGCTCATCTTTCTAATTTATTCCACTTTACATGGGAGCTTCCTCATCAGCCGAAATGTATATTTTAGCATAATAATACCATCAACTGGCGAAGCACAATATTTCGGGTACGGCGATGATTTCAAGAGGTATCCCTGAAATTGAATCAGAATCGTAGTCATACCCACAATTCAGAAGGGTGTTATGACTTGGAAGGTTCTATTGTTTGGAAAATGACTCCACACAAATCTGAACCTGAAGCCTTTTCCTCCTTAAGTTCATGTCATCCTTCGGGATTCTACATCTTACTGATGGAAGGTATTCAAATTAAGTCACTTCATATATCAACTGGGGAGCATCCTCTGGCATTTGTCGCTTTACTCGCTTTACTCAACCCGGATCTTGGAAACAAGGAGCATAGTTGTTACTAAGGTACGTACAAACCCATGTTAATATATTTATGTGTGTATGGCATAATGGACACACAATCTCCTCTCGCCATCTCTAATTTATCAGCTGAACATGTACGGCAAGGAGCACGATTCGGGTCGGACGGTAATCGTAAATTTTTGATGATTTATCTCTCAACAAGTTGATTGCATCGAATCGATATCGAATTAAGTTGATCGATTGTCCTGGCAGTTGGCTGAAACATAGCTGTTGTACGTAATAGTGGGTTCTACTACGACATATCAGGCTTGAGAAGTGTTTTATGTCCTGCTTCTCGTGTTTGTTCTGTTGAATGTGTTGTATAAATTGTTGTTCCCTAACCGGAATTGGTACTTGAAACCCTTAGTAAGCCACATTGAGATGTTAATCCTATGTTGCACAGTGCTGGAATGTGAGCTATTATACTACATTGGATAAACTGGAACGATTCCATTCAAATTTTTACTTCAAGTGAAAACTGGTTTGAAATTTCACTTAATATTTTATGTAGGTTGAACTTTCCTTTCATTTTACGAAATAAGTTGAAGATTCACGGATTTTCCCACCAAATTTAGGCACTCCAATCTCTGCCTTAAACAAAGCCATTAGAGCCAATTGCCAATTTAGCGCTCTGCATTTGACTGGGGAGTCTGAAATCGTCAAACACTGTAGGCTTAGTGAGGCAAATTTATTCCAGCATCAAACAACCAAACTCAAAGATAAAAAAAATCGATGTATGAAAGTGCTCTATATTTCACACGACCAACCAAGGAAAATAAGGAAAAATTTCGGCACGTTTCCCGTGTTGTTGGGCCCTTTTGGCCGTATCGCCTCACTCGCCTGTTGGGAGAGAAATTCACTGGAAATCCATAAAAATTTCGAAGAAGGATTGTCTCGTAAAAGCTGTTCAATGTAGACATATGTCATTTTGAAGTTGGTGTGATTTTTCTTCGTTAGGGTGTATGTTTTATTTGCCCGACCCGGGCTCATGTGAAAAATATAGATATTATTTTCGTAGACCTGACAAAGTATGGTGTCGATAATATGAATGATGGGTTTAGTTGCTCCTAAGCTAGTCGAGGTGGCTGATAGTAATTTGAAGCTGTTAATCAGGAAGCAATTTTTTTATTCCTTCGTAGTACACGCATTTTACAAGGGATCTTCCCTTTAGCGGGAATGGGGTCCCTTTTTAATAAATCGTTGTAGAGGTACGGGTCTTCTGGATAAATCGCTTGAACTAAAATTCCCTTTCTCAAAACTAACTAAAGCATGTTTGCCCCGCTCACAGCTCATAATACTTAATCCATCAGGTCTTACCATATTTTCAGTGTTGGATGTGTCAGCTTATATATTTCATATATTACATGATTCTGTGTATGACGGTGCTTTTGATATGCTGTTTGCTGTTCATGTGAATTGGCTGATTGTGGTTATATTAACTTAGCCGTAATTCTAGGAGAGTACCAATTTAGGACTGGAACCAAAGGGCTGTAGCAGACTCAGCAAACGTAGTAAAAAGTCTTGAGACTTTGGTTTTGGAGACAGAATAGGCTTCATTATTTGTTATAATAATCTTTACACTTAAAATAAGCTTACGTACTATATTAACATATATTTTTTATATCTTTTTATTCTCCTATAAACTTACAATGTTAAACGAAATGCTAACTTAAGAACTACCTAACAGTTTATCTTAATCTAAGGTATGGGGGTAATAGCAGGATGTGATATCAACGCTCACCACATATGTTGGGGAAGTCCGAACATTAATGCAAGAGGATCGAGACTACTGGAGTATCTAGTAGGAACCGATTTGCAGATCCTAAATGTGGGTAATGAACCCAGTTTCTTCAATGTGGTCAGGCGAGAGGACATCGACATCAGGGTAGCATCTCCTAACATCGCGGCTCTGATCGGAGAGTGGAGAGTATCAAACGATATCACACTCTCGGATCACAGATGCATTGATTTCTTTATGGGCATGGATTCACCTCCACCCACTCCATTTCGGAATCCGAGGAAGACAGATTGGGTAATGTATCAAACAGAATTGAACGCCCGAGTCACGATCCCTGGGAAGCACATCAAATCCATTGCTGGAATTAAGAAGACAACCCAGATGATGACAACTAGCATGAGAGAAGCTTTCGAAGAAAGCTGTCCACTGAAGATGCCAGAGAAGGGTAAAACACCGTGGTGGAACTCGAATTTGGCAATACAGAGGAGAACGACAAGGATGCTATTCAATCGTGCTCTGAAGGGTGAATCAAGCACTACCTGGAATCGCTATAAAGAGGCACAGAAGACTCTAAGGAAGTGCATAAGATCGGCTAAATGATCATCTTGGAGACGCTTTTACGAAGAGATTAACTCTCTTGAGTCAACCTCAAAGCTGAAGCGGATTCTGGTGAAATAACGAAGCCAGAAACTGGGTTATTTACGTTTACAGAATGGGAAGTACACAGAAAGTGATGAAAAAACGGCAAACCATTTACTTCAAGTGCACTTCCCAGCCAGCATCCAAAATCTAATCTCGGGGCCAACCGGTGCATACAGCCCTCAACCGAGAGACTGGAATCTGGCATACAAAGTAGTATCCCTGGAGCGAGTGAAATGGACATTTAGCTGGTTCCGTAGATACAAGTCTGCAGGTCCGGATGGCCTCATCCCTGCGCTAGTAATAGAGGGAATGGATGCCCTGGGTCTACACATTCGGAATATATATCGTGCATGCCTAGCACACGCTTATATTTCAATTAAATGGCGGGATGTGAAGGTGTTATTCATTCCCAAACCAGGAAAACCCACCTACACAGACGCTAAAAGCTCTCGACCGATCACCCTAACGTCATTTCTGCTAAAAGGACTAAAAAGATTAGTAGATCGGTTCATAAGAGATACACACATTCCTAAGTGGCCACTTCACTATAGGCAACACGCCTACCAGAACGGCAAATCCACGGAGACAGCACTCCATGAACTTTCGGCATAAATTGAAAAGGCGATGTCTGAAAAAGAATACGCCTTAGGCGCATTCATGAACATCAAAGGTACCTTCAATTATGCCTCATTCGCGGCAATTTGTGATGCGGTAAGACAGCATGGAATCGAACCGCTGCTAATCTGTGGAATCCTTCACATGCTAGAGTGGAGAAAAATCCACATATCGGTCGGCCAGAAATCTATTGAAGCAGGATGTTTCAGGGGCTGCCCACAGGGAGGAGTTCCTTCTCCACTGTTATGGCTCTTGGTAATGGATACCCTGCTGTGGCTCCTGGAGGACAAAAAACCCTTCGCGCAAGCATTTGCGGACGACCTAGCGGTAAAAATTACCGGCGAGTTTGCGGACACAGAATGTGACTGCTTGAATGCAACTCTACATGAAATCCACAGCTGGTGCCTCCGCAAGGGACTCACGGTGAACGCTAGGAAGACTGGACTAGTTATGTTCACTAGGAACGTCAGGTGGGGCAGCTATACACTACCCACCTTAGCAGGGGCGGAAATCCAGCTGGCGCAAACAGTCAAGTACCTAGGAGTACATTTCGACTCCAAGTTAACGTGGAAGCATCATATCCAGGAACAATATCAGAAATCCTGCAGATTGCTCTGGTGCTGTAGGAATGCTCTAGGTAAGACCTGGGGACGTTCACCCAAACGTATATACTGGATGTATACATCCATAATAAAACCCATTTTGATGTATGCATGCATCGTCTGGTGGCCAAGACTGAACTTTGCTAACAGCAGGAAGCTGCTAACACAGATTCAGAGACTTGGTTGCCTAAGTATTACTGGAGCAATAAGTACTACGCCGACTGCGGCACTTGGAGCTATCCTAAATTCACCCCCATTCACTTGGTGGTGAAACAGAAAGTAGCCAATGACGCATATAGGCTCGATGCCATTGGTGCGTGGAAAGGCGGCCGTCAAACGGTCATGCGTCTGTCTGGAAATTCCGTGAAAAACATCCAGTAGCCCTGATGCCGAGCGATCATATGGTTTCCACATTCGTCTCTGAAAAGACATACACTGTCATAATAACCGAAAGAGAAGAATGACCGACAAGCGGCCATGAGTCCTTTTAGATTACAGACATAAAAATCTGCACCGACGGGTTAGTCATGGAGATGGATCGGGCGCAGGGGTGTTCTCGGAGAATCCGATTATAGAACTGGCCCGACCCCTCGGAAAAATGACGACCATATTCCAGACGGAGATATATGCCATTTCATTGGCAGCAGAAGAATGTCTGCGACAAAAATGGAGGGGTCGCAGCATTCGAATCTGTTCCGACAGTCGGGCGGCATTATCAACACTAAATGGCAACGACATATCAAGCCAGTTGGTGTGGAGTTGTCATCAGGTGCTGCTGAAACTTGGCCAATTGAACGAAACATTTCAGGATATGGGTGCCGGGGCACTTTAACATTGCCGGTTATGAGGAGGCTGACAGACTGGCTCGCCGAGGGTCTGGATCAACAATGGTGGGGCCAGAACCAGCTCTTGGAATCCGATCTACTGTCAAGTCTACTCTGAAGGATGAAATTGCAAGGATTCACGCAACCGACTGGAGAAATTTGGACTCTTGCCGGGAAGCGAAAATCCTTGTGAAGGAGCCTAGGGCCACTAGAGTGGCATTTTTGTTGTCCCTTAAGAAGTGGGACATGAAAACCCTAGTAGGGCTTTTGATGGGACACTGCCCCTTAAACTACCATATGGAAAATATTTGGGTAGTGGTCAAGGCTATGTGAAGCCAATGTGAGGAGGAGGAGGCGGCCCTGCACTTTTTATGCAGCTGCCGGGCATCCTCAGATCTCAGACGAAGACACCTTGGCAAGGTTTTCTTCAATGAAGAATCTGCACACTCTCCGCTTCTGAAGAATGTTCTCAGATTCGCTAAAACCTGCGAACACCGTAGGCGAGAAGCCATTGAATAGGCAATTAACGGGGATAGTACAATGGGCCTAATAATCGCCTGAGTGGTCGGAACTGCGGTTCCCCCTGTAAACTAAACTAACTAACTAAGGTCTAATACAACTTAAATCTCACAAATTCATTTAATGTATTTGTGATTAGTTCCATTGGAAAAAAAGTCGAAAAACCTTCCACTCGGCGAACTTTTTCTAGAACAGGGCGGTCGATAGGGTGATGGTAGGGGGTTATTCAAGGATGTGGATAGGTTGAGCGGGTATGCGGGAGGTGTTTTGTGACTAGAAGCAGGGTGGGTGGCAGGGAACAGGTGAGTTTGCAAGAGGTTGTAATGGTAAGTTTGGAGATAGGAGATCAAGTCGATCCCTTGAGTGGCCGATAACGACCTAGAGGGCAGAGCTATCCCAAAAAGATAAACAAATTGGCAAAATTTGACCGTGAAGGTCCGCCCACAAAGATTGCAGCTCTATCAAAGCTCTCGGTCGACACGTTCTTGCACGCCTCTGTGCTAGCCAGGCTCGGGAATGTGGGGGGGGGTCCTTTGAGCGCTTTGATCCCTCACGCTTCATTACTAAAAACAACGTGCCTTTTCCGATGCGTGGGTCCGCACCGGATTTTAAAATCGATTTTAGGTAGGAATTCGCGACGGCCTATCGAATGAAAACCAGAACGCGAGCTAAATTGGAAAATAAAAAAAAACCGGCTCGACCGCGCGCGTGGAGCCGTTTGTCTCCGGACCCGAGTGCCGCGATCAAGTAGGGGAAGATCCACGACGGATCACCGTCCCGATTGCCGTCCCTTCCGCCTCAGATCTTGTACGAGGCGCGGCCGGTGAGGTTCCCACCCTTCCTCGACATCCTCCGGCCAGTTATTCGTTTAGAGGATGTCCCTTTCATATGAATTCCGCGGGAGTAAGGAGGAACTAAGGGGAGGAAGTCCTCAAACTACTTCATATTATTCACACATTATTTATAAGAGTTCAAGATGATAACAATAAAAAAAAAATAAATTGAAAAAAAAATTATGGTAAAATTTAAAGAAAGAAAAATTCAAAATTCAATTCAAAGAAAAAAAAATATGGTAAAATTCAACTAATAATAATAAAAAAAAACAACAAAAAAAAAAGAAAAATAAATGATAGAAAAATGATAACCAGGACTCACCCAGTTCGTCCCTCCGAGCTCGGCTGGCGGCTGGTGTAACAGGTTCTTAAAAAAAAGATTTATATCAAAAAAAAAAACAATTAAGTACTATTAATCATTAATAATAACATGTTCGAACTGGCACGTTTCCCAGCCTTATTGTTCCTTTTGTTTTTCTTCTCACAAACTGGTCACTTTCCGAAAAACCACCTCCGAAACATCCAAAAATTCTCCGTCACTACCAAAACTTCTTGACACAGCCCGATGAGCAACCTTCTCTTGATATTCCTCCTCAGAATTCTCCTCAGAATTCTCCGCCAAGACCAAAACTTCTAGCCACAGCCCGATGAATCACCTTCTCTTGATCTTTCTCCTCAGAATTCTCCGCCAAGACCAAAACTTCTAGCCACAGCCCGATGAATCACCTTCTCTTGATCTTTCTCCCCCGAATTCTCCGCCAAGACGCTCCAACCACCGTCCTCCAGCTCCAAAACCAAACTCCTGATATTTTTTTTTTTCCGAATTCTCCGCCAAGACGCTCCAACCACCGTCCTCCAGATCCAAAACCAAACTCTTGATATCTTTTTTTCCTCCGAATTCTCCGCCAAGACGCTCCAACCACCGTCCTCCAGCTCCAAAACCAAACTCTTGATATCTTTTTTTTCCTCCGAATTCTCCGCCAAGACGCTCCAACCACCGTCCTCCAGCTCCAAAACCAAACTCCTCTTTCTTCCCGCCAAAAACCTTCTCTCCAGCAACATTCTCGCTGCCTTTGTTCGTGCACCGCTTTTATTCCCGCTACATAGCCTTTCTCACTCGGCAATGTTGCGGCAACATGCGCATGCGCCTGCAGATGCGGCAAATCATTCCCCTCCTGTCAAGATCAATTCGCTTGAATACATTGAATAATGTGCAATCTGCGGCGAACTTTAAGGCAATTGCACACTATTAAATTGTTTAAGCAAATTAATTAAGAAAGAGCCGAATGAAATTCCGCTCCCGTCGCGCAGCCGCGGTCACTACAGGGCAGCTGGGTTTTCGAGACCCGCTCGAGGAAAGAAAGCTGAAGACCAGTGAGGGCCTCACTGCTGATAGCGGCTGAGTGTTGGCGCTTACGGGGAAAGGTAGACCGAGATCCAAACCCACATTAGGCCTTGAGGTCCTTCGCGTGAGCGATGCCCAGGTTACGACCCTCCATGTCCTCCAGCTCGTATTGAACCGTTCCGACTCGACCGATGACCTTCGCCTTCACGAACTTCTGATCCAATTTGGCATTATATCGTTTTGCTGCACTGCTTAAGTTGAAGAGCCGTTTATACACGATATCTCCGACCTGAAATTCACGAGCTCGGGATCGCAAGTTGTAACCCCTTTCCTGTGCCTCTCTTGCCTGGAGGATTCGCCCTTGAACCTCTGCTCTCAGAATAGCAAGTTTATCCTGAGAACAGATCTCCAAGGTCGCATCAGGTAAGGCGTTCAGGCGTCGTAAAAGGGCGTAGGTACTCCCATGGGTGACCATGCTTTGCCCAAAAACGACGTGATAGGGTGATGTCCCTATCGAGACGTGTTTCGCTGAACGCAAGGCACAGTTGATGGATGACAACTTGTTATCCCAATCTCTTTGATCAGGACCGATATAAGCGCGTATAGCAGCCAACAGTGAGCGATTTACTCGCTCCGAGGCGTTGGCCTGCGGGGAGTATAAAGCGGTGTAAATGTGTTGAATGCCATACTGGTTCAGAAGATCGTTGAAAGCCACGGATTTGAACTGTACCCCATTATCAGATGTGATCGACTCAGGGATTCCAAACACATGAAAGATTCTCTTCTCCAAGTATTCGGTCAGCACGTTTGCGGTAAACCGTTTAATCGGCTCCACAAATGAAAACTTTGAGAGAGAATCGAGAACGACTATTGCTCCGATATTTCCGGCGCGAGATCTGGGGTATGGGCCGATCAAATCGATATACAAACGTTGAAATACCCGATCGGAGATGAGCGCTTTTCCCATTAGAGGTTGGAGCGTTTGACGCTTTTGACGTCTTGCACGTTTCACAATTGCGGATATAGTCCTTGACCTGTGAAACCATTTTAGGCCAATAAAACCACAACCGCAGTCTACCCAAGGTTTTACCAACCCCCCCATGTGCACTCAAAGGATGATCATGGGCACGGGTGATCACCTCCATCGTCAGCTCCTCCGGAATCCAAAGCTTCCAAGCCTGTTGTTCCTGCATCTCATCTCCTGAAGCATGATTGGTTCGTTTGTATACCAATCCATCGCATACCTGCAGATCAGGGAGTTTGTTGGAATTCTCCCTAATACGCTCTATTAATTGCAAATAGTTCGCAGACCGAAAATGTGGTGAATTAAAATCCACGTCTGCGTTGTTCCCACTTCTCTCCAAAGCATCCACCTCCGCTGGTGAATACATTCGAGATAGAGAATCCGGGACCAGATGTTGTGATCCCTTTCTGTGTTTAATGATGAACGAGAATCCTTGAAGCTTCAATGCCCATCTGGCCAGTCTGCCGTGAAGGTCGGACTGGTTCATCAGCCATTTGAGCGAAGCGTGGTCAGTTACCACTTCGAATGTTGTGCCTTCGACATACGCTCGGAATTTGCGCACTGCCTCCACCGGTGCCAGACATTCCTGCTCAGTGACAGTGTAGTTTCGCTGAGGCTGTGTAAGCTTCTTCGACATATACGCGATAGGAACTTCATGTCCCTCCTCTGTCTTCTGCATCAGCACCGCTCCTATACCATGTTGACTTGCGTCACAATGTATGGCGAAAGGCTTGGAGAAGTCGGGGCTGTGCAGAACTGGAGCCGAGGAGAGACTCGTTTTCAGAGCGTCGAAGGCCGAGATAGCTTCCTCAGACCAGCAAAACTGCCGCTTCTTCTGAAGCATGTCTGTCAACGGTGCAGTCAGCGAAGCGTAATTTGGCACAAATCGCTGATACCACCCACACATCCCAAGAAACCGCCGCAGTTGCCTGACGGTTTTCGGCCGCGGAAAATCTTTGATGGCGTGTACCTTGTCGGGATCGGTACAAATCGTCCCGTTACCGATGATGTGCCCCAAGTATCGAACTTCCTTCATGACAAACTTGCTCTTCCGGATGTTCAACGTCAAGCCAGCGCGTCTCATACAGAGAGCCACTTCGCTTAAGAGCAGCAGGTGCTGGTCGAAGGTCTCTGTAATAAGCAGCAAGTCATCTAAATATACAAAGACTTGATGACGTAAGTGAGCAGGGATGACCTTATCCATCAGTCGCTGCATGGTTTGAGGTGCATTGCAGAGCCCAAACGGCATGGTCACAAACTGATAGAGTGGCCGACCTGGGACGGTGAAGGCAGTCTTATCCTTGGACGCCTCATCCAGAGGAATTTGCCAGAACGCATCCTTCAGATCTAGACTCGTAATGAATCTAGCCTTCGGGAGACGACTGAAAATCCCCTCGATGAGAGGTAAAGGATAAGCGTCCTTTACTGTTACACTATTCACTTTACGTGGATCAAGGCAAAGTCGCACTTTACCAGGTTTCACCACAAGGGTAACTGGCGAAGACCAGGCGCTTTGCGATTCTTCGATGACTCCCAAAGCCAGCATCCTATCAATCTCTTCGTAGAGGAGCTTTTCGATGGTGGGAGAGGCTGAGAAGTGTCTCTGTTTAATCGGTTTGTTACCGCCGACATCGATGACGTGTGTCGTGAGACTTGTACGTCCTAAGCCCTCCGACTCGAAAGATGGAAAACTGCCAATGACAGCCTCAAGCCTTGCTCGCTGGTGTGTGGTCAACTGGTGTTTATTGACGTTCTCAACATTTTCGATAGAACAAACGGAAGGTACAAATAAGTCCTGTGCGAGATCGAACTTGCGCACAAAATCAGCTCCAAGGTAAAGATTTTGCGTTAACGACGGGATAAGGAGGAACGACATCGATTCCGTCCGATCACGAAACGTGATGTCAGCTGACACTCTGCCTACTGTCGAGTGGCTAGTCCCGTCAGCCGTCCTGAGATCGATGCGTAATCTCTCCCACTTGTACCGACCGTCGTTAATAATTTTCCGGGCGAAATCCGAAGCTAAGCAACTTACAGTGGCTCCGGTATCAATCAGTCCTGAAACACGCTCACCCAAGACTGTGCCATCCGCATACGGGCGAATATCATTATTGGGCCGACTCGTGAGAATGGCAGAGTAGTAAAGACGACGATTGCGCATTATTCGCATCCAATAGTGCCGTAAGCGAAGAGTTGAGCGCTTAGGTTTTTTCGTCGTCATCTCTGCTACTCCAAAGATCCGTTCTCTGGCCGCTTGATATTGTTGCAGTCTTACGTGCAACGGCCTCAGAACCGAAAGCATCGGTTTCCTTGAAATAATTGGTGGTGGGGCCAAATCCGGGTAGGTCATATTAACATTATCGGACCGCTTCAACACGGTAACTTTCGGAGTTACTGTGGAAGACGTTGTCGCAACGCCTGCGCAGTCACGTGCGTCCAATGCAGGAACGCCCTGATGACTGGGGCTGGACTCTGGAACTCGACAGTTCGGACATACGGGCTTACGAGTGTTCGGGCGCCCGCAACCGAAACAAAAGACTTTGGGATCTTCTCAACAGTCTTCAAATAAATGTCCAATCTGCCGACAATTCCAGCAGACCAAGTCCAAATCCCGATCATGAATCTCAGACTGAGGATTTCCTGAGATGTTCTTTATGTCAACACCCTCTTCAGATTCAGCAGAATGGCTGTGTAATTGGTGAGAGAGCCTGCTTGAGAGACGCTCCTCTAAAATTTCGCTTTGCTGTACTAACTTACGCAGCTCGCGAACCGTACTAGCCGGAAAATAGAGAAGTTGCCTCTGAACGTCAGGTCTCAGCCCACGACGTAGCAACTCTACCAATTTCTCTTCCGTTAAGGAGTTTTCTAGCCTATTGGCTAGCAAACGCACAGCTTTATAATAACTGTCGAAATCTTCGGATGGACCTTGCATGCGCTCCCTCATCAGTTCAAGGATATCCCAGTCATCTAGAGAATCCTTAAACTCATGGCGAAGAGCCTCACGAAAAGAGGTCCACTCGATTCGTCCGACAGACTGGTGATAGTCCCAGTACCAATCTGCTGCTCTGTCTCTGAGAAGGGTGTGTACATAAGTACACAGCAGGCCGAAATCCCCCTGTAAGGTTGTGTTGGTCAAAGCCTCCACGCGGAACAAGAATTGGTTGATGGGCAAAGTTTTTGATGTGCCATCAAAAACTAACTCCCAGGATGCCAAAATTGAATAAACACGATCCGCTGACATGGTACTAAGCGGTCGTGCCTGGCATCCATACGGCAAATCGTCCTCGTCAGAGTCAGTAAGATAGTACATATAGTCGAGTCCGGATCTGTCGTCATATCGTTGAAAGTTCTCGGATCCGGACCTGTCGTCAAGTCCGTAAAAATTGTCTTTATTATGTCCATTGTCACGTCTGTCTTCAAAATGTACTGCACGAGTTGGAGCAGGCTGGTGTTGAGCTGCCTGATGCACTGAGTGCGTGTTCTGGTTCGAGTCGCTAAGCGCAGCAAATTGCTCTCGAACCGATCCCTCAACTCGTGAAGCGTCCGTCGCCCTAGCATCCCGCGTGGAAGGATCAACCCAACCCACAGGATCTCTCCTCGCCGCCTCATGCCACCGTCAGTCGTCACGGCGTGCTGGCAGGTCAAGCTCAGCTGAGCTCCATTGACCTGGAGGTAGCGTGGAAGGGAGACGATAAAGGTCGCGAGACCCGTGATCTCGTCTATGTGACATATCGAGAAAAAAAAAATTAAAAAAAAATAAAATAAAATTGGAAACGACCAAAAGGAAGTCCAAGAGAAAAAATAAAGAAAAACAAAAGAAGCGAAATTATAAGTTGCAAAACCGAAAAGAAGAAAAACGAAGTATATATAAAAAAAAGTAAAATGATCAATTCAAGCGAAAAGAAAAAAAAAAAACGAAGGAAAAAAAAAAATAAGGCAAAGGAAAATAAATAAAAAAAAAATGAACTAATATAATAATCTCAATCGAACGATAAGAAAAGAAAAAAAAAATAATAATTACGAGGACTCCTCACTCTTAAAATTTTCAACTCCATATTCAACTCCCGCAAAACTCTCGGATGACCAAAAATGCCATCCCAACCTCATTAATTTTCTCATCTGTGTGCAGAACTTCCACACACAGTGTTTTCCAAGAAGAGACAACAATCGAGTTGCTCCCCGTCGCAGAATATTAAATAAAAAGAACAAGCAAAAAGGGAACGCGAGAATTCAATCTTCCTCGTCTGGAGTCAGAGAACAAAGTGAAGATGAATCATTGAGGACGGAATGGCACAGCATATAGCCGACTACCTCCGTATTCCATCAAGGATCCATCTCACCCGTCACTTCCTCCCTACGAAGAAGAAAGAATATTTAATTTTCTTTAAAATTCCGAAACGAAGAGATAGTCGTTTCACATAAAGGTAGGGAAGGACACTCCTCAGAAGCTCGGACGGCAATACCTTTCAGCTTATAGCCGCAAAGGCCCGTAGATCCAGAGACTTCTGGGAGGCAATCACCTACGAGACGTTAAGTCTCAAGACAAACACAACAAACGACTAGCTCTTATGGTATTCTACCAAGGATAGGGCAGGAAACTCTACGTTACAAGGTGGGAAAGGAAATTGAGGCTTAGGAACACTTGTTTCCGGGGAAAAAGGCGTGAAACCTAAAACTAGAAATCTGAAGACAAGTGTACGTGGAGCCTAGCCGGGAACAATATTGAGAATCTATTGATTCTCTATCCGACACCACCAAACGAAGTTGTGAGCCGGAATAGGCTATCTTCCACATGATTCAGGAAACCTGTAAATAATAATTAAATAGGCTTGAATCCAGGATATGTTGGGCCCCACGTTGGGCGCCATTTGTAATGGTAAGTTTGGAGATAGGAGATCAAGTCGATCCCTTGAGTGGCCGATAACGACCTAGAGGGCAGAGCTATCCCAAAAAGATAAACAAATTGGCAAAATTTGACCGTGAAGGTCCGCCCACAAAGATTGCAGCTCTATCAAAGCTCTCGGTCGACACGTTCTTGCACGCCTCTGTGCTAGCCAGGCTCGGGAATGTGGGGGGGTCCTTTGAGCGCTTTGATCCCTCACGCTTCATTACTAAAAACAACGTGCCTTTTCCGATGCGTGGGTCCGCACCGGATTTTAAAATCGATTTTAGGTAGGAATTCGCGACGGCCTATCGAATGAAAACCAGAACGCGAGCTAAATTGGAAAATAAAAAAAAACCGGCTCGACCGCGCGCGTGGAGCCGTTTGTCTCCGGACCCGAGTGCCGCGATCAAGTAGGGGAAGATCCACGACGGATCACCGTCCCGATTGCCGTCCCTTCCGCCTCAGATCTTGTACGAGGCGCGGCCGGTGAGGTTCCCACCCTTCCTCGACATCCTCCGGCCAGTTATTCGTTTAGAGGATGTCCCTTTCATATGAATTCCGCGGGAGTAAGGAGGAACTAAGGGGAGGAAGTCCTCAAACTACTTCATATTATTCACACATTATTTATAAGAGTTCAAGATGATAACAATAAAAAAAAAATAAATTGAAAAAAAAATTATGGTAAAATTTAAAGAAAGAAAAATTCAAAATTCAATTCAAAGAAAAAAAAATATGGTAAAATTCAACTAATAATAATAAAAAAAAAACAACAAAAAAAAAAGAAAAATAAATGATAGAAAAATGATAACCAGGACTCACCCAGTTCGTCCCTCCGAGCTCGGCTGGCGGCTGGTGTAACAGGTTCTAAAAAAAAAGATTTATATCAAAAAAAAAAACAATTAAGTACTATTAATCATTAATAATAACATGTTCGAACTCGCACGTTTCCCAACCTTATTGTTCCTTTTGTTTTTCTTCTCACAAACTGGTCACTTTCCGAAAAACCACCTCCGAAACATCCAAAAATTCTCCGTCACTACCAAAACTTCTTGACACAGCCCGATGAGCAACCTTCTCTTGATATTCCTCCTCAGAATTCTCCTCAGAATTCTCCGCCAAGACCAAAACTTCTAGCCACAGCCCGATGAATCACCTTCTCTTGATCTTTCTCCTCAGAATTCTCCGCCAAGACCAAAACTTCTAGCCACAGCCCGATGAATCACCTTCTCTTGATCTTTCTCCCCCGAATTCTCCGCCAAGACGCTCCAACCACCGTCCTCCAACTCCAAAACCAAACTCCTGATATTTTTTTTTTTTTCCGAATTCTCCGCCAAGACGCTCCAACCACCGTCCTCCAGATCCAAAACCAAACTCTTGATATCTTTTTTTCCTCCGAATTCTCCGCCAAGACGCTCCAACCACCGTCCTCCAGCTCCAAAACCAAACTCTTGATATCTTTTTTTTCCTCCGAATTCTCCGCCAAGACGCTCCAACCACCGTCCTCCAGCTCCAAAACCAAACTCCTCTTTCTTCCCGCCAAAAACCTTCTCTCCAGCAACATTCTCGCTGCCTTTGTTCGTGCACCGCTTTTATTCCCGCTACATAGCCTTTCTCACTCGGCAATGTTGCGGCAACATGCGCATGCGCCTGCAGATGCGGCAAATCATTCCCCTCCTGTCAAGATCAATTCGCTTGAATACATTGAATAATGTGCAATCTGCGGCGAACTTTAAGGCAATTGCACACTATTAAATTGTTTAAGCAAATTAATTAAGAAAGAGCCGAATGAAATTCCGCTCCCGTCGCGCAGCCGCGGTCTCTACAAGGTTTTCTTCAACGATCTGGATCTGCATTAAATGAGTAGGTTGGGGTTAGAGAGCTATTGCATCGCCTTGGCCCCAACACGGTCACCATGGCTGTCAACCAGCAAAACTCTCCTGACAGATAGATAACATCATAGAATCAAGAACCCCGGCTCTCATTTTGCCGAACTACTAGCATTCGGATTAGCTCCAGCGGGTGCCGTCCGATTCAACATATTATCTTGCGCAGTCGATGTTCATGGCTGGCAAACCTGGCAGGGGAGTGTGACTGGTTGGCAGCCTTGGTGACCGTGTTTGTGTCAAGGTAATGCAACAGCCTACTCTCTTCGTAACAGTTCCTAAATAATATCCGCCGCAGGGTTTTCTTATATTTGATATCTTGCAGAATCTCGTCGGGAAGGGAAATCAAATTGAGGGTGCGGGTTGGGATCAGTTCGTCGCATGCTTGCTGAATTGCTCCAATATATTGACGACCTATTAGATCGATGATATCTTTGGAGACTCGGCTGTTGGAGGGGAGTAGGAGAGGCTAAAATGCGGATTTTAGGGCTTCATACGTTTCCAGTTGGCTTTTTTGAAGTCAGGGACTGAAGCTGGGAGTCTCAAGGAAAGGGAAAGTGTTGGGGTTAGAGAGGAAGTAATATTAGCGCTAGTGGGGGTCGGTCCGTCCGGAAAAGGTTGAAATTGGAAAAACAGGGGCTACACCTGCTCATGCTGGTTTCACACAGGAAAACTATGTTAGGTTCATTTTCGTCCAAAAAACAGGTGCCTGCTCTGGCGATTTCGGGCATTCGCTTCACGCTGGTCACACTTGACGCGGCGATAGCTTACGTGACAGTTTGCTGCCGCGTGGCTCACTCGCTGGTACTTTCTGCAATGGAGCACCTGTTTATTCTTAATTTGCTCGAAGTGAACCACAGTATGCTGAATCGATTTTAACGAGCTGATCCGGTCCTCAGTAAACGAGGCGTTGAATGTGACCAGCCACAGATCAAGGTTTACCTTGTTAGTCTTTGCAGACGTTGTGACGAATGATTTTGAACTTGTGGCGGTCGCGACTTCTTGAGTTTACAGCTCATTAACGATCTCCTGGGGGAAAAGGTTGTATCGACACTTTGGAGTATTGAGTCTTTTGTTTTTTGGAAAGGAAGGGAATTTGTTTTAATTCTCCACCACGATTTTTTGTTTGAACTTTACGGTTCTGAAAGTTTCGTTACTCGCTACAACGGCGAGTGGAGTTATTTTACAACTTAACTGATTTTGTTTCGGTGAAGCATTTCTCTGTGGAGCCATTTGTTTAAACGAGCGTTGGGCTGTAGCTTCCGAAATAATTGGTAAAACGAGCATGGTAGCAGTGGTTGCTGTGAAAGCTCCATAGCCTCAGTAGCTACTTCGGATGCCGCAATTGGCAATTGTTGGGTTGCGCCGAACGATCGATTGATGGTTGCTTGAAGGATGAGGTTCTCTTCAGCACTTTCTTTCGCGAGTGCTAAGTCGACTTTTTCAGTTAGGCGTTTATTTTGCTGCGCCCTTAACCGCCTCATTGGAGCCGCAGGTGGTATCGGAATCATTCTCTGATGACATGTGGGACCTGAACGTGGTATTGCCGTCTGAGTCGATAGGACAGTTTCGATCGATTTCACAGCGTTTTTTCACGCGTGACGACGGTGAAGGTACCTTCCGTCGGGATGCCCCCACTCAGGTTCGCCGATTCGGATTGTTTTTCATTTTTGCTGTCTTCTTTATTCCACCGAACTAAATTCGCAAGTGGCAACACCCAATTTTTTCAAGGTTTTGTGTGAATCAAAACCTTAGCCTTTCTGTCTGTTCGTCACACCCGATTTATTCGGAAACGGCTAGACCGATTGTCACAAAATTTAGTGAGACCGGAAAGTGGAAAAAAGGCATGGTCGTCAAGATTCAGAAGGTATCTTTATCTTGGAAACAGAAATGCTAAAATACTGCTAAAGCGTATCGAAGAACAGCTGGAAAGCATGATCTACAGAGAGCAGGCGGATTCCATTCCGGATCATCCTGAATTGGTCACAACACCATATCAGGAGTAGTGGGCGAAATTTAGATCTTCGCTTCACCTTTTCTTCATATATTTCAGAACAACTGTCAGGAAGTGTATTGGGCATGCTCTACGCAGGAGGGCATTCTGGAGAAACTAATAGTTATCACCAGGCCGACATACGATGGTATAAAATTTCAGGTGCTGCACTGAAGCAGAGTCCGCCAGGGTTGCATCTTTTCATTCTTCTTTATGCTCCTTGTCTAAAGGAAGTGGAGAAGTGACTTTTTCCTCAAACCTCCTCTTCGACTACGCTCATGGCATCAGTTTGCTCTATCACCAGGTCATGGACCTTGACCAAATGGCTCTGGATTTAGAAAAACCGGCAAGTAGAGTCGGACTGAAAATAAACGTCAATAAAACCAAGATTCTCAGTTTGACGGGTCATCGCACTCTATCTATTTGTATTGATGGGCAGAGCATCGAAGGCATTGGTCAATCTGTATATTTCGGAAACGTAGCTTATGCCGGCAGTGGCACCGGACTGGATGTTACGGATGCAGTCATCTCGAAACCAAGATCATGTTGGACCCCTCTGTGCTACTGTTCTTTTTGTGTTACTATAAGGGTGGGATAGCTGAGTGGTTAGAGCACAAGGCTGTCGTACGGAAGGTCGCGGTTCAAATTTCGCTCGCGACAGTGGGATTTGTATCGAAATTTGACGTCGGATACCAGTCGACTCAGCTGTGAATGAGTACCTGAGTCAAATCAAGGTAGTAATCTCGGGCGAGCGTAATGCTGATCACATTGCCTCCTACAGTGTTCTGTAGTGTACCGTTACGGTCTTGAATCAAGTTCTCTAACACACTTCAAGGCCCTGATCCAATATGGATTGTTGTGCCAACGATTATTATCATTATAAGGGAGTAGCATATGGAAAGTAACCAGCACTGTAACTCAAAGGCTCTTAGTTTTCGTGTCTGTGACATACCATGACATGGCCTGGTACGGTGAACGTTAGTTCAGCGCAGTTGGTTTTGTTCGTCCGATCAAAGATTTGGTATTGTATAGTAAATTCGCAGAGTGATACTACAAATAAGGGCAGATAATTTGATATTCTCCGAGTTTTTCATAATCTATTTCGAAGTACCTCAGTTTATCATAATTTGTTCCTAGCTAAATAGATGGTATACGCATAGCGGTAAACGCGGTAAGGATTGCTGGATCCTCGAGTCAACTAGAAGATTTTCTTTTATATTATTGACAATAGTCCGGAAACTTTAATCCCCTTTAGTCGAGGCATACCAACGGAATAAATTGTATAGCGAGATGATTTAAGCCGATTGGACATCTCGTTAACTGGTCTAGTGATAATAATAATCCTAATATTGTCGAGCAACGTCGTACTGTGTCCTAAAAAAACTGCTGTGTCCCTTCACTGGTTATGATATCCGTATATCTGTAGTATGTCGTTTAAGCCTATAACCGAAAAGGACTTTTATTATGTTCCCTACTTCCAAGTGTTTTATCCTGACATCTTATATTTATTATTCTCCCAGGTGACTCAACATTACTTTGCACAAGTTCATTACACTACTCGCAGTGAGTATCCCCACTATGATCCGGAGTCCCTTTTTGGTGAGGTTTACATGATCTTTCGAGCACTTGGATTCGTATTGCTTCACGAGCACTCTGGACTGTTCCATTCCTGGTAAGTTCATCCAGTAAACTTTCCTCAGCCGTTCCTCTTCATTTTCCGAGTCGTAGCTGTATACCCACTCCACAGAGTGGTTCTAGCCGGTACAGCGGTGTCACTGTTCCTTTCCTGGTCAATGTCGCCTGGAACCCAGAGTATCCCGATCTTATTGTACGAGCCGAGCATGTTTAGTTTGTTAAGGCATTCCCATAGCAGCTTGGAATTCACCTGGTTGACCCTAAGTGTGCTAGTAGGCGCTTCGCTGTTGGTTAGAATAGCAATTTTCTGCCACCTACAGTTCCTTTCAGGGTTGCAGGAGGCACATCTGATATCAGTTTCCAATTCTTCTTTTCCCCCTTCTGTTCATTGTTGGGATGTCAGTCAGAATGCTATTGTCATCTCCGGTGTGCTGGAACCCGGAAAATGAGTTCTGGGAAACATATGTACCCTATCGTCCTCATTTTCGCTCTTCCTTCTTTAGATGGGGAGTTGGAATTGCCTTGTCTTTGGCTACAGTACTGTGTAGCGTGGATGTTTCTGTGGTTTGTTCTATCCCTTCATAGAGTTATCTGAAACGTTCGCTTCCTGAACGCGTTGCTATACTTGGTCAGTGCTCTTTTGTAGCTCTGCAAGTCCCCGGTTTGTTTCACCCGATTAAATATTTTCTCATTAAAGCTGAGTTTCTGTTCCACCCGGGTACCATGAGGGTCCCTTGATGATTTCACTGTCTCACCCGGACAGCTGGCCTCACAATCACATTAATGACGGCTCTGTTGAGGCCTTGCTCGAAGGCGTCGTTCACCTGTAGATGGTCATGTAGTCACTCAAATGTCTTGTACTGAAGTCGCAGTCTATTCTCCAGGGATTCTTAATTATTCGATCTACTGCTGAGTTGTCCTCAATGTCGCATTTGACTATTCTGTGATGTTGCATCCAGGCTCATCCGACAGCCTCCAATTCGTAACCAAGCCACTCATCACAGTATTTCTAAGAGTTATGTCTAGTACCTTTTGCCTGGTGCTGGCAACGAATGCTGTTAGTTCCTTTCATTATATATTTCTGGCTTCTTACTTAAGGTACGCTAGGTTGTCTTATTCAAGGTAGATTGCTACTATTGTGTTCATGGCCCAGTTGAATGTGGACTGGTTCTTGTATTTTATTAACACTAAAACACCTGTGTTTGCTCGGTGATTTCCAGTCAACCATTAAGCACCGCCTCGATTTGTGCAAGAAGGATATACATTTCTTCCACATAGGGTACGCTTCATAAATTTGACGGTCGCAACCGAAGTTCCACTAAAATGTAGGCTGCTGTTTCCTTTACTTCTGGGATCATGGTTGCTACTTCGCATCTTAATATTTTATCTGCACTTCTTGTTTTTCTTCAGCCTTTGCCTCAGTCTGCCTGCCCTGGTAAATTTTTTTCCATTGTTTGTCAAACGTTTGGCAATCTTACAGTCGCAAAGCAAGTTTTTGCGTTAGATCGGCAACTGATTTTAGGGCACCGCTTTCGCCGGTAGGCAAATAAATATGATTACATATATTTTGTAGTTTTTGCCTTTTCCATTGCTTCACTTTATGATTAAAGGACCTGCATAATCAATGCCACTTTATGCAAAGCACAAAGCACTCCACTATTTGTGCCCAGGTTTGGCTGTCATCCTGAAGCGTTCTCATATTTTATTGTCATTGCATTGACTGCCACTGATGCCCCAATATTTACCTCAAATTCTTGCGAGCACTAACTGAGCACCATCGTGTAACGTTAAATGATGTTTGCTACTAGATCGCTAGAATTATTCTGAATCATTCTACCCCTGTAACCTTTAAAATCTTTTAACTAGGTTCTTTGTCTCGTGTGCCTTTGGAGTCGTAAAGCAAGCGAATTAGTGGGAGCGTAGTTCAGTGCTAATTGGACCTTTTTGTTTTCGTAGTGTTTTCTTCGTGGCTATTCAGAGGAATCTTCTCGAAAACATTTTTTTGGATTAAAGTTTATTTCTCGGCATATTTGAA
Organism: Hermetia illucens; assembly: GCF_905115235.1. Lineage (NCBI taxonomy): Eukaryota > Metazoa > Arthropoda > Insecta > Diptera > Stratiomyidae > Hermetia > Hermetia illucens. The sequence continues at coordinate 83,434,118 of NC_051849.1, read as the reverse complement.
GGTAGGCTTCCTCGTGATTTGCTGAGTTTGAGCTCGTTGGCACATGTTCCCATTCCTTGAGGTTGGAGTCTGATTGGCAACATAGGTTTTTCATCTACCAGGTTGATTTTGGATCCACTGTAATGCAGTTGTCTGTCCAATAATATTCTTTGGCCTAAAACTAGCGTTGTGCTTCTAAATTTGCTTCCATTAGTTGTGCCAATAAAACTGGCCCACAGAGCTTCAAACGCGGAATGAACAACAACTTTAAGCGGAAATAGCCTTAATGAGCCGAACTGGAAACCTGACTATGACTAACTTGTCGGTGACACTGTTAACTAGTTTTTCGAAAAAACAGGAGAGGAGGGCTCGCAGAAGAAAACTTCGGCCGAAAATCAGAGAAAACCACAGGCTAGATATTGCCTTCTCCCCCATATCTACCAGGAAAAGCGGAAGAAAGGATGATGTGGACGCAACTGGTCTAATATCCGTGTATTGAAACAGATTTATGCAGCCCGGAAATTGTGAACTTAGTAAGACTCCCAGCCGATGACAGACAGTATTCAGAGAAATCGGACGCAAGAAAGCAAAACTTTCAGCGGAAGGTGAGGACAAGTTGTTAGCCCCGGTGTTATCCACACTGAACACAGTAAATTCTTCAATTAGCGCCGATTTTCATATTAGCCTACACTTGTGCCTACAAACATAAAACCTGGTCAAATTAATCTGCAGCATGTTGAAGGCTCTCTCTATCTATTGGCAGCGAGGCTGATAAAGTTGCAGGAATGCGTTTATTTGTCGCACAAGAGCCATGAGTTCGTTTTAACAGAATTTGTGGTGTTGGATCAATAAAGGGGGCTAGGATCTTCTTCGATGAGCGATCTTCTAGACCGAAAGCCCGCGTCCCGTTGTTAAATTGTTAAAAGCTGTGCTGAGACAATTCTGCCCCAAACCAAGTTGCGGTCAATATACAAAATACCAGGTTAATGGCAGGAGGCGAAACGTCATAGTTGCCTCCGCTTACCTTCCATATGACTCTTTGTGTCTTCCACCGACGCAAGAACTGAGGAATCTGGTAGTGTATACAGAATAAATTGTCGGACTGAAATTTTAATAGGTTGCGATGCGAGCGCTCGTCATATTTGTTGGGGCAGAAGCTAATGCAATCCTAGAGGAGAGAAACTGTTTCATTTTATCATTTCAGCTGGTCTGTTGACCACGAACTAAGGTTAAGTTGGGCCTCGTGGGACCAAGGAGAAGTGAAGCAATTGACATAAGGGTCTATATTTTGAAGTATTTAGAATTCGCTAGAGATTTACGGTTGCTAGACGAAGTCCCACTGTCAGATCACTGTTACTGGGAATTTAGTCTGGTTAGACCTAGATGGAATCCTAGGCAAATGGATTGGACAAAGTTTAATGAAATTCTTGGCAAAAACGTGCAACTTGCGAGATGATGGGTCTTTTTTTCTTATCCTATTACCCAAAGCCAAAAGGGTAAAGCAGAAACACAGGAAATCGATGACTTCTAAACCGCAATAAGGAAACATGAAAACCGGAACTTCCGAAACTCGCAGGGTGAATAAGAGATGGCCGTAAAGTGTCGAAGTGAGACTCCTTTAGAGTATACTGAGTCCATAAAAGGGATGTGCCGGCAAAGTTCGACTCTCTTAGAAAACCGGATGGATCTTTCACGAACTTCAGAGTTGAGTGTGTAGAGACTCTAGTTATTCTAGCCCAGAAATTTTTTTGGAACAAACATGTAGAGATAAAGATGAAACGAGCTCTCACAGATTATGGACTGTGCAATTTTTGTCTCGACATGGGAACTTAGGCTTTAGGTAGTAATGTAGATATACGTTGTTATAGTTAACCCGATGTACATCCATAGTGTGATGGGTTAAAGTGTAACAAAAAATCTTCGCTGTAAACTAGCATCATTGTAAAGAACGGCTTGTTTGATATTTGCCAGTGCCATGAGCACAACATCCGGCACATGCAACCCTTGGATATTTAATTCAATGTACTGCAGTGAGAGCAGCTCATTATAAAATTTACTTAGATTGATCGGGAGAAAAGAGCGTGAGAAGCGCAGAACATTGCAAGAGTTATTGCAGAACTGAATCCAGTTCTTACAATAATAATAATCGTTGGCGCAACAATCCGATTGAATTAGGGCTTGAAGAGCGTTTCGTTCAAGGCCATAGCAGTACACTACAGTGCACTGTAGGAGGCAATGTGGTCAGCATTGCGCTCGCCTGAGATTTATACTCTGATTCGACTCAAGTACTCATTCACAACTGAGTCGACCGGTATCCAACATCCCGTCACGACAACAAATTCCTATGCCACTAGTGACATTTGAACCATGATTCGCACGAGAACCAAGGGCTCTGACCACATGAGCCATCGAGACACAAAATCGGGTCCCCAGCAAAGATAACGTGACCAACGAAACGAAAAAATATATCAAACCGGGAAAAAACGAAACAACCCTATTCATATGCAACGACGGACGTAACGAAGACCGTCGCAAATTCAACCAAATTAGAGGAATTTAACAGGCTGGGTACGCTGATTATCCAGCAGGCTAACGTCGGTCCAAGAAATAATATGCATCGCGTCATTTACTATAATAAATCTCGTGAAGAACTTGCCAAGGGTTGCTCAACACTGCAGAAAGAAACGACGATGGAAAAAGCAACATAAACAGTCCACGCCCGACTTCAAAAGGAAACATCGTAACCAATAAAAGAATCACAAAATCGTGTGAGAGAAGCCTTTGACGATAAAATTTTACATCAACAGGCTCAAAAGAAAAACAAGTCGGGAAACCGGAAGCTGGGCGGTTTGTATATTTCTTATATAAAGACAGTTGAGTGTACATTTGCCCCATTAGTACGTAGCATGGAATATATGCGTGTATTATATGAGAGTATTCACTTTCGGATGATCTTGACATTCAGAGTCCCGAATTTGCAAAGAAACAACAACTTTGACCTATTATAACTTTGTTAATAATAGTGCGATTTCCCAAAAACTTGGTAGGATGATGCTCTATATTATAGCCTATATTACTGCAATGTCCTAGTGCTAGGATGAACTTAAGGGGGCTTTGCAGTCAATTACTCAAAATTATAGTAGTATAATGTTATTAAATTTATTTGAAAATATATCCGTATGGAAAGTGTTTCGGAGCCTAGGTACCATATAGTGGCAGCCTCTTCATTTTTTTTTAGATTTTTGGGTTGTGTAGTTTCTGAGAATGAGCCCGTTAAAGAAATGATCACGTTTGATCCCGCACTTCCACCTTTCCAACAAATGTCAAAACTTAGACCGGGTTTCGGAAAGTATAAACCGAGACCTTTAATTTGATACCCCACATGAGTATATTTGGTGAAAAAAAATTACGAACCCTTTTGCATGTTTGGAGACCCTCCCTTCAATTCGACTTAAAAGGATGTAACTTACTGTATGCAAAAATGTTCACAGTTCCTACCTTTCCATCAAATGTGGTGTCAATCGCTGTAACCATCTTCGATGAACAGACAGACAGACGGACAGACAGACAGAGGGTAAATCGATTTTAAGAAAGTTCTGTTTCATACAAGACTTTAAAAAGAAGGATCTCTCACGAAAGTACTGGCCAGTGTTGGGCCAAAAGGAGCCGACAGGCAAAGTAATCCGAGCCCAAGCTAACCCAAGGACGCTAGTTAAAACTTAAAAAAGACGAAGCGAGAGGATAATTCTGCCAAGAAGCTCTGATGATAACTGCAAAAGAGGGTATTTCCTACGCTAACATTCCACATACATTAAAAGCAGATCTTGCACTTAAGGAGCAGTGACAATGTGACGCGAATTAAGCGAAAAGAAGAGTTACGAAAAAACCTCGAGGATTCACTCGGCGATCAAGTCACCGTTTGCGTTAGTCGGCAAAATTACCACTAAGAAGGGAATCTGCGAAGTACTCCGAGATCAACTGAAACTGGAAGACATGCAGGAAACGGATATGAAGACCCTAAGGCGAGCATACCGCGAAATGCAGACCGTGACTATTACTATGTCTATTGCGTCAGCTACAAAAGCATTGTCTGCGTGTAAACCCAGCTTTACAGCGAGGAATGAAGCGCTGCGAACAAGACTTTCTGAGGGTTAAGATCGACGACCTCTACTTTTACAGCTGCTATGCCGCACTAAGTGTGACAACATCAGACTAGTGAGAAACACCAAAGAGCACAACCACAAAATTATTGCCCGTGACTTCAACGACTGGGCAGAGGAGGAGTCGCGAAAAAATGAGAAGGGAAGAATCTTACTCGAGGTGTTCACCTGCCTAAACATCACGACGCATAATGTCGGAAACGGAACCACGTTTAGGCGCGGAGAACTAGGATCCATCGTGGATTCATAATACTTTCGTAAGTGACTCGCTGGTCAAGCAAATACACTGGTATGTTAGCGAGGAGTATACGCATAGTGACCACCAGGCGATATATATCACCATTCATAAGCAACCTAGAACAATAAACGTTAACCTGAGAAGACGAGAACCAGGTTAATCATCAGGACCACTTGATGAGGATACATGTTTAGAGATATTGGGGTGGCGTACTGAGTTAAGAGGAACGGCTGCACATAAGGCGCCGCAGTTATCCCAACGGATATATCAGGCCTGAGATGCTTCCATGCCAAGAAATGTACACACTCAAAAGCGGAATCTCAACTACTGGTGGAACGCTGAAATAGCGAAATAGTCAACGCCGTAGAAAGATGCCGGAATATAAACAACAGTACCTCCAGTATAAAAACGCGCGTAAAAAGTTGCAATGGATCATCACGAAGAGTAAGAATGATTGTTTCAAACGACTCTGTAATGAGACAGATTCTGACCCTTGGGTAGGTACGTACAAGACGGTAATGTCGGCAGTAAACGGTAAAATCTTTCTATTATGTGTCCCAGATTGTTGAGGGAGATTGTTTTGATACTGTTTCCCCAACATCCGAAATTACATTTCCCACGATCTCACTGCCAAAGATATCCTCCCAGTAAACGCAGGCGACATTTTGGATGCAGTAAAACGGGTCTGGAATAATGCAGCCCCTCGCATTAATCGTATTTCCAATAAAGCGGAAAAACTGGTAATGAGAATTACAACAAAGAATGTACGGAAATTACAAAAAAATTTGTTCTGAACCTGAAGCCAGGTAGGTTGATTAACGAGCCAACTTCCTACAGACCTATCTGTCTTCTGAATACAATAGGCAAGGTTCACGAGCGGATAGGAAGTTTGGTTTCCGGAAGACGCATGCGCGTCCTCGATTCTAGATGCTTATCCATAATGGATTTCCTCCCGCAAGAAAAAAGACAGGCAGTCAGTAAACCGATTTTAATAAGATTTTGTTTTACACAAAACCTTTAAAAAAAACGAATATATGAGCAACCCTGCAAACAACAAAGTTGAGAAAATGATGCCGCTTCTTTTTGGCAAACTGAAAATGAAACCGGAATAGGCAACTTTTCTGTGACACTTAACGATTTTTCAGCCTCCACGATGATGATGAAAGAAACGTGTGGAGCACATTCTAGTGCAAGTTCAAAATTCATCAGACATCACTCTAATTGGCTGCTGACAACCGGGAAGCATTGGAAGCACCAAAGAATTCAAACCACCTGCAAGAAAGCATGTGTGAATGGTCGTAACTGGTCACTTTTTGGGTTTCGTTGTTACGCTCTCTTTTATTGGTTAGCAACATTTTGAATAGTCATTGTGAGCGATTCCACCCTTCTGATTTATTACGAAGAATACCCTGATTCCTAGAACTAGACCAAATCACCTGTGAGATATCAGCTAAGTCCCGTTCGGGTCAGCATTTCAGTCATCTATTGTGTAGTAAGTGGAAAAGACACTTCTTGGAAGCAATTTTTGTTGATACAGTAAGCTTTGTTGTTTTTGTTGTTGTCACTTCAGTGGAGTTCTAACTTGTGGCGAACCATAATGCGCCATGTAGGTCTGTCTCCGTTATTAGCTAGAGTCAACTTCAGGAAATCTTGTGCCCTATGGAATCTATTGTAACATACAATTCTTAAATTTTCTATTAGTTTGGAATCTCACTTCATCAAATCTATCTTATCTATGGATGTACAGAATAATAACGATATAACATTCATTATGTATGCACCCGCGGAAGAATATTACCTACCGAGAATGGCATCAAAATTTCTATCCTGAAATATGTCAGCTCCTCTTTATGCATTCCCTTCACTTTTTGCGCTAAAAATTGGCTCATCGTGACAGACGCCTACCTAAAATAAAGTGCAAATGGCATTCCTTATTTATGGGCTAATCTTATTTTCAAATCATATCCCGACTCGACGAAATCCGAACATCTTCCTCTGTTCTCACAACAATCTTTTTAGAGGGATCGTTGACCCTACTCTCGTCGTCCACCTCGCCATCACAAATATAAAGTGAGCAATCGAATACCTCAAAGACCCGAGTGACTTTAAGGACTGTGCTATCTCGCGCCAGTAATGGAATCTGGAGAAAGCAATGGCACTTTTAGATTTACACGAATGTTCAGAGTTGTCCCTTTCATTCTGCTTTTCGATAGTTATCCCCTTAAATTCGTGCCTACTTGAATAGCAACAAAGTTAAGCTCTCCAAAGAGTTTGGCATTAAAGCAAACAGAATAGGATAATCTATAGGCGTTCAAGCCCTGGCAAATAGCACCAGCAACGACACTTGTACTTTTCAAACGGATGTGTAGGCAGATGAGTGAATTCATAGTGGATGATAGAATATACAGTGCGGAATACTAGCGTTCTAACAGCGGCGACGGACGTGTCCAACAGTTCATGCATGCAAATATGGGATGTTTGCTTTCGGAGACCGGCTGGAGCTCAAATCAACAAGGTGTGGATAGTTACCGCTGCCCGGAGGAGGTTGGGTACCTGTCCAAATATGGCGATGTATCGACAGCCTCAATCCTTTATCAAATGCTCCATATTTCATGTCCATTACGTAATATATAGTATATCGAAGAAATGAACAACAAACCCTCGGAGACACTGTACGAATCTAAAACAGGAAGGAGGAATGCTAGTCTCGCTGGGGGATGTAAAGGCATCATCCAGCATACGATATAAAATTGAGTAAAACGAGCAAACATTCAACTGACATCAAGGGGCGTTACATCCACTTAGAGAAAAATTCATCGTCCTGAATATATCGACTACCAAACACAAAGCACAAAGCAAGGAAGGAAGTTTTCTTTTCTGTACGGCTTTACTTGACTTAAGGAGGATTTGTATCCTGTCTTATCTTTTCCGAGCAAGGACAATGTTTTTCATTTCAACTTAATTTTTTTCCTTTCCTCTATCGCCTGGCCGTGGTTGCTCGTCGTTAGCGTGGACGTTTGTCGTCGTCTCGTCAAGAAAGGCGAGTATGGGTGGGAACGTTCTAGTTTTCGCATTTCTATTCTATTCTTTCTTTGCTTCCAAAGGAACTTTCTTTTTTGCCTGATTGCTACTCCACCCTGTCGCGTCGCATCGTATCCTATAATGCCTCGATTACAAATCTAGGCGACATTGGTTCGTGCTTTGTATGAAAAAATGGGGAAAAGGCATTATCGTTGCCGCTATCGCTGCTACACTCGTCAAGTTGTTGGGGAATCAAGAAAGGAAATCCTTTTCCGATGACCTATATAAATATTAATGGCTAACTATTGTACATGGACCCACTGCCCGCTGTCGATCCATTAAGTGTATCTGCGGTTCACAGAATTTCAATTTGATCTCGGTAGGAATCTCGTTCTTGGTCGGATGAGAAAAGGATTAATAACGCTTTAATGCTTATTTATTACAATTAAAATTCACCTCGGCAGAGTAGCCACGTACGGAGGGTGAATTATTCAAGTTTGCTCTAACGTAACGTTCACACAATAGGAAATGGGATCAATGGTCCATGATTTACGTCTGAATTGGAAAGTGTCCGCTTTATGAGGAAGGCTGAGTTCCTCTACATAACTTCTGCGGAAGAACTGATTTTGGAAAAGGTTCCATGTGTACATTTTACATAAAAACATATGCGTGATTAAATGGAACCTAGTACAAGAAAAGATGCCATCGTATCTGTATATGATGTTTTAGCCTAATTTTAGTGCGTTGTTTACGAAAAAGACTATCTCAAGCACTTTTGGAAAAGAAGGGATGGGTCACTATAGTCTCAATGAACATGTAACAACTAGTCTTCTCAGGCAGTAGGTGAATTCAGATTAATCTATTGCATCTTTCTCCATTGAGATAGTGGGGCGTAATGGTAGTTTGAAATGGGTCACTCGCTTAATCAAATGGTTGAAGCGCAGTGTTCACAGGACTGTAACTTTTACAGTTTCTTGAATTTTATTTTGAAATGTTAGGGAGAATTCTTCAAGCACAGTAATGTCGGTTAACATGTTAAATAAGTCAGAAACCGCAAAGCTCGGCGCTTCGGGTATGAAAGTGTTTGTTGATTTGATATGCAAAAATATTTGGCTACACGATGCTTTCCCGTATACATAGCCCATGGTGAATATAGATTGAATCACCAAATATTCGATTCGAAGTGATACCTACATTCTATATCCCGAAGAGGAGTACGTAATTTGATGCGAATCTACTATGAACTTTAAGGAAGTTCTGAGTACATTTTCGAAACAAAATAGTTTATTATTATATTATTAACTTTATTTGGACTGATATCGCAACGGACAGTAGACATATATTTTTTGTTTTGGGAGTAGGGTAGGTGAATATGTTTACGCACAGAGTGTTGGACTCCCGCAACAGCACGCTGGCGGACTACCAACTAAACACCCCCCTGTCATCAGAGAACTAGCCTGAAACCGTTTGACACATTACTTCGGGTTAGCCCTCCCGTTCTCCCGGCTTTGGAGGCCTTCACCAACGGGAGGGGAGGGTAGGAAGGGAGTTGTGGTTAGTTCAGGGAACCTCTTAACGTCAGATCCCTCCGCCGGTCGAGATCAATCTTCTTCGCAATAAGAAGAGCCCGAACATAATGCGCGATACGATTCCAGCTGCTAGCGCTCTTCGGCGTCCCTCTGACAATGTTGTCTGGAGAGAGCTCCCCTGTGTCTGCATAAGGCTGGTGACTGGTTCAGCATCGTCCGCCACTCCATTGCAGAAGACACAATCAGGAGATCGCGCCTTCCCAATCCTGTGCAGGTAAGAAGGCCGCGACTCCAGTTGCAGCCCTGCTCGCTGCTGCTTTGATTTCCTCGAAGAAGCTCATCTTCGAGTGGAGCATTAAACCAAGGTATTAATCCGCTGGTTTTGACTCTGTAGTCAACTCACCGATGGATATGGGACGCAGGGTCGGGATTCTCCTTTTATTCGGGATGACTACTTTTTTCCAGCGTGAAACGTGAAACCGTGAGCAGTCATCCATCCGCTTACCCGTCGCATCAATGTGCCAAGTCTGCTTTGCGCCTGTTCAACAGTGCGTCCGGCAACAGGTGCCGCAACGTCGTCTACATAACCGACCAGGCGCGCCTCTTCGGGCATATCGAGCCTCAGGAGACTATCGTAGGAAGCGCTCCAGAGGTCTGGCCCTAGGATGGATCTCTGTGCTACGCCCGACGTGATTTTCATCCTCCTTTGGCCCTCTAGCGTCTCATAGAGCAGGGAACGGTCTTTCAGATAATCCCGCAATATTCGGAAGAGATATGATAGCTTGGCACGTGAAAGGAGTTGAAGGTATTTCTGACATTAAGCGTTATGAGGAGCACTATCCGTCGAGATCGGCGACTATGTGCCTCGGCTCGATTAACCGACTCTACGACTTCCATAACAGCATCCACTGTAGATTTCCCTGTTCTGAACCCGAACTGCCTTGCGGATAAGTCCCCGGCAGCACGGATCGCTTCAGCGAGTCTACCCCTGATGAGCTTCTCGAGCATTTTTCCGACCGTGTCAAATATACACAGCGATCGGTATGCAGGCGGGAGCTCCGGGTCTCCTTTACCCTATTGATCAACACGAGACTGGCCACTTGACAGCGACAACGAAAAATGCCCCTCCTTCAAACAGGCGTTGAACACTTGAAGCAGCAATTCCGGCCGTTGGCGTAACACCAGTTTGTAAACTTCCGCCGGGATGCCATCAGGACCTGGCGCTTTCTTTTTTTTCAGGTGAGAACCGCTTTTGCGAGCTCTCTCGACGCTTTTCGTGATATTTACATCAACCCGTACAGGTGTCTGGGAAACAATGCTCGCACAATGCGTTCCATCTGGTCGGTGCTCAGTATGCAGGGCTTTCGCAGAGCCCCGATTTTCCGGGTGACAAGCTTATAGCCATGTTCCCATTCACCTAGTTAGCAAGGTTCTGACAGGCGCGAGCTTTGCTTTTATTTATAGTGCTGCGGAGTCTCCTTTCTGCCTATCTATACTGTGCCATTATGGCGCATGCCTCCTCGTTTGCGTGCAAACGTTGTGCCAAACGGCGGAGCTTATGACACTCCCTCCGTAGGTTAGCCATTTCTGTCTGGCTGAGGCATGCCCCATTCAAGAGCCCTGGCATTAAAATTACCGCCAACTAGGATTCGTCCTTCCGTGCTCGAAACGGCGTCCTCCAGAGCATCAAGCCTGCGCCGAAAATTCGGCATCGTCTTATTCGGCGTCAGGTAAACGCTAAAAAATTCTATCCCTAAACACTGCATCTAGACAAACCCGTTCTCCCGGCCTTCGGCAAGAACACAATATAGAACGTCGTCTCGAAACTAGATGGCAGTGGTGCCCGATAAATCGTGATGCCATGAGGATGGGTCCTTGTTTCGGTATTGCTCACTAATCAGCAGTAGATCAGCATTTACTTCCGCAGCGAACTGGACCAGCAACTGGTGAGCGGTTGAACTCCGCTGCATGTTAATTTTTAAAATGCAGATCATACCATTCACGCCCTAGTCCTTTCCAATTCCGCCCTGAAAATTGGATACCGTCCCAAACCCGCATAGCCGCATAGCCGTTTCCATAGCCCAGACACCTATAACACTTGGTGGGGACTATTCGCATTCGTACCCTGCATACTACCCATCCGATTTTGATTCTCCCGCTGCTAAGGAGTTTCCTCGCATATTGCTCGGGGACTTCCACCACGGCGAGTTTTTGGCCTCGAGCATTTACAGAGGTGATACTTACCCGAGCATTGGACCTCTGGACATTCACGTCTTAGCGCCTCCTCTAATTTGAGCTTTCCTGTGAGGCAATCAAGATCCCTTATTTCTAGAGAGCGCATGGGCTCTAGGCTGGAAACAAGAGCCTTCTCACCCAATGGCCCCTTGACCACTTCGCAGAACGCCACTCCCTTAGAGGGAGTATTTTGGGACCCATATATCATGCGCGCAGATAACCATGATTTTGTTCAGACTGTGAGGTTGGGTAGTCTCTGTAACCGGTCCTTGAACTAATTGCACTTGCACTCTTTTCAGCTGCAACCAAAAGCACTAATCGAGGTGCCTCATTTGATATCCCACATGACGATGAGGACATTTGGTGAAAAAAAACCTTTACACCCCTAACCCCCCCCTGACCTTTACACTCATTTGTCAAATCCAGATCCAACATGATCGTTGAGTTGTTCCTACAGCATGAAAGCAACAGAAGTTGATACTGTTGCCTAAGACGTAAGAAACGCAATCAATTCGGCCATTTTGTGCCGTATGCAGAAGTCCCTGGTGATTTGTGTTCCCACCACTCTGGCTGCCATTGTGGATAATAATTAGCCAGAATGGATGTTTTGGTAGGATACCGATGCTAGTGCCCAGGAGTACATTGTCTCCGTAGCTGTCCCGCAGGGCTGCGTAGTGGGCCTACTACTGTGGAACATCATGTACAATGATGAAATTAATCATCCGGTTCGGGAGAAGGTTTCGGTGGTAGATTACGCATTGCATTAGTTGTATTGTACTCAAGCGAGGCAATTAAAGATGTTAAAGAGGAGAAATTTCGCTCGCATTATGATAAGGAGTCATATAATCACTTCCAAACTAACCATGAAATACTTTGTAGTGATAATAGCTGCAAAACTCAATTTTAAGCAATATGTAATCAAAATGTACTTCATACTTTCGAAAAAGCATCCAACGCGAGAATGGTTCTAGCAAAGACGACACCGAATGTAGGAGGGCCGCGGCATACTTGCACGTTGCTCATAGCCAGTGTGGTGAGTTGCACCATTCCACCTTGCTGTGTGTAGTTCCAGTTGTTTTTAGTAACGGACATAAACTAAGTGCGATCTACAGAAGAACAGCATGAAGAACGGTGCGCTCCGCCTTTAAGACCATCTTGAGGATAATGCTGACTGACGTCTTGGGAGACGAGATGATGAACATATATAACGTCAGATCCATCCATCTCTTGCTCATAGCAAGGGTAAAAAGCCAAAAGGTGGGGATCATTAGTAGAGAAACAATTCTAGAAACCGGAAGCTCGGCACTTTAGGTATGAAAGCTTGCAGAACTACCCTAATTGCACGTAGCCCATAATGTATATGCATTTAACATGTCAGGCTACTTACTTTAGTGTGATGTTGATATTTAGTGCTTTGGTTTACAGTAAATTTGCACCGTAATACAGTGATTATCATGAAACTTGGGATAACATGCTTTATACTATAACTGTAAGATAAACTTAAGTGGGGTTTCTAGTCAATTTCCTCAAATAATAATAATAATAATAATAACTCCGCCGAAGCCGGTCCCAAGCCCGGTTGTGAAAGGAGGAGGGATAGATAGCTTCAGTCTGAATGGCTGTACGCCACCGCAGCGTCTCAGGGGGTAGGTGAGGAAAGTGCAGGAACTTTGCAGTCTTGCAGATTACTCACTAAGGAAGCTATCTACACACCTGGCAGCTAGGGATAAAATGCACCACCAAAAAATGAGAAGAAAGAGAAATTTAAGGTCCGGTACGGATAACCGGCGGGAGTCGTCTGACTTGGTGACTGGGTCGGGCTCTCGTAATGGACAGCACGGCGTCGAAACCGCTAGTCGTGGGGCGGTTCGACGTCTAGGCGCCACGACGACCAGGAGCACAGCTCCGCCTGCTGCAGCTGTTTCGCCACAATCTGTGGCGACCACTTCAGCAGGTTCGCGTAGGAAGCGGATGAAATGGACTGAAGAAATGAACCTCTTCATCATCCGCTCCTACTACGAAATAACGGCGGGGGCGGGTACAACATCCTACCGCCCCTTGTTGCACCAGAGATTCGTCGAGTTTCCCGCAATTTGCGCACGTGACTGTGCAGCGAGTCGCAGACCAGTACCGCTTCATCACTCGCAGTGACACAATCCCGGCCACCATCAGGGAACGTGTTCGACTTGAAGTCATCGGGGAAACTGGTGACCGAGAGTCGATGGGGGCAGAGGCGGCGGCATCAACAACACCACGCCGCACTGCAGGCAACAGGTTCAGTACTCGCCGAAGCACTCTTCTCCACCGTCCAGCTGAGGTTTCCGCTGAAGTTCGGGACGAATTCCAAAGAGCGTGTATAGAATTCTCGGATATGGATCCTTTGCATAGACCAGGTATTCCCAGGCTCTATGCATCTCCAGCAACTCCGGGAATTCTATCTCAAATCAATGATGAGATTGCATCTCGACTGTGTGCTGATATGTCGCTGCTGCAACTGCAATCACTTGTGTATTGTGGTGCAGTTGCGGTTATCAGATTGCACGGTCAGAAGATTCGCTTTCGCGTTATTGGTTTGAGTGACAAAAGAGATCCACCATGGAAAATTCGTCTGGAACGTCGGCGGGACACACTAAGGCAGGACATTGCTAGACTGATTCAGATCAGCACTGGCAATGCCAGCCGACGGGTGAGAAATAAAGTGCAGAGGGTTTACCGGAACTATGCCATCCCCTGTGAGACACCCGTAGTTGAAATTCTGGACACACTAAAACAGAAACTTTCTGTCATATGCAGTCGGTTACGATGGTATGCCGAAAGTTATTCCAGACGTGTCCAGAATGCAACATACGCGAGGAACCAGCGGAGCTTTTTCAGATCTCTCAACGAATCCCAACAGAGCGCCCAGACAATACAGTTCTCGGTGACGGAAGCGAAAGAGTATTGGGGTGGACTTTGGGGGTTACCTGCCCAGCATGCTGAGCATGCTGAGTGGATCACCGCCGAAGGCACCCGCCATGCCAATACACCTGGCATGAATTTCGCGGATGTTACCGAAGAGGAAGTTCGACGAGCTATAAACATCTCGAAGAACTGGAGGGGCCCAGGTCTGGATCGGGTGCAGAATTTCTGGTATAAGAAATTTACCAGCGTGCACAGTCGGTTGGCACGCAGTATAAATGAGGTCATGAGTCGGCCGGAGGAATTTCCACCTTTCCTCACTGCGGGAATTACCTACCTTATCCCTAAGAAGGACACGGTGCAGGACCCCGCAGACACAAGACCGATCACTTGCTTACCAACCCTCTACAAATTCATCACGTCCATTATTAGTGGAAGGATCAATGCGCACCTCGAGACCAACAACATTCTGTCCGAGGAGCAGAAGGGCTGCCGAGTTGGGTCAAGGGGTTGCAAAGAGCAACTCATTATCGACTCGGTAGTTGTAGGACAAGCAACTAGAGGCCAAAGAAACCTCTTCAGTTGCTATATCGATTATGCCAAGGCTTTTGATAGCGTTCCGCATACCTGGCTAATCGACATCCTGCATCTGTATCGCATTGATCCGAAACTAATAAAGTTTTTGGCGACAGTCATGGAAGGGTGGCATACCACCTTATCAGTCCGTACATCTGAGGGTGCTAATACCTCAGAGCCCATCCGTATTCGGAGGGGCATCTTCCAGGGGGATTCATTGAGTCCTCTTTGGTTTTGTATGGCACTGAACCCCTTTTCATGGCTACTGAATGATGCTAGAGGGCATGGTTTTGCAATAAAATATGGCCTACGTGCTAAGTGCGAACTGACACACTTGATGTACCTAGATGACATCAAGCTGTATGCTGGTACTGACAACCATCTTAGAAGTCTGTTGCGAATAATAGACATGTTCAGCCGTGATATTCGGATGGAGTTTGGATTAGACAAATGTCGAATCCAAGCCATTCGCAAAGGTCATCACGAGCCGCATGCCGGACATAGCATTGGTGACCTCCACATCGAAGCTATGACCGAGACAGGCTTCTACAAGTACCTAGGAATTCTGCAAGGAACCCATGCTCGAGTTGGTGATCTGAAGGAAGCTCTGCTGTCCGAATTCCTGCGACGTGTGAAGCTGGTACTGAAATCGCATCCTTCGGAGAAGAACAAAATAAGCGCGTTGAATGTATTCGCTATCCCTTCACTATTGCCGTGGACGAAGACCGACCTGGAAAACGTCCAGCGGCGGATACGGACAACTATGTCCAAATTCCGAATGCATCACCCAAAGTCTGCCGTGGAGCGGATGAACCTGCCTCGTGACATCGGAGGTAGGGGCGTGGTTGGCGTGGCGGCACAACATCATCGCCAAGTCGCGCTGCGCGCTTACTTTTACAGTAAAGAGCAAGCGAGTCCCTTGCATGCGGCTGTCTGTAAGGCAGACTGTGGACTGACTCCACTTAACTTGAAGGATCGATCTTTCAATCCTCTGAGTGGGGTGAAGTCGGACCAGGAGCGGATCGAGGAATGGAAGTCGAAGGCAATGCACGGTAAACACGTGAATTGTCTTTGGCAGCCATTTGTCGATTTGCATCTGTCGAACAGGTGGCTGTGTGCTGGGGAGCTCTTTGCTGAGACGGAGGGGTTCATGTGTGCCATTCAGGATGGCGTGGTCGCCACCCGAGCTTATAAAAAGCTCATCATGAAAGAACGGGTGGAGAACGACCAGTGCAGAATGTGTGGTTCGGCGTTAGAGACGTTGGACCATCTCATTTCTGGCTGTACTGTTATGGCACCGGTGCAATACATCACCAGGCATAATGCTGTATGTAAGGTTATCCATCAAAACCTTGCATATAAGCATGGGCTGATCACGGGAACATGTCCGGTTTACCGATATGAGCCGCAAGCAGTACTTGATAGTTCTGCTTACAGCATGTATTGGGACCGGCAAGTTCTGACTGATCGCCATACCGCACACAACAAGCCTGACGTACTGCTAGTTGACAAGACGGGTCGCTCCGCGTATATTATTGATGTTGCTATCCCCCATAATAGCAACATTGAACGGAAATACGTGGAGAAGAAGGTGAACTATGAGCCATTGGCTCGTGAAATCAAAGAAATTTGGCGTCTCGAGCGGGTGGTCGTAGTTCCCATAATATTGTCAGCTACAGGTATTGTACCTAAATCCCTGACGGCTTCCCTTGATGTCCTGGGACTTTCGCACAGTCTGGTTCAAACCATGCAGAAGTACACCATTCTGCATACGTGCTCGATGTTGCGGGGAGTACTCGACGGATTCTCCCACTGACCTACCACCGGCCACCACCACCAGTGCCCCTTTAGTTTTTAAGTAGGTAGGATCGTCCGAGCCTAAATGCTTGGCACTTAGTGCTAGTATTAGGTAAAATCCGGCATCTGCCGAGATTGTGATAACTCGGAAATAATAATCACTGGACCAACAATCCATATTGGATCAGGGCCTCGAAGTGTGTTAGAGCACTTCATTCAAGGCCGTAACGGCACACTAGGAGGCAACGTGGTTAGAATTGCGCTCGCTCGAGATTATTACCTCGATTTGAATCAGGTACTAATTCACAGCTGAGTCGACTGGTATCTGACGTCAAATCACGATACAAATCCCAGTGCTACCGGTGAGATTTGAACCGCGACCTTCCGTACGACAGCCTTGTGCTCCAACCACTGAGCTATCCGGAAACATTTCCGGGCAATTTCCTCAAATATAAAGTAATATTCCTTTATTAACTTAACTTGAGTAGATATCCATACGGAGAGTATTCTCAGGCCTGGACAACGTAGAGAGGCAGTTTCATGATTTTTTTCCAGATTTTTCCGGTTGGGTAGTTTCCGAGAATGGATCCGTTAAAAAAACCATTCAACCCCGCACTCCTCGCGTTTCCAAAAAATGTCAAAACTAAAAAAAAATGTACACCCCCTTCCCCCGCTTTACTTGGGACCCCTCCCTCCCTTAATCTCTAGGTAGAAGAATGTAACTCACTGCATCTCTGGATGCATTGCTTTACAAGCAAAACAAGCTTTAAAAAAAACAGTCAACAGGATTCAATGAAATCTTGTGGAAGGCATTGCCGTGGATAAAGCGCGAGTGCAGTGTTATACTGCAAAGAACAAAGGAACGGCCAAAGCCACAGTTTTCTGAGAATCATCTATACCGATTCTTTGGAAGACGGAGAAGCAGTAAGTGGACCAGTTACACTGGTTGAATAAAAAAATCGAGAATAAACGTCGTCATCTGAAAAAGCAAAAGGTCCTATTTCATCAAGACAACCCACATGTGGACATTTGTGCAGTTTTAATCTATAAAATCAGGGAATTAAAATTGGAATTGTTACACCCATCGTGTTGCCAGATTTAGCTCGCAGTGACTTTTTTCCATTGCCGACATAAAAATAATTCAGAAAACCGGAAGCTGGACACTTCAGGTATGAAAAGTTTTGTTGATTGTTTATGTACGAACATTTAACTAAATGATAGTTCCACTTAGTGTATATATGTTGAGCATACTTTGTATTCAACTCAATTTGGTACTGACATTTTATTTCGTAATAAGTAGTCATTTGACGCGGAAGGGGCAACTTTGACCTACCATAACTTTGCTAATAATGGTAGGATTTCCACCAAACTTTCCAGTATGATGCTTCCAGTTTATTTTTCTTTTACGAGTCTAAAATGACCTTAAGTGGGGTCCGCAGTAAATTTTCAAAATATAATAATATAGTTTTATTATCTTTATTTGAGCTGATAGCGCAACGAGGAATATTTTAAGGCCTAAATATTATGCGCTAGGAACGCCATGACTTTTTTCTGATTTTTCGGTCGGAGTGTTTCTTAAAACGGGTCCTTGAAATGATTGACCTCCTTCGGTCCTCTGCACTCCTGCGCTTTGCAATCATTGTCAAAACTAATATCTGCTTCCAAAAGTGAATATATTCGTTGAAAAAAGAACATTTTACACCACCCTTTTATATGCATGTGTATCCCCCTCAAACTCAACCTAGAACGATGTTACTCACTGCATGCAAGGGGACAGACAGACAGGCAGAAAGACAATAAACCGAGTATAATAAGGTTTCATTTAGAACAGAACCTTAAAAATGGTCTCAACGGTTCATGACGAACGAGCGGTTATCACCAAAACAGAGAAGCTTCCAAAATTTCACTTTTTAGTCGGCTTAAAGGAGTTGGAAACATTTGATAAAGTGTGTACAACTGAATAGAGATTATGTCAGACAAAACTCGGAAAATATTATATTTCACTTTTTATCGACAATAAACAAAGAGTTCTTTGTAAAAATTTGTGTTAATTAGAAAAAGGAATGGAGATAAAAGGAGTCCAAAATATCAATTCTAGGCAAAAAGTAATACGTGCTAATATTACCATAAAATATGATTCTTATTCATAGCTAATTTAATTATCGTTCAATTATGGCATGAAAAAGTAATTATTGGGTCAGTACTTCAGGTTCTGATTGATGAAAGTATTAGAAGCTAATTTGACGACATAATGACCTGCTCGGAGGCTCGTTAACGTAACAGCTTATGGATACCTCAAATGATTGTAATGAATTCATTCCCAACAATGGTAATAGGGAAATCAATGAAATGGAACAATTCCGTTAAACAATGAGTGAAAGACTCTAATGGGCAACCACCTTTATTACTGGTAAACATATATTTAGATGAAAGTATCTACACAATCACTTTTATATTCTTATTTAATTTGGTTTGATTCACATGTCGAACAATGGAGGGTAGTTTATACTTGCAGAGGGTTGAACAATTCTAACCCAGTATATATTACAAACTAATTAAAATACAGACAGACTATTCGACATATCCCAGCACTTGGTCTTGCTTCGAAAAAGTTATTCACATATAGATATGTATGTATGTATGTACAGTCTGACCCAGAACAACAATTAATGGCTAAGAAATTCGCACTGAATAGCTCTTGGCAATTACAATACATTATACGCTCAAATCGTAATAAATAGCTATCAAATAAAATGCCAATTATCCAAACTTTTATCGAACAACGTTATGGTTTAATTTCGTTGGCTAGAGAGAAAGGAGCAAAAAAACACATTCCTCCGTGCCTAATTCCTACCCAAGTTGGATATTTACAAATTGTCCTTAACATAAGTAGCGAAACTCGTAAAGTCGAAATTTTATTGCCTTTGAGCACAAACGCTCATTTTTGCCGACTATTCTGTAACTTATTACCAGATTTGTTCTTTGCCTTTGTACTAAGCCAACGTCTTGTCCATTTTTCAGGCTCAAATGCCCGAGAGAAATTCAGTAAATCTCGCTTCAAAGGAGCTACTTGATTTATTAAAGAAGGGCATTATTGAAATTTATGTGGACGATGAAAATTCGCTTCGTGGAAAGCATACACATGGAGCATAATAATTGTGGGGGCCTGCCTTGAGGAAATTCCCTAGCAATAGTAGTAATGATTTCGATAATTATAAGGATGCACTCTGGAAGTATCAAGACAATATTAACAGAACTTCTTTGGCTGAAGGTTTTCTTGAGTGGCGCATTCTTGTGATTAAATGCTGCATTAATTGAAAGCATTTTGTTTCTATGGAATCACCTCCAGCAGAAAGTATCTATTACAAACTAGAAGATAACACTAGCTTCTTAGATCATAGCGTTTTCACCACTAACCAGTGCTTAAAGAACTATGCTGCTGTAACGAGATCAAAAATGGATTTCCGTTTCAAAGTGCTCCTAGTGCTCACACTCGGGTAAATCCCCGCCTCATTTTAGCTGCTGACGGAAATCACTATTATGATGCAATCTGACAAATCTCTCAAAAACCGTTTTTGAAAAAAACCGTGTTTTTCAGCATTCAGCTTTTCAAATTCCAACCAAATTCAAACAGATTCAAAAGGCCGGTCCATGTCACAACTCGAGCCAAGAAACTCCAGTTGCCTGGCAACTGGCAGTTACTCGTCAAAATATAAAACTGTCAAAATTAATTTCCCGCGTGAAATGTTAAGGAGGAGGCGAGATATTATTTCGTGTCTTACTGCACAAACAACTCCACAAAAATCCCGCAGAAAGCTTTTTTGGCTGTTCCAAAAGGATTTTCGGAAGATGTGAATCGCCATCGTCCGACGAAAGCCAGTTTCTTTGAAGTCTGGTTTAAATTGTGAGGATCATTTCGCTGTGAGTTGACATTTTTAAACGTTAACTTCAATCTTAATTGATAATATACGATTGCGTTAGAATTTTGTGCCACTATTCTTCGAATTCAAATCAAGTCACAAGAGAAAAGATACCGCAGAATATTCAATGTGCCCAAGTTCCGAATCAGTACTTTTTTTGCGGCCTGTGAATCTTTCAGAAACGTACACTTTATCGTCGTTTAGGTGAAAATGTCAGAATTTGCTATATAGCTTGTTACCATTACTGCCGAAACGTAAAATAACTTGAAGCATTGTCCATTCACGCATCAGTTTCCCAATTTCCTGTTAAAAACTGGTTGATTACTTCAAAAGTAACAAACACTAAACCGGATGCCTTCACGTAGATACGGTTCAAATTTATCGCTGGATGACGTCATCGTGTTTACTTTTCCGCCTTATAAAAATTCAATTTTTAAACCATTATAATTAATGAATGAGCGTTCCGAATTATTTTTTTTAACGGGTATGGTAATTTGGCAGGTGAAATTACTATTATACTTCGGCGTAAAAAAAACGTTTCTAGCGCGGGGTGTCTATTGCTGGAAAAAGTGCGTTTAACAAAACAGAAAGACAAGAGACAGGCTCGAGGAAAAATTACACTCACAGAGCAAGTAACAACGAACCGTCACCGGATTACTGCCAAATAAAAGAGTGCGGAAAAAAGGGGAAATCCGCTTCGAAATCAAAAGGTGACTAAGAGAAAACAAGTCGAAATATCGGAAGCTGACGCTTCAGATATAAAAGTTTTGTGTTCCCCCCAAAATATGAATTCATATTTTTTCAAAGTACGAAAAATGCGTACATATTACAGACATAGATATTATGCTCACCCTAACTAAACAAAAATTGCCTTTTACCGAATGCTATGCTTATATGTATATGTAGGTATATAAATTGATCGTACATATATTTCCGATTTACTTCGTGCACAAAAGCATACATATGTAACTCCGCCATGCTATTAACATAGTATGCTGGTCCCAAGCCCAGGTAAAGGAGGAGGGTTTGAGGCAACGTACTCTGTACTATCCTCAGTAAAATAAAAATAAAATGCTGAGATCAGGGAAAGAGATAAATAGAGTATAGTTGGAGTTATTCTACTATGCTAAATCCTACCTGATCTCTCTTGGTGACAGGCCCCGCGACAGGTCCACCAAGAAAATGCATAGAATGTCGATACAAACATGATGATCGGATTAAGTCACAGGCCTCGGAGAAATGCTAGGGCGTCCACCTCAGTCGACGCGGCAGGACGGGCCCCGGTCCTGTCGAGAAATGGGCAAGGGTTCTTGACGCATGGACGGCGTCAGGACGTAAGCAAGTTAGTCCGCACACAACGAACAAAACAAATACCTGTCTGCACGCTAAATGTTGGAGCCCTTCGGAAAAGGTGCATTGACATCTGCGCTCTGCAAGAAACCCGATGGTCTGGTTCCAAAAGCTGCGACATTGAACGCGAACGCGGTAAAAATGGCTACAAACTTCTCTATTTAGGTAACCCACACACTCAATATGGTGTTGGCATTGCCATCTCAGAGGGTTTCCGTGATGCCATTAAAGAAGTCGAACGATTTTATGATCCGCTGATGAAGTTCACCATTATATCAGCTGATCGCACTATTCACTTCTTCACCGCGTATGCACCACAGACAGGCCGACCTGATGCCGAGAAAGATGCCTTCTGGCAACTTCTCGATGAAAAGACTTGTCACGTGCCTGCTGGCGATTACAAAATCATTGCCGGCGACCTTAATTGTCATGTGGGTGAAAAGGCAGACGGTAACAGGTGCCATGGGGGAAAGGGGTTCGGAGCGCGCAAAGAAGGTGGCGAGCGTTTAATCGATTTTGCGGACACCCATGACCTTGTACTTATGAATACATGATCCATCAAACGATTGTCTCATCTTCCCACATTTTATAGTGGGAACAATCAAACGCAAATCGACTATATTCTCAAAAGACGCCAAAATTTTACCACTGTCACTGATTGCAAAGTCGTTCCCTATGAGACCATCGCACCTCAACATCGGCCGTTGATTGCTGTCCTGCGAATTAAGCCACCGATAAAACGGCGTGAGGAACGCACTGGCCCGCCGCGCATTAAATGGTGGCGATTTGGTGAGAAGAATGAAGAAACGGTCTCACTCATACGATTGCCAACCATTACGAATGTGGAAGAATCATGGAACCAAATGAAAGACACGATCCACAAAGCGGCCTCTGCAACCCTCGGGGTCACCAAGCCGGGTAAGCGGTACATCAACCGAGATACTTGGCTTTGGAATGATGATGTTGAAATGAAGGTCCGTGAAAAGAAACGCCTCTACCACAAATTTCTCGACGATAAAACGCCTGCTAACTGGCAGATTTATAAGAATGCCAACCGGGAAGCAAAGAAAGCGGTCGCTGTCGCCCGAGCGAACCATTTCAAAAATCTTTACGATAAACTGGACACTCGGGATGGCGAGAGAGATCTGTATCGACTTGCTAAAAGCCGTGATGAACGCACACAGGATATCGAACACTTCTGTTGTGTTAATGACAAGAACGGTACTTTGCTTACCAACCGTCGAGCCGCAACGGATAGATGGCGAGATTACTTCGAGCAGATTTCAACTGAAGAATTTGCTCATCCTCCACTTCCACAATCATTGCCGACATTTGGAGCAGTTCCACCAGTCAGCGCAACTGAAGTCGAGGAGGCAAT
Source organism: Hermetia illucens (assembly GCF_905115235.1). Lineage (NCBI taxonomy): Eukaryota > Metazoa > Arthropoda > Insecta > Diptera > Stratiomyidae > Hermetia > Hermetia illucens. The sequence continues at coordinate 83,411,037 of NC_051849.1, read as the reverse complement.
AAAACAAATGAAATCGGGGAAAGCAACAGGACCTGACGACATCGCATCTGAGCTCTGGAAAACGAAGAGCTGGGACCCAACACTGTGGCTCAGTGAATTCTTTAACCGGGTTATTCAGGAAGGAAGAACACCATCTGACTGGCAAGAAAGTACCACTGTTCCAATGTGGAAAAAGAAAGGTAGCCCAGCAGAATGTTCAAATTACCGTCCGATCCGGTTACTTTCCCATACCATGAAGATTTTTGAACGCATTCTTGACAACCGTATTCGCGAAATCGTTGAAATAACCGTGAATCAAGCTGGATTTGTCAAGAACTGCGGAACTACTGACGCAATACACGCTGCGCGGTTACTCATGGAGAAACATCATGAGAAGCATCGCCCTCTTTACATTGCCTTTCTGGATCTAGAGAAAGCGTTTGACCGTGTACCACACGAACTAATCTGGTATGCTTTACGACAACACTTCGTGCCAGAAGAACTCGTGCGCTGGGTTCAATTGCTCTACCACGATCCGAAAAGTAAAGTTCGAAGTATGGCGGGTGTATCAAAACCGCTTCGTGTCTCTGTTGGAGTTCATGAAGGAAGTGCCCTCTCACCACTCCTCTTTGTCCCTGTTATGGACACCGTCACACGGGATATCCAACGTCCAGCGCCCTACACACTGCTTTATGCAGATGATGTTTTCCTAGCTTCTGATAGCAAAAATGATCTCGAGCAACTTGTTCAAAAATGGAATGACCGCCTCATGCAACACGGTCTCAGATTGAATTTAAACAAAACTGAATTTTTGACTACCGATCCCCATGAAACAGGCACAATCACTGTCAGCGGCAGTGATCTGCCCAGAACTGAGCGATTTAAATACCTCGGGTCAACGCTATCAGCCAATGGAAAGCTGCGTTATGAAATTGCTTCACGCATTAATGCAACCTGGATGAAGTGGCGTTCCACAACCGTGTCCTTTGTGATCGACGTATCAACGAACGTCTCAAATCTAAAATTTACCGCAATGTCATCCGTCCAGTCGCTCTCTATGGTTCTGAGTGTTGGCCGACCATAAAAGATAATGAACGGCGTCTTGCGGTAATGGAGACGAAGATGTTACGTTGGACTAGTGGCGTCACACGTTTAAATCACATCCGAAATGAGGATATTCGCGATCGTTATGGAGTTGCACCGATCGTGGAAAAGTTGCGAGAGAGGTGTCTTCGATGGTATGGTCACGCAATTCGTTCCAACGAGAATTCACTTGCAAAGATTGGCCTGAACATCGAAGTCGATGGTAAACGACCAAAAGGCAGACCTAAGCAACGGTGGCTTGATACGCTGGATAGGGATTTAAAAGCCTCGAGATTGCACCCAGATCAGGCATTCGATAGAGCCAAATGGCGATGCCGATCACGACGAGTCGACCCCGCTTGTGAACGGGACAAAGGCTGAAGAAAAAGAAAAAGACAAAAGCATACATATGTACATATGAGGTACGTATATTGATTGAATACCGCTATCTATCTGAATTAGGCGCTACCCCAAACCTTCATTTACGTATACACACCATATAAACACATACATATATATGGCTGGAGTAATTCATGTTGATTTTTAAATGAGTGAAAAGTTAAAACAAAATGTTTCCCTGCAACCTCCCATTCAGGTGAACTCACTTTGTTGTGGTTTCGACGAATTGAAATGTTATGATGAAGTCATGCACGTTTTAGAATGCAGAAAATTTACACAAAATGTAACAGTTTCACGTTCTATAACTTAGTTAATAATAGTTGGATTTGCTTCAAGCTTCCCAAAGTTATACCTTATGTTATACATAGCACCAAATTTTATAGTTCTAGCGGAACCTATAATATTATTAACTTTATTTGTACAGATATCGGAACGAGATGTATTTTGAGGCCTAGATTTCGTAGAGATGCACCGCTGTAATTTTTTTAGATTTTTCGGTTGGAGGCGAACGAGACCTATTACACTTTTTAGGGGTCATATTTTGAGCTATCACCCTCCTACGCTTTACCCGATATCAAATATGGGACCAGTTTCGAAAAGTACTAATGGATTCCTTTCATTTCATACCCCAAATGCCCACATTCTGTGAACAAAAATGTTACACTTTCCATTCTCATGTATGGGGAGCCCCCTTAAACTTAACACAAAGTGACGTCACTTACTGTATGTAAAGCGAACAACGGATTACATGCTCTTGCCAATTTTTATGACAATCGGTCTAGCCGTTTCCGAATAAACCGAGTGTAACAGACTGGCAGACAGACATCGAATCGATTCTAATAAGGTTTTGTTGCACACAAAACATTAAGAAAATGTGCCAACAGTTCCGGAAAACAGAACTAGCATTGAGATGAGGAAAAGTGTGTGGGCCAAGTGCGAAAATCGGAGAGCAAAAACAAAGGTTATTAGCGAAAAAATCGGATAAACAGAATCTGGATGGTACAAGTATGAAAGGTTTTGTGTATTTCTTATACAAAGGCATTGAATGCACATTTGGCCGTTATTTATATGCATATATTATGACAGAATTTCACTTTCGGGTGCTACTGACATTTAAACTCAGAATTTGCGAAGCGACAACTTGGACCTATTATAACTTTGATAATAGTGCGATTTCCACCAAACTTGAAGGACCATGACTTACATAAAATCCTACATTACTTTGCATGACTCTAGGATGAAAGACAAAAGAGTTTTGCAGTCATTTACTAAAAATTATAGTAATATACTATTATTAACTTTATTAGAACAGAGAGCTTTGAAAAGTACTAATCAAAACCTTTCAGTTGATACCCCACCTGACTATATTCGGTGAAAAAATTTTACACCCCCTTTTGTATATATGAAGAGTCGCCCTTAAATTCCACGCACAACGATGAAGTCACTGTATGAGTGTTTATAGTTCCCATCTTTTGATGTCAATGCGTGTGACTGTTTCTGAGAAAAATGCGTGTGCCAGACAGACGGAGAGACAGTCGCAGGAGGACAGAAGAAATTCCAAGGAGAAGTCGAAACCTGCTGCCCTAACAGTGTCACAGACCACTCAAGGGACATCTAAACGTACTGCCATCGAATTACGGCCAAATAAGGGAGTGCGGAAAAGGAGAGTTCTCCTAGGAAATCAACTGTTGAGAGAAAAAAAGGAATACAGACAGTTCCAAAAAGGGAAACTAAAAATTGAAAAGGTCAAAGCTGATCCTGACCTAAAAGATCTAAGCGAAAATGTTAACAGAATCCGTATATTCGAGCTGAAAAGATACAACTTTCGCACTCAAGTTAAAAATTCGCTTGGTGAGAATGCCTCAGTACGTGCCCAAAAACATTCGAACTATATACAGTGCAAGCTTGATGAAGTGATTTCAAAATGAGAAATTTGCATTGTTTGAGAAGAGCCTATGGCAGCAATTACCAGTGAAGGCAGCGCAGAAGGTGACAGCAATATGGGCATGCGGCCGACACGCCGTACAATGTACTATGAATCGAGCAACTAGTGACTTTGTGTGTGTGAAAATAAGTGGTGCATATATTCACAGCTCAAACGCCCCACCAAGCCTGACGATGACTGAATTCGAGGAAATGCTTGAGGACGAGGTCCAGAGGTGATTGCCATTTACTTGAGGAGGGTAGCAAGGAAACAAAGTATACTAGAGATTTGCACCAAGTTGAATATTGCCCTTCTGAACAAGGATGCTTTAAACACATTTCGGAAGGGAGAGTCTGCCTCAATCGTACACCTGATCTTTGTTAGCCCTGACGCGTCAGCGAAGAACGCAACCAGAACGATCACTAGGCAATCCTCTTTTGACTATTGGGGAAACCACAGGGCAGAAAGCCATCATTTCCCAAACCGAGGAAGAAGTTAGGCTGGTCTGCAAAAACTTTGGATAAGCAGACCTTCATAGAGGTGTGGTTAGACCAACCAAATAAAGCAGGCGCCTCTACAGGAAGAACTCTCCATCTGGCAGAGTGCATCGCCAAAGCATGCAACGTCTTCCATGCCTAGAACCATCCCCGGTAAAAGTCCCAACAACTGGTGGAATGGTGAATTTACCAGCCTTTGATCAGCTCCAAGCCAGACGAATTGGTCAGGGAGCGGTAGGGAAGATCGATCATAGGCGAAAAGAGCACGTATATAAAGTAGCTTGCAAAACTCTCAAGCTGATCATCCAGCGGGTCAAGAGGGAATGTATTAAAGAGCTTTGCTCAGATGCCGTGGTGTAGCGGCTATGTTTTAAAATCGTGATGGGACTGTTTAGAGGTGTTTCATTTCCGCAGATCATGTGCCCTACTCTCTTGTTGAAACTCACCAAGGTTGGTAAACCTCCAGCGTAGCCATTCTCCTGCAGACCCATACATCTTCGGGAAAATGCTAGAGCGAGTTATATACAGTAGATTCCTATCCGTTATCAAGAGAAAAGCAGGTTGATGATATGTGCTCCGCAGAGCCAGATCAACTGTTGATGCCATCAAATTGGTTACTGGTTTGACAGAAGGCACAACTGATGGAAAGGGTGGTATCAGCGTGGTGTTGACCCTGAACGGACAAAATACCTGCCAAAGATTGGTATTCCCGCTTATCTCGCAGCAATTTTCGATAGCTATTTATAAGAATGGAGACTCTGTTATGACACATCTGACGGACCCCAGAAGTGCGTTGTTTTCACGTGTGGCTCAGGACACCGTATTGGCTGTGGAGCATCATGTACAATGATGTGCTTCACCATCCCCTTCCAGAGGAAGCCACGGTGGTGTGCTATGCCGACAACATAGCACTGGTTGCCGTCGCAAACCACCTTGAAGATGCTGAGTTATACTTATGCGAAGCAATCAGTGCTGTGAAGGGTTGGTTAGAGTCTTCTGGTCTAACACTTCCGGAAGAACAAAATGGATGAGGTCCTCATTACCAAGCACCATAAAGTAATTTATGCCCGTGTTCGAACCGTGTTCATAAAGCATGCGCTGCAAATATAGCCTTGGCATGACTGATGCCGAACGTGGGAGGTCCGTCTTGCCCTACGCAGCTCCAGTTTAGGAAAAGACAATGTTGATCTCAGCTAACGCTCATAAACTGAGTACAGCCTACAAGAGAACAGCCTTAAGGGTGTGCTCCACCTTTAGTAGTTTCTCAGATGATGCTGCGTTCGTCATCTCGTGAATGATGCTGAGTGACACCTGGGCAGTCGAAATGACGAACATATACAATGTGAAGCCTATCTCTCCTTTATCGCAGACGGAGAACGTCGAAATTGGAAGATCTGTAAATAGTTCGCTTACTAGGACGCTCGAGAAGGGATTAGTGAGCACACAGGCTCTACGCTGCCATCAAGCAGTGGTTGGAGTTAATTTTATCCTAGGTACTGGATTTGTGGTAGTAATAATAGGTTAGACGGAAACCCACTCGTTGAATCACCAATACCTAAACCCAAAAGCATAAAGCAGTTAAATGACCCACATGACTGGTTTTTGTAACTTTGATTCAGTAGAAGACACCATTAACACTTCAGTGTGATTAAATTAAATTCAACTGCCATTCTAAGTGTTACTGTTATTTACTAAAATCATCGTAGTTTATTCTCACCATTTCAAACCAAAGTGAGGTAAATTTTTGCGATTGGGTGCAAGAGCGAATCAGGGAAAATAGTAACTTAATTAAAATTATTTTATTTACCGACAAATGTCTTATCACTTAAGAAGGGACTGTTCATTACCGTAATAGTCACCGATCGTTGAATTGAATCGTGATATAAGATAATATATCAGAACCGATGCAATTTAAAAACTTGAGCAGGAATTATTGGAGACACTAGGATGGGGCACTTTCTTTCTGAATCAAAAGCATCGTGACTGGTGGAGGGACTGTTATAAACCGGTACGTTCTGCAAGATCATTCGATTAATATCCACTGGACAACTTGATTGTCTGTAACAGGGACTAATTGTATAATTCAGACAAAATGATGCTAAGAAAATTTAATAATGGTTGAACAGAGATGAATTTTTTATAATAATATAACTATATCATAGATAAAAAATAGGGTTAAACAGCAAAATTTTGGGGGAGAGAAACAGAATTTCCGAATTTATAGAGCTATTATTTTTACATGGTTCACTTTATTTTCGCAAGCATTTGTATTTTAAAATGAAGTGAGGCTACGATTTGGTAGTCATTCCACTGCTTTAGTAATTGCAGTTTTTGAGTCATGGTTTATGATTTTAGTAGTATAAAGGTGGAAACTTTTTTCCGAAATTAAAATGATTGTGGCGGCCAATCGAAAAAAAACACTACACTAAACAATACATCTTGCTTAGAATTACATGACAAACCGCTTGGCATATAATTTCTCCGGTAGTTTTCGAACATCCTGTATGCAGTGTAAGGATCTCGTTTAAGTGACATTCAGAGCAGAATTTAACTTTATCTTTAAGTTGGAAGCTCTACTACCAAATCCTATCTCCTACCTCCACGTGGTGACCGCTGGGAGCTCTTTCTTAACGAAAAGCTGTAGACGGAGATGGATGAAGGCGAGTCTTCCGCACCTAAAAACGGGACAAATTGTATGATTCAGGTTGGGGGTTGGGTAGGGCTGACAATCCTACACGGAAAACCGAAGCTACGAAGCCACAAGAGGAGTCTCGGACTGGACGCATTACGCAACGACGAACCCAACAACGACAAAGGAATAACGATTTACGCATTTTCCCATGGAACGTGCGCTCCCTGTACAGAGATGAAGCTGCTGAGCAGCTAACCGATACGCTGTTCTAATATAATGCTTATGTAACAGCGCTACAGGTTGGACAGAAACCGGTTTGCTGGAGAAGAGTCGCTACCCCATATATTATAGCCGTCATCCAGTAAACCATGTGCTCGGAGTAGATTTCTTAGTCAGCCAAAAAATGAAACCTGCTGTTATCGGCTTTGAAAACATAAGCGAACGGCTGTGCACTGTGCGTTTGCGAGGCAAACTTATAAATATAAACCTCATTAATGTTCACGCCCTTACAGAGGAAACTGCAGAGTTGGAAAAGGATACCTTCTAAGAGGCAGTAGAACGAACCCTCGAAGCCTGTCCCAGATATGATATCAAAATCATACTTGGGGATTTTAACAGCCAAGAAGGAAAGAAGCCTGTATTCAGACGATACGTTGGCTCCCGTAGCTTACATCAAAATACAAACGATAACGGACTGCATGAATAATCCGCAGTGTCACACGAAAGTGTCTGGAAGTACCTGGTTTGCGCAGAAAGTGGTCCACAAACATACGTGGGTCTCTCCAGATGGGACCACTTTCATCCAAATTGACCACGTGTTGATCGAACACCGCCAGATAGGGGGCCAGATCACCATCTCTGACAATCAAGTGAGAGTTGAAATTGAAGCCATCCATAACACAGCCATCCGCAACACCTATAAGAGTGAAATGGATGCCGCAATAACCGCAGTCAACAGAGATCCTGAAGATAAGCAATGATCTTCACAATCACAATCACCTCATAAATACGGCCACAAACATATTTGGCCACACCCGCAAAAAGAGTCGGAACAGCTGGCTTGACGATGAATGTAAGCAAGCAACGGAACGAAAGAATGCTGCATACCGAGTAATGTTCCAGTCTCAAAGGACGCGGGCACGCGCGGAGACTTATCACAAACTCCGCCGAGCAGAGAAGCGACTTCACAGACGGAAAAAGGAAGCCTAGGAGGACCAACAAGTCTGTGAACTCGAAAAGTACAGGGAGCAACCGTACCAGACGCGCAAATTTTACCAAGAGGTCAACAGAATGAAGCCTTGCACACCTCGATGTTCATTCTTCCGAGACAAAGAGGGAAATATAATTTCCGACAGAATGGGCATATTGTAGCGATGGGTTGAGTACTTTGATGAACTACTGAACAGCCAGAATATCGGCGAGTTGGAAGACCTGCCAACTGAAGACAACGGACAAATACTGCCACCATCAAGTATCTAAGAAACAGTCCGTGGAATACATCGGTTTAAAAATCATAAGTCGCCAGGACCGATGGGTAGTGCTCCTCGTAACACTTGACGTCAGAAACGGCTTTAATTCCGTATGACGGACAGATATGCTAGGCACACTAGGAAACTGTTTTCACGTGCCAAGCTATCTCTTGCAGATATTGACGGATTATCTGAAAGGCCGCTCCCTGCTCTATGAGACGCTAGAAGGCCAAAGGAGGATGGAAATTACGTCAGGAGAAGCACAGGGATCCATCTTGGGGCCGGACCGCTGGAACGCTTCCTACGATAGTCTGCTCAGACTCGATTTGCCCGAGGAGTCGCGCCTGGTCGATTACGCAGACAACGTTCGGGCACTTGTTGCCCGACGACCTGTTAAACAGGCGCAAAGCAGGCTTGGCATATTGATGCGATGCGTAAGCGGATGGATGGCTACTCAAGGTTTCAGCCTTGCGCTGGAAAAACCGAAGTATTCATCTTAACCAGAAGGAAAATTCCGAACTTGCGCCCCATATCAATCTGCGAGTGGACTATAGAGTCAAAACCAGCGGTTAAATAACTTGGTTTAATGCTCGACTCGAAGATGAGCTTCTTCGAGCAAATCAAAGCAGCAGCGGGCATGGCTGGAACTGGAGTCGCGCCCTTGAGTCAGCTAATGGCGAATGTCGGGGCGCTATATCTACTAGAAGATCTTTCCTTATGGGAGCAACGCAGTTGGTTCTGCTCTATGGTGCGGAGGCATGGGCTGATACCCTTGACAAGGAGGTGCATCGTAAGCGCCTTGCTCAAATGCAGAGCCGGGGAGCTTTGCGAGTGGCCTCTGCTGATTGCACCGGGTCTGAATCGACGGTGATGGTGATCGCGGGAGTGATCCCAGTCGCCTTCCTTGCAAAGGAACGAGAAACTATCTACCGCCATAAGGGCGAAAACTTAAGAACGTGAAGAACGTCAACGCACCCTTACCGAATGGCATCTTTCTTCTGCCAAGTGGCAGATGGACTGCGGGGCTCATCGACAATTTATACTTGATTACTTTCTAACCCAACTTCTAAGCGAGAATGGAGGTTTTCAGTCTTACTTGTACAGGATTGGGAAGGCGGATTTTCTGATTGTGTCTTCTGCAATGGAATGACGGACGACGCTGAACATACCTTTATCGCTTGCAAGAGGTGGGACGCCTTTTGTCAGCAATTTTAAAAAGACCCAGTGGGTTCTTCTTATTGCGAAGAAGATTGAACTGAACCGGCGGAGGAATTAGATGGTAAGGGGTACCTGAACTAACAATTTCTCCCCTCTCGTTGGTAAATGGGATTGCCTGACTTAAAGGCTCCCAAAGCCAGGAGAGCAGGAGGGCTAGCCCCAAGTGATGTGTCAAACGGTTCCAGGCTAGTTCTCTGATGACAGAGAGGTATTTACTTCGTTGTGCGACACCGTACTGTTGCGGGAGTCTAACACTCTGCGCATAAATGCATTTACCTACCCTACTCCAAGAAAAAAGTTTTCGGGTAAATTTCGAAAATAGGGTAGTATGCTATTATTAACTTTATTTAGGCAGATATCGAAAAGAGATGTATTTTCAGGCTCAGATGGTTACAGATTACCCAGTGACACTTTTTGGGGCACAAATTTTGAGCGCTCACTCCCCTATGTTTCACCCGGAATCAAAAAAATGTTATTAATTTCGAAGGATGCTAATTGAGTTCTTTCATTTGATATCCAACATGACCATAGTCTGTCCAACAAAATACACTCCTTATCACATGTATAGGGAACCCCCTTAAACAATGTGTAAAATGATGACATCCGTTGCATGTAAAGGTATTCACAGACCATAAATTCTCACCAATTTTCGTGACAATTAATTTCGCCATTTCCCAGTATATTGGTTGTGGCAGACAGACAGGCAGACAGATAGACGGACAGGCAGACATCGGATCAATTCTAAAAAGGTTTTGTTTCACACGAAACCTTAAAAAGGGTAGTGGAGAAGTAGATTCTCCATGAACGGAATATTGAAATTGGTTAAGATGCAGTACATTTGTGAGAAATGTAGAAATTGATAAGTTTGAACTGTTATAACTTTAACACTAATAGCTGGATTTTCATGAAACTTGGCATGCTATCTCTGGCTGGTGCATTAAGTACTCCTAGGATGAACTTAAGGCGTCTTTTTCAGTCAATCTCTAAAAATTGGTAATATACTATTAATAAGCTTATCTGAGCAAATATCGGAATGGGAGAAATTTTGAGGCCTACATTTATTATTTATTGGATTGAGTAGTTTCCGAAAATGAATCCTGTCTTACTTCAAATGCTCACAATTTGGTTCTTTACTAGCGCAATTTGAAGCATGCCTCAAAACCAATATCCGTTTCGGAAAGTAATTTTATTTGATACATGACTAAATTCATCATCATCATCAACGGCGCAACAACCGGTATCCGGTCTATGCCCGCCTTAATAAGGAACTCCAGACATCCCGGTTTTGCACCGAGGTCCACCAATTCGATATCCCTAAAAGCTGTCTGGTGTCCTGGCCTACGCCATCGCTTCATCTTAGGCAGGGTCTGCCTCGTCTTCTTTTTCTACCATAGATATTGCCCTTATAGACTTTCCGGGCTGGATCATCTTCATCCATACGGATTAAGTGACCCGCCCACCGTAACCTGTTGACCAGGATTTTATCCACAACCGGACGGTCATGGTATCGCTCATAAATTTCGTCGTTATGTAGGCTACGGAATCGTCCATCCTCATGTAGGGGGCCAAAAATTCTTCAGAGGATTCTTCTCTCGAACGCGGTCAAGAGTTTGCAATTCTTCTTGCTAAGAACCCAAGTTTCCGAGGAATACATGAGGACTGGCAAGATCTTTGTCTTGTACAGTAAGAGCTTTGACTCTTGGTGAGACGTTTCGAGCGGACAGTTTTTATAGGCTGAAATAGGCTTTGTTGGCTGACAACAACCGTGCGCAAATTTCATCATCGTAGCTGTTGTCGGTTGTGATTTTCGACTCTAGATAGGAGAAATTATCAACGGTCTTAAAGTTGTATTCTCCTATCTTTATTCTTCCCGTTGGTTGTTGTTGGTTGGCTGGTTTTTGATGCTGACATTGCATCCACATATTTTGTCTTGGCTTGATTGCTGTGCAGTCCAAGATCTCCAGCTAATCACCGCCAACTCGATCTGGATGAAGGCAGTTTGCACGTCTCGGGTGGTTCTTCCCATGATGTCGATATCGTTAGCACAGGCCAGTAGTTGGGTGGACTTAAAGGGGATCGTACCTCTTAGATCAGGGCCTTGAAGTGTGTTAGAGCACTTTATTCAAGGCCGTAACAGTATACTACAGTACACTGTGGGAGGCAATGTGGTCAGCATTGGGCTCTCCCGAGATTATTACCTTGATTTGACTCAAGTACCCATTTACAGCTGAGTCGATTGGTATCCGGCGTCAAATTACGATACAAATTCCACTGCCACCAGTGAGATTTGAACCGCAACCCTCCATATGGCAGCCTTGTGCTCGAACCACTCGGTTATCTGGACACACAGATCAATGAAAACGATGACAAAATTGCATGAGCTTCGAATTGCTTCCGCATCCACTGGATTCTCCAGGTGCTACCAGCGACTTTTCCCCTGTTCACAGACCTCAAGAAAATGGTGGCTGGAAAGAAATTTAGCGTCGGTGAAGAGGTAATGGCCGACACTGTGGCGTTTTTTTGAGGCTTAAGGAAAATCGTACGATAAAAACGGTATCGAAAGTTTGAACCACTGCTATAATCACTGTATTCCCCTCGAAGGTAACTGCATTGAATAATAATCACGAATTTTGCACCCTGCAAGCCAAATCCCAGGGGAACCAAACTCAAAAAAGGAAAAAACAATTTTTTCTGGGGCTAAAGTTATGGTGAGTGTTTTCTGACGGAAATGAAAATCAGTTGAAATTCAAATTCCTCTCCCATCCAGCATATTCACTATAAGGAGTTCCGAGCGACTATCATTAGCTTCGTAATTTCAAGAAATGGCAGGGAGGTAAAAAATTTGGGGCAACGAGGAAGTTATCAGTGCTGTAGACATTTATTTTCAGGAATTTGATGGATCACACTTTAAAAATGGTATCACAATACGAAAAATATAAATCCCACAAACAATGTTTTTCCTCATCTGGCCGGAGGCTTTTCGCCCCGCCCTCGTACTTGGACTTAGGGATTGCGCTTTTCTATTTGAGCGGTAACACAGAGCGCCGGTGATGACATTCTACGTAATCTCTCCTAACAAATTAGTGGTATAAACTACTCTCAACAAAATTTATTCTACACAAATGTTCTCCATAAGCAGCTTAATTCCACTGCTACTTCCCATCCGTATAATTCCGGTTTGAAAAAGATTCAGTACACATAGTACATAATTATAGTTCTATAAAACATGGAGGTGTACCGTCCATTCAACAATGACAGGGAGTCTCCCCAGCATACGAAACCACTCTACAAAATTGTCAAGTGTGTTAATTTTCTTCTCAAACCTCCACTTAAGACCATATTATCCGAGTCCTGTAATCACTATAAACATTATCCGCCCACTACTATCCCAACAGTTTCCTATTCATTTATCCATCCGCAGTCAGTCAACCATTTTCCGCCTTATTTACTGGCAACGATATTTTTTCTCGTCTCGTTTTTAAATGGATGTAATCTGCAGATAAGCGACGTGAACTCAAGGCAAGTGAATGGCTGCCAGCGGACGAAAACGCATTTATCTTTTTGTTGACAGACGTCGCAGTAATTGGATCGTTAGTCGATTTTAATTAAATTTCTCAATTCGACGGGAACAAACGAAATGCGAACGATAAATATCAGGACGGACGTCGTGGAGAAAAATGAAAGTTACGAATTGTTGGCGCGAGCTTTGTGTAAGTTCTTGAATGAATGGAAAATGGAAAAGAATGCATTGACAAGTTTTAGAGAGGCTCTCGGAACTTTCAGATGATTTTCACTGAAGCCAGCATCGGAAGAAGGGATCACGATAGAATCCGCAACATCCTTTCATTGAGCTGCATCTATCCCAACTTGATTGCTGCGATGTGTTACCAAGATCGTCATGAAAGTCCTTTTAATGCCAGATGAAGAGTTGAAGCACTTAGGAAGTATAACTTTCGAAATAAATGGAAAAGGACTTCAAGATGTACTCAAATTCCGGTTATAGGGTGACCTAAGTTTGCAACCGCGACGGGTAATTGAGGAACTCAACCGATTCTATCATGCCCCAAAATCTCCAAAATCAATTCCTATAGAGCCTTGCCTACATACATGCGATCTCTCACAAGTAACACTTGAGCCCATGTCCGCGTTCGAAATTTCAAAACGCGGATATAACATCGACAACACCATGACCCCGTGTCAGCTCCGATGGCCGCGAAGTGGACCAATTGAAAACCTAACAAAAGATTTCCGACATTTACTGAACAGGTTGAGGTCACTGGGGATGAGATTGAGAGTAGGTACACTGCGAATAATTGAATTCCGCTTCAGTCCTTTTCGAATTGGTTTTTGATTCGAGCATCTAATTTGCATGATTGGAGTTTCGTTTCAAATTCCAATCCCTTCTCACGTCCTTCGCTCGGTCCGCCTTCCCGCCCCAGTTGTCAATTTACATTTGCGCTCGTACGTCCTTGGCTGCGGAAATTCTCATTGCCATATTCCAATATCTAGTTTCTGCCGGTTCTTGTTCGGGTATTGTTATTCAACTGCAATTTTCCGATTTGAAAACCCGCGGTTGTGCGGCGAACACGGATGCAACTGAGATTCTTGCCGCTTACGTTTGCGATATCTACTTTCAAACGATGGTCCTGAGATTAATTCGATAGGAAGCCGCGGGGGTTTGTTGATAATCATTTCAATGAATTTGAGTATCTTCTTTGTGCTGTGCTGAATTGGGTATTCGCGGAGTCGATAAACGACGACAATTCAAATGGGTTTTCATTAGGTAACTTTTCATTCATGTTTCAGAAGAGCATTATTTATTAGCCAAATTTGTATAAATCAACGTTGCGAGTGATTAGACGTTTTCGTACCCAGAGATGCCAAAGGAGGATTCGAAAAATATGCACCAGCAACAGCATCAAGCTCGCCAATTGATCTGTGCATAAATTCCTACAGATAAGGATACCGGGCTCGCTTCATATATGTAATCCCATCTAATACGTTAGTAACACAACGTGCTAAATTTAGAATTATATTGGACTTCGTGTAACTTTCCTGTTGTGAACTTAACACAAATGCATTTTCCATTTCTATATGCTTTTAAGGTTTTATGTAAGACAAAACCTCTTTAAAATCGTTTCACCGTCTACCTGTCGTTTTTCTTGAAACGGGTGGAAATCATTAAAAAACTATGAGTTGCATACGGCCGAGTCGGGGATTTTTACCTATTACAACCAGCCTCGACTCCATCCCTGCCCCGTGGAACTACCATTAGGTATTACATTATGGGGTGGAGTTAGTTCCGTTTAGCTAGACCTGTTTTCTTCTGCCGGTCAAATGGTAGTATTGGTTCCAGGACAAAGGAACATAACACCTGGGAAACGTCTGCTGAACCGACAGCAACAGCTCTACTACCAGACTCTATCTTCATCTCCACGTGGTGATTGCTGGAGAAGGATGAAGGTGATACTCCGGCCCCTAAAAACGGTATAAAATTACCAGTTGGTCATCCAGGCTCGGGTGTTGGGTAGGGCTGACAACTCTATACAGAAGACCGAAGTTACTCTGCCCACGAAAGAAGCCTCGGACTGGATAGATTTTACAACGATCGACTCGGCAATGAAAACTGACAAACGATTTGCGCATTTTGCGCTGCCAAGCAGCTAACCGATACACGTTCCCCCTATAGAGCTGATATAACAGCGTAAGAAGAGGTGCATTAGACAGGGACCGGTTTGTTGGAGAAGAGCCACTGCACCATATATTATAGTGGCCATCCAGTAACCTAGCCAGCCAAAAAATGAAACCTGCTGTTATCGGCTTTGAAAACGTAAGCGAAAAGCTATTCACTCTGCGCTTGCGAAGCAGATTTCGAAATACAATCCTCCGTTCTTTGGTAGTAGAACAAAACTTCGAAGTCTGTCCCAAGTATGATATCATAATCATAGATGTTGCTTTTAACAGTCAAGTAGGAGTGGATCCCATATGCAGGCGATACGTCGGCCCGTACAGTTTACATAAAAACACTAATATTAACGGACTGCGAATGATTCAGTTAGCAGTATCGAACGAAATGGTTGTTGCAGGTACCTAGTTTGCGCGAAAAGCAGTCTACAAACATACATGACGCACCTCTTTCAACCAAATTGACTACTGCTAATTTAACGCCGCCACCTCTCAGCGTCGATGAATGGCAGAGCATATTGACCTGGGTAACTATTTCGTTGGGATAGTTTTCCGGGCTCGGTTTTCAACACCCTTAGAATTCCCTCCTGACAATCAGGTGAGATTGAATACTGAAACCATTCTCAATACAGCCTTCAGTAACATCAATAAGGAAGAAGTGGATTCCTTAATAACCATAGCTAATAGAGGTCCTGCGAATGAGACATCAACAAACGATATTCATACCCGTCTGAAGAACGATATATCGTATGATACAGCCAAAAAGACACTTGGCACCAGTCGCAGAGTGGGATACCTTACCATGCATCCTCTTTAACCTGGCCGTGGAGAAAGTAATCCGCCATGCTGATGTAAATGCGAGAGGCACCATCCTCTTCAAGTCCACGGATCTACTGTCTACGATGACGATATTAACATCATGGAAAGAACAACCCGAGATGTATAGTCTACCTTCATCCAGATCGACGAGGCGGTGCAAGATATTCTGCCGCACATTAAGAAAGGCAAGACGAAGTATATTGTGGCAACGTCAGCACCAAAAACCGAAGAACCAACAACATCGAATCGTACTGGTCAAACGAGAACAATAAAGGTAGGAGTCCACAACTTTTGGACCGTTGGAAAATTTCCTTCCTAGGATTGAAAATGAAAATCGGTAACAGCTAAGACGATTACATCTGCGTACGGTTGTTGGCTGCCAACAGAGCCCATTTCGATTTACAATTACCTCTGAGTACGTGGGTGGATGCGGATTACACTTACCTCTCGTTTTATTCACTCCCTTGATCCATCCGCCGTTTAGCATCTTGGATTTCGCTTCGTTAACCTTTCACTTGGGACCTCAATCTACTTCCTTTTGCGAACTTTTGACTCCGTTTGTTGGACCGGTCGAAACACCTTATTTTAATGGCTTGGTGCACGTCGTGCTTGTCTTTGATAAATTTGGACAGCTCAACCATTTTACCTCCAAGCTACGTGAAAGGAAGTTCTTCTAGACTAAGGATTCGTTCGCAGTAAATCTTGGCTAGTTTATTTATTTTCGACACCCCTTCATCTTCTCGAGATCTGAGACTTGGTCTTGCGTTGGAGGAAATCTTAAAACTGACCCTGGTCCTAGACTATCTCTTGACCAGATGAGTTCAACCCGTCGTTCTTTCTCTTTGGTATTGGTGCTCTTGCTAGAGTTGTGTTTTGTTTGAACACTTCATTCTCCAAATCGAAGGCCGAGGTACTCTTACTCGCAAAAAAGCCAGTAGTGGGGTTCTGAACGAATCATTCAGTGGAACTTGGAAGAATACAAACTGCAGGTGGAGATGAATCTAGATAAAGACACACTTTGCGAGTACTGGTTGACAGAGACAAACATCTGAACGGTCTCAGCATTTCAGGTTCTCGATGTATGGAGAGAATGAAAGGTGTCCCTGCTTGATTGTTTTCTTGCCCTATACATTGGTGACGCGTGTTGTAAAACTTGTACTTCCAAAGTGCTATACCTCGAAAAACGAAAAACCATCAATGAGACCATTAACTCGAGTTGGCTGCGCTAAGGTCGGTGGGCAATCTCTGTCATTTGTCGTTAGTTACTCTTCACGCAAACCTAAATAACTCACGGTAGCGCCGGTGTTTATCAGTCATGAAATTCCTTTAGCTAAGGCTGTGTTATGCACGCAAAGCCAGATATTATAACTCTCACGTCATTGTCAAAAATCTTACGTGTACTTTAACCCTTTGTGTGGGACCGGACCGGAATCTGAAATAAAAATAATGGGTGCAAAGCAGAAACAGTTGCAGGAGCTATACTGTGGCTGAGGACTGATCAACATATGATGTAGCCAATGCTGAATAGGATTAGTGCCAATGCAGAATAACCAACTAGAAAAGGATGTCGGCTAGCATTTTGAAGTCTGAAAGTTTTTGTACTTCTGTTAGTCCATTCGATTGAGTAGCACAACTTCTGCTGTCGACCCCTTTCAGTGGCGATTTCAACCGCGATAGGTTATTAATTGTAGATAGACAAAACTAGAATAGAACGACTAGGTACTGGTTGTGATATCCTGTCCTTTGATAATTACTAAGCTATGTTTTAGAGTACAATTAGGTGAAACATGAAACAGCTCAGAGCCCTGAATGACTATTTGTATATGGATGACGGAAAGGCGAAAATCCATAAATTTTTGTGCCTCATGTGGCTGTCTTGGTTTCCAGCGCTGTGAACTAACAGTTTTTGTTCGCTTCCGTAAACGGAAAAAAGGGATGATCATTAAGATTTTTAAAAAAAATCATCCGTCTTGAGTGTGACAGGGGATATTTACATGCTCCCTGTCGTTGCAAAGACAATAACTACAATAATCTCGATACGCATCGAGGTACACATCGACCGCTTGGTCGACAGAGGGGAGGTTGGTTTCCACTCTGGATCCTCCTGCATTTGCCACATTAACACCATATGGATCATTTTAGAACAGTGCGCGGGGTTTAGATCTTCGCTTCATCAGTGCTTCAGCGACTTCAATAAAGCGTTGGATAGCGCGATCAGGGAGTCCATCTGGAGGATGAGGAAGATAATAGCTATCATCAGGGCAACATATGGTAGCGCAAAATATCAGGTGCTGGTGCCAAGTAAAACGTTAGAGGATTGTAATTTTTAAAGCGGAATCCGCATTTTCTCCGCAATATTTTTTTTTTATTATTGTTCATAATATCTTACCCGGATAACGCGGAGGAATTTAATGAACTATGACATTTTTCCTCAAACATCTCGACTACGCAGACGATATCTGTTCTGCACTATCACCAAGTCATGGAACTTGGCCTAATGGCTCTGGATTTGGAAATAGAAGGAAGAAGAGTTGGTCTGAAAATAAACACCAACAAATTCAAGCTTCCCAGTCTGACGCGCCATCGCACTCTCTTTATCTGCATTAATAGGCAGAGCACCAAAGGCCTTGATCAATTTATTTATCTAAAGGCGTGTTTTCTGTCGACGGTGGCATCAAACTGAATGTCATCGGACACATTAACTGTGCTAGATCCGCTTTCGCAGCCCTGTCTAAAATCTGAAAATGTAATTATCTTAACACCAAAATCAAGTTGAGACTGTTCTCTGCTAGTGTTTTTTCTGTGTTACTATATGAGGATAGCACATGGAAAGTAAATCCCACTATTACTCAAGAACTCCAAGCTTTCGTCATCAGCTGTCTGCGTCATATCATCGGAGTACGTCGGTTTGGCACGATGTTAAACGAAGAACTTGATCGGTGCACAAGACTGCCACTCGTGTGCACTGCAGAAATGGCAGTGGATTGATAACATGTTAAGGAGGGGCAATAATTGAGTTGCGCGCTACAATACGCGGTAAAATCCACTTTTCTAAGATGGGTAAAGAAGGAGTGCGGGCGTCTCGGACAGTCATGGCGGATGGTGAAATCACTTGACGAAACCGCGAACGATGGCGTGTAGGTGTGGTGACGTGCTATACCTCACAAGGGGTAGAGAAGAAAGAGAGTGTGGCGAATTGTTCAAATTATCAAGAGATTCGATTACCATTGTTTTTAAGCGCATCTTTAGAAATGGTATATACAACCCAGCCGGGTTTGTCAAGAACAGTTGAATTATTGACGCAATATAACTTGTCCTATTGGTTTTGGGGAAACTCCTTCGTTCGAATCTGGAGAAGGTGTTTGGAAGTGTGTCCCAAAAACTCATCTGCTAGGTGCACAGCAGAGAAATTCGTAGGGTGAGTTAGATTGCTTTACCACCATGCAAAGACTGAAGGTTGATGTATGCGAAGTATATCAAAACCACTTGGAGTTCATCAAGGAGATGTCCTCTTTGTTGTTTTCACGGACACTATTACTCGAGGCATTCAAAGTCGAGCGTCATATACATTGTTGTATGTAGATGATGTTATTATAGTATCTGACAACAAAGCTGATGTTGGGGAACTTGTTCAATAGTGGAATGACTAAATTGAATGAAATAAGCACTATCGCTGCCCGTGTCAGTGCCCTGCCGAGAACTTGGTTATTAGATGATCAATGCTATCAACCAACATGATCGATGCATAAACAAACATCTCAAATCCAAAATTTATGGCGGTATCATCCGTCCTGTGAGACTGGAAGTGATGAGCGACCACTAAAAACATTGTACGATGCCTCGCAATTATTGGGAAGAAACTGATGTGCGGGACCAATGGCGTAACGGGAAATGGGAGCCTGCTCGTAAACGGGGAAAAGGCCAAAGAAGGGGTTATGAACAAATATAAAAGCCGTACATTCAAATATTTACTCCGAATTCGATTTGATGCGATTCGATTCGAATGAATAACTAAGATTTCCTTTTTAATTTGAAGATATCTCTTCTCCTACCGGAATATGGTGCAAATCTTACGGGCAACGCCTCACTGATGTCTGAAGTAAAAAAAAATATCAGGTGAAGGTGAAATCCACTGTTGCATAAAGGCCTTGAGTTTTGGCTCGACCCTCACGTGTGGTTATTTTCTTTCTACATTTTTTATTTTAGGATCTGTCATGGCGAGATATAAACTCATCATATCAAAAACGAGTGGGATATAATCGGACTATTTAGTGAGTTTTTATTAATTGATTTATTTATTTACATGTATTTGCAGAATTCATCCAATTATATTTTAAAAGCCGACTCAAAAACGTAACCTATGTTTGAAAATATTGTAGGCAAACAAATTCAACGAACAAGGCTGCTGTGCGCCGTAACACCGTAGTAGTCTCAGAGTCGAGATGGGTCAACAGTGGTTTAACTTTGCGAAGAGCACCCCGAAAATATTTGCTCCACTTTACTAAGGGAAAGTCGCATCGCGTCCTTGAAGAACTATTATATTATGCCCCATTTACTGGTTATAGTGTACCTATTGATCATAGTATCTCAAGCAGGCCTATAACCGTTAGGAACTTTAGTATGTTCCCTATTTCCAGATGTTTCAGCTTTGCATCTGGTATTAAGTGTTCTCCCAGATGCCTCGATCTACTTTGCACAAGTGCCGGACACTGTCCCAGGACGTTTCATCCCCCTCCTCACAAAACCTGCGGGCAGTGTCCGTAGATATCCCTAGCTTCCCTAGGTGATAGTTCAGCCGACAATGACCAGTGAGAATTCCCACTATGATTCGGAGGTTCTCTTTGGTGAGGTTTAAGCAATCCTTTGTGCGCATGGGTTCGTATCCCCCAAAAACCACCCTGGACTGCTCCATCCCTGGTAGGCCCGCCCAGTATCGTTCCCTCAACCGTTCCTCTTCATTTCTTAGATTCATAGCCATGGAACCGTTTCCGATTCCACAGAAGGGTTCTAGCCCGTTTAAAGGCGTCCCTGCTCCCTTCTTGGCTAGTTCGTCCGCTACCTCGTTGTTTTCCAACCTAGCATGGTCTGGAACCCAAAGTATCCAGACCTTGTTGGACGAGCCGAGTGTATTCAGTCTTTCAAGGCATTCCCATACCAGTTTAGAGTTCACCTGTTTGGACCTAAGCGCCTTGATCGCTGCTTGGCTGTGGGTGAGAATAGCTATGTTCTGCCCCATATAGTTCCTTTGCAGGTTAAAGGAGGCACTTTTATCTATGGCGTATATTTCCGCCTGGAATACGCTGCCCATTGGCCCAAAGTACATTTTGCTTGGACCAATGACATCGGCACTCGCTTCCTCTGCTGTGAGGGATCTGTCATTGTGCCAAGTAAACAGTTGCTGGTTTAAGCCGTATGTCACAGCCACGCTCTCCCAGTTTGCCTTGTAACTCCAAGGTGTTTCAAACTTCTTATCGAAGTGAAACCTCGTTGTCATGTTATCCCTTGGTATCAGTAATTCGGGATACCGCCTAGAAAGAATATCAATCTTCCTTCGATTTAGGCAGCTCCCCGCCTCACTCATACTATCGGCCATCCTGAATATTGATCTCCTTGCCTACATCTGTATGTGCAGATAGAAAGGAGTTTATACCAGAAGGATCTCCAGGGATGCCGTTGGGCATGTCCTCATTGCCCCACTAATACACACGCAAGCCAGCCTTTGGAGTTTATGTAATTCCCTGGCTTGTGTGCTGAGTTCGGTTCTTTCTGCCCAGATTACCGCTCCATAGGTAATCATTGGCCTTACTATTGCAGTATATATCCAAAGTAGTATCTTCGGGCTGCAACCCCATTTTTTCCTGCTATGGATCTGGAAGTCATCAGAGCCCTCGTGGCTTTCCGACAAGTGTTTCCGACATGTGTCTTCCAGAGTAATTTTTGGTCTAGCTTTTTGTTTTTATTTTTAGAATCATTTTTCTTTTTAAGAAATAGGTAACAATAATATATAGATTGGAAAAATGAACAATAAAAAACAATCTTTTAAAATAACAAAAATAACTTAAATCTAATGGCCACTGTGGGCTCTCAAAATTTTTGAATCACGATTTGCAGACAGAGAAGAGAAACAGTAAGAAATAAAAATCTAATTTTACAATAAGTTGTCGGGAAATGGTCAAAAACCCGACGGAATTCACTTGGCGGCCTTAGTGGCAAATAAAGAAATATAAAAGTAATAATAAATGTTTGATCCCTTCAAAAGATACTTTTAACTTAAATTATTGTTCTTAAAACTATCATAATTATATATTTTATATTATATATTTTTTCTTGTTTTTTACAATAACATACATAGGGAGAAAAAGCAATAATAACAGTTGTAACATTTACAAAGAAACAAAGAATAATAACGTATGTATGTACAAGTGACAACTGGAGGCAAAATCAGCACCCGTTCAATATGTACATATTTACAAAGCCCCACCAAGAAACAAATGGCAGAACTGAGCACGGCCACCGCTAATCGGCATCCCGCAGCCACCAGTACCAGGATTTCTTTTTTTCATCCCGCATAATATCAATTGCTCTTGCTCTGGAGTATCTCCAGTATATGATACATAACCGGATCACCGGCAGAATCAAGAATTAGACCTCTGTTTCTCGCTTCACCTCCATATCATGTTATGTTATGGCTCTCAGGTGATCCAGCTTACGCCTCCTAGTGAATGGTACTATGGTGGTTACCTCCTTTAGTCTTAGGTGCTATTATTTTGGTATATCATGACCTAGTTACATAGATTAACATGGCTGCTCGGTCGTCTCTAGTGAAACCTTAATCCCCACAATCAATACCTCAACTATGAATCACCTCTTGCGTCAAAATTCCTGTTACTTCTGTCCTGTTTTGAATGAGATGCAAGAGTGAGCTGCACCTATTATACGAAGAACCAGAATTAGCTATCCATTTAAGATTCGTAAGGTCTAGTGGGCGGGTTAAGTTTGGCCTATGGACGTCAGAAGCAAGACGATAAACAATCATTAGAAAAACCTCGAAAAGCGATGCTCGTTTTCAGTTTTTTTGGAAACTGGAGTTCGGCGAGATGAGACTCGGGATGAAGACCGTAGGAGACTAAAGAGAGATATCTGATTGTAGTGCCATAGAATGGATACGGGAAAAAGGATGATAGGTTAACTAGACATTCGCCAGCTCACAGTGGGGAAATAACCCACGTGCTAGTGCTGGACTGGCAATTCTGTAGTTTCCCTCGATATCACGGTCGGTGAGAGCCAGGAGTCGGCAGATCTCCTGAAAAACTCTGAAATACGGAAATGCACAAATATAAAACGAAGCACAGGAGCAGTGTCCGAATAAAAAACATCATCTTTTGCCATGCTTATGCTTTATAAGGAACAAACACAATGTCTATTAGGCGATTAAAAATATGGTCCAGACAATTAGGTTCAATTTAGCCTCTATGAATCTATGGGAGAAGAAGGCAACCGTGGAAGTATAGACTTAAATTGATTATTACCTCAAAAGAAAAAAGGAAAATTGACATGGCGTGCACCGATATTTTCAGGAAAGTGAAATCAGGTCCAGAACTTTGGGTAAAGGCGGAAATTTCTTATGCTGGGTGGGAAGAGATTCAAGAAAAGTCTAAAAAGCGAAAGAATGCCATGCAAGATCTATAAATGTACTGACGACTAACACCGTCTTAGAAAAACAACTTGGATAATTCGGTTTGCCAGCAATCAAGAGAGTCAAGAAAACGTAAGGTGATGCACAAACGAGATAGTTAGTTTGCCGGCTAAAGCAATGGTCAACCTATTGAATTGGTTATATAATGGTGGTTTAGTGACTGTGATAGGTCAGAAAATGTGGAGGAAAAGGACCCATATACAAGCAGTGCAAGGCTTCAGCTGAATGTCTGCATAGCAAGGGAAACAGGGTGTTGATTGTTCGAATGCTGCAAGCAGCAGTAGATGCTCAGAATTTTGGGAACCTTAGGCCCAGTCATGAACTGTGATTGATACAAACCATCTTCAAGCTTTGCGTGGCAGTACAGGACCTATTATTACACACTCTCTATGAGAAAGTAGTCAAAGTGATCATAATCAACGAGTCTTATCGTAACCATAACTGCGGACCTGGTCCAAAGATGTAGCTGGCGAGCAAGCGGTGTGCATTGCGAAAATCGAACCTCCCATTTATGCACTGCGAGAAACTGATAAATGAATATATTTTAAGGTGGCAACCTAGTTTAGAGGGTTGAAAAATAGATATTTCAGCGATTACAATACAAGATAATAATTTAATTCTTTTTGGATAACATACAAATTATAACACCGCTTATATGTTGTTCATTTAATATTTTTCTTAATAGGAAAATTTAATTACCTAACAAATATTGAAAACGCATTAAATAACTTTTAAAAAGAATATTGCATGTAAAATAGGTTGCCTCCTTTAAAGGATACAGACTATGAGAGAGCACAAAGACAGCCATTACTGAAAAAGTGTTGTTTTTCAGTATCAGTGCACAAAAGGGAGTTGAACGAATAGGATATCTATTCTTATTATTTTAAAATTAATCTATTCCTGCTATTCTTCAAATTATTAAGCATATAGATCAATTTACATAATATTTACATGTGTTTATGTTTCTAATATAAATAAAGACTTTAAAGAAGTATAGTGATTTTTTCAGTGGTAACCGCAAGTGAAGCTGGTGCGCGAAATGAAGTAGTGGGGGTGGTGGTACAATCGGCACCGAGGTGCTACAGTGTTTGTTGCTGAAGAGGCTCTCGGAAAGTATACAGTCCATCCTGACATGTGCAGTTTCGAGGTCTTGTCCACGGGGCATGAGGTCGCGTGCAACCCATGGTTGGTGAGGTGTCTCGCGACAACTCAAGCCAAGTGGCTCAGCTGCAACAGATGGTGATGGTGGCAGAGGCCATCGTTGCTTTGCGTTCGGGAAGTAGGGCTAGATCAAGGCCTAGATCCGCTTCCCGAAATGACTTGCACCACGTCGCCTCAACAGACTTGAGTTTAGGACTTCAACGAACGTTTTTTTGGCACTTCATAATAGCGGACATCAACATTCCCATCTTAAGCGAAATTCTTGTGCCATTATGGATTGCTACCTATTTAACATGTCATTCATTGACCACACAACTTAGGTTATCAGGAAAAATCTCATCTCGCTCAACCAGCACTCTTTCCATCGTTTTTTAAGACGTTGAAGACGCACGTATTCGTGCACTTCTTTAAAAATACCGCAACATCACTACTGAGCATAATCTCTCTGAGCTCGTTAATCATAATGTTCAACACACACACACTTGGTCCCTAAAGCTAATGGCAAAGGGAGACCTTGTGGCGACTACAGACGTCTAAATACTCAAATGATTCCAGACCGACACCCCATCCCACTCTTCCACGATTCTGGGCACTCCATCGCAAATTGCCGTATTTTCTCGACCTTGGACTTAGTCAACGCATACCACCAAATCACTGTAACTCCCTAAGATATTCTGAAAATGGCAATAAGCACACGTTTCGGACTACTAACTAACTTTTGAACTGTGTAGCGTGGCTCAAACCTTTCAGAAATTCATCCACTCTGTGCTGAGAAACCTCCACATGTGTTTCGTTTATTTGGATTATGATCTGGCCGCGTTCTCCTCTGAGTCCAAATATTTAGAGCACCTAGAGTGCCTTTTTCAACGTCTCCTTGATGACGGTCTAGCATTTAATGTTCTGAAACTGAATCTGAGGAGGATCTTGGGTTGGGTTAAACTTCTATCGTCTTTTCTTGCCCAAGGGCGCCCACCATCAGTCGATCCTTAGTGCCTTCTTCTTTGGGCCGAATACTAAAGACTGTGCCTGGTTGTGTGGTTCTCATAGGCTCTCTAGGTAAGAGACCAGCAAGGGGCAGCTGGTGGATGCTACACTTCTGGCATTCCCTCAGCAAGATGAAATCCTAGTTGTTCGTTGATGTCACAGGCATTGCCTTTCTCTTCACCAAAAAGCCAATCCAATCTAGTAACCGTTGAATTTCTATTCTAAACAGCTGAAACGAACAGCAGATATAATCGTGAGTTATTAGCCGCATACCTCGTAATTAAATACTTTCGGTATTTCCTTGAAGGCAGGCCATTCACAGTGTTCACGGACCATGCACCACTTATTTTTGCTTTGAAATAAAAACCGGACAAAGTCAACTTCGGCATTTGAGTTTTATAAGCCAGTGCACTTCCAACATTCAACACCTGCCTGGAAAAGATAATGTAGTGTTTCAAAGCTCAATTCCTCAACAGCGTTGATTTTCTGGCAATCACCGAGGAGCAGAACGGCGACAACGAGACTTGTTTCAGGTATTCCCTGACAATTATCGATAAATTTACCTTCTACCTCTTAAAGACATTACTGCACCATCTTGTGCTAAGGCCCCTTGTTGAGAAAGGATGCCTCGCTTTGGTGTGCCGGCGATTCTAATCGCCGACCAGGGAATGCAATTTGAGCCCTCCTCCTTGGGCAAACTCCTCGGCTTTAAACGTCATCGAACAACCGCATACAACCCCCAGTCCAATCGGATACTCCCAAGTTGGCACAGAACGCTGAAGGCGTTAAAATAGCCCAAGACGATCCTTCTTGGTCGCAGCAATCGCAAAGAATTTGCTGCAAGTCCTGTGAGCTGCTATACGGGGAGAACCTGGGATTCCCAAACGACCATGTATTCGACATCACATCGGGACTCAATGCCACCAGTCTGTTGTGTTTGCTCAAGGACACAATGCCAAAGCTAAAGCCGCCATGACCCAATAACTACCCAAAAACGGTGGATGACGTGCTAAGGGATCCCGAATCCTGCATGCATGTTCTAATTAGGAAGGACCCTTCTCGGAAGCCACCTTACGATAGTCCTCGAGCGGGACTACAACGTCACGGAAACGGTCAAGAGTGTCTCCTTAGCTCAAGTAAAGCCCTTCTTCCAGGAAGAAAGCCAAACAAGGAGGATGGGTTCAACGCGTCGATTTTGACTTCCAGCAGCCGAGTTGAGGGTACCGTGCCTCAGGTTCCCCGCTAAAACCCCTCTTTGGTTTCAGCTGGAGGTGGAGTGTTGTGGCAGAGCGAACAACTTGTGCCAGCGAAAATTGTTTTTTGGTGTCAGTCCAGAAAAGGAAGTTGAACTGAATATATGTTCATATTATTCTGAAAATTAACATATTCCTTTTATTCTTTTAATGATTAAGCATATAGATCAATTTGTATAATATTTACATGTGTTTATGTTTCAAAACAAATTCCAAATATAAATAAAGATTTTAAAGAAGTGTAGTGATTTCTTCAGGAAGTATCATTACTTAAAGTGCAGGCTTCCTTGTAAACTGAAGCTTTGCGGCGATTTTCCAGGGGAGGATAAAATGGAGTAATTTTGGAGGTTTGGAATAATGAAACCTTAAACAATGACATTAAATCTGTCGTTGGCAGGTGATTGCCGTATTTCTATACATCCCTAAAAAATACCAATAATAGCCAGCAACGCAAACTTAATTTTTATGATTTATTAAGCGTCAGGTGGCAGAGTCTAAATGCTGCTCGGCACACCAAACCTTGTACCGCAAAGTTTATCCTGTTGAAAAGCAGGAGGACTTGAAAGTGTATTGTGGGCATAATTCAATAGCAGGGCATACCTTGAAAATAGGAATTACTCAAGAAGATACGTGTCCTTCCTGTAATGAGCAAGCGGAATCTACGGAGCATTTCCTATGTGAATGGCCCGGCTATGGACGCATGAGGCATCAGATTTTTGGTGGCAATGTTCTCCAATTGCGACGGGTAATATCACATCCACTAACAGAAATCCTGCGATACGTTAACGAATACGGAATATTCCGTTAGACGGGGTTGGCGAATACAATGGGCCAACACGGCCTGGGTGCTCAGAAGCTGTAGTTTCTCCCCACCATACACACAAGCGTTAGGGAGGCCTACCGAGAAAAAATGGGTGAAGCGGAACATTCACTACTCCCTCGCTCGCCAATGTTTTCCCGGAGGTCCGGAATAAAAGTTTCAATTCAACCCTGGTTTATCGATAATAATTTGAAAATTCACATGAAATACTAACTAGAATTTTCAAGCCCCTTTTTACATGTTGAACTCAAAGTTACGTTTAAGTTTACTTTAACAGAAGCGGAATATATCAAGTTATAAGCACCGCGCTCTTTCTTCATTTATAAAATTAACTTTCTCAGGGAACAGACTCAATGAATCCCATATCTGCCCGAAACATTCGGCCTAATGTGGTTGCCTTTAAAACTTGTCCAGGAAGGAGGAAAAACTTGTTACTGAAAACCCTACTCTCAAACCTTGTCTTTGTATTTTTAACTATCTCACCACGAAGAGTTAATATGAGGACTTCCTGGCCCTCATTTTACCTAAAAGCTTCGACCAACCCTGGTCAAGCAGTCAGCTAGAAATATCTACTGTCATGTACCTAAATCGAATAAATCATAAATAAATTAAGGAAGAATACGCAAGGTTCCGCAAATCCTCTACTCTCATGCAGTCATTTAATATTTAGTTCGAGATTTTATTTGGTCCTGCGAAGGAGATAAATTCTCTTTGCCATTTCCACTAATCAAGTATTAACCCTGACGTTATTATTGGCCTATACCGTTAATCCAGTTCCCATAAATAATTTAAGACAAAACCATAAACATGATAAGATTCTAACTACCCATGGTACATTTTAAACGAGGAATTTCCATCAGTTCGAGCCATTCATCCTTTTCCCATTATTACGTTCCCTTATTACGCCAAAACAGCCATTAATTTCTGATAAACTTTTCCTCCTCAAAATTGGAATGCACATACACCAGGCTGGATAATTATGCTGTCGGTGGCCACTATTGCGAACTGTGGCCAGCTATAACCCATATTTGCAGGATATTCACGTCAATTAGTCTCTTTTTACTAGGTAGGTAGGAGTGTTTGCGCTTGTGTGAGTGTGCTTTAGAGCCCGGAGTATCCTCGTTGAAATTCCATTACTTTGACTGCAAATCCCCCACTGGGGCAGAGGAAGCGGCAAGGAAGCAGCACTGGCTGATTCACTACTATTTTCCTATGCAATAAACCTGCTTTGCCGTTCTGGTTACCCTGATTATATCGACGATTTTATTTGATCCCATTGAACTCAGCAGCGGCAGATACTTCCCGCAACCATGGAATATAAGCAACACAGGTTGGCCAGAGCTAATACCAAATGCATGTAAGCTTGGAAGGAATGAAATGCGTTTAGGGTTGCAGTTTTCTATACTCTAAATCCTTTTAAATTGGCACTTGGGAGGTTTTATGACCTATTGCTTTGGATACGGTAAAATCGCATTTAAACAAGAGAGATCGGGATTACAAAGTCAATCGAAAGGTTTGAATGTTGGATATTAGTTTTACCAAATGAATATTCGCTTACAGAATGATAGAATAGTAAGTATGAACTTTCCCTAATCTATTTACATTTAGGAGAGGTACGACGTGATGTTCGAGCTTTTTCTGTTTGTCTCACCCTTCTGGGATTAACTCTTGCATGGTACTAACTGTAATACGATTGAAACTTAAATGAATGCTTCAAGTATTGAAGGTTTTGTGTATTTCTTATATAAATATATTTGAGTGATCATTTGTCTCATTTGTACCAATTCACTTTAGTGTGATATATGCATTCAAAATCTGAGTTTGCAGCAAATTTGCACAGAAGTGATAATATTGACGTATTATTACTTTATTAGAGATAGCGCGATTTCCACCAAACTTAGTAGGATCATTCCCTATGTTATAACTCATACTAATGCAAAGCTTCATATTTCTAGAATAAACTTGAAGGGGTGCACCGACAATTACTAAAATTTTTGATAGTATGCAATTATTAACAATTATTAACTTTATTCGAGCAGCTTCGCCTTGATTTTTTTTTAAATCAGCACCCGTCTCTTTTGCATTAATTATCAGAACTGTAGAAAGTACTAACCGAGACATTTTTATGACTACATTCTATGGAAAAAATGTTCAGAGCCCCCTTTTGCATTCAGGGCGACCCTCTTAAACGCTACGTAGAATTATGTTACTCATAGAATGCGCAGAGGTTCACAGTTCCCATTGCATACCAATATGAGTAACTGTTTCTGGAAAAGGCAAGTTCATCTCTAGTGCGTGGACAAAAATAGCTATGGGAAGGGTACTCAGAACATAAAGACGGAAGCAAAATGATAAAACCGGAAGGAAAACGGGTGCTCGGAATCGCTGGCTCGGCTTCTTTAAAGACTGACAAGCAGGCTCCCTGTTGTCGAGATCGGCATCTAATGTTGTACCATTAGTAATTTTGATTTGGAGAAAGTGTCTAAAAGTAGACCAATCTGACCTAGAACACCAGTAAGCGAAGAAAGATGAGCTGAAAGCAGATCGATGGACAACAAAAATGGTAACAATGCTCACCTCATTTGAGCAGGGGGTACAATAGGACCAAGAAAAAAGCCTAATCAGGAAGGGAAAACTATAAAGAATATAGCACGGGCTATTAGATTCCTCTATAATAAATCAGAAGAGTAGGAAAGAAATTCCAAAGAGATACCAAATCTGCTGCCCCTACAGTATCATAGGCCACCCAAGTGACACCTAACCGTCTTGCCATCGAATCAAATAAAGGAGTACGGGAGAAAGAGGTGGATCATCTTGCGAATCAACAGTCACCTCAGAGGAGAAAGGGCATACAAGCAGTTCTGAAAAGCGAAATTAGAAGTTCGGAAGAGGGAAAGTAATAACCAAAGAGTAGTGTTACACAAGTGGACAATGGGTAAACCATTCTTTGGGGATCTCAGAGAAATTTCTGGCTGCAGGGTGGGAGAGGGGAACGAAGACCATGTATGGATCAAGGTAACCAACAAAAAAGCCAAAAGAAAAGGGAAAGTGCGAATTCGCCATGGGACGGTTATTATCTCCAACAAAGAAAATCTGTCGCATGCGGAGATATTCAAAAAGGTTAAAACTAATCCCGGCTTAGAGGATCTGAACAGAAATGTCAATCCAAAGAACCCAGAAAGGGGACCTCTTGCTCGACACGCAAAAATCTACCGTGGGCAAAACTGATGGCCTTAGCACTCAAGTTCAAAACATTCTTAACGAGAATACCGCAATGCGTGCTCAAAAACGTAAGGTACACACACGGTGTAAGGGTCTGATGAAACGACATCGAAAGAAGAAGACCCCAAAAGAACAATTCATATTCGAGGAAGTTGCGACGAAGTGTCCGTAGTGTATGTAAGTCAGCTTGGAAAAAGCCTTAGGTTATACTAAAACGGCCACAATACAGTTACCAGTGGAGACAGTGCATAAGATGTTGACTTTCGGATTGGATGCGGGATCTGCCTCCAGTTTGGGCACTTCGAAAAGACATGCACTAGCAGTAGAATGACCAAGTTATCAGGGAGTGTAACAGGGACCCCAAATGTCTATTGTGTGAAGCAAAGAAAGGACGGAATAATAGCCGGCAGGTTACAATTGCCTGGGCACGTTCAAAGTATGGACGGGACTCAGATAACTAAACAGTGTTCGAATCGGGAACAGAAGAACGAAGCCCGGCGAGATAGCCCCGAAAGCTCTGGGCAGATTCGGTTGACGAAGACAGAATATCACTGCCAGGATTTCGAAATAGCGGACGCGATGGACTGTAAAACTTCGGAAACTTCGGAAATGGGCTGTAAAACTTCGACCATGATATGGATAACCGCATTCCAACTTTCCCAGCACGGAAGCTTTTTCCCAACTAAGGTTGCCGCCCCATACAAAGTCTTCCCCAGTTCGCTTGTTTTGTTTACAATTTGGGAATTGCCAAGTGAGGTTGATAGTTGACAGCAGAAATTCAGTGAAAGCTGTATTTATATATTTGATTTGTTTATTTCAATTCAATATCAATCCTGCGTCTCATTGTGGTGTTCATGAAGTGAGGCCTGGGAGTAGACTATCTCTTGAACCAAGTGACTGCTCTACTTAACTCTCTTGTAGTTGGCTAAGTTTTGGGGAGATCACTTCGTTAGAAAAGAAAGATAATTAAAATTTCTAATTCCAAAGAAGCGTCTGGAAATAATTTGCACCGCCACAACAAGTCTAGCCCAGCGAAAGAAGGCATAATTCCGGTCTTCTCCTTTCTCAGTAAGAAATCGAAAGGGACTATATTTAGTGTTGCCTGCTCAAACCTTCGTCTTTTTTGGTATTCCTTAAAGCACATTAATATCTCAAACTTACATGGAACCCAAGGCGCGCAGCCAACCTTTTCTGTTCCGTTAAAATGGAGAGTGGCTGGAGGCACTGGAAAAGCAGACTATAAAGTGAGGTTTGAAGTGATGAATTCAAAGGGCAAAGTATTTCATCCCCGAATCCGGACGACGACCGAAGCTTTGAATTGTAGCAAAGGTGGATGAATTTGTTTAGGCACAGAGTGTTTAAATACCGTACGCGGTCGAATCACCTCCGGGTCATCAGCACTACCTCGGAACCGTTTCGCACATTTCTTTTGCGCTAGCCCTTCTGCTCTCCTTGTTTATGGAGCCTTCACGTCAAGGAATTCCTCTCACTAGCGTAAAAGGAGAAGAGGAAGGGAGCTGTTAATTCAGGGAACCCTTACCATTCGGTCCCTGCGCTGGTCGAGCTGAATCTCCTTCGTAACAAAAGAGTCCAAATATAATGCGCAACATGACTCCATCTGCTAGTACTCCTCTGAATTTATCTGACAACGTCGTTTGGAGGGAGCTCCCCTGTGTCTGCATAAAGTTGCCAACGAGACCTCATCACACCTTTCACAAGAGAAAACCGTGTGTTAGACAACGTCCGCAACTCTACTGCTGAACGCACAATCAAGAGATCGTATCTTCCTAATCTTGTGCAGGTACGACTGAAAACCTCTACGCCCGCTGAGAAGTTGGGTAAGAAAATAGTCAATCTCACTATGCTATCGTTTCAGCGACCGATCCGTCCATTCGCCTCTTGATTCATTTTGCCAAGAGAGTTGCTACTCGGTAAGTTTACTTTGACATTCTGCACGGGCAACGACTTCCTCAAATTTTCGCTCTTATGGCTGCAGATTACTTTACGTTCCTTAGCAAGGAGGGCAACGGGGATGACCCGCGATCCCGCGATCACCATCACGGTCGGTTTTCAGACAGGGTGGTAGCTTCCCCATCTCTGCCCTTCGGCAAGGCGCTCATGATGCATTGCCTTTCCAGTGGCGTTAACCCACACCCCCGCGTCGTAGAGCTGAACGGACTGCGTTGCCTCCAAAACAGAACGTCTCCTAATAGATATAGGGCCCGGAATATTTGCCATTAGTCGACCTAAAGCCGAGTCTCCAACTGCAGTCCTGTCTGATGTTGCTTTGATCTGCTTGGAAAAAGCTCATATTTTTGTCGGGCATTAAATCAGGGTATTTAACCGCTGATTTTATCTCTATAGTCAGCTCGCTGACCAATATGGGGTGCAGAGTCGGGTTTCTCTTTCTGATCAGGACGACTACTTTTTCTCCAGCACAAAGCTGAAACCATCAGCCGTCCACTTGCCTTTCGCATCGATATGCCAAATCTGCTTTGCGCCTGCTCAACAGTGCATTTGGTAACAAGTGCCGCAACGTCGTCTGCGAGTTTTAGCAGACTATCGAAGGAAGCGTTCCAGGGGTCCCTAGGATGCATCACTATGCTACTCCCGACGTTATCTCCATCCTCCTTTGGTCCCCTAGCATCTCATAGAGCAGGAAGCGATATCTCAGATAATACTTTAATATCCTCAAGAGATAGCTCGGAGCGTGGAATGAGTTTTCATATGTGTCTAGCATATTAGTCCTTCTTACGGAATTGAAGGCATTTCTGAAATCATCCATTATGATGAGCGCTATCCGTCAAGATCGGCGGCTGTGTGCCTCGGCTCGATGAACTGCATCCACGGCCTCCATAAAAACGTCCATCGTGAATCTCCTCATTGTGAACCAAACTTTCTTGATGAGTTCTGGCACGACGGATCTACTCCTGATGATCTTTTCAAGCACTTTCCCGGCCATGTCAAGCATATACAGCGGTCGCTCAGGGTCTTCTTTCCCTTTGCTGATTTGCTACGCTGCCTTCCAACAGCGTTAAACACGCCGGGATACCATCAGAACTTGGTGTCTTCTTATTTTTCATAGTGAGAATTTCCTCTTCGAGCTCTTTCATGGTAAAATCAACCTTTACGAAAGTCTGCCCGCACAATTTAGTCCATTTGGACGGTACTAAGTCTGCAAGTTTTCCGCAAAGCTCAAATTTTCTCTGCTACATAGTTATCGCCAAGTCTCCGCGGGCCCCTATTTACTTCTTTGAATAGGCCCTGCGACCCGCGAGCTTTGTTTTTATTTACCGCGATGTAAAGCCTCCTTTTTGTGGATCCGTACACTACCTTTGCGGCACCTGTCTCCTCGCTGGCGTGTAGACATTGTATCAAACAACGAGACTTATGACCCTTCTTCCGTAAGTCGGAAATTTATGGAGTCCACCAGTACATAAAAGTTTGACACGGCTGGCGCCCTTCCGGGGCATGTCGTCATCAGGTTCATCACTGAATTACGGTGGTAGCTGGTAGTTATTTGCCGAGAAGTCTTCTAAACTCCACCACCCGTCCACCGATAGTGTCAGATATCCCGACACAAAAGTTATCATATATCAGGGCTTTACAGTCTGGGCGCCAGAACTTTGGCGTGAAGCGAGCGTTTAAATTTGTGAGCACGGTTCTTACCCGTACTTCCAGGATCCATTTCCTCTGGAGTCTGGGCGAGGCGTACTGCATTCAAGAGTCTTAGCATTAAAACTCCCTAATGCCAGGATTCGCGTCTCCGTGACGAAAATGGTGCTCTCCACCGTTCTCCACCAAGGTAAACGTTGAAAAACGTTATTCCTAGCCACAGAGTCCAGACAAGGAAATGGCCTTTGGTAAGAATACAAAGTCAAACACCGTCCCGAACCCAGATAACAGTGGTATCCGATAAGTAGAGATGCTATGAAGCCGAATCCTTCTTCCAGTATTGCTCGCCGATTAGCACTAATCAGCTTTCACATCCACAGTGAGGTTGCACTCCGGTCCTTGTTAATTTGTACGATGCGGATCATATTAGTGGCGTCCCAGCGCCTTCCAGTTCCACCCTGAAGACTAGACACGGCCCGAACTCTCAGTGTATGCAGCCCTATCACGTCCTCGCAGAGAACGTAATTTTCGCTTTTGCTACAGGTATTTACTTAGTGACCTACCTGATCATATCTGCAGCATGCCGTCTTTCTGTCGGATTCCTACAAGTTGTAAACTCCGTCCGTAGTATAGACACTTGTAACATTTCCATCCAATTTTGATTTTTCGGCAAAAGACTTGCTGCGCGACTTTTTGGCGTCGAGCATTCACAGAAGATCTACGGATATCATTTACCTCTGGATATTCACACTCCATTGCTTCCTCGACTTCGACCTTTTCTTCCCCAGTAGCCCCTGAGCTGCGTCGCAAACGAACCTTTGCTAGTTGTTTTCAGGTCTAATTCAGCGAAGACTCGCCACCCTTCGCCTTCCGCATGGAAGACAATTCTACCGCACTGTCTTCGGACCTCATCTTGTAGCGGATTTTACTCAAATCTCTTGCCATCCGTTGATTTAGTGAACGCAGCCGACGGTCTAGTCCTCCTTTTCGTCGTCTTTTCTGTAAGTGGTTTTCTATTCGTTGCATATATGTCTTTAGATAGGCGGGTTTCTGACGACGCAACATATTATCTCTTTTGTATTTCCTTGCCTTTTTTTTGCGTTGGAAACTACTTGGATAAAATCTCCTTCAAGCACGTTTTTCTCCTTCCGCTTTTCACGCAGTTTACTTTGTAGTAGTTTGCCTACCTGGGGTTTTTGGGGCTTTTAGTGTTCTTAGCGAAAGATGGGGCTATTTCTACCTCTCGCGTGTCTTCGGCTCGTGTCGATGTTATAAAAGAAGTGCGGTCCAGTATCACCCCAAGTTCCATCATCCCGTTTTTGACGCCTATGCTGACGTGAGAAACTTTACCAACCGGATACACTTCCTGTCGCACATTCCTTGATGAGCCATTCCTATTCAGCTCTGGCTAGCACTTGTCGACTGCGCTTCCAGTCAGGTTTTTTTTTGGATTATATAGTATAGGTACTGGAGTTGCCGTTCCCGCACCGGCGCGGCCTCGTCGCTTCGCAATGCTTTCTCTCTATTTGGGCGTCCAACTATTACATTGGGTGTTTCGGACCTCGCTGCCTCTTTCGCGCTGAACAACGCATTTTCGTGCTACGCCCAAACGCAGTTAATTTTACCTCCTTCCTTGTAATTGCTTCAATTTGTAAGGTTTTGTGTGAAACGAAACTTTATTAGAATCGATTCGATGTCTGTCTGTCTGTCTGTCCGTCTGTCTGTCTGTCACACCCGATTTATTCGGAAACGGCTAGACCGATTGTCACGAAAATTGGTAGGAGTATGTAATCTGTAGGTAGGAGTATCTAATCTCCCTTTACATGCAGCAACTGGCGCCATTTTGTATTAAGCTTAAGGGGGGCTCCTCATACAGCTGAAAGGAGGCTGCAAAATTTTTTTTCACAGAATGTAGCCATGTGGGGTATCAAATGAAAAGTCTCAATTAGTACTTTTCGAAACTGGCTCAATATTTGATGTTAGGTGAAACGTAGGGGAATGAGGGCTCGAAATATCACCCCCAAAAAGTGTAACAGGTCTCGTTCTCAGAACCTATCCAACCGAAAAATCCGAAAAAAATCACAGTAGTGGATCTCCATGAAATCTAAGTCTCAAAATATATCCGGTTCCGATATCTGCAGAAATCAAGTTAATAATAGTATATTTCTACATTTTAGAAATTTGCCCGGCACCCCCTTAAGTTCATTGCAGAAGTACAAAATTTAGCACAGGTGTAATGAAGAACATGGTGCATAATTCGCTCAAGTTTGAAGAAAATCCAATTATTATTAACAAAGTTATAGGGGGTGAAACTTTACAATTTTTTGTGAATTTCGTGCACTCTACA
This sequence comes from Hermetia illucens, assembly GCF_905115235.1. NCBI lineage: Eukaryota > Metazoa > Arthropoda > Insecta > Diptera > Stratiomyidae > Hermetia > Hermetia illucens. The sequence continues at coordinate 83,374,234 of NC_051849.1, read as the reverse complement.
ACCTGCATGACGTCATCATCACATATCAATTAGTCAATACCACAACGAAATGAATTCTTATGAATTCGGTCGCAGAGAATTATTTTGTTTTAGTTTTCTAGTTATCTGTCAACCAGACATGTGTGTATGAAGGTATATAATATATGCGTGCTAATGAACTTTGCGGGTAGTGCCTAATTCAAATAGATATAAGAAGTAAATCCGAAATATGGGTACGATCAATTTATATACGTGCATATGTGTGTACAGTATTCGGAAATAGGCAGTTTGTTTGTTTAGGGTGAGCGTAATATCTATGGCTGTAATATGTACGTATGTCTCGTAGTTTGGAAAAATATGAAGCAATATGTTGGGTTTGTAGCTATATACGGATAGAAAAATGTGCGTTGAAATTTCTTACATAAGATGAACACAAAACCTTTATACCCGAAGCGCGAGCTTCCGGTATTCCGACTTGTTTTAATGGTAGGTAGGATGCTTCTTTTCTTCTTTGTAAACTCCACCTGGCGGGAAGTCAATGGATATTCTTTATTGTTTGTTCCACCATTTTCGACACCCCAATCGAAGTCGACATATTCTGCACGATGCATTCCGCTACCATTCTGTTTTCTGTTTGATGTAAACCTTAGCCCGTGGAGTACATGCTACACATCCTCCGTTACGTTCTCGAAAATAGGGCAGTTCGGGGAATCATTATGACCAAATCGGTAAGGATGGCCTCGATAGCCACCATGTCTGCCTAGAGTCTCCGGTCAACTCAACGGCTACATGACCAAGCCTCCGTTTAATCCGGTTTCCGGTGTTCGGTATCAATTTATGAGCCCAGGGTCCTTTCTTGCTCTAGTCAGATTTCTGCCATTCTGCCAGTGATAGATCCCCTGCTAAATGTTGTCGAGCTTCAGCAGTTTCGTGAATCCGTAGGGTTTCAATTGCAGCATGACTAGAGTACACTAAATTGATAGGCCGCTGCTATTTTGCTTCTATTGTTGATATTGCCTAGTGTGATTATCCCGTGTGGGCAACGGACGATAACACCAAAGTAACCACTCTTAAAATTAGTTGTCGACGGCTTTGTCTTGAGCCCCCTGTATTCAGTAGCATTCTGGCAATCAACGAGTTGATGTTAGATGCCAGAAGTTCAACTTATGATGGAAAATCACCCCGAGATATCTGAAAGCAGACTGGAAATGTGTAATTTGGTCTCCGACTTTAATCTTTATATGCGTATTTTCCCTGCGCTTAGTGATCAGTACCAATTCTGTTTTGCGCTCTACGTGTGATAGTCCAGCATTTTCCAAGAATGACTTTATTTGCCACATTGATTCGTTGGCGTATATTTTGATGTAGTCAACGTGGCTTACAACGATTGCAATGCCGGTGTCATCTCCAAACCCAATTGAGGTGACACCACCAAGGAAACGCAGCGTTAATACTCCGTTATACATTATATTCAACAATAAAGGGCCGAGGGGCGATCCTTGTGGTACACCAGAGGCTGTTCGGTATTTTTTGGGGCCCTCATTAGAATTGCAACAAAGCCGCCTTTCTAACAAAAGCTCAGCACCCAGCCTAGTAAGTGCCTCAATGATTTGTTCCCACCTCGCCGAGTTAAAGGTGTTTTTAAGGTCGAGGGTTATCATCGCAAAACATTTGTTTCGTTCGCTAGCCGATTTCGTCAGATTTCTCACCAAATTGACCGCATCGATTGTTGATTTCCCTTTCCGGAATCCAAGCTGCCTCCCTGATAGACCGCCTTCCTTTTTCGAAATTGAAAGTATCATAATTACTATAGATTACTTGCTCGACGATTTTACTGACAGTGTTAAAGATGCATATCAGGCTATATGACAAAGGTTCGCCTAGTGGCTTGCTTGGCTTCTTGATGAGTATCAATTTTTTTCTTATACTCTGCATCTTTCAAACAAGCAGTAAATACTTGTTCGTAAGTTTTTGATACTATCCCTACTGCCAATTTGTTAGCTATTTTCGGTATGTCATCTAAGTTGGGAGCCGTGTTGAATTTCATATTCTTGTTGCCCTCCAATACCTTTATGTCGTTAATCTCTGGTATTTCATCGGGGTTGATTTGAACGCTCGGCTTCCCTGCAGAGCTGTTTGAAATGCATGGTTTTACTCTTTCCGATAGCGGTTTGGAGTTTTTTTTGGCAACCTGTTGCTCGTCATATTCTGGCCTGTTTTTGCTGCATTCACATCGGCTTTTCGCATTGAAGCATACCTTGTGATATTCATTGATTTCAGTATTCCACTATAAATTTGGTCTTCGCTTCAAGGGTCCTGTTCGCCGTGACATGAAAGCGTCACAAGCCAACTGCATTCGTTCCATAATCTGTGCAGCCATATTGCGTTCGCTGACAAATTTATACTTTGCCGGAATTCCTCCGAAAATGTGCTTTTTAGAAGCCCATGCTATGTGTAAAGTTCTGCGTTGCTTTGGTCTAATGGGGCGCTCCATTTGAAAATGCAAAATCTCTACCTCAGTTTCCTAAGGCCTGACCTGCGCTTAGTTGATCTCGAAACCCACGGACGGATCAACGCTCGCTCAGCTCGTGATACTCGTCACAACTACCACCTTGGTAGAGTCAGGCTCACAACACCCCATCGACATTAGCAGAGAGTTGTCGACGGCTCCAAGGACACCCAGTGTGTCCCAACGTCTACCGGTCATTCTTCACCGAGAGGCTTTCTCAAGGCTATTACCTAGGACGTAGGTGTCCTGTCAACTACAGGATTAAAGTTACTTATTCCGGGACCGCCAAACGTCGCTCCACGTATCGTGAACGACCCGTTGAAGGTCATAGACGACCCCTCAGGCCGTATGATCTTAAAGGAAGTACTCTAACAAGCTTAAATGTCTAGATTCAATTCGATTGTCGCGCCAATGATTATTATTTTCCTTCTCATTTCCAACTTTAATCCGCAAGTGGGCGTTTTGTTCCTACCTACCTAGGATGCGCACATGCATTCTTTTTAATGCACCTCTATGGATGCGTGGATGTGTTTTCATGAGCGTTCCTTTATCCGCACGAAGGATCGCGCCTGATTGGAGATCAGGCATCAGTCGAAATTATACTAGCATTAAGGTAAATTATTTGGAATTTGGAGGTTCAATGGACAATTTAATTAGCGCCACACTAGCCCTCCAGACTTTCTGGATAATTCCCCAACTACATAAATTAACCTTTGATTGAATGCATTTACTATTTAAGATAATCTTAAGCTACACACATGAATATCAAATTCCACTGTTTATGAATAAAGATACATTGTAATATGTTAAGTATCCGAATATACGAAAGTACATATATTTGAAATTTATTTGAAATGATTTAGTTGCCAGTAATACAACATTTTCTTTGCTGACAGTACTAAGGTACCGCATTGTTTATATTTGATATAATTTTGCTTGCAAAGGTCAAAAAAGGCTGGAAATTTCAGTCCCTATACTATCCATATTCGCAATTTCTTCCAAATCATTGTTAAAAATCTAATTACATCAAGTCAGTCTACATAAAGCATTCAAATTTTAAATATATTTTATTTATAATCAACTGGACATTTTTGTTGCGCTAGAAATCGAGGTTCTCGTAATTTGTATGGTTGAGGGAAGCAATACAAATTGTGAAACTTACTTCACCTGTTGAATATGATAGACGCTGGCATTGTAAAGATTCTTCTCCATCACGTACGCCAAATGAAGTTCTTTTCTTGGAATTTAGAAGCACATGCAGTTAGTTGTCCAAACAATTAATTTTGGCTGTAATTATCTGCCATTTCTTGACCTTATGTGAGATATTCATTGTCAGGGAAAGCGAGTAACAAATGCTTGTTGTAATAAATGAAGCCTGAAAAGTCATACTACATGCAGTATTTGGTGGCAGTTTTTCGGTAACGTTTAGAGAAGCTAGTTCGAAGAAGTATATCCGTATACTCTTCCAGAGATATATCTTGGATTCACCTTCAACGGAAAGTTATACAAAGATTATCACATCTTTTACAAACATTAGGTTATGTCTGTATAAAGCCATAATTGCAAAAATATTTGACAGTTCGCCCGGAAGATCACCCAGCAGATATCACTTTGAACACTTTCATCCGCATCCATGCTAAGCTTTTTGGGACAATGTTCTATTGCCTGGAAGGAGGATGCGGCTGCTGTACAGTTACCCTGCGTAGCCACCACCCCGTTTCAGACGATTACTACAGTTGTGGCGTCAATTTGGTTCATATTCAATCTTATCCCCAAAAGTAGTAGTACTTCTCACACAAACAGTTTCGGTTATGAACTTGCAATATTATTTCGTCTCGAATTTCAGTGCTTGTTCCTCTGCAATGTGTGTGACATAGTAACAACTAAAGGACTCGGTGATCGGCGCATTAGTTACCATCCGTTTCAAAGCGATTAACGCAACGGAACGGTTCCTGTTCTCCAGGATTCATTATGAACATGTCTAGCAACTTGGAGTTGTCTAACGGTAGGATGACTGCCAGGAATGTAGAGCATGTAGAGCTGTACAGGCTACCGACCTATTCTCGATGAGATGAAGACATTTGCAACGGATGTCGAATCTGGTTATCTAGATACTGAACAGGACATTGAGGATTTTTAAAATATGTCCTAAAATTGCAAAAGTTCTAAGGTGCTCGTTTGAAGGTGGTGTTAGAACTAATGATGATCGCGTTTGGTATCATCATCGGCAGCTGCATTTGATATTTTGGAGAAACTCATAACGATCCATCTATGTTGGTGACAAGAAACACTGCTCATGGAGTTTCCCGGAGAGATCCTACCATCAAAACTTTTATCAATATCAACAACGTTTACGAGCTATATACCCACAATTTTGGAAATGCATAATTGAAGACCTGGGGGCAAATGTGACGATTGTGGAGATGATTGAAGTTCTACAAAAGATTTCTCCTTCAGGTGGTTTCAATAATTTTGCTAAAATGGTAAAAGTTCTAAATCTGGCACATGGCTCAGTGAGAAATATAAGTATTTGTCACAGTTTCAGAGCATGATGTTAATTTGGATGGACTTAGATGCTGGAAACTTGATGATAATACATCAACATAAGGAATTCATTTCGGGCGTATTCATGTTGCTTGTCACAGCTAGTGCCCGAGTTGTTATTACTCGTTCGATGCGAGGAACAAAAAGTGTATCTTTGCCAAAGTTTTTTAGACGTGATATGTGACACTGGTCATTACAAAAATCATCCCTCCGCCTTTGAATTCGGTTCTATTCGGAGTGTATAAGGTAAGATATGAATATCTTAGAAATAATCTTCACAAATTCAATGCCTGTCTACTGGTCACATATCCTGACCTAGAAATTTGTTGCATATTTTTCCAGCCCACATTCATACAATTTGTTAAACCACCCCCAGGGCATCATTTCCAAAGTTTTGTGCAAAATGAAACCTTACAAAGATTAGATGAACTTCCGTTCATTCTTTTATCCGTTGTGTTGAAGATTGAAGTGTAAAAGGACATTCACACCTATTAATACCACCTTCCCCTTCTTTTCCCCCGCAGAGGGAGTGCGGTGGTGCGGTAGAAGCCAACTGCTTCAGGGTCCCAAAAATCTAAATAAAAATGATGAATGCATATGGTATCTAGGCCTTAAAGTACTCCTCGTCTCGACATCTGCACAAATAAAGTTAATAATAGTATTCAATTTTGAGAATTTACTGCAAACCCCCTTTAACTTCATCCTTGATTCGTATAATTTTTCAATGTAGGTTTTAATATGAAACATAAGTTTGGTGGAAATCCTAATATTACTAACCAAGTAATGTATAATCAATAAAGGCGGTATTCCGTCTAGGCTTGTCTTAATAAGGTACTCCAGGCATCCCGGTTTTGCGGCAAGGTCCATCAATTCGATATTTCTAAAATCAGTCATCACTTCATCTGAGGCAGGGTTTACCATTTCCTCTTTCTCGACGATAGATATTGCACATATAGACTTTCCGGGTTGGGTCATCCTGAGCCACACGAATTAAGTAACCCGTCCATCCTAACCTATTGAGCCGGATTTTATCCATGATGTGGAGAAAAAGTTATGGTACCGCTCACGGATTTCATCAATATATCGTCCATCCTTTTGTTGGATGGCAAAAATTCTTAGAGGAATTCTTCTCTCGAAGGCGGCTTCTTTAATCTTCGAGGAATACATGAGGACTGGCAACATCATTCCCTTGTACAGTAAGAGCTTTGACTTTATGGTGAACTCTACTTGTTAAGACCCGCAAGCCGATATCATCGTCGTAGCTGTTATCATTTGTAACTTTCGACCTAAGATAGGTGAAATTGTCAACGATCTCAAAATTGTCGTCTCCAATAGTCATTGTTCTCATTTGATCATTGCGATTTGATGTTCTTGCTTCTTGGGTTTTTGTTGCTGACGTTGCCACCAGGTATTTCGTTTTAATTTTGCTAATCTATAACCCAAAATCTCACTCCGATTGCTAGTTCTGGGTTGATGCAGTTTGTATAAAGTGGTGATCAAGCTAATGGACATATTCCAGCAGATTTTCCATCACTTGCCGCTCAGACAAAATATGATCTGTTGCTTTGTCTGGAGTGAAGCCTCCTTGGTATGGGAAGGTAGGTATGCTATAGGAAGATAGCGGAGAATATCTTATAAATGGCACACAGCAACGTGAAACCTCATAATTGCGTGATAACCCCCTTTTTCAAAACAAAACCTTATTAACATCGGTTCAATGTCTGCCCGTCTGTCCGTCTGTCCGTCCATCCGTCTGTCCGTTTTTTTTTTTGGAGGAGGTGGAAATCTTCAAAAGGCACTGGTCTGGACACACCAGCGTGTCCGATTTTTACCCACTAAAACCACACGCGACTCTCTCCCTGCCCCGCGGAACCGCCATAAGGTATTGCATCACGCGCGGAGTCAGCTCACTCTAGCTTAATTCCATTTCTTCTACACGCGGCGCACGTGACCGCGCTTTTCTCCTTTCCTCTGCCTTTCGCAATTTATCTTGAATAGATGCGATCATGCAGTTGATCGCATCCCAATTCTCTTGATGTGCTAGCATTTTCGGCACCAGATTTTCTGGTACCAGCACCTCTCCTAGAGTCTCCTCTAGATTTCTCCTTTCCTCCACAAATTTCGGACAGTGGAAGAATACATGCTCTGGGTCCTCTGGGACTCCCTCACAATTTGGACAGTCGGGTGAGGTCTCCAATATGAACCTGTGAAGGTATTGGAGATATCCTCCATGTCCCGTGAGAAACAGGGTGAGATTATAATTAATCTCACCGTGTCGTCTCTTCAACCACTCCTTGATGGCAGGAATGAGCCTGTGAGTCCACCGACCCTTTCCCGAGCGTTCCCATTGCTCTTGCCATCTGTTTATGGATCTCCCCCTCTCAGTTTTCTTCGTCTACAATAAGAGAGAGATTGGCTTCGCATGGTATATATTCGCCATTTCATCTACCAAGATGTCAATCGGCATCATTCCAGAGATGACGAATGCTGCATCATCTGAGACAGTCCTGAAGGCAGAGCATACCCTCAGAGCTGTCCTCCTGTAGACTGCATTCAGTTTGCTAGTGTTAACTGGCATCCGCAATGCCTCGCTCCAAACTGGGGTCGCATAGAGCATGATTGAGGTCACCAGTCTGGCTATAAGCAACCTAGAGGTATGCCTTGGCCCTCCCACGTTCGGCATCATCCTCGCCAGGGCCATACTGGCAGTGGATGATTTATCACAAACATACTGTACGTGTTGCTTATAGCTGAGCTTCCTGTCTATCATCATCCCGAAGTATTTGATGGTCGGCTTGGAAGTGATGATATGATTCCCGATTCTAACACAGGCGTAATTTCTCTTCCGGCATTTCGTGATGAGGACCGCTTCTGTTTTTTCCTCCTGAAGCGTTAAACCAGAGCTCTCCAACCAGCAGTTGACAGCACTGATTGCCTCGCTTGCGTATAACTCAGCATCTTCAAGATGCTTTGCGACAACAACCAGTGCTATGTCGTCAGCGTAACCTACCACTGTGGCTTGATCCGGAAGGGGAAGATTAAGTACATCGTTGTACATGATGTTCCACAGTAGTGGGCCCAATACGGAGCCCTGACGTAACCTTCGCATCGGAATCACTGGTGTCGCTGGTGGACGGGTGGCGAGTTCTGGAAGAGTTTTCGGCCAGTGACCACCAATACATTGCTTTTGAAGTGGTGGACACAAACTCTCGGTGTGCGCCACCCCAGCGATCTTTCTGTGTATGGAACGTCGCGAAGGTGAACACCGGGAAGTTTGTCGAAACTCTGGGAACGGGTGGGGCCACGCTGAAGGGTACTCCTGGGGGCGGTGGCGCCGCTGCTGACACTGTCGTAAATTCAGTTATGAACCTGATAACGACGGTCTGCGGAGCCTCCATGCCCAGGAAGACATCGAGGCGCGGCAAACCTTCCATGTATTGGTGGACAGTGGAAATCGCAGAGCTCCGGAAGGAATGTCACAGGCTCCGCCGCTTAACACAACGTCTAGGCGACCGGGAAGAGGCATGTACCATAATGATGGAGTACAAATCAGCCAAAAGGAGACTCCGCAGCGCAATAAACAAGAGCAAAGCTCGCTGCTGGCAAGATCTGATCGACGAGGTGAACGGGGATCCGTGGGGACTCGGTTACAAACTTGTAACCCGAAAAATCGGGGCTCTGCGGAAACCCTGTTCACTTAAGGCCGAGCAGATGGGCCGCATTGTGAGGGCACTCTTCCCTGCACACCCCGTATGGGATGGTGACGTCGGCGCGGAGAGCGCAGAGGACTGTCCACTTTTCTCTGTAAAAGAGTTGGAACAGGCAGTCCTCTCTATGAAAAACAAGAAGGCGCCAGGACCCGATGGTATTCCAGCAGAGGTGTACAAACTGGTATTCCAACACCGGCCAGGCCTACTGCTCGGTGCATTCAACGCTTGCCTGAAAGAGGGCATTTTCCCTGCTCGTTGGAAAGTTGCGAGGCTTGCGCTGATCCCTAAAGGGAAAGGCGATCCCGAACTGCCGTCTTCATACCGCCCGCTATGTATGCTTGATACTGCTGGGAAAGTGCTCGAAAAGCTCATCAGAAGTAGACTCGCTGAAGCGATACGCGCTGCCGGAGATTTATCTCCCCGGCAGTTTGGTTTTAGGGCAGGGAGATCGACAATTGATGCTGTCATGCAGGTCGTGGACGCCGTTCAACGAGCAGAGGCACATAGCCGCCGAACTCGACGGGTGGTGCTCCTCGTAACGCTTGACGTCAGAAACGCCTTCAATTCCGTAAGATGGAAAGACATTCTAGGCACACTAGACAATACCTTCAACGTGCCGAACTATCTCTTACGGATTTTGAGGGACTATCTGAGGAATCGCTCCCTGCTCTATGAAACACTAGAGGGTCAAAGGTGGATGGAGGTCACGTCGGGGGTAGCACAGGGATCCATCCTAGGGCCGGACCTCTGGAACGCTACCTATGACAGTCTGCTTAAACTCGACATGCCAGAAGAATCGCGCCTGGTCGGCTACGCAGATGATGTCGCAGCGCTTGTTGCTGGACGCACTGTCGAACAGGCGCAAAGCAGACTCGGCATATTGATGCGACGGGTAAGCGGATGGATGACTACTCATGGTTTCAACCTTGCACTGGAAAAAACCGAAGTAGTCATCCTGACTAAGAAGAGAATTCCGACCCTGTGTCCCATATCGTTCGGCGAGTCGATAATCGAGTCAAAATCAGCGGTAAAGTACCTCGGGTTGACTCTTGACTCAAAGATGAGCTTTTCTGAGCAAATCCAAGCAGCAGCGAACAAGGCTGCGGTTGGAGTTTCGGCGTTAAGTAGGCTAATGGCAAACATTGGGGGTCCTACGTCTAGTAGGCGACGTCTCCTGATGAGCTCAACGCAGTCTGCCCTGCTCTACGGCGCAGAGGTATGGGCTGGCGCTCTTAACAAGGAGGTATATCGTAGACGCCTCGCGCAAGTACAGAGACGGGGAGCTTTACGAGTGGCGTCTGCGTACCGCACAGTCTCTGAACCGGCCGTGATGGTGATCGCGGGAGTTATCCCCGTTGCCCTTCTTGCTAGGGAGCGTCAGGCCATATACAAGCGCAAGGGAGATGAGCCAAGGGAGGTGGTTGCTCGCGAAGAACGGCAACACACTCTAGACGAGTGGCAGCTCTCTTGGCAAAATGAAACTAGAGGCAGATGGACTGCGCGGCTCATCGGCAACCTAGGTGCGTGGCTGAATCGGAAGCATGGTGAGACTGACTATTTCCTTACCCAATTTTTAAGTGGGCATGGAAGTTTTCAGTCTTACCTGCACAAGATTGGAAAGGCGCATTCTCCGGACTGTGTGTTTTGCAATGGAGTTGTGGACGATGCCCACCACACTTTTTTTTCTTGTGGAAGGTGGGATGGGGTTCGTCAGCAGCTCTATTTAAACACAGGGGATCTCTCTCCAGACAACATTGTGGAAGAGATGCTGAGGACTGCTGACAGCTGGAACCGTGTTGCCCATTACGTTCGGGCCCTTCTCGTTGCTAAGAAGATAGAACTCGACCGGTGGAGGAGCCGGATGGCAGGGAGTTCCTTGAACTGACAGTTCCCTTCCTCCTCTCCCCTCCCGTTGGTGAAAGGAATTCCCTGATTTGAAGGCTCCGCAAGGCGGGAGAGATCGGGGGCTGGCCCGAAGTAATGTGACAAACGGTTCCAGGCTAGCTCTCTGACGATGGGGAGGTGTTTAGTTGGTAGTCCGACGATGTACCGAATCGGGAGTCCAACACTGTGTGCGTAAATGCATTCACCTACCCTACCCAAAAAAAAAAAAAAAAAAAAAAAAAAAAAAAAAAAAAAAAAAAAAAAAAAAAAAAAAAAAAAAAAAACTACGGAGCCCTGTGGGGCACGCGCGGAAACAACGTACTCCTGCGGTCCGTCATCAGTGTCATACCAGAGCCTCCTTTCAGTTAAGTAACTATCGACGGTAGCAGCGAGATAGGGAGGAATACCAACCTTCGATAGGGATTTCCGTATTAGATTCCAATTAGCCGAATTGAATGCATTTTTCACGTCCAGGGTTACTACCACGCAATATTTTCTGGTACTACCCTTTCCGTGAATTGCATCTTCGGCCAAGCCAGTAACCAATTTGATGGCATCAATGGTTGATCTGGCTTTTCGGAACCCACACTGCCAATTTGAAAGGCCGCCTTGGCTCTCAATAACCGGGAGTAATCTATTAGAGATTACCCACTCTAACATTTTCCCCACCGTGTCCAAAAGACATATGGGTCGGTATGAGGATGGTTCACCTGGAGGTTTACCAGGCTTAGGCAGAAGTACCAACTTCTGTCGCTTCCAAGCCGCCGGAAATATTCCTTCGGACAAGCACGCTTCGAACAACTGAGCGAACATGTCCGGCCTGGATATCACGGCAAGCTTAAGGGCCTCATTCGGTACTCCGTCCAGACCCGGTGCTTTATTGTCTCCTATTCTGCCGCAGATCTCCAGCAGTTCGTCTCTGGTGACTGGAGGAATTGCCGTCACATACAGAGGTGGTTGGAATATGTCGGTGCTCTTCTCTTGCTGGGGAATAACCCCTGGATGATTTTCAGCAAGAGGGTGGGACACGTGATCTGCGGAGAGGAGCGGCCTCTGAATCGTCCCATCACTATTCTATAAGCACTCCCCCACGGGTTTATGTCCGCTTCTGAGCAGAGCTCCTTAAAGCATTTTGTCTTGCTTCGCTGGATGGCGAGCTTGAGGGTTTTGCGGGCTGCCTTATAGGCGCACTCTTTCTGCCCTTGATCGACTCTACCTACCGCCCTCTGAGCCGCTCTTCTTACTCAGTGGCAGGCTGATCAAAGGCCGGTCAGTTCATCATTCCACCAGTAGATTGGTCTTCTACTGGGGAATGAGCACCTTCTAGGCATGGACGCATCACATGCTTTGGCGATGCATTGAGCCAGATGGACGGCTCTTCCCGTAGAGGCGCCTGCTTTACCAGGTTGATCTAACCACACCTCTAAGAAGCTCTGCTCATCCAAAAATTTTGTAGACCAGCCTGAAACCTTTTTCCGTTTCGGGCATGATAGCTCTTTGCCCTGTGGCCCGACACATGTCTCAAAGAAGATTGACCGGTGATCGCTGTGGGTGTAGCGTTGGCCGATGCACCAGGACAAACCACGCGCCAGCGCAGGGCTGATAAAGGTTCGGTCTACAACCGAGCCTGACCCCCCTTTCTGAAAGGTGTTTACAGCACCTTCGTTAGCCAAAACCATGTCCATCTACGCAAAAGCTTCTAATAGACTGCGCCCCCTAGCATGTGATTCTCTGCCACCCCACTCTAGGGCCCAAGCATTGAAATCACCACTTCACTTCGTCCCCTTGCGTCGAAAACAAGATTATCAAGCATTTCCTCGAATTCAGACAGTGTCAAACTTAGTGGGGCGTAGCAGCTGTATACATATACACCACTTATTTTCGCCCACACAGAGCCACTGGCTGTCTGACTTGCAGTACATTGTAAGGCCTGTCGACCACAAGCCCATATCGCCGCTCCACCAGTCGAATCTGTGACCCATACGCCACCGTGACGGTTTCTATACGGTTCATTTATGATGGCAACTTCCATCTTAGATTCGAACGTGGTCTGCTCAAGTAAATCCTGAGCGAACTTGCAATGATTGAGGTTTATTTGAATAAACCTCATTTTCTCATTGTAGTGAGCGCCTACCTAAATTCCGGACATTTGCCACTTCCAGCAATGTGCCGGTTATCCTATCCCTCTTTTGCTTCGGACAATAGGCATTTGGGGTCCCTATTGCACTGTCTGGAAATATGACCTTTCTCTCCACACCTTCTGCATCGATCAGACCGATCAATGCTGCTGGTGCATGCCTTCGCGAAGTGCCCAAACATGAGGCATTTAAACCACCTCTTTAGAGAAGTTTGCTGACTTAAACGGCAGACAACCCATCCAATCCGAACCCTTCCGGCAGCTAACAGCATCTGCGCTGCCTCCGCTGACACTCGTATGGTGGCCGTTTGAGTGCCACCATAGGCTTTCCGTAGACCGACAACAGACTCCTTTGTAAGTTCTTTCAACTTGAATTGCTACTTCAAAGCAGTACAAATTTCTCCTTTCGATGTAACTTCATCGAGATCCTTACATTGTATATAGATCGCATGTTTTTGGGCACGCACTGCGGCATTTCGCCAAGTGAGTTTTTCACTTGAGTGCGAAAGTCATCAGTTTTGCCACCGTTGGATCTTTTCAGCTTGAACATGAGATCCCCTTTCTGGGTTCTTCGGATTCTGTTCACATTTCCGCTCAGATCTTTTAGATCGGGATCAACTTTGACCCTTTTGAGTATCTCCGCGTAAGACAGATTGCCCTTACTGGAGATAACAATCGCATCTGGACGAGTTCGCACTTTTGCTTTTCGTTTCGCTTTTTTGTTGGTAACTTTAGTCCATCCATCGTTTTCGTTCGTCTTGGGTTTCGTAACGCTGGTCGAGTTTCCTAGATTCGCTGTATGCTTTCCTCCTTCTGAGCTGTTGGTGTTGGTGGGGGGGGGACGCCTGCTGATTATTTAAAGGATCCCCTCTTTTCCACGTACTCGCTTATTTCGCTGGGATTCGATGGTAGTACGGTTAGGCATCACTTGGGTCGCTTGTGATACTGTTGGTACAGCGGGGTTCGGCGGCTGTGATCTATTATAGAGGACTCTAATAGCCCTCACCATATTCTTTATGGCTTGGTGCACGTTGTGCTTGTCCTTGATAAACTCGGACAGCTCAACTATTTTTGCCCCAAGCTAGGTGAAGGGTAATTCCTCCGGATCGGGACTCTGCTCCCTATAAGTCCCGGCAGGGTTACTTTTACATGGTCCTTCACTTTTGGCCAGTACTTTATCCTTCATCGTGTTTGGCATTGGTGGAGATCTCAAAGTTGATGAGCTTCTTTTGAATGGATCTCTTCCTTGTTCCTGGGGCACCTCCTGCTGTCGAGCATCTTGAACATGTGCGGTGGGTGTTGTCACGGTTTTTGTTGTCCAAAAAGCTGCTTTTAGTTCATCTTTGTTTGCTCTTGTTATTGGTGTTCTCGGTAAAGTTGTACTTCGCTTGAATACCTCCTTCTCCAGATCCAAATCACTTGTAGCATTATATGCCAAGGTGACCAAGTTGTCCACCACCGAGGCACTGCGGTCGAGGGATATCGACGACCGGGAGTCCGCTTGCTCACTCCCAAAAGGCGTCGGTACTGGGGTTCCGAGCCCCTGCACCGTAAGTTTCCTCCTTCTCTCGTCTTCCATGGTGGTTTTATGTTCTGGGTATCCTTCCCATAGCCATTTTGATCCGCGCACCAGAGATGAGCAAACACTAGCTCATGCACAGTCAGAAAAGAAAAGTGCATGAACACATATTTACACATCGATAGGTATGCCCCAATCCGCCAGCTGGGGTCGCGCCTGATGGGAGATCTGGCCACTCCTCACAGGTCCGGCTGTCCATCTGTCCGTCTCGTCTGTCTGTCTGTCCGTTTGTCTGTCTGTCGGTCTGTCGGTCTGTCCGTCTGTCCGTCTGTCCGTCTGTTCGTCTGTCCGTATGTCCGTCTGTCCGTCTGTCCGTCTGTCCGTCTGTCCGTCTGTCCGTCTGTCCGTCTGTCCGTCTGTCCGTCTGTCCGTCTGTCCGTCTGTCCGTCTGTCCGTCTGTCCTTCTGCCTGTCTGTCACACGAACTTTTCTCAGAAACGGTTATACCGATTGATATAAAATCTGGTGGGTAGGTAGGATACCGTGAACGCCCAAACATCCAGTGATTAATATCTTTCTACCTTTTTTCACCGAATATAGTCATGTTGGGTATCAAATGCAAAGTCTCGATTAGTGCTTTTGAGATTTGTCAGAATGGCGGGGAATGGGAGGGGTGGAAAGTGGTGATTTCTTTAACGGCCCATTCTCAGAAACTATTAAACCAAAAAATCTGAAAGAAAATCATGAAGCTGCCTCTCTATAGTGTCCAGGCCTCAAAATTCTCTCTATATCGATATCTGCTCAAATTAAGTTAAGAATAGTATATTATTATATTTTTGGGGAAATTGAGTAAAAACCCCCCTTAAGTTTATCCCAGAGTTATAAAAGTTGGTAGTAGTATAGAATATAATATGAAGCATGTTATCCCCAAGTTTGATCAAGATCATAGTATTACTAAAAAGGTTCCAGTAGCTCAAAATTGACTTTACCGTGTAAATTTGCTGCAACTAAATATCACACTAAAGTGACTAGTCTAACATGTCAAATACATATACAGAGGCCAGCATCCGTATTCGTACACCGTGAGTATTGAGGGAAAAAATTAAGTAATCATGAAAAAATAAAGAATTTTAAACATTATTTTTGCATTGCGTAAATTTTATTTAAATACAATATCTAAATCCAATTAAATTTACAAAATAATATTCAAATTCAATTACTCAACAATAAAATAAAATCCAAAAATTAAGTATTCAGTTAAACTGTCGTATAACTAAACGACGCATTCGTATTCGTACGTTATGAATTTCGAGAAAAAACAACGAGAAAATTAAGCATTTAGTATTTAGTCGGGTAGCCTTTGTTTTTAATAACATGTTTTAATCGATTTGGCATCGACCTCACCAATTTTTCTGTAAATAGAGGGGATATTGCACTCCATTCTTTTCCGATTGCATCTTTCAAGTCTGCCGCGTTTTTTATATTATATTTTTTTAACCCTCTTTTAATTTCCGACCACAAATGTTCTATCGGATTAATGTCCGGTGATTGGGGGGTGTCTGTAATACTTTAGGGCAATTATAAAGTAACCATACACGCGAATTGAGAGCCGTGTGTTTCGGATCGTTATCTTGATAAAAAATAAAGTTATCTTGTATTCGTAATTTTTCCGCGCTTGGGTTTAAATTACATTTTAAGATATTCACATATTTGGCAGCATCCATTATTCCATCAATGAAATGCAAATTGCCCGTTCCTGCTGCAGAAAAACACCCCCACACCATAACAGATCCTCCGCCATGGTTTACGGTGGGTATTAGGTTCTTCGGATGCAAGCTTGAATTCTTCTCTCGCCAAATTTTTCCAATTCCGTTCGAGGTGATGATATTAAATTTACTTTCGTCTGTAAATATTACCTGTTTCCAGAAGTCGTAATCCTTGTGAATATATCTTTTCGCGAAATCTAACCCTTTAATTCTATTTACTTTATTGATATACGGTTTCTTTCTTGGTACAGAATTAAAGAGACCATACCTTTTAAGTGTCCTTCGGACGGTATCAACAGAAACTATTTTATTAAAATGTTGGTGGAGTCTTGCGGTTATCGTTGTAGCACATTCCTTAGCATTTTTTTTATTTGCCTTAAAATAAAACGTTCGTCTCGCGGTGTCAACTTTTTTCGTCCTAAATTTCTCGGCTTATTTCCCAGCATATTCTCCGACTTGTACTTTTGAATTATATACTGAATCGTTGATTTAGCTCGACCAACGATATTACTTATCTCGCTTAACGATTTTCCCTGATTATGTAGGGATACAACGATTTCACGGGTCTCTATTGAAGTTTCCTTGCCTTTTCTGCCCATCCTGCACTTTTTATCACTCCGAACACTTGTTTCGAACTACAATGACGTTTTTGAGTGCTAGAAAAATTCTAGAACAGAAATCATTTCTAAGAATATACCCAAAAATTCAACAGCTGAAATATAACGGGACATTTTTTGCTCGTACGAATACGAATGCGTCGTCGAGTATCGATCATGATTTTTGTTAATTGCTGTTCTTTCGTCAAGTACAGTTTGTGGTGAATTTAGGAAAAAAAAAATTCACAGCATAAGTGATCTTCTGTATATAACTAAGACATAAATGAATTTAGGTGTGCATTTTCAGTTATAACTGTCGCGAAGAACAATTTTTATTTTATAGTGTCTCAAAAGAAATATTTCATACGAATACGATTGCTGCCGACTGTACATAGCAGGCTACGTACAAATGGGATAGTTCTGCACTCAAATATACTCACAGAAGAGGCAAGCGAAACCTTTTATACCTGAAGCGGCGAGCTTCCGGTTTCCCGAGTTGTTATGTATGAGATGGAGAATGTCTCTTTGCCAGTTATCAGGCATTGATTCTCTGTCCCATATCTTGACCATAAACATATGAACTGCTTGGTGTAATTGATCATCTCGATATTTAATCAGCTTCGCTGTAATTCGATAAAAAAAGCGGCTATTTACGATTTTTAAGCCGATAAATTGCATGGAGTGTTTAATGTGGCAGCATTTTTTTCAATTGGTGGGACCTCGAAATCGCTGATCTTCTGGTTGTTGAGCAGCTGATTAGAATACTCAAATTTTCAACGGTCCCAAAGTTGTAGCCTCCTATTTTTATTATTCTCGTTTGACTAGTGCGTTTCGATGTTGTTGGTTCTTTGTTCTTCGGCGCTGACTTTGCCACCATGTACTTCGTCTTGCCTTCATTAGTGTGTAGCCCGAGATCTCTCCCCGCCTGCTCCATATGGATGAAGGTAGCTTTTAAACTTTGGGGTGATCTTCCCATGATGATATCAATATTGTCAACGTAGGCGGATTTGAAGAGGATGGTGCTTCTTGCATTGACATCAGCATCGCTAATCATTTTCTCTACGCCCACGTTAAAGTGGACCCATGATACAGCATCCCCTTGTCTTAGAACATTGTTGATGTTGAATGCTTGCGACAGCGATCCTGCTGCTTTTATTTGGCCTCCCACATTGGTCAAGGTCAGACTAGTCGGCCTTATCAATTTCGTCGGAATACCGAATTCTCTTATCGCCGTGTACGGTTTTACGTTGGCTATGCTATCATCGGCGGCTTTGAAGTCGATAAAGAAGTGGTGCAACTGGTGACCATATTCCAACAGCTTTTAAATCCCTCGCCGCGCGTATGGAGCTATCTGACATACTGCGTAATATCTCCCTTTTTATGTATGGGACAGATAATGCCTTGTTGACAATGGTCAGGCGTTGATTCGCTGCCTCACACGTTCATCACAGTTGACGAATCGCTTGGTGTAATTGATCACCTCAATTTGTTCGCCGTCTTCAGTTGGCGAGACCTCCAACTCGCCGATATTTTGGTTGTTGAGAAGTTCATCAAAATACTCAACCCGTCGCTCCATTATGCCCATTCTGTCGGAAATAAGATTTTCCTTTTTGTCTCCACAAGATTTGCATCGAGGTATATAAGGCTTCTTCCTGCTAACTTAGTGGTACACTTCCGCACCTGGTGTGGTTGCTCCTGTATTTTTCGAGTTCACAGACCTGTTGGTTTTCCCAGGCTTTCTTTTTCGGTCTGTAAAGTCGCTTCTCCGCTCGGCGGAGTTCGTAATAACTCTCCTCGATGAAAGACGTGAATGTGCTGTACCATGAAAGACGTATGGAGGGTACACAGAACGCGGGAATATGGTAAGGTCAAAGTCGTATGACCTCTGGCAACGCAAATGAGATAACTGTACGAAAGGTCACTTACCACATTACTCAGCCATCGAATCGAATACCAACCTTCGATAGGGATTTCCGTATTAGATTCCAATTAGCCGAATTGAATGCATTTTTCACGTCCAGGGTTACTACCACGCAATATTTTCTGGTACTACCCTTTCCGTGAATTGCATCTTCGGCCAAGCCAGTAACCAATTTGATGGCATCAATGGTTGATCTGGCTTTTCGGAACCCACACTGCCAATTTGAAAGGCCGCCTTGGCTCTCAATAACCGGGAGTAATCTATTAGAGATTACCCACTCTAACATTTTCCCCACCGTGTCCAAAAGACATATGGGTCGGTATGAGGATGGTTCACCTGGAGGTTTACCAGGCTTAGGCAGAAGTACCAACTTCTGTCGCTTCCAAGCCGCCGGAAATATTCCTTCGGACAAGCACGCTTCGAACAACTGAGCGAACATGTCCGGCCTGGATATCACGGCAAGCTTAAGGGCCTCATTCGGTACTCCGTCCAGACCCGGTGCTTTATTGTCTCCTATTCTGCCGCAGATCTCCAGCAGTTCGTCTCTGGTGACTGGAGGAATTGCCGTCACATACAGAGGTGGTTGGAATATGTCGGTGCTCTTCTCTTGCTGGGGAATAACCCCTGGATGATTTTCAGCAAGAGGGTGGGACACGTGATCTGCGGAGAGGAGCGGCCTCTGAATCGTCCCATCACTATTCTATAAGCACTCCCCCACGGGTTTATGTCCGCTTCTGAGCAGAGCTCCTTAAAGCATTTTGTCTTGCTTCGCTGGATGGCGAGCTTGAGGGTTTTGCGGGCTGCCTTATAGGCGCACTCTTTCTGCCCTTGATCGACTCTACCTACCGCCCTCTGAGCCGCTCTTCTTACTCAGTGGCAGGCTGATCAAAGGCCGGTCAGTTCATCATTCCACCAGTAGATTGGTCTTCTACTGGGGAATGAGCACCTTCTAGGCATGGACGCATCACATGCTTTGGCGATGCATTGAGCCAGATGGACGGCTCTTCCCGTAGAGGCGCCTGCTTTACCAGGTTGATCTAACCACACCTCTAAGAAGCTCTGCTCATCCAAAAATTTTGTAGACCAGCCTGAAACCTTTTTCCGTTTCGGGCATGATAGCTCTTTGCCCTGTGGCCCGACACATGTCTCAAAGAAGATTGACCGGTGATCGCTGTGGGTGTAGCGTTGGCCGATGCACCAGGACAAACCACGCGCCAGCGCAGGGCTGATAAAGGTTCGGTCTACAACCGAGCCTGACCCCCCTTTCTGAAAGGTGTTTACAGCACCTTCGTTAGCCAAAACCATGTCCATCTACGCAAAAGCTTCTAATAGACTGCGCCCCCTAGCATGTGATTCTCTGCCACCCCACTCTAGGGCCCAAGCATTGAAATCACCACTTCACTTCGTCCCCTTGCGTCGAAAACAAGATTATCAAGCATTTCCTCGAATTCAGACAGTGTCAAACTTAGTGGGGCGTAGCAGCTGTATACATATACACCACTTATTTTCGCCCACACAGAGCCACTGGCTGTCTGACTTGCAGTACATTGTAAGGCCTGTCGACCACAAGCCCATATCGCCGCTCCACCAGTCGAATCTGTGACCCATACGCCACCGTGACGGTTTCTATACGGTTCATTTATGATGGCAACTTCCATCTTAGATTCGAACGTGGTCTGCTCAAGTAAATCCTGAGCGAACTTGCAATGATTGAGGTTTATTTGAATAAACCTCATTTTCTCATTGTAGTGAGCGCCTACCTAAATTCCGGACATTTGCCACTTCCAGCAATGTGCCGGTTATCCTATCCCTCTTTTGCTTCGGACAATAGGCATTTGGGGTCCCTATTGCACTGTCTGGAAATATGACCTTTCTCTCCACACCTTCTGCATCGATCAGACCGATCAATGCTGCTGGTGCATGCCTTCGCGAAGTGCCCAAACATGAGGCATTTAAACCACCTCTTTAGAGAAGTTTGCTGACTTAAACGGCAGACAACCCATCCAATCCGAACCCTTCCGGCAGCTAACAGCATCTGCGCTGCCTCCGCTGACACTCGTATGGTGGCCGTTTGAGTGCCACCATAGGCTTTCCGTAGACCGACAACAGACTCCTTTGTAAGTTCTTTCAACTTGAATTGCTACTTCAAAGCAGTACAAATTTCTCCTTTCGATGTAACTTCATCGAGATCCTTACATTGTATATAGATCGCATGTTTTTGGGCACGCACTGCGGCATTTCGCCAAGTGAGTTTTTCACTTGAGTG
Source organism: Hermetia illucens (assembly GCF_905115235.1). Lineage (NCBI taxonomy): Eukaryota > Metazoa > Arthropoda > Insecta > Diptera > Stratiomyidae > Hermetia > Hermetia illucens. The sequence goes on along the minus strand of NC_051849.1, from coordinate 83,353,404 downwards.
CGAAAGTCATCAGTTTTGCCACCGTTGGATCTTTTCAGCTTGAACATGAGATCCCCTTTCTGGGTTCTTCGGATTCTGTTCACATTTCCGCTCAGATCTTTTAGATCGGGATCAACTTTGACCCTTTTGAGTATCTCCGCGTAAGACAGATTGCCCTTACTGGAGATAACAATCGCATCTGGACGAGTTCGCACTTTTGCTTTTCGTTTCGCTTTTTTGTTGGTAACTTTAGTCCATCCATCGTTTTCGTTCGTCTTGGGTTTCGTAACGCTGGTCGAGTTTCCTAGATTCGCTGTATGCTTTCCTCCTTCTGAGCTGTTGGTGTTGGTGGGGGGGGGACGCCTGCTGATTATTTAAAGGATCCCCTCTTTTCCACGTACTCGCTTATTTCGCTGGGATTCGATGGTAGTACGGTTAGGCATCACTTGGGTCGCTTGTGATACTGTTGGTACAGCGGGGTTCGGCGGCTGTGATCTATTATAGAGGACTCTAATAGCCCTCACCATATTCTTTATGGCTTGGTGCACGTTGTGCTTGTCCTTGATAAACTCGGACAGCTCAACTATTTTTGCCCCAAGCTAGGTGAAGGGTAATTCCTCCGGATCGGGACTCTGCTCCCTATAAGTCCCGGCAGGGTTACTTTTACATGGTCCTTCACTTTTGGCCAGTACTTTATCCTTCATCGTGTTTGGCATTGGTGGAGATCTCAAAGTTGATGAGCTTCTTTTGAATGGATCTCTTCCTTGTTCCTGGGGCACCTCCTGCTGTCGAGCATCTTGAACATGTGCGGTGGGTGTTGTCACGGTTTTTGTTGTCCAAAAAGCTGCTTTTAGTTCATCTTTGTTTGCTCTTGTTATTGGTGTTCTCGGTAAAGTTGTACTTCGCTTGAATACCTCCTTCTCCAGATCCAAATCACTTGTAGCATTATATGCCAAGGTGACCAAGTTGTCCACCACCGAGGCACTGCGGTCGAGGGATATCGACGACCGGGAGTCCGCTTGCTCACTCCCAAAAGGCGTCGGTACTGGGGTTCCGAGCCCCTGCACCGTAAGTTTCCTCCTTCTCTCGTCTTCCATGGTGGTTTTATGTTCTGGGTATCCTTCCCATAGCCATTTTGATCCGCGCACCAGAGATGAGCAAACACTAGCTCATGCACAGTCAGAAAAGAAAAGTGCATGAACACATATTTACACATCGATAGGTATGCCCCAATCCGCCAGCTGGGGTCGCGCCTGATGGGAGATCTGGCCACTCCTCACAGGTCCGGCTGTCCATCTGTCCGTCTCGTCTGTCTGTCTGTCCGTTTGTCTGTCTGTCGGTCTGTCGGTCTGTCCGTCTGTCCGTCTGTCCGTCTGTTCGTCTGTCCGTATGTCCGTCTGTCCGTCTGTCCGTCTGTCCGTCTGTCCGTCTGTCCGTCTGTCCGTCTGTCCGTCTGTCCGTCTGTCCGTCTGTCCGTCTGTCCTTCTGCCTGTCTGTCACACGAACTTTTCTCAGAAACGGTTATACCGATTGATATAAAATCTGGTGGGTAGGTAGGATACCGTGAACGCCCAAACATCCAGTGATTAATATCTTTCTACCTTTTTTCACCGAATATAGTCATGTTGGGTATCAAATGCAAAGTCTCGATTAGTGCTTTTGAGATTTGTCAGAATGGCGGGGAATGGGAGGGGTGGAAAGTGGTGATTTCTTTAACGGCCCATTCTCAGAAACTATTAAACCAAAAAATCTGAAAGAAAATCATGAAGCTGCCTCTCTATAGTGTCCAGGCCTCAAAATTCTCTCTATATCGATATCTGCTCAAATTAAGTTAAGAATAGTATATTATTATATTTTTGGGGAAATTGAGTAAAAACCCCCCTTAAGTTTATCCCAGAGTTATAAAAGTTGGTAGTAGTATAGAATATAATATGAAGCATGTTATCCCCAAGTTTGATCAAGATCATAGTATTACTAAAAAGGTTCCAGTAGCTCAAAATTGACTTTACCGTGTAAATTTGCTGCAACTAAATATCACACTAAAGTGACTAGTCTAACATGTCAAATACATATACAGAGGCCAGCATCCGTATTCGTACACCGTGAGTATTGAGGGAAAAAATTAAGTAATCATGAAAAAATAAAGAATTTTAAACATTATTTTTGCATTGCGTAAATTTTATTTAAATACAATATCTAAATCCAATTAAATTTACAAAATAATATTCAAATTCAATTACTCAACAATAAAATAAAATCCAAAAATTAAGTATTCAGTTAAACTGTCGTATAACTAAACGACGCATTCGTATTCGTACGTTATGAATTTCGAGAAAAAACAACGAGAAAATTAAGCATTTAGTATTTAGTCGGGTAGCCTTTGTTTTTAATAACATGTTTTAATCGATTTGGCATCGACCTCACCAATTTTTCTGTAAATAGAGGGGATATTGCACTCCATTCTTTTCCGATTGCATCTTTCAAGTCTGCCGCGTTTTTTATATTATATTTTTTTAACCCTCTTTTAATTTCCGACCACAAATGTTCTATCGGATTAATGTCCGGTGATTGGGGGGTGTCTGTAATACTTTAGGGCAATTATAAAGTAACCATACACGCGAATTGAGAGCCGTGTGTTTCGGATCGTTATCTTGATAAAAAATAAAGTTATCTTGTATTCGTAATTTTTCCGCGCTTGGGTTTAAATTACATTTTAAGATATTCACATATTTGGCAGCATCCATTATTCCATCAATGAAATGCAAATTGCCCGTTCCTGCTGCAGAAAAACACCCCCACACCATAACAGATCCTCCGCCATGGTTTACGGTGGGTATTAGGTTCTTCGGATGCAAGCTTGAATTCTTCTCTCGCCAAATTTTTCCAATTCCGTTCGAGGTGATGATATTAAATTTACTTTCGTCTGTAAATATTACCTGTTTCCAGAAGTCGTAATCCTTGTGAATATATCTTTTCGCGAAATCTAACCCTTTAATTCTATTTACTTTATTGATATACGGTTTCTTTCTTGGTACAGAATTAAAGAGACCATACCTTTTAAGTGTCCTTCGGACGGTATCAACAGAAACTATTTTATTAAAATGTTGGTGGAGTCTTGCGGTTATCGTTGTAGCACATTCCTTAGCATTTTTTTTATTTGCCTTAAAATAAAACGTTCGTCTCGCGGTGTCAACTTTTTTCGTCCTAAATTTCTCGGCTTATTTCCCAGCATATTCTCCGACTTGTACTTTTGAATTATATACTGAATCGTTGATTTAGCTCGACCAACGATATTACTTATCTCGCTTAACGATTTTCCCTGATTATGTAGGGATACAACGATTTCACGGGTCTCTATTGAAGTTTCCTTGCCTTTTCTGCCCATCCTGCACTTTTTATCACTCCGAACACTTGTTTCGAACTACAATGACGTTTTTGAGTGCTAGAAAAATTCTAGAACAGAAATCATTTCTAAGAATATACCCAAAAATTCAACAGCTGAAATATAACGGGACATTTTTTGCTCGTACGAATACGAATGCGTCGTCGAGTATCGATCATGATTTTTGTTAATTGCTGTTCTTTCGTCAAGTACAGTTTGTGGTGAATTTAGGAAAAAAAAAATTCACAGCATAAGTGATCTTCTGTATATAACTAAGACATAAATGAATTTAGGTGTGCATTTTCAGTTATAACTGTCGCGAAGAACAATTTTTATTTTATAGTGTCTCAAAAGAAATATTTCATACGAATACGATTGCTGCCGACTGTACATAGCAGGCTACGTACAAATGGGATAGTTCTGCACTCAAATATACTCACAGAAGAGGCAAGCGAAACCTTTTATACCTGAAGCGGCGAGCTTCCGGTTTCCCGAGTTGTTATGTATGAGATGGAGAATGTCTCTTTGCCAGTTATCAGGCATTGATTCTCTGTCCCATATCTTGACCATAAACATATGAACTGCTTGGTGTAATTGATCATCTCGATATTTAATCAGCTTCGCTGTAATTCGATAAAAAAAGCGGCTATTTACGATTTTTAAGCCGATAAATTGCATGGAGTGTTTAATGTGGCAGCATTTTTTTCAATTGGTGGGACCTCGAAATCGCTGATCTTCTGGTTGTTGAGCAGCTGATTAGAATACTCAAATTTTCAACGGTCCCAAAGTTGTAGCCTCCTATTTTTATTATTCTCGTTTGACTAGTGCGTTTCGATGTTGTTGGTTCTTTGTTCTTCGGCGCTGACTTTGCCACCATGTACTTCGTCTTGCCTTCATTAGTGTGTAGCCCGAGATCTCTCCCCGCCTGCTCCATATGGATGAAGGTAGCTTTTAAACTTTGGGGTGATCTTCCCATGATGATATCAATATTGTCAACGTAGGCGGATTTGAAGAGGATGGTGCTTCTTGCATTGACATCAGCATCGCTAATCATTTTCTCTACGCCCACGTTAAAGTGGACCCATGATACAGCATCCCCTTGTCTTAGAACATTGTTGATGTTGAATGCTTGCGACAGCGATCCTGCTGCTTTTATTTGGCCTCCCACATTGGTCAAGGTCAGACTAGTCGGCCTTATCAATTTCGTCGGAATACCGAATTCTCTTATCGCCGTGTACGGTTTTACGTTGGCTATGCTATCATCGGCGGCTTTGAAGTCGATAAAGAAGTGGTGCAACTGGTGACCATATTCCAACAGCTTTTAAATCCCTCGCCGCGCGTATGGAGCTATCTGACATACTGCGTAATATCTCCCTTTTTATGTATGGGACAGATAATGCCTTGTTGACAATGGTCAGGCGTTGATTCGCTGCCTCACACGTTCATCACAGTTGACGAATCGCTTGGTGTAATTGATCACCTCAATTTGTTCGCCGTCTTCAGTTGGCGAGACCTCCAACTCGCCGATATTTTGGTTGTTGAGAAGTTCATCAAAATACTCAACCCGTCGCTCCATTATGCCCATTCTGTCGGAAATAAGATTTTCCTTTTTGTCTCCACAAGATTTGCATCGAGGTATATAAGGCTTCTTCCTGCTAACTTAGTGGTACACTTCCGCACCTGGTGTGGTTGCTCCTGTATTTTTCGAGTTCACAGACCTGTTGGTTTTCCCAGGCTTTCTTTTTCGGTCTGTAAAGTCGCTTCTCCGCTCGGCGGAGTTCGTAATAACTCTCCTCGATGAAAGACGTGAATGTGCTGTACCATGAAAGACGTATGGAGGGTACACAGAACGCGGGAATATGGTAAGGTCAAAGTCGTATGACCTCTGGCAACGCAAATGAGATAACTGTACGAAAGGTCACTTACCACATTACTCAGCGCCTCACGAGATACAACAGGTGCAACAAGCATTTTCTGCATAATTTTGGGTTTTATAATGCACCGACTAGTCCTGAATGCGGTGGCCGACTTGTCCTGGTACGGAGAATCCAAGGATGTGATTTTTCACGGCCCAAATTCCATAATGGAGAGGAGTAATCTAAACCAAGCGCTGGGCATGAGTGTGACCCTGGCGAATATAGTTGGGGAGATGCTGAGGTTGAAAGCGAACTGGCTTATGGTTTGCTCCGCGGTCATAAAAATGCAGAAGGAGTTGCTGGAGCAAAAAACAAGAAGGAAAAGAGAAAAGAGCAGAAGCACGACTGTCTAACGGCAAACCCAGCTTGCGATATAATACCTAAATGGTGGTCTCTGATGAAGAGATTCCATGATATGTAGAATCAATAAATTAAAATTTGTTCTACAGTATCTTACTATTTCAAAGAAAAAAATATTCCTAAGTAAATGCTAGAACTCCGCAAGTAGCCAAATACTCCGTGCATCTCCTAGTTCTCCATTTGATACTCTCCCGGACACTAACCCACTCGTTGGAACCTCATGTATAATAACAATAATCATTTCGGTACGCTCGTTCATTTATAAAATGGTAGCCAGTCGGGTCAATGTTGGTATTATCACTTCTGCATTTTCTACGATCCTGAGTAGTACGAATACGAGCAATGGTCAGTACCTTTCGTTAAAGGCCAACTTGAAATTGGATTATTGTTGTTTGTCTCGAGTCCTTGCCGAAGCGGTTTTAATTAATGACATTTGGTATATCGTTATACACTCGTAATAGCGAGAAGGAATGGCAAATATTTATTTATATGCTGAGCTTTATATCGACTACTAAATCCCATCTTAGACTTCATTTTGTGTTATCCTTATTGGATATATACGAGCATACATGCATCTGCATTATTTCTACTACTTCAAGCCCTCCGACAAGCTCAAAGAGTGGTCAATTCTCAATGGTGGATTTTAGATTCAAATTAACTGGTTGAAGCTACTTTTTATACTTTCAGGTTAGTGGTCGAATTATTTTGACCATCAGCTTTGAGAGGTTTTGTAAGGAATTAATTGAAATCTTTCGGGTGGTTGCTGTTAGGCGTGTGGTACCACAAACCTCATTATCCTTCATTTCGAATGCAGTTCTTTTTAATCAGCTACTAAATATTACATCAGAAAAAATTTGCAATCGTGCTTTTTGTACCGGCTTTTACCCTCGCGAATGCCTATAATTTTTGGCCTGGGTTCATTTTTGGTCAGTTTTCATAAATCTACAAAGTATTAGCGCCCCACTTTGGAAAAGGTTCAGTTTCATCGGCGGAAAAGCCGGGGATTACCATACACACTGCCCAATGTTTTATTAATGCATAATTCAAACTGAACGCAACACGGGTCGAAATCCCTTTCCTTGGCCACAGAATTGTGGATTACATACATATCTTTGTATTGAAAGCGAAATGAAAGCGAAACCCAAAAAGAACGGAGTGGTGGAGCTCTTGACAAGAGGAAAGGATGAAACGAAAGGAAGAATTGAGGTGAAAAGTATACAAAACACGCACACCTCCCGGAATGTGTACGTATGAGCCGTGTTAGCAGACTAGCTAATAAACACGAACGTACGTAAGGGCGATGTTTAATTAACATGGAAAAGAGTTGGTTCAGGACATAGGGCTACAAAAAGCGTGCAGTGTACGAGGTGTCTACTGTATCATGGAAGTTTTAATGAGTTCATACCACTGTGAATAATTGAAGGCCTCTGCCTTTATAAGGATTTAATGTCGGGAAGGTTAAGTGTGGCGGCTACAGTCAGTGGTTTCGCTTTACCTTTAAGATTTACGCACTCTGGGATGTACACCCTGCATACATTTAGTGAATCGATGAAAAGGGGTGCGAGGATACCATGTTTGTCGCAATGACTTTTTAATTGGAAATCATGACCTTCTGAATAGGCAGCATATTCACCTGTACAGGTCAAGAACTTAACGAAGAAAACTTTCTCATTTTTCTTCGCTTCCTAGAGAGGAACATTTTCATTTGCTCTTTCTTAAAATTTAATAATATGCAGCTCACGTAACACCAAACGAACGCGGAGCTTCTAGCTCAATTTTATGTTTCTGACAGTGAAAAACTTTTGAAGGTTAAGAAATAAATGCAATAGTTTTAATCGGAATAAAGTCGCTTTAAAATAAATTAGGTGCCATCCAAGTGACTGGTAATGATTTCAAATATATTCTTCGTAAAGTTCCCGCCCCCAGAGGAACTTACCAAATTAGAACTTGTTTTATAAAATGCCTTATCCGAGTATGTTTATTTGAACATGAAAAGTGGCTTCCATTTATTCTTTTACTACCTATATATATATGGAGCCTTTCGATAAAATATTTCCAATAGTTGTTTGTAATGAATGCAATTCCGGGGCAGAAACACTTCTATTAATGAAAATTTAGTTAGTGATTCCCAAGGTACTGACAATTTCAAAACAAACCTGGGAATTGTCATTCAGGAACATCTTTCTTTCATGTGAATTCCAAACTATTTTGTCTTCAAATTTAGAACTTTCATAACAGGGGTCAAAGTTAAGGCTTTCCGAATCTGACATTTTTAAATGGTTATGATATATAAGCAATCGCTAACGGTTTTATTGAAATGCGTTTCAACTTCCCCAGGACTCTTCGAGACGTTTGCATTCCTGAGCGAGTTATCGTCCTTTCTTAATGTGCGATCTATCCACTGCCATTTCTGCTTTCTAATCAATACGTCTACGGTGACTGTCTTGTGCGCCGACGAAGTTCTTCGATCGAAATACATAGTATCATGTCAGAATAGCTCGATGACACGTATTGACGAAGGCTAGGGGCTTTCGAGTAATAGTGTTAGCCACTGTGCATGTGTTACTCTCAGATAGCAGTACCAAGAGAACATTGTTGTTGTGGTAACTGCTTTCTACGGATTTAGCACTGTTAACATTATGATGTGTCCGGATAGCTGAGTGGTTAGAGCGCAAGGCTGTCGTACGGAAAGTTGCGGTTCAAATCTCACTGGTGGCAGTGGAAATTATATCGTGATTTGACGTCGGATACCAGTCGACTCAGCTGTGAATGAGTAAATGAGTCAAATCGGGGTAATAATCTCGGGCGAGCGCAATACTGACCACATTGCCTCCTAGTGTACCGTTACGGTCTTGAATAAAGTGCTCTAACACACTTCAAGGCCCTGATCCAACATGGATTGTTGCGCCAACGATTATTATTATTATTATCATCAGTCCGACTCACTTCAAATTCAGAGACACTAAGCTAAGGGTCATTGACTCGCTGACAGAGCAAGGAGATGTTATCGTCCTAGTCAAGGTATTCCAGGAAAGATATTATGGTCCATTGAACCTCTCGAGGCCACTTGGAGAAGGCAGTATGAACCTCGGTGCCACACCGGGCACTTTGCACCATCAAATGTCGTTCTAATAGTAGTTTAGTTTAAATTGGTGGGGGAGCCATACCTCAAACCAATGAGGCCTTTTCTGCCATATGATATCGAATATTTAATGGACTCCCGGCTGCAACGTTCGCCGTTTTTTTAGAATCTGAGAACACGGAGATTTTTAGATTCCGAGGTATCCCACGATTGTGGGCCCAAATACTTGGTAATGAAGAGCCTGTGGGCTTACTCATTGCTGGCGATATTCAAGTGCTCTGGCACCCACAGTAGGAATGTTTCGTTCAGTCGACAAAGACTGAATAGCAACCGGTAACAACCCCTCACCAAATGGCTTAATATGTTGTTGCTCTTTAGTGCAGATTTGAAAGGTTGGATCCGACAATGTTCGTTCTAAACAAAACAACAAACGGCACATATCTCCACTTGGAATATGGGTCAGCCCCATAGAATTTTCTGAGCACACCCTTCACTGATCCATCGGCAGAGATTATTAGATCTGCAATCCCAAAAAATTTGTAACCATTTGTTGGCCATTCTTCTTTTTAAGGTTTTTTGTGAAACAAAACCCTATTAGAATCGAGTGGATATCTGTTTGTCCGTCTTTTTTTCGGCGTTGGAAGGTGGAAAGGTTCAAAGCCTACTGCTGACTCTGGCCACGCAGTTATGTGAGACTTTTGCTCATTGAAATCTCTTTCTCATTCCACTCTCTCCACGGAATTCCTGCAAAGTATTGCGTCGCGGGGATGTATCAGTTTTTAACTGCCGCTCATTATGGTTCAATCCCTTTCTGACTTTCGTCGTAGTTCTGCCTGCCTAAGCTGTTGATGAATAGCTCCAACTCCTTTACAACCTGGTTCCAAGCATCTGTTGACTCCGGTGTAAATTCCACAATGTTTTCGAGTGTTAAGCACCTGTCTGCGACCGCCTTCGGCCTAGTTAAGTGTGCTGTAAACCTTGGGCACTAAAATACAATATGCTCCGCATTCTCAGCAACGTTACCGCATCTTGGGGAACCGTCGTGCCCATATCTATGTAGATAAGCCCGATAACCTCCATGTCCACTTAAGAAGTGCGTTAGCTTGTAGCTTAGTTCTCCGTGGCTCCCTTCAATAAATCGTTTGTGTCTCATTCCATCTCTTCAGCGATGGATTCCCACCATACTAGGTGCTGTCGAAGTACAATAGACTCCTCGATTCCATACATTTTATCGTAGAGACGCCGACCTTCATTCGTCAAGATATCTACGGGGATTATTCCTGCGAGTACATATGTTGCTTCTTCTTATGTTGTCCGATACGCACTGTGTACTCGGAGTGCACTTAGCCGATACGGCATTTCCAATTTTCTGCAGTTTACTTTGCTATCCAAAACAGCTGCCCAAACTGAAGCTGCATAGAACAACACGAAGCTGACTATCGTAGAAAGCAGGAGACGTCTACTTTTTCTTGGCCCAATAATGTTCGGTGGTACCCTTGAGATCGTTGCAACGGTAAAGACGCTTTACTTGAGGTGCATTTAATATGTTTTTTTAAGTTGAACCTTCTGTCAATCATTACTCCCAAGTATTTCAGCGATGGTTGGGAGTAAATTGTTTGTTCGCCAAATTTGATTTTCGCGGTTGTGTTCTTTTTTTAAGGTTTTGTGTGAAACAAAACCTTATTAGAATGGTGACGGTGTCTGTCTGTCCGTCTGTCTGTCTGTCTGTCTGTCTGTCTGTCTGTCTGTCTGTCTGTCTGTCTGTCACACCCGATTTATTCGGAAACGGCTGGACCGATTGTCACGAAAATTGGTGAGAGTATGTAATCTGGTGATCCCTTTACATGCAGTAAGTGGCGCCATCTTGTGTTAAGCTTAAGAGGGGGCTCCCCATACATGTGAATGGAGGGTGCAAATTTTTTTTTCACAGCATGTAGCCATGTGGGGTATCAAATGAAAGGTCTCAATTAGTACTTTTTGAAACTGGTGCAATATTTGATATTGGGTGAAACATGGAGGAGTGAGCGCTCAAAATATGACCCCCAAAAAGTGTAACAGGTCTCGTTCTCAGAACCTCTCCAACCGAAAAATCTGGAAAAAATCACAGTGGTGCATCTCTACGAAATCTAGGCCTAAAAATATATCCGGTTCCGATATCTACACAAATAAAGTTAATAATAGTATATTTCCACATTTTAGAAATTTACCCGGCACCCCCCCTTATGTTCATCCCAGAAATACAAAATTTGGCATGAGTGTAATGAAGAATATAATGCACAGTTTGGTCAAGTTTGAAGAAAATCCAACCATTATTAACAAAGTTATTGGGGGTGAAACTTTACAATTTTTTGTGAATTTCGTGGACTCTACAACCCGCATGACGTCATCATCACATATCAATTCGTCAATACCACAACGAAATGAATTCTTATGAATTGGGTCCCAGACAATTATTTTGTTTTAGTTTTTTAGTTATTTGTCAACCAGACATGTGTGTATGTAGGTATATAATATATGCGTGCTAATGAACTTTGCGGGTAGTGCCTAATTCAGATAGATATAAGACGTAAATCGGAATTATGGGTACGATAAATTTAGATACGTGCATGTATGTGTACAGCAGGTAATAGGCAGTTTGTTTGTTTAGAGTGAGCGTGATATCTATGGCTCTAATATGTACGTATGTCTCGTAGTTTGGAAAAATATGAAGGATTATGTTGGATTTGTAGCTATATACGGACAGAGAAATGTGCGTCTCTTACATAAGATGAACACAAAACCTTTATACCCGAAGCGCGAGCTTCCGGTATTCCGACTTGTTTAAGGTTTTGTGTGAAACAAAACCTTATTAGAATCGATTCGATGTCTGTCTGTCCGTCTGTCTGTCTGTCTGTCTGTCACACCCGATTTATTCGGAAACGGCTGGACCGGTTGTCACGAAAATTGGTAGGAGTATGTGATCTGCCGTTCCCTTTACATGCAGCATTTTGCGCCATTTTATGTTAAGTTTAAGGGGGGTTCCCCATACATGTGAATGGAGGGTGGACATTTTTTTTTCACAGAATATAGCCATGTGGGGTATCAACTAGTACTTTTCGAAACTGATTCAATATTTGATATTGGGTGAAACCTAGGTGAGTGAGGGCTCAAAATATGACCCCCAAAAAGTGTAACAGGTCTCGTTCTCAGAACCTATCCAACCGAAAAATCTGAAAAAAATCTCAATAGTGCATATCTACGAAATCTAGGCCTCAAAATATATCCGGTTCCGATATCTGCACAAATAAAGTTAATAATAGTATTTTTTCCACATTTTAGAAATTTACCCGGGAACCCCCCTTATATTCATCCCAGAAGTACAAAATTTGGCATGCGTATAATAAAGAACATAGTGCACAAGCTAGTTAAGTTTGAAGAAAATCAAACTATTATTGACAAAGTTATAGGTGGTAAAACTTTACCATTTTTTGTGAATTTCGGGCACTCTTCATGCATGACTGCATGACGTCATCATCACATACCAATTCGTCAAACCACAACCAAATGAGTTCTTATGAATGGGGTCCCAAAGAATTATTTTGTTTTAGTTTTTTAGTCATTTGTATATGAATACAACTGTGTATGTAGGTATATAGTATATGCGTGCTAATGAACTTTGTGGGTAGTGCCTATTCAGATAGATATAAGAAGTAAATCGGAAATATGGGTACGATCAATTTATATACGTGCATATGTGTGTACAGTATTCGGAAATAGGCAGTTTATTTGTTTAGGGTGAGCGTAATATCTATGGCTGTAATATGTACGTATGTCTCGTAGTTTGGAAAAATATGAAGCAATATGTTGGGTTTGTAGCTATATACGGATAGAAAAATGTGCGTTGAAATTTCTTACATAAGATGAACACAAAACCTTTATACCCGAAGCGCGAGCTTCCGGTATTCCGACTTGTTTCTCTTACTAATGAAAACTATTTCTGTTTTATGTTCAGCAAGTGTCCGGATAGCTAAGTGGTTAGAGCACACAGCCGACTTAGCTGTGAATGAGTACCTGAGTCAAATCAGGGTAATAATCTCGGGCGAACACATTGGCTCCTACAGGGTACCGTAATCCTGTAGTGTACCGTTACGGTCTTGAATGAAGGGCTCTGACACACTTCAATATGGATTGTTGCGCCAGCGATTATTATTATTATTATTAAGTGTAGGGCCGAAATTTCTCAAACAGATATTGATCTCCCATATCGCTTCATTTGCGTAGATCTCGATCTCGTCTTGATGTTTTGCAACTAGCGAAGCGAATAGTTGTCTCGTTGTCCGAAAGGCGTAGCGTCACCACTCTAACATACATAACTAGCCACAGCAAGGACCTAGGGCAGAACCCCCCAAGTTGTTGGGAATATTTTTAGCCCATCGTCCGAGTCGCAGTAAAGTTTTCTCGGAAGGAGAAATTCAACAACAATATGTACATTGTATTTTGGGGCCTGTAGCTTGTCTAGTGCCTCGATGATTTTTTCCCTTTTGCAGTATTTAACGCATTTTTCTGTCGAGGGTTATTACTGCGCAGCATTTTCCTCCTTGTATTGCAGCCTGAGCCAAACCAGTCACCATGCTGATTATGTCGATAGTTGATTGCGCCTTACGAAATTCGAATTGTTTGTCGGAAAGGCCTTTTTCTTTTCTACAACAGCTAGCAGTCTTTTGTATATTCCTCGCTCAAATATTTTGCCAATGGTGTTAACCAGACATATCGGTTTATGTGAGGAGGGACCACCCAATTCCTTACCTGCCTTCGGAACGAATATGAAGTTTTGTAGCTTCTTACCCGGAGAATTCTCCTTCCCAAAGGCATGTCGTGAAAACTTGGGCAAACATATCTAGTGCTGTCCTGGCGGCTATTTTCAAGGCAATATTAGGGATTCCATCCGGACCTGGAGTTTTTTTTTCAGTCAATCTTTTCGCTGCGTCTAGAACCTTCTCATTTACCACTACCGGAACTCCGTCGGGATTTAAATGTACTGCAGGAAGACTTGTACAGTTCACATCTGTTGCGAACAGAATGTTCACTATATTCTGCAACAACTCTGAACAAGTAATTTGTGGGAGCGCCTTTTAGTGATGATATCACCGATCTGTATGCGCCACCTCATTGGCCAGAGTCAGCTTCAGTTCACATCCGCTTGAAATATTCGAATTTGCTCTTCGTGATAACTACTTGCAATTTTTTTCTCCTATTTTTGTATTGCACGTGTAGCTCCTCGAACTCCGGCCGGTTTCTCCTACGCTGGGAGCGTCTCCTAGCTTTGAGGCACTGAGGCATGTCCGCTGCAATTTTTCTAAGACCTTTGAAACTTTTTCTTGTGCGCTTGCCGATAGCAATGTATCTTCCAGAAGTACCTCCTTGAACAATTCTGCGTTAAAGCTCATCGTTATTCTCTTTAACGACTTCATAATATTCCTTTACGAGGTTTGGAAGATGATAGCCTGATGATCGCTGTGTGTGTACTTCTCGCTGATACGCCACTGCAAGTCTCTGATTAAAGTATCACTGACAAAATTGAGGTCTACCATCGATTGAAATTTTCACCACTGAATGTATTGGCTTCCCCTGAGTTGGCAAGGACCACGTTCAAGCGCGAGAAGGTCTCCAGCAAAATTGACGCCGCCAGTATTTGCCAGAACGACATTCAGACGTGAAAATACTTCGAGTAATATGTGGCCTCTAGCATTTAGTCCGCGACTACCCCAATCTTCGGCCAGCGTTAAAATCGCCAGCTATTATTATTGGGTTGTGGCGGCTTGCTTCGAAAGTAAATTTTTCCACCATCAGTACGAATTAATCTAGTGCGAGGCTCAGCGCAGCGTAGCAGCTGAATATGCGAATGCCGCCTACCTTAACTCGTTGTGAATCCGTCTTCTGGCCTATTGCTCGTATTTTCGATCGCTCGGTTTCCGCAAGTCCAGATTGCCGCTTTGCTGCTTCTGTCTGATACAAAGACGCCACTGTGCAAGTCTTTGTAATATTCGCATATAATGGCAACATAGATTTCATTTTCCAGCGCGCTTTGAGAGAGCAGATCCTGAGCTGCCTGGCAACGGTTATAAAGTACGTAAGTTGAGAGTTGTTCAATGTACAAATATATCTGTCTGAATTAGGCACCACCGCAGCTTTATTAGTATATACATAGAAATATATACATATGTCCGTCTCGAGTAATTGATATTGATATAGAAATGGTTGAGAAAACTAAAACGAGATATTTCCCTGCGACCCGCCGTTCACAAAGTAAGCTCATAACTTTGTTGTGATATTGACGAATTGATGTTATGAAGTCATATACCCTTTCGAATGCACGAAATGTTTTATCGTCTATAACTTTGTTAAGAATAGTTGAATTTTCCTTCAAACTTCCTAAAGTTAAGCCTTATGCTATGCTCAAATTTTGTACTTCTATCATGAACTTAAGGGGGACGGTTAAATTTCTAAAATATGCAAATATATTATAATTAATTTTGCACTTTATACTTCTTAGGGATCATATTTTGAGCCCTCCCTGCCCTAAATTTCACCCGATATTAAATATGAGACCAGTTTAGAAAAGCGCTAGTTGAGCCCTTTCATTTGATAACCCCAAATGACCATATTCTGTGAAAAAAAAAATGTTGTACTCTTCTTTCGCATGTTTAAACTGAAACTAAAAACAAAATGACCACTCGTTCCCACCAAATTTCGTGACAGACACAGGCAAGCATCGAATCGATTTTAATAAGGTTTTGTTTCATACAAACCTTAAACAAGTCGAAAAACCGGAAGCTTGACGCTTCAGGTATAAAAGGTTTCGTGTTTCCCTATGTGAGGAGCATAACGTAGTTCTCCATTGGCTTATAGCATTGACTCGAGATATTGAAATTGTTCAGTTCTGGGCAGGTTACTGCCATTGCCAGAACTGAGCAATTTAAGTATCTCGAAGGGCAGGTTACTGCCATTGCCAGAACTCAGCGATTTAAAAATCTCGAGTCAACGCTATCAGCCAATAGAGAACTGCGTTATGAAATTGTTTCACGCATTAATGCAACCTGGATGAAGTGGCATTCCCCAACTGGTGTTCTTTGTGATCGACGTATCAGCGCACGTCCCAAATCTGAAATTTACTGCAATGTCGTCCGTCTGCCACTCTCTATAGTTCTGAGTGTTGGCCGACTATAAAGGACAATGAACGGCGTCTTGCGGTAATGGGTACGAAGATGTTGCATTGCACTGATGGCGTGACATGTTTTGATTACGTCTGAAATGAGAATATCCACGATCGATATGGGTTTGCATCGATCGTGGAAAAACTGCAAGAGGGGCGTTTTCGATGGTGTGGTCACGTAATTCATGCTATAATTCATAATAATAATAATCGTTGGCGCAACAATCCATATTGGATCAGGGCCTTGAAGTGTGTTAGAGCACTTCATTCAAGACCGTAACGGTACACCACAGTACACTGTGGGAGGCAATGTGGTCAGCATTGCGCTCGCCCGAGATTATTACCCTGATTTGACTCAGGTACTCATTCACAGCTGAGTCGACTGGTGTCCGACATCCAATCACGATAACAAATTCCTCTGCCCCCAGCGAGATTTGAACCGCGACCTTCCGCTACGACAGCCCAGCGCTCTAACCACTTGAGCCATCCGGACATGCTATAATTCATGCTAACGAGAATTCAACAACCAACAACAAACAATCAGAACATCGAAAGCAATGGTAAGCAAATAAAAAGCCGGCAAAAACAATGGTGGCTTGATACGCTGGATGGGGATTTAAAGGTCTCGCGATTACATCCTGATCAGGCATTTGATAAAATAAAATGACGAAACCGATCATCACGAGCCGACCCCGCTTACGAACTGAAGGCTGAAGAAAAAGAAAAAGATGTGAGGAGCGACGAGTGCACGACAGCTCCGTGTAATATAGCTAAAAATTCCATTGCCCTCTATTTTCTAGAAAGCGATTTAAATAAATCATTTGATGGAAAGTCCTGTGTTGATAATGGTCAACCTCATACGCTTCACGCTCTCAGTTTAATATTATTAGAGAATGAAAACCATTTAACCACCATCAAATATAAAAAAGGGCTAGGGAGAATTAGATTCTTCTTGAATGGAATTTTAATATTTCACTCGAATTTCAATTATTCTCGTTAATTATGACGTCAGCATCTTATTTGTATGGCTTAGAATGCTGCTAATTAGCACGAAATTGATAAGTTTGAACTGCTATATATAACTTTCCCACAAATAGTTGGATTTTCACCTACCATCACCCTACCTGGCATGTGTATGTACAAGGCTGTCCTCTATGTCGGTGCAAAATTTAGTACACTTAGGATGAACTTAAGGGGCGTTTTTTAGTCTCTTTCTAAAAGTTGATAATATACTATTAGTAAATTTTTTGAGCAGATACCGGAATGGGACATCTCTCGAAGATTAAATTTCACATAAGTGTTTTACACAAAACCTTAAAAAGGGCTGCAAATAAATAGATTCTTCATAAATGTGACTTTAATATTCCACGCGAATGTCAATTATTCCGGGTAATTATGACGCGCGAAATTGCTAAATTTGAACTGCTATAACTTGCGTTAATTGCCTGATTTCCATGAAATTTAGTACATATATACGAAATATTGTCCCCTATGCTGGTACAAAATTCGGAAGTCCTAGGATGAATTTAAGGGGGGTTTCCCAGTAAATTTCCAAAAAGTAGTAATATACTATTAGTAAGTTTATTTGAGCAGATATGGGAATGGGACATATTTGGAGGCCAGGCGCACCACCCTGATTTTTTTCGGATTTTTAGGTTGAGTAGTTTCCGAAAATGAGTCCTGTCTCACTTCAAGTGCGTACATTATGACTCCTTACTCACGCACTTTGCAATTTATGCCAAAACTAATGTCAATTTCGGAAAGTAAAAATCGAGACCTTTCATTTGATACCCCACACAACTATATCCAGTGAAAAAATTTTTGAATCCCCCTTTTGCATGTATGGGGAGCCCCCCTTTAAACTCCACCTAAATTTATGCCGCTGTATGCATGGGATTTCCTAGTTCCCATCTGTCCACCAAATTTCGTTCGGATCGGTTTAGCCGTTTTGGAGAAAAATGCGTGTGACAGACAGACAGACAGACATTGAATCGATTTTAATAAGGTTTTGTTTTACACAAAAACTTAAAAAGATGGCAGACATTTCGAATGAGGCAATTGCAAGTCACTCACTGCATGTCTCAACAGACAAATTTTGAAGTAATTTGCCTTTTACCTTACGGCAAAATATTGCGAGTAAATTTCGCAAATCAGAGTCGAATATATTTCCAATTCTACATATTTTTTGACCGTGTTTGTAATTTAATGCCTCTACAATCAATCCAAGAGACGTCAGCGTTTCCGAAATTTACACCCCTTGAAATTCTCTACACTTCATCCTTTTATCTTGAACAATCGGAAAGCATATTAGCTTCCAAAATTTCATTGCGGCATTCGGCTCAAGAGCATTCAAGATCTTAAGTGACACAACTTACTATTCAAATTAAAATTCGAAATTGTGATTTTGACGTAACGATTTTCACTGTTCTAAGAAGGGAACGCTTTATTTTCTGTTTATTTATTTGTCTTTTTTTTTTCTTTTTTGTTGAACGGTGGAAAGGTCCCCTTCCATGAAGTTATACAGTTTCTCAACAAAACCACCTTCTTGTTTCTCACTTATCCTGCGAAGAAAGCCCAGCTAATTGCGAGTCGTGGTATTGTTCCTTGCTTTGCCTTGGAGCTTTTCTGTTCACACAAATTCCAGGACTGTCTTCAATTATTTTTCCATCCGCTTTCATTTTTTTTTAAATTAACTTATCCCCGTAATATCCAGTGATGTTAATTGCCCCCGGACAGTCCGCGTTAATTATCGGTGAAGCAATTGCCTATCTTGCACGATAAACATGTGGACTTTCGTTCACCAAAACCTCAATGTGAAGCTGTTTCATTTTATCGCTTTAGATGATTTCAAGACTACAAGCGTAAAGTGTGCTCCTTGATTGTTGTAGCAAGGAGAAGGGAAGCAATTAAGTTTACAGGTTGTACTTAAAAGACTTTATAATTGATTAGAGATCGATCCACCCACCATTACTTGGAATTCACTATGGCTATTATGGACAGACATAATTTGAGCAAAATTCAGTCAACTTGTGAGCAGTTAAGTCTAGTTCATGAGATGAGGAACTGTCGTTCGAGGCCCTTAAAAGAGATGAACCGGCCAATCTGGCAGCTCTTATAATGTCCGGTAGAACTTTCATGACCTTCAGAGTTGAGTCAATGAAAACTTTCCTGGAAGTATACCATTTTGGAAAACAGATAATAGAATTGGGCGGAAGAATTGGTGGTTTGTGCGAACCTTTCGAGACTAAGGTATTGCAAAAGCAGATGGAACATTCCTTGGATTTCAAATAAACCCTACATGGATAAAACTGCCTCGCGGTGGATATAGGCAATCTCGAACGAATTCTGAGAAATATATTTCCACCGTGTGTGCTTTTAGAGATGCGCCTACTTCTTGGCAAAAGATCAAAATAGTCTTTACGCCGGAGCCTGAAAAGGATGACTTTACGAACTCAAAGTACTTCAGAAAAATTAGCTTAAAATCATTTTCTCGGAAATGTCTGGAGGAAGCGTTACTTTCTTGGAAATGCATCCGCTGGTTAATCTTCCGTGGCTCCCTTTCATGATTTGGTCCAAGATTGAGTACACAATTCTGAAAAACGAGTACACAAAGGATGTATTCCAGAATATTAAAGGGTTTTTCCAGAAACTTCATGATGTTGTCAAAGATCATTCCGCAGATGATACTTCAGCAAAGTGGATAAATTCTATGATAATCCAAAATTGCTTATGTTGAAGTACTTAGCTGCCCCTTCTCTAAACTGAAACGAAAGTCTGCTCCAAGGATCATAGTCACATATCACATAGTCAGTCAGGGGTTTTCAGTAAATCGAAATAAAACTATGATTTTATTATTTGTCAAAAATGAGGAAACTGTAGGAACTTTGCCCTCCAAAAATTACGAAGATAATCGCCAACTCTCAGAACTGTAGATTAGAAGGTTTTTTTGCGAGGCAGATACTCAAGAAAATGCGGTTCGTAATATTGGATCTGTACCTAACCTGCCGTGCTCGATCAATAAATTATATTTTCCGGCCAGCACTGTATCAAGCTATTCCTATTAAGATTAGTTCTTCAAGTAAGGTCATTTTGAGGTATAGGGAACATAGACTCGCCTCCGCTTTCTTATATCAAAATTTATCATGAAGCTAGGCTGCCATGTCATTTTATGCGTTCCTGCAAAATCCCCTTTTTTACTTCGTTCTTACCTCGTGTTTTAAGCCGCGGGATAGTCGGATTACACAGTAGAAACTCGTGATGCTTTATGTGCGAAACGCCGATCTCGGCTAAAGTTCCGTCAAATAGGAAATGCAGTTGATTGAAAAACCTTAATTAGGAACGTTCATCCCAAATATTGAGCAACCGGAATTTAGGTTCTGCTAGCACCATGTTGTGTCTGTGTTGTGCTAATGGTTTTCTTTTTAAAAAAATGCATATTGCATATTGCTGCTCCCTTTTTGTTCATTTCAATTCAAGGTTTATCTGAAAACAAATTGCAGACAGGGCAAGTATTATCCTCTTAATCTTACTACTCTACTTAAGTAAAACGTCTATTGGAGTAGTACGTTAAAAACTGTTTTTTATCTTCTTCCAAACATCCCATTGCGAATTAGCAATAGAATGGTTCGTAACCAAATTATTGGAGTTTAGAAAACTTTGTCGTTAAATCTCGGAGTGAAAGGAAAGACGAGCTGATAATTTGCACCGACTTCTCCAAAGCATTTTACTGCCCTGACTATACTTTGCTCATCAAGAAGCATTGTTCATATGGAAGAATAAGTAGTGTTTCCTTCAACAGTTGCGATTCAACTCCTTTTCTATCATCTGGAGTCCCTCAGAGCTCCATTCTTGGTTCATTCATACCTTCATTTTTGATTACAAATCTACCTTCCTAATTCTCTATTGATGACACCTCTAGTGAATCTAATCATCCACGACAGCGCAGAATGAAGGTAATATTAGGGGCGACTCAGGAATCTATTCTTGCTCCGGACCTTTCGAACGCCTTATATGATAGACTTCTAAGACTCGCATCGCAGTAGGATACGCGGATGATGTTGCTTCACTGGTTACCGCACGCACGGTTGAGCAAGCCCAGCACACACTGCAAATTTATGATGCGGCAAGTAAGGAAATGGATTACTAAACATGGCTTCTCTATAGCTTTGAAGAAATTCGAAATCGTTGTGCTGAACAATGAGAGGGTTCCTACAATCCTCCATATTCAGGTTGATGAAACCTTGGCTTCATGATAGACACGAAGATCAGTTTCTTCGAGCGGATTCGCAACACCGCAGCCATCTGATAGCTGATGTCCAATGTCCAATGTTGGAGGTCCCTGACCCAGCAGGCATCACTTGCTGATGAACGCTCTGCGAGTTGTGTCCGTCTATCATACTGTCTCGGAGTCAGCAGTAATGGTGATAGCGGAAGTTATTCCAATCGCTGTCCATGCCATCGAACGGAGGCTTATATATCTCAGAAAAGGCGAGTGAAATAGGGAAGCTGCCGTTTCTGAAGAGAGAAGTACCCCTAGCCTCTGCGCCTGAAAGAGGCGAGAGAATCGAAAGTTCGATCTCTCGAAGGGCGTTTTGGGTCTTCAAACGACATAATTGAGCCCATGCTGCTGCGTGAAGGCATTTTTAAGGCGAAAAAGAGAAAGATGGATTGGAGATATCCCGGGGTAGCTGAAGCTCCCCGAATCCATAGGGTTTTGCTCATATACTGAATAGGCCTGGCTAACATAATGTGTGAAAGGATCCCTGGGGGGACGAGAGCGAGTGTTTTATCCGTTAGTCTGCCTGAGATAGGAATATGCACTTTTGTGCGTAAATGCATTTTACGACCCCACAAAGCTGCACAAGCTGGTAAAGTAAAATTCCAGGCACCTTCATAGGCTCTTTCTCTGTTCGTGGAAGCTGATCTTTATCGAAAACAATATAAAATAATCAGAAGTGACAATAAAGGCTTACATCCTAGCTACAGCATTCTACATAGAGCAAACATGATTGTTATCCTCTCAAAGGATCATATGGAGTAACGGAAATATGCACTGAAGTAATCTTCAAAATTTGTTCAACCATGCTGGCGTCTTGCGGTAATGGAGATGAAGATGTTACGTTGGACTAGTGGCGTTACACGTTTTGATCACATCCGAAATGAGGATATCCGCTATCGCTATGGGGTTCCACCGATCGTGGAAAAGTTGCGAGAGAGGCGTCTTCGATGGTATGGTCACGCAATTCGTGCTAACGAGAATTCACTTGCCAAGATTGGTCTGAACATCGAAGTCGATTTTAAACGATCAAAATGCAGGCCTAATTAACGGTAGTTTAATACGCTAGATGGGGATTTAAAAACCTCCAGATTGCACCCGGATCAGACATTCGATAGAGCGAAATGGCGAAACCGATCACGACGAGCAGTCCCCGCTTGTGAAAGGGACAGGAAGGAAATTGAAGAGATGAATGAGATTTACTTACTACTTATTCAGTGGGCTGTGACAGATTACAGCAGCCATAATTTAAGCAAACGATGAAAAATTGTAAAATAAATTCTAATATTTTACAAAGTAGCTTTTACCACTTTGACTAACATTAGGTACAAATAAGTCGGGAAACCGCAAGCTCGGCGCTTTAGGTATGAAAGGTTTTGTTGATCTTTCATGTAATAATAGTCCGGGGCACGATGGTTTCATTAAATACATAGCTCGTAATGTACATGCGTTAAACGTACCCGATATTGAGTCCGATGTGGTACTGACATTTTGCCTCTTAGGAAGTGTAAATTTGACCCAAAAAAGGCAATTTTGACCTATAGTAACTTTGCTAATATTAGTTAGATTTCCATGAAACTTTCCAGTAGGCTGCAATATTACGAGTCTAGGATGAACTTCGCAATCATCTAAAAATATGTAATATTATTATTAACTTTATTAACTTTTTTTAACAGATATCGATATGGAGAGTATTTCGGAGCCTACAATTCTTATAGACGCATCACTATGTTTTTTTTTTCAGATTTTTCTTGTAGGTAGTTTCTGAGACTGGCCGTTAACATAAGTGACCCTCTGTGAACCCCTTACTCTCCCGTTCCACAATCACTTCAAAACTAAGACTTGAGACCTTGTATTTGATACCCCATATCTCCATATTCGGTGAAAAAAATGCTTCAGATTCCGATTTGGAAGAGGCACAGGGCGATGGAAAACCATTCATCATCATCGTAGTGTAAAAAAATACGTAACCTGTATTTCAGAGTAAATAAATATTAAATCATAGATTAAAAATGTGTAGTTTTATTGCATTTTCCTACCTAATTCCTTAACCTTATTCATCGAAAAAAAAATTCATCGACATGAACTCAATCAGGAAGTTGTTAGAAATAATATAAACTGAATAATTAATTTTGTCCAGCTATTTTATGTGGGCCGTTGCACATTGTCCCAAATGAGAAGTATACTTTTCCTTCCTA
Source organism: Hermetia illucens (assembly GCF_905115235.1). Classification (NCBI taxonomy): domain Eukaryota; kingdom Metazoa; phylum Arthropoda; class Insecta; order Diptera; family Stratiomyidae; genus Hermetia; species Hermetia illucens. Next base: position 83,330,020 of record NC_051849.1, on the reverse strand, counting down.
TTCGAGAGGTAGTTTTCGAGCCATCGCTATATCGTGTAAATCCTGCCACGTATTCTTTTGGTTCATCCCGGCTTTCCATACGTTTCAGGATAACTTCATATGTAATAACTGTATGGGGCTCCGAGAATCCAAAGGCTGTAAATTGAGTAATACATTAAAAGCTAATAGGTAATATTCAGACAAGCAGTTCTTTACAGTGCGGCTAACTTTGAGTGTCACCAATTTAAGAATAAGGAATTCTCCAAACACTTATGCCTTCTCTTGAGACTGAATTGACTGTTGAGTTTATTCAAGAAACCACGTTTGCTAAAACTCTGCTAATAACACGTACAAATAATCTAGGTAATGATAACATTCTACATCTCCTCCTTCTGTTCAAGTTTACCTTAAAAATTTAACTCTCACCCCAGTCAACTGATTTGCCGGTTCACTCCCCATCAGCTGCTCAATATGTTGGTAATCTTGATCCAGACGATGAATTCGGAATTAATTATCAGCGGTAACGACTACACCACCGAGTTATGTCTTGCCTCCTACAGTTTATTTTAATGTAAAAACACGGACATCTGTTTCCCCCTAAAATATACCAGTGTGCTTACCCATTAGTTCAAAGTACATTTTATTTGGACCCATATCTCAGGCGCCCGCTCCTTCTTCAAATAGGAAGGCATCCATGCACTAGATATTCAGTTGCTGGTTTAAGCCACAGGTTACCCTCAGTTGGTCCTATTATTTGATAGTATTTCAAATTTCTTGTCAGAAAGGGACATTATTGTTATGCTATACCTTGGTGTGAGTAACTGGGGAGATCCGCTAGAAAGAATGTCAATCTACTTTCAATTTAGGCAGGTCTTCGCCATGTTTATATCCCTGGACATTTTTAAGATTGCCTCCCCATGTAAGTAATCTAACTTTTATCCCATAGTGCCAAATAGATCTCCAATTATCAAGTTTGAGCTTCCTACTAATGATATTGTGGTGGCATTTGCTAGATTGATGTGCAGACCGATCCTCCTGCACACATGTAATTCTCAATCCAATTGTTCGATACAAGTTGCCGTAAATCACCACAAGATGACACTGCAATGGATTAACTTTTTTACCATTCACCCAATCGCCATGAAAATTGGAGTAAAGATTGAATTTTCAACCCCATCCTCCTAGGGGTAGCGAGTTTATTCAGAGGGCGAGGGATGATCCCCTTTCAGTCCTGATGGCAGTTTGTGACGGTCAGCCGCCCTTTAGAGAAAATTATAGCCATTTAAAGTAGCTTTTTGTTATGTCGCCATAGTAATACTCTGATTTGCAAACATACCCCCTTAAGAAAAACGGATGGAGAATATATGCGAGAGAAAAGGGAAGGAAACTGTTCCTAATTCCTAAGTTATGGCATCTCAAATTGGAATTGCCTTCGTATCATAATGGTGGAGTTCAACTTTGAACCCCATCCCGAGAGGTGGAAAAGAGGGTTTGAATGGCGAGCGGAAGACCTTCTCTCTCAAAGCCCGTTGGAAAATTGCACCAGTCACCTCTTCGTAAAATCTCATCATGGTAAAGTTTGATTTGTCAGTGCTACCCCGAGAGAACGAGAAAATAACTAGGCTACGCGAAAGGGCTGAAAGTATGAAAATGGTTAAAAATGTCACCGGAATAATCAAACATTGGAGGATCAATCATATATGCATGGGAACATTCATTACCATACGTTATTACTTATGATGGTCCCAATTTGCTACATTACTACTAGGATGAATTTATGGGAGATTTTCGTGTACATTTCTAAAATATTGGAATGGGATGTATTTTGAGGCATAGATTTTATATAAGCGCACCATTGTGATTTTTATCAGAATTTTCCGTTGAATCTGTTACATTTTTCGAAGCATACATTTTGAGCTCTCACTCCCTTAAGTTTCACCCCACGAAAAAAAAATAAAAAGAACTCAACAACAACAAATAATAATAATAATCGTTGGCGCAACAATCCATGTTGGATCAGGGCCTTGAAGTGTGTTAGAGCACTACATTCAAGACCGTAACGGTACACTACAGTACACTGTAGGAGGCAATGTGATCAGCATTGTGCTCGACCGAGATTATTACCCTGATTTGACTCAGGTACTCATTAACAGCTGAGTCGACTGGTATCCGACGTCAAATCACGATGCAAATCCCACTGCCACCAACGAGATTTGAACCGCGACCTTCCGTACGACAGCCTTGCCACTCAGCTATCCGGACATAAAATGGCGCCTCTTGTCGTATGTAAAGGGTTTCATAGACCACATAATATTCTTAACAAATTTCGTGACAACAGCTTTAGTCGTTCCCGAATAAATCGGATATGATAGCAGACGGACAAAAAGACTGATGACCCGATTTGTGTGGAAAAAGAAAACATTGAAAAGGGCTATGTAGAAGAGGATTCTTTATGAAGGAATTTAAGTATTTCACTGGAATGTCAATTATTCTCGTTAATTATTTATTTAATTAATGGAGTAAGTTCTCGCGAAATTGTAAGGTTGCTTTAACTTTGACAATCACAGCCAGATTTCCATGAAACTTGGTATGAGTATGCATGATACTGTCCTCTAAGCTAGGGAAATGTACAAGTTTATTTGAGGGGGGAGACATATTTTGACACCTAGATGTGTTTCACTTTAAGTGCGCACACTTTAACTCCTTAACCGTGCACTTTACATTTCACGTAAAAACTATTATCAGTTTCGGAAAGTACTAATTGAGGCCTTTCATTTGATATTCGACGCGGACACATTAGGTGGAAAAAATTTGACATCTCCACTCTATATATGTAGGATTTCACAGTTCCCATATGTCCACCGAATTTCGATTGGATAGGTTTAGCTGTTTCGGAGAAAAGTGCGCCTGACAAACAATCAGACCGAAAAATTCTCCCCGCTTAAAGATAATGGCGCCCCGGAAAGGGGCTATTTCCGTTATATTAGTAAATTTGATGGTAAGGCATTCATCGTCGCGATGTGCAAGGGAGGTTCATGATATTATAATATTTCCCATATGCGCGCCTTTACCTTCTAAGGTAGCTGCATTTTTTTAACCGCAAAGAATTTTCATAGAATTTGAAGCCTTTTTTCCCTACCATAAGCTTTTTACCCCTACAAATTATTGAAAATGCCACCCAAAAAATCGAAGATTGGAACATGAACCGGACCTGCACGGCTATCAATCATTAGAGTTGCTGAAATATCGAAAGAACAAGACTCGCGACTGAGAAACGCAAGATGAATGACTTAATAACCTGCGAGTTTTTGGCTTCCGCTTTAAGAAATGTCGAAACCTCTCAACAATATGGTGTACGAATCACAAACCTTCGAGCAAAAGTGTTTACTTTCAGAGCTGCTGCGATTCCCGAAAAGTAAGAAACTCAACGTGGTGAAGCTGACGACAGGTTCGATAAAGATTGAAAATCGATCCCAATTACAATAAATATTACGCCCACAAATCTATCGAAACGTCCTCATTGATTTCGCGGCTATATTGGGCGTATATTGGTGTACTTTGAACTTTCAGTAAGAAATGCCTGGTAAGTATATATACAAGGTCAATTGGCCGCCCCTAACTAAGCCACCAGAGCCACTTCTAGCTCATATTACTGCAGCTATTCAGGAATGCAATCACTTTTTACAGTTTATTAAATAAATATTAAATAAAAATATAATGAATGATTTCAAATGGTATCGTCTGGAACAACGAATATTATAAAATATGATAATTCCACACCCACAATATGAAGGTGGCGCTCTCATGATCATCTTTAAGCATGGATTGGTTTAATGACCATAGCATCCATACCAGCGGAAACGAGACCTATTGAACACCTCCGACGCAACTAAGGAGTACGGAATTGCGCAGAGCAACTCCAAGCGTGAGCGCACAGGGAGCTCTGCCCTCGATATGGGTGCAACCAGAATTACCAAGGAAGCTAACCTCAAATAACCAGACGAGAACACATCCTTAAGAAATTTTTCTCGAACATATGCTCTCAGAAGGCCATACCGGTTCCTATAGTACCAGACAATCTCCGACGAAGCTTCGTGACAAGAGCCACTTCAGATGAGTCTCTCGCAAACTTGAGTGTGATCGCCCTCCTTGAATTCGTAGGGATGATAAAAATGCAAGGACAAGCGTATCATCAGACTCCGAATACTGCTATTGAAATAGAAAATTTCATGTGCCGCAGAAATAACTGGGGCATATTTTGTCGCTTTCTACTTGCCGGCTGAATTGTCTTACACACTATATAGGCTACTGAAACCACATACAATGTTTTCTTCTCTGCCGTTTTTATATTGGTTGACAATTTATGAGCGATTCACGGTGTAGATATTTTCAGGTTTCTCACGCCTACTGTTATTTCCATACGAGCTTTGACATGTGATTTCTCGAAAATATCGGGACATGTAGGGCAGATGAAAACTTCACCCCAATTTCCTTTCTAAAACCTTATCGACATACATGAGTTAAATTTCAGCTCGTTCGCACCCTCTAGCAGAAGGTTTTGACAGGTGTCATTTCCTTGGCTGCATTGGTTCAACTCTATGATACAGCAAAGTCATAATGTCCTTCTGTTAATTTCAAGAGTATTTAAATCCAATGCTGTAGATTTGTACAGATTTCGTATGTTTTCGTTAACACTCTCCACAAACCCATCTCCCTAATATCTTACTTTCAATATTTGCCGAAATTACAGTAAAGAAAAATCCTATTTGCCGGAGTTTTACCCTCAGCCTTATTATACATGCTGTTTAGATTTTTTGGCTTGGCAGTTTCACCCTTAAGTAGCCAGAAGAGTTCAGATCTGCCTCCTCAGTCATAATTTATAAAACTGCGACAAATTTGCGTCGATATTTCAAGGCACATGTTTGGCACATTTATTTCCAAGCAGTTTCCACGTAATTGAACTTTCTCCTCTCTGACAACGCACCACCAGAAATTAGTCGATTATTATTCCAATGAATTATGAACATGTTTCACTTTTACGTAATCAGACGCACGCCACGTCACGTCCCATACGCGGTACGAGTGACACGCACTTCGTCTCATTCGTAAATTCAATTTATCAGATTTCCAGAATTTTCAAGGGAATTTTCCTCCCGACCGCACCCCTTGTCATTTGTGAGCTGGAGTTTAAACCATTTTCTAATTTTACCTTCAGCCACGAATACATGTTGCCAGAAAGTTCGCTTGTCCTGGGCATAAAGTGATGAGGAACGTGATGTACACCTGGTGGCATCATTAAATTAATTAACACCTGATAAGTACAAATTTTCGCCAGAAATTCAGTGTATTTCATGAGAATGACGACAGTAATGAATCTGAAACCGCAGATTCAAGTATCTAATGTGAGCGGCACCAACAACTCACATTTGACCCTTTATACAAGCTCTCACAAAATTTTACTCAAATGGCGCCCAATATGGGTCCTCATGTGCTCCGGTGTGGTCATTTTCAACAAATGAGTTTGAATTGGACACTAGGAACAATCGTCGTAAAGTCTTCTTGTTTTATTAATCATAAGGGACCAGAGAGCATCCTGTGAAAGCTTGTCTTCAAAGGATCAACAAATTTCATCAAATTCAAAAAAATGGAGCGAACCTTATTAGATATTCTTTCAACTGTTACCTTTGAACATTTAATGCTGGTAATATTTCTAAACAGGTGGAGTCCTAAATAACACAGATGCTAGAAAGTCAATGGTCACACTGATTTCTGCATTCCGTTTCATTTTAAATTTAGTTAATCAAAAAAGGGTTATGAGCGATGCGTACGCAAAAATTCCCTGGAGTCCATACCTCCTCCCCCAAGATATTTCGAGCATAACCACGGCAGCCAAATGAGAGGCACAGGCTCCATTCAAACTTCGACTTTGAGGCCATGAATATATTAACAGGTCCTTAAAAAGATGAAAGCGAGTTAAATTCTGTTTTCGACCATGGCTACGGTTGTGGGAACGCACGGGTGTGTGCAGCGATATCTGCCATAATGCCTAATTGCTAATATAACTAGTTGTTAATTAAGGGGTTTAGTTTACTCAGTCCGACACGGGGCGGGTTAGTCGAGCCATTGTCCTGGGATCGCGTCGCATGTTGATTGTTATTTCGACGAGTTGCTCACAATGACCTCCAACCACTGTGTTGATGGAACCAGGCACACGGACAACGAACTTTATTATCTGAAATAATCTTCAGCACTTGTTCCCAGATAACGTTTTCGCTTAGTCATGAAGTAGCTCCGTTTAATGCAAATTATGAACAATTAAGCAGTAGACAGGCGAGGCAAGGTTACGGAGAAATGTTTGGAGAATTGAAAGCGGTGGAGTCAGCTGTCACTAGGCCTCCCTACGAATATGTGTATAGCGGATGTGAAGCGCGATATTGAGGTGTATGCCCCGCGGTAGTGGCTTATAAGCACGACATCCCCAAGGGTTAAGGCAGCCTACTACAAACAAAGTGGATAGGAATTAACATTCCGAATTTTACGCTCCATTAACATACTACACTTTTATTTTAGTTCGCTTTTTCCTTCTTATATAAGTTCTTGCTATTTCTAGTGTTGTTAGCGAAATTACTCTTTGTATGGCAACATACATATGTTTAACTTCTCTATACTCAGTTGAGTGAAGATTTATGAACGTGGATTCCATACTTAAGTTGCTTTCAAGGGAGAGAGAAATTAACTGATTGAAGCGATACCAACCAACAGGCGAAGTTTAATGGGGACCTGGGATAGTTACGTATATTCAGAACTTCAGCATTTCCGGTTGGGGTTGGTATGAGCTAATTTGAAGTTGATTTTGGTGGTTGTTCTATTATAATTTTTTTTTCTTTTGAAAGACTTGGAAATCTTCAAAAGACTAACCCCATTGTTCACGATCCCCGAGAGTATGGGGCTTTTACCCAATAAAACCAGCTGTCACCAAGCTACGACTGAGATTTCCTCTTCCAGTGGCATTCTTTGCATATGGCCAATCCCAGTACTTTGGTTGGTTTGGCCGGAGAACTGACAATTCCTTATTAGCTTATATCATTAGGCATCCTTTATTTTAGCAAGTTCTTTAGCTTTACTCTTTCCAGTCGTCTCATTATATCAGAGATATAAGTCGACTTTCGGATTTCGTTATTTTAATGTGATCGTAGCAGTCTTTGATGACATCAGTAACCAACTGTATTTTCAGTCCGCTATGGAGACCTTGATTACGAATGAGCCAGGGAGCGTCTACTGTGTTTCTAAGCACTTCATCCTCGAACTTTTGTGTGACCCTCAGGTTTGATTCTTTGATACAGCACCAGAGCTAGATGTCATACATCAATATGGAGCTTAGAATCTGCTTATAAATTAACAACTTGTTGTCGACGGTCAGCGGGGAATTCTCCCTCAAGCCAGTACAACTGTCCGTATCCGGAATTTAGCTCGTCCTTCTTTCTTAGGATGTGTCTTTTCCAGCTGAGCTTAGTATCGAGGGTCATACCTAAAAATTTGACCTCGCTCACCTGGGGTACTTCTTCTCAGGTTATGATGACTTTAGCTGGATTTTTTTAGTGTACGTTGATTGACTTTCGTTTAATTTGATTTTCCATTGGTCCATTCTACAATGTTGTCAATAACTGTTTGTAACTATTTTTACTTCTTTCATAGTTTTACCTGTGGTAAAGATAGAAGTGGGTGTCCGGATAGCTGAGTGGTTTGAGTACGAGGCTGTCGTATGGAAGATCGTGGTTCAAATCTGGCTGGTAGCAGTCGGATTTGTAAAGTGATTAGACGTCGGATACAAGCCGTCTCAGCTGTGAATGAGTACTTGTCTCGAATCAGGGTAGTCATTTCGGGCGAGCGGACTGCCAACAAGACTCATGTAGGGTACTCTAATCCTGTAGTGTACCGTTATGGTCTTAAATGAAATACTCTAACACACTTCAACGCCCTAATCCAATTGGATTGTTGCGCCAACTATTATTATTATTATTAAGGATAGCAGTATCATCCACAAGTGTTGCAGTTGTGGTTTCTTCACATATCGTGTATATGCCAAAGAAGCCGTGTTGGGCCCAAGGTACTGCCCTGCGGTATACCAGCTGTAATTTTTTCAGTTCAGAGTAGTTGTATTTCGCTCTGATACTTATGATTTTAAAATATCGAAAAATTCTTCTAGGAAGACCCTATGCAAATTATACAGTAGACTTTGATGCCACACCTTACGAAATGCCTGGGCGACATCGAAAAAATGGCTGATCATACCTGCTTTTTCTCATTGCATTTTCTATCAGATTCGCGATCCTGTGCAACCATTGGTGTGTGGAATGCTTCTCACGGAAAGCAAGTTTGTTGACAAGGTATTAAATTTAGATTCATAACGGTTGCTTCAGTCTCTTAATGAGAAACATTTCAAATAGCTTGGCTGTAGTTGGGAGTAGCGATATTAGTCGACACGATTCAGCTCTACTTGGCTCATTCCCTGGTTTGGGGACCATTATAACTTCGGCCACTTTCGATTTTCGAGGAAATATTTTAATCTGAACGCTACATTAGTTATTTGTTATGATTTGTGATTTACAATTAATGTAATATTTCTAATAAATTTATTGCTTTATTAGCAAGGGCATTTTTTTAAATTTCTGTGCTCACCTCATTTAGTTTTAAACGACGCTTTGGATAATGGTGCACTTTTCTGACTGAGGTTAAGCATGTAGACGTTTATGCATTTACAAGCTGGAAAATACTTTCTAGATGGTGGTAAACTCGCAACATTAAGACAAACACAAGACGAACGCAAACATCCACGACGAAGGGGAGTCGAAACGAGATCGAGAGGCCAGCGCTCCAACTAGGCAACATCGCGTCGTCAATTGAACATTAGTTTCACATGGATCTAAGGGAGGGGAATTTTTTTCCACCGAATAGATTGCTGTCAATCATAACAGCAGAGCTAGAGCCAGTGCCAATCCCCCCTGTCTCAGAGGGTAGGTAAGAAAATTCCATGAGCTTTGTTTTCTTGCAGATTGCTCAGTAAGCAAGTTATCACGACACCTGGAATTCAGGTGGCTAACGTGCCAGCAACTAATGAGGTCGGGAGTCGTCTGAGTGGGCTTGCTTTATTGAACGACATGGACATCACGAACACCAAGAGTTACAGTGAACCTATTTATCATCCGTTCTACTACAAATTTAAAACAGCGAGACAGTTTTCTCGCTTTCGTTCCCCACAATATCTGCACTTGGATGTGAAGCGGATTTCAGGTCAATATCCCTTAATCACTCGTAGCGGGAAACTGTGTGTATAACTTTATATGACGGTGGAAGCCAGTGGTAAAGGATTCATCGATCCAGAAGCGGTAATATCTGTAATATCCCATCGCGCTCCCGGCGACATGTTCACTACACAAAGCACTTTTCTTCATGATCACCCAGAAGTTCAAAACACACTCCAAAGGGCGTGTATAACATTTTTGGAAATAGGTCTATCCCATAGACCCTCTTTCCAAGCTCTAAGAACTTCCAACAACATTGAGAATTCCATCTCCAATCAATGACCAAATTGGGTTGTATATGTTAATGCATCTGCTATGATGACAATGCGAAAATCAGGTCAACACATGTTCAGATGCAACATACTCGAGGAACCAACAGCGTTTTCCCTGACCACCAACGGATCCTAACAGAGCATCCAGACAGTAAAATTTGTAGTTTACCCGCCAAGTACCCTGAATTACTAGGTTCGACGAGCCATAAAGGTGCCCTGAGAGTATACACGGCCGGTTGGCATATAGTGTAAATCAAATCATTAGCCCACCAGAGGAATTTTGCACCTACCTTCTCTTTAAAATGGACACTTCACCGGATCCCACGTAAACAAAGTCAATTATTTGATTTCAGTTTTTCTGCGTGCAACTATGAGGGCATCAACACCTCCAAATCCATTCACATACGAGAAGGCATTTGGAAATGGAATTCGTTAAGTCTCCTTTGGTTTTGTGTAGAACTGACAGCACCATGGCAACCTACGTTCTAGGTGCAAACTGGCACACTCAATGATCCCAGATGTTATTTGGTTGTACATTGGTACTAATGAACATCTTAAAATTTGTTGTGAATAGTTTACACCAGCGATGGCGTTGGGAAAGAATTTGATATACGCCAGTGTCAAATCCAAGCCATCCCCAACGATCATTAAAAGCTGTAAGCGAACATAGCCTTAGTGACCATCAGAGCCAAACTATGGTCGGGAAAAACTTTCACAAGGACCTAGGAATTCAGTGTGAAGCCTGTGCTCGATCTGGTTCTTTCTGAGACGTTCTGATATCCACATTCCAACGATGTGTAATGCTGCGGCTTAAATTCCAACTCTCGGTGAAGAACAAAATAGGCGCTTCAACCATCACGCGTCATCGTTCTCAGTTCGCCGAAATATGCTCCAGGTGGACTCATCGTTGACCCCCTAAGGACAGTGGATTCCATTGCATGGCGTAGCTAGCAGTGTAGTTGTTAATTTTCTTAAAGTGCGACCTATTCACTGCAACTTCTGCCCTCTAATTAACGCATATACCCTTACCTGGCCCATATGCCCGATCAGTCCTTTGTTCGAGATTTTCTACGACGAGAGCCCATCGATGGTGGAGACAGGAATTAGCGAAAGCTTGAATCTTTCAAGTAACAGTGGTGATCACCTTACATGTATTTATCTAGCAAAACAACATCGAAATTGACAAGGAACTATAGCGACTTTATGTTATCGACATTTCCAGATTTTTGAAAAAAAGCGGTGACGGGGCATCTAACACTGTTTATATGCCGGGTAACAGCAAGTTCCGTTTGCAGAAACAACGTTACCAAGATAGACGAAATGATCGATGCTGTTGATATCCTGCCCGCTAGTGTGGACAGGAAGAGTGCAATGACTAGTCAGTTGGATAACTTTGATTTTGCTAGTGTTCATCTTTAGTCATGCTCTACTTGCCTCCTACTCCAAATTCAGAGCCATTTGGCCAAGTTCCGTGACTCTTTAAGCATAGTCAGCATAGACAAAGTTATTGATCCATAGCCCGTGGAAGCCCTCCATCCTATCAGTCGAGGTAGCATGAAGAACCTCATTGATAACAAGAAGAAATGAAATCCTAGAGGATACCGCTTTCAGCTTAAATTTCCCCAAACCTTTGTTTCGATATAGCAGCCTCGGATTACACCTATTAGTTGCTCTGGAGTGCCTCTTCTACGTCATCTTGAAATCGGCAAAGAGTAGAAGAAGCTGAGATCTTAACTCTGCACATTACCCCAAAATGATGTTAAGTGTGTTAGTGTAGTCAATATAAAGGGATGCAGAATCTGTTCTCTGATGATCAACCTCGAATAATTTTGGCTAGTTTATCGGCATGGCAGAGAGCACGTCAATAGCCCTAAAATTCTCGCACTCAAGATGGGTACTCTTTTTTACAATATTGACAATCATCCCTTTCTCCACTCACCGGGAAAGATTTCTCTATTATGGATGAGTCAAAGTCGTACTTCTACAGAGAATGTGTGATGTGCAAAGAACAGTTCCACTGGAAAATCGTCAAGCCCAGCGGGACTGGCCCCAAATGAGTGCGTTGATGGCAGAGATTATTTCACTTTTGTTCGCAGAAGTAATCCATATCCACATGTTACCGCGACTAGCCATTTGATTCGCAAGAGTTAAAACTTGACCAGGTGTGACACGGTTAAAAACAGCAATGCAATGGAAGCCTGGCTTCAGCATTTAACCTGGTCGCTATAGTGGATTCGGAGTCGGCCACTAACGTCCCTCACAGAATCATTGAAATGCTTGCGACCCCCTTTAATTTCCGTTCGATATTAGAACCATCGGATTGTAGGCACCCCAAATTTAACTAGGATATTTGTTATCCAGTTTCCACTGGAAGATTTTAGATCACTTCCGATCTAGGAATGGAAGCAAAATATTTTCGAGGAGTGCGGAGGTTTCTATTGTAAGGTTCGTCAGTTGTGGGTGCTTATTTGACACGCTATATATTGAACGCTTTTTGCAGAAACCATCCTGAAGGTGAGATTTGCCTCCTGTTATTTCACCTTGTCCACCGAAGTCTGTTATTGATAATTCACATCAGTACTATACCACGTTCATTCAGAAAGAATGATCCCAGCTCTCCTCATTTTGCCCACTCTGATTCAGCGGTGTGAAGACACCTCCGGTTATTTATATTTGACACGACCACCCCATTCACTTCATCAAACAAATTTTCAAAACGTTAACATTTGTTGTTTCGGAACGTTATTCTCAGTCTTTGGGTGGTTATCTTTTCATCTTCATATTTAGATACCTTTTGTCTTCATACCTGATTCTTAGTTCGTTGGTTTATTTGGAGAAAAACATTGGAGGAATGCTGCTTTTAAGCAGCTCCAAAATTATTTTGAAAATAGTAGTAACGGCAAATAATATTGTGTACCATTTGCTTGATAAAAACATCAACAAACACCGCAGATCGATGCTTACTGCAATATCGTTGTCATTTTCGCCCTCTATGATTCTGCCAGGACTGCGGAGAAGGAAGGGAGGGTGCCACCAGGGGCAATGAAATCTATCTTGGAGTTATGGAGAAAAGATATTAGGGCGTTGGCATAACCCCTCCACAATTGATTTGGCGTTGCACTCATAATGTAGAAGTTGTGACGGTATCGCTACGTTTTCTAGCGGTAGCTTACCAGGCTATGTGTTCCAAGACATATTGCATCGTTCATTGAACTCCTGGATAACTTCCAGGTGAGACAGCATGAACAACTTTAACGAAAACAAGCAAAAAAGTGTCAATAATAGATTGCAACCCAGGAACTCCATGATTTAACTCGGGTAAACGCTATTAACTTCTCAAAAATGTCAATTCCGACAGCCTACACTTCTAGCTACACTCTTTGTTCTCACTGTTGAAAACCTAACTAATCCAAATTGTGTTGATATCGGCAGCATAGTAGGATCCAGAAACGGCAGTCCATTTTCATAATCTTTTTAATCATGCCTTACAGCAAATCATCATCATCATCATGGACAGTTTCATTTTGGAAGGGCGGTGCTATTCGCGGAGTTAAAAGCAGTTTGAGTGGGGCCATTAATTTTTTCCGGCGAGCTATTTAAAGTGTTTATCTTCGCGCAGGAGAAAAGGCTTTGTTGTGGCTGAGGCTCGGTGACGGGAGCGGGATTTCATTCGCCTTTTTCGGGGTCGGTTTGACCAGATAAAGCATTCGATAAGGTGTTGAAGTTTTTCTATACCCTTTTAATTGCCCTTATTTATTTTTTTTTATACAATTTCTTTTAAATACACTTTAATTACACGATTAATTAAATTTCTTCCCTATTTTGTTTTAAACAATCCACTGACGGATGTAATTGCCTTAAATTTCACAACTTATTACACATTATTGAATACATTCGGGCGAATTGATCCTGACGGAGGGGAACGATCTGCAGCATCCGCCAATGAAACTGTATACGTTATTGTCAATCCAGAGTCGGCATGAACTCCGAAGTACCGTTACATACACAGCTACCACACTCCCCCTTGCTCCTCAAGGGGGCAATGAGCGCGAGTACGCACGATTTCAAATTTGTTTGCCTTTGAGCATGAGCGAGTTGTAACGAAAATCCGATCAGCTGTGTTTGACATACCGCCTGGACTTGCCAATGTAATGGTGAGATCGGCAAGTTTTTACTTAAGTATAAGTGAATACGTGAAACAACTTTTTGCTATATGGGTGATCACGGCAGTAGCACCGGAATAGCAAAAGCTTACCGATCTCTCTCTTGGCTTTTCCTTGTTTAGCGTTTCTGATGTGTACAGACAAGCTTCTGCAGCAAATTCATAAGTCGGGTGATTTTAGTGTGGGTACTGCCTATAGTAGATCTACTGTGCTCCGAAGTTCAGGGACCGGTTTACCGATGGACAGCTGATTAGCGGGCGGCGGACCAGCGACGGCACGAGCGGAGCGGTAACATTACGACTGTAATCGTTCAAAGTTTCGGATGTTTGCGAAAAAGTTCGAAAAAATTCTTGTTTGGCGATTTAGAATAGCTGAGAAACGTCTAAATTCTGGTGTTAAGGGGGTCATCCCGTGTGAAGGCCGTTTTTTTTGTCGTTTTTCGAAAAATTATTTTGAAGGACTGGATAAAGATAGAAACGTGATTTTTTCACCATATGTATATTGATATCTCTAGTATATGTGATATTTTTCAGGTTGATATCGTAACTAGTTTTGGGAATACGTGTCAATTTATGCACCCATCTCCAAAAAAAGGTGTTCTTCTGCTCCCACGCTGGAGGGCGCCGTGTTCATCTGAGGAAAAAAAAACTAAACAGCATTTTAATGAGGACGATATTTCACGGTCCGCAAACTACGATAATTAGAAAATATTAAAAGGTAAATTTTTGGTGGGCTTTTAAACTTAATTTTTTGGATTTTGGTGTTTTTTACGGCATTTTCTATGAATAAAAAAAAAACTACCCGTCCGATTGCAATTACCCTAGTTTACCATAGGACCATAGAAATATGTATTAAAGAAGTCGTGAAAATTTCAAAAATTTGGTTGGATAGATTTTGAGCTATGATGGCAGCCGATTTTCAAGATGCAGTTTCGAGAAAAACGCATTTGAAAATTTAAAAGTGATTATCAACAGTAAAATTTTAACTCACCATTAATCTGCTATACCTGGTCCATAGAGAGCACCCTCCGTTTCTTTAAAAAAGTCTTGTAAGGCCAATTGTTGCCCTCTGGTTTCAATTCTGGCTCTTTTAGCGAGCTCAGTCGATCGTCGTTCGGACCGCCAAATTCGCACTTCATTACGGCGGTCGGCATAAACCTCACATATGTGACCAACTTGACATCCCTTTGTCACTAGGATTTTGACAATGCCATTGAATCCTTCATTGAAAATAATTACAGCCAGAAAAGTGGCTATTTCTACGATCTTGGCTCCAGGAGCGAAAGTCCAGATCAATGCATTTAACGACTCATTGTTATTCTGGGTCTGTGCTCCTAAATATCTGTTCAAGAGATCATCTCGTGACAAATCTTCGTAGATTGGTTTGATGACTGTTTGAACTTCTTCAGTCAAAGGTGCCTTCTCGTGGTGGAAACTATCCAGTTCTCCTTTAGTTTCCGCTTTGCACCATTTGTACTAACTGTCCTCGGCTGCTGGACAATTTTGATGCTGAAGATTTTCGTCTGGAGAACATTTATGGAAGAAAGTTGCCCAAATTTTTTGCTTCATTCCTTCTATCGAATTTGCGTGTCGACGAATAGCTAGCCCAAAAAATGTAGTGAAGTCGTTAATAACCTTATCCGTAAGTTTTCCAGCCCCTTTCCACCAATACCTTTGTGATTCTTCTTTGTATTTCTAAGCCGCGTTCCCATTCTTTTCTCGACATGTCCTACGCATTCTTTTTTTACTTCTATGTATATTTGATTATTTGCAGAAATGTGCAGAAATACCGGAGAAAACTCCAGCAAAATCCAATATACAAAACTTGTCGCAATTGGAACATCCATGTTCATGCTTGCTAAAAGTTTCTTTGCTGATGTTGTTGCGAAGTCCTTTTTCTTCTCTGATAAGTATCCATTTCCATGAAATACTCGTTTTTTTAGTGCGAGCATGACGTTGAACGTTAAAGCGATCTCCCTTCGTACGATCCATTTAAAAAAATCACTGAACACACAAACAACACAATATAATTGAGTACAGCTTGAAAGCCTTTCAGTGCTCACTCTAGACTGGATTATCCTTTTTATTCCAAACAGGAAATAAGTTTAGACAATTGATTGGTTTTCCATCTTTTTATATTT
This sequence comes from Hermetia illucens, assembly GCF_905115235.1. Classification (NCBI taxonomy): domain Eukaryota; kingdom Metazoa; phylum Arthropoda; class Insecta; order Diptera; family Stratiomyidae; genus Hermetia; species Hermetia illucens. The sequence goes on along the minus strand of NC_051849.1, from coordinate 83,314,164 downwards.
ATACTTGTGCTCGAATTTATAAGGCTCAGGTAAAAAACTAACAGGTAAAAAAAGATTCGATGCTCTTTCTCATCGAGTACTCTAGCCGCGGCTGCAAACTCCTTACCTGTTTAACCCTGTAATTTCTGAACGACTCGGAATATCGGAAAATTCCTTTGCCCACATATTCTCCACTATATATAGATACAATTCATGCAAAAAAAAAATCGATTTCTCCAACCCGACACACGGGATGACCCCCTTAAATGTATTGTTCGTTTCTCAGAGAGGAGTTTAGGCAATATGGTGCTGGTGCTGGAGTGTTTCGTATTCCTTTAGACAAAGAGTCGTGAGATTACAAAAGTATTTTTTACAAAGATATAGAACAATAATTTCAGTTATAAACGAGCGGAAAGTTGCCCGCAAGCAACGGCGTGAGGTGAGCCAGTGGAGAAGAATCTTCCGAGGTCCGGCGAAAACGCAAGAATAGAGACTCTTGAATTAAAAGTTTCAAATCTTGCGAAGTATGTACGAATTTAAGACTTAAAAGTTATCTGTGCCCTTTTCAGTTTTCACTTGCAAGTTTTCCTGCTGAGTCGCATCTTCCTACTGTACGTACATATTGAACTGAACCGCCAAATACCTCAGGTTGTGTAAATTTAAAACGTCCAATTAGCCCGATAGCTTTCTGTGTGCCCAGACTAGGAGTTAATGTGAACTACAGCCGAGAGAAAAAGGCGATGGTCGAGTGACATCTGCCAATAATTCAGGTTTGACAGTAATTGTGGCTCAGCGAAGGCATACCAATATAATATATATACACAAGCGTAACTGCGGGAGTGAACTGATTTTCCACCCTTGTAGGAAAAAATAGGTTTTCATACGGGCTCAGTTGCCAACAAAAGTTTTTGGCATTTGCCAAGTTTGCGCCGTGTGAGGAACCTGTGACTCAAACTTCAAATCGCTGCAAGACTAACATTTAAAGGAGTTTCAGTAGAAATGAGAAAAGCAATTGAAAAGACAGGTAATTGAAATATCAAACGAATAGTTATTATTTAGCTGCGGAAGCAAAGTGACAGATTTCCGGATCGGTGTACAAACAAATATATAAAACGTGAAGAATTATAGAAAGAAAGTGAATTAATGTTAGCTTTTTTCTAAGGATCGTATACTTATTTGTTATTATTAACATTATTGCCTGACAAAAAAAGAAAATAAGCAGCGTTTTGGCGATTTTTAGCCTATTTTGGTTCAAAATGATTAGGTGTAGTAATATTTGGGAATATTTATTGGGAAAAGGGTATGTAATCACCAGAGTTCCTGGGGGAGAAATTTATTTTTATATCATATATTATATTTTTTACTACTTTCCTATTTCCTTTCTTTTTCTTTGGAGTGGTTCCTTTTATGTTTTTAATTTTATTTTATTATTTATTTATTTTAAGAAAGTAACTATTTTTTGCAAAACAACACCTTATTAAAATTGATTCAATGTCTGTCACACGCACTTTCCTCAGAAACGACTATACCGATTGACACGAAATTTGGTGAGAAGTTAGGAACTGTGAACGCCCAGACATGCAGTGCGTGATATCCTTCTGCGTTGAGATTTAGGGGGTTCAGGCCTCGAAATATTCTCCATATCGATATCTGCTCAAATTAACTTAATAATAGTATATTACCATACTTTTAGGGAAATTGACTAAAAACCGCCCTTAAGTTGGTAGTAGTATAGAATATAATATGAAGCATGTTATCCTCAAGTTTCATCAAGATCATACTATTACTAACAAAGTTATAGTAGCTCAAAATTGATTTCCCCGTGTAAATTTACTGCAACTAAATATCAGTATCAATATTAAGTGAGTAGTCTGACATGCTAAATGAATATACATAACGAGCTATGTACGTACAAAAGGGATAGTTCTGCACTCAAGTATACTCACAGAAGAAACAAACAAAACCTTTCATACCTGAAGCGCAAACTTTCCGGTTTCCCGAATTTTTTCTACTTTCGTTTGCGTTTGTTTCTTTACATTATTTCTATTTGAATGTACCTCTTCTTCGTTTCTTATGAAGAGAACTATTATTATGAATTAACTCTCTAGCCAATTTGTGGACTTTCTTCTATTCCCTTTGTTCTTAACCACACAAAACTAACAAAATTAGAGACATCGTCCAAGTTAATGGCCACAGGATGTTAAGGTGGAGGCCGCGCCTCACCGATCATTTGAGGCAGAAGAAACAAGGATTGAGGCTGCGACCCGTGGTGGATCTTTCCTCTCTATCGCGGCACTCAGGTCTAGAGATTCCCGGCTCCCCGCGCACCATTAAGCCGTCGTTTTTTCCTTACTTTTATTTTCAGGTTTTAGCTTGATCATTGTTTTGTTTCTTTAGACGTGCGCGAATTCCCCTTGCTCGTGGATATTTTCAACATTCGGACCCATGCATCGGTATAGACACGTCAAATATGTGTGCACGTGAGGGATCGAAGCATTCAAAACACTCCGCCCTTGAGCGGCGTTCAAACATGTGTCTATCGAACGCTTGGATGGTGTTTCTGTATTTGCGGGGGAACCTCCACGTTCAATTTCGCCAACTTTTTAGGTTTCTGGGAGAGCTCTCCCACTAGGTCGTCTCCCGCCACTGAATGATCTTTGAATCATCCTTATATCTACACTCCATTCCTTCTTATAAGACCTTCCCCTTTTCCATACGATAGCCAGATCGCAGAATTGACCTTACTGAACTTAAGGACCCAATACCTTGGTCTTCTACGATCTGATGGAGCCTTGATATGGTAGCAGAAGTAAGCGATTATCAAATGAAAACCTCTTTGTTGGACGGGATTATGGCTGCCGCCATAGCCCAAAATCTATCCAACGAAATTCTTTGAAATTTTCACGACTTACTCAGAACATATTTCTACGGTCCCAAACTAGGATAATTGCTATTCATTGGGTAGTTCTTTTTATTGATTAGAGCCTTAAAAAAATACAAAAATTCGCAAAGAAAAAGTTTAACACCGCACCAAAAATTTAGCTTTCATTATTTTTGAATAATCCGGAGTTTGCGGACTGTAGTTAAGTCTGCACGTCAAAATTTATTTGGTGATGGGTGTTTAAATTGCTCTGTATTTCTATAACGAACTCTACTATTGGGCTGGAAAAATTATTAAGTATGCTCAAGATATTAGTAAATATATGGTGAAAAATTCGTATCTTTATCCAGTTCTTCACAAAAAATGTCTAACAAAAGGGAAAAAACGGCCATCACACGGGATGACCCCCTTAAATTCAAATGCAGAACAGAAACGTAGAATCCCTTACATCTGAGGTTACCAACTTCCAGTTTCCAATATCTCGAAAAGAATAGAATCTTTCGAAATCAATAACTTTCAAATAGCTTATAGATCTAAATGCAAAATATGGCGAATTAGTGTCCGTCAATAGAGCAAATAACCGAAGTGGCGGAGATGAATCGATTCTAGATTTCCAAAAATGTCAAATATTTCAATTAAACTGTGGTTTGGCAATAAATTTGAACGCAATATCCGGTCTCATTCAGTATCTGCGGGGTATGCAAATATATCAAATACAACGTAATTAAATTGTCACTGCCTTAAACGTTCCGAGAATAGCAAACATAAACATTTTATTAAATTCGGCTATCACTGAATAACTCAAACATGACATTATACCATAGATATTGGGAAGTTCGCAAAGTAAAATGCCTATCGAGGTTGTAAATATTTCAAAGCATTTAACAAATCAAATAAATTTCATTCGAAGCGCAAAATCCCCAAAAAAAATCTATGATGTCAATTCCCAGCGTCAGACACAGCCATTTCTATCAAAAGCAAATACATTAAGCGAATGTCATTTCATTTTAGCAGAAATTCCAAGTATATCATTCAAATAAATCAAATAGAGCAATCACCGCGAAGGATTCCTCAACTTGAGCAATTCCACGGTGAATCTTACAAATGCAGGAATAAAATAATCCAAGGTAGAAGCACCCACGAAGAATCCGATTAGAGCAAATATAAGTACGTTTAAAAAAGGAATAGAAAATATCAGAAATATTTCAAAATTATCAATCATAAAAATAGAATGTAAAATGGCGGGAATAAACTGTGTTATGTAACACGCATTATATATTCCTAGAATGTTTTTAATCATCTTAAATATTTTCATTGAAGATTACATTTTGTAGTGCCCGTTGCTTCTCAGCGTCTACATCATTTTATTCCCTTTGTCCTGAGGCAAGCGTAGCGCGTGTATGTAGCCTATTTCCTTTCCTTTCTCCTACTTAACTCTCTTCAAAACCTCCATTACCTTAATCTCAATTCCTTATTTATCACCCCGACTTTCACTTGTTTTAAAATTATAATTTAAAAATAACAGCTATTCATTTTTTAGTTTTTTTCTTACGATTTGCGCTACAAAACTATTATCATTAACTTTTTTTCTTGCTGTTTATACAGGGTGCGGCAGCATAACTTCCTTTTTTCAAAACTCAATAAGAACTATTGTATGCATCGGAAAATATTTATTTATTTTTTATAATGTATGTATATAATGTTTAGACATTAGTCTAAAGTTTTTATTTACATTGTTTTGAAGATCAAATCTGTTAGGTGACGTCCCCCATTCACCATACATTGTGTAAACCGATTTCTGGCATTTGTCATGACTCTTGTTAGCATAGCAGGTGTTATGTTGGCAATCTCTTCTTGGATGTTGGTTTTCAAATCTTGTAAGCGACCCACCCAAATGAAAATGGGCTTCATCGCTAAAAAAAACAATAGCACCCTCTGGAACGACATCAAGAAGAAGCTCACACGCGTTCATCCGAGAATTGAAGTCACGTTCTGAAAGTTCCTGCACTATCGCCATCTTATAGGGATGAAAATGAAGTCGATCGGATAGTCCAAGAGCAGATGCGTGTTTGCGCGCAGAACGCCGTGGCGATCGCAACATTGACGCTCTCACTGCTTCAATGTTCTCAGGTGATCTAACGGGCCGAGGGACTCCAGTTCTTCCTTTTGTCGCACTTGCAGTTTGTCTGAATGTAGTGACCTATGTAACAATTGATTTGCGGTCTGGGACGGGAGCCAACGGGGCTAAATTAAAGCGATTCCGAAATGCACGCTAACCGAACATCCGCTTGAAAAGTAAACCTCAACGGCAAAGGCACGCTCCTCACTATTCCAACGCATGATGACGACTGAACCATGTCGGGACAAAACTTTACAGTATCCCCTCTTGAACGAGACCACTAGCGCTCCGCTATGACATCAACTAACTGAGTGGCGCGCATTTTAAAAAAGGAAGTTATGCTGCCGCACCCTGTAGTATATTTATTAATTATAATATGCCAAACAAACCTATAACTGAGAGGAATATTAATATTTCGATACATTCAGGTACCAGATTTTACCTACGAATTTAAAATTAAGTTCTATGATTATTAAGTTACCCTAAATCTGCCATTTCTTGAATTTGAACGTATCTAAAATATGGGATTCATAATCATGGTCTTTTTTGCATAGCGTATTTTATATTGGATACCTCTGCAGAGTGCTAGGTGGTTCTCACTATAACTGTCGCATTCTATGGACGTTTTATCTTCTTTATCATTAGTACAGTTTGAGGTTGGGCGCCTTCCACTGCATTCTATGAATATACCTGTTAGTCTTCAGTAATTTTTGGAGTGTCTAAACTTCCGGCTGGTCCAACATTGTAAAGTGGGGTATCTCCAATAAGATTCCTCTACTGTGACTCTTCTGTGTAGGAGGTACTATGGGTATAATATGGGATGTATTTTGAATTTTGGTACCCTGATAGATGCAGATGAGTTTTATTTTAAACGTTGCTTGAGGTAGCTTAGCGTTATTTAGTAAAGAGTACACTGCTTTTGTTTCAAAGCCTTTTCTTGCCCATTCTTCCTCAATTTTCTTCCACATTGACTTTCGCGTCTATGCCTGTGGTTATCACTACGAGTCCTTTAGTTCTTCTCAGCTGCTATGTTCAAAAGTTGACTCTTCTAGTAGCTGGATTTTTGCTTCCTTGATGTTGATCGATCTGGTAGTTGTGTTATCCCATTTTAACTCAATAAATTCTTTGATTAATGTGTTACTGCTTACTGCCTTGACGAATATTGGAAACGATTTGTGATTGGGTAATCTGCTCTGTGGTTCAGGTATTCTCTGCAGGCGGGCTATTTGTATCTATGACGTACATATTCACTTACGAACATATTCACTTTGATTCTTGTTATTGCCGGTTAGTTAGAAGTTACAACTTTTTATGTTTTCATAGTATGTAAAAAAATCTTACCCAAATCGGTTCAATGTCCGCCTGTCTGTGAGATACACTTTCCTCAGGAAAAAGGTGAGAACTATGAACGTCCATGCATGCATTACATCGTTTTACATTCAGTTTACATACATACATAAAGGGGATGTACTTTTTTTTCACCAGATATGGTATTATGGCATATCAAATGAAAGGCCTCAACTACTATTTTAGAGTAGGGGTGAGGCGGAAAGAGAGAATTTATTTCGCGGACCCATCGTCATAAACTATCTAATCGAAAAATCTGAAAAAATCACTATACGGTGTCCAACGTTCAAAATACCCTCCGTAGCGATATCTGGTAAAAAAAAGTTACTAAATATTTTATAAACTGTGTGAATTCCCCCCCCCCCTCCTGTAAGTTTAATTTAGAATCATAATCAAATTAATATAGGCTGTCATATGAAGCATAATAAGTCTCGTGAAAATCCTAATATTACTGAGTTATTGTAGTTCCAAGTTGTCTCTTTACTGTCTTTATCGCATTAAAGTGAGTAGTCTGATACCTGCAAACAAAACAGTTCTATATTAAAATGTTCTTTCAGAAGAAATTCACAAAATCCTTCATACCTGAAGCGCCGGGCTTTCGGTTTTCGAATTATTTGATAATATAGTAACTACAGTGTGGTAATAAATATTTTATTAGAACAATCCGCAAAAAGACAAAGTGCTATTGTTGAACTCGCGCAATTCTATCAACAATATTTCGTTTTATCTTCTTTTGTCAAACGAAAAGTTATAAATTTGGCGAGTATAGAAATGTGTTTCTTCCAGGAACCTAGGACACTGGAAGAATACATGCGCTGGATCCTCTGGGACCCCGTCGCAGTTTGGACAATTAGGTGAGGTGTCCAATTTAAACCTGTAGAGGTGTATCGACGGTATCCTCCATGGCCGATGAAGAACTGGGTAAGATTATAATCGATCTCCCCATGCTTTCTCTCCAGCCACTCCCCGATGGAAGGAATCAACCTGTCAAGTCCAACGACCCTTTCCTGACTGGTCCCATCGCTGTTGCCATCAGCTTATGGATCTCTCCCTTTCGGCTTTTTTCACCTGCGATAATTGAGAGATCGATCTGATGTTATAAATGTTCATCATTTCGGTTGCAAGGATGTCAATCGGCATCATTCCCGAGATGACGAACGCTGCATCATCTGAGACGGTCCTGAAGCAAAAAACACCCTCAGGGATGTTCTTCCGTAAACCATACTCAGTTTATCTGTATAAACTTAAACCTGCAGTGCTTTTCCCCAAACTAGGACTGTATACTGCATGATTGAACTCACCACCCTGGCTATAACCAGCCTGCAAGTATGCCGCGGTCCTCTACGTTCGGTATCATCTCGTGGTGGATGCGCTTTTACAAGTATGCTCTATGTGTTGCTTAAAATTGTCTTCCGTCTATCATCACCCCCAAGTATTTGATGGCCGGCTTGGAAGTGAAGATATGATTCCCGATTCTAATGCAGGCTTAATTTCTTTTGCGGTGCTTAGTGATGAGGACCGCTACCGCTACTGAAAGGCCCCCTTGGCTCTCGCCGACTGGGAGTAATCTGTTATAAATAACTCGTTCCAACATTTTCAGCATAGTGTCTAGAAGACATATGAGTCTACATGGGAACGGTTTCCCTGGAGGCTTGCTAGCTTTAGGCAACAGCACCAGCTTCTACCGCTAACATGGTACATGAAAGATACCCTCGGACATGCATGTTTCGAACAGCTCCGCGAACATATTCGGTCTGCAGTTGACGGCAAGTTTGAGGCCCTTATTCGATATGCCGTCAAGACTCGGAGCTTTGCTGTCACCTATTCGACTGCAGATCTCCATCAGCTCGCCCCTGGTGACTGGTGGGATCGACGTCACATTCAGGGGGCACTGGAAGTTGTCAGCACCCCCTCTTGCTGGGGAAATAACCCCCGGATTATTTTCAACAAGAGTATAGGGTACGTGATCTGCGGAGACGATCGGCCTCTGAATCCTCCTGTCACGATTTTATAGGCGCTACCCCACGGATTTATGTCCGCTTCCGAAGAGAGCTCCTTAAAACATTCCCTCTTACTCCGCTGGATCTGTCTGTCTGTCGCACCCGAGTTATTCGGAAGCAGTTAGACCGATTGTCACGAAAATAGGTGAGAGTATGTAATCTGATGTTCCCTTTATATGCAGCAAGTGGCGCCATTTTGTATTAAGTTTAAGCGGGGACTCCCCATACATGTGAATGGAGGGTACATAATTAAATAAAATAATTAAATAAAATGTGGTCATGTGGGGCATCAAATGAAAGGGCTTAATTAATGCTTTTCAAAATTGGTTCCATTTTTGATATTGGGTGAAACGAAAGGGAATGAGGATTCAAAAAGACCATCAAAAAGTGTAACAGCTCTCGTTCTCAGAACCTACCCAACCGAAAATTCTGAAAAAAATCACAGTGGTGCATCTCTACGACATCTAGGCCTCAAAATACATCCCCTTACGATATCTGCACAAATAAAGTTAATTATAGTATATTTTCACATTTTGAAACTTTGACCAGCAACCCGTGGCGTGGATATAAGGGATGGCAGAGTGCACAATTTGGTCAAGTTTGAAGAAAATGCAACTATTATTAACAAAGTTATAGGGGGTGAAACTTTGCCATTTTTGTGAATGTCGCGCGTTCTACGTGTGTGATGTCGTCATCCCATATCAATTCGTCAATGCTACAACGAAGTGAGTTCATATGAATGGGGTCAGAAAGAATTATATTGGTCTAGTTTCTTAGTCATTTGTATATGAGTGTCAATTACTCCAAGCAGACATATGCGTATGTAGGTATATAGTAATGAAGTTTGTGGGTAGTGTCTAGTTCAGATTTATATTTGTACATTAAACCAGCCGTATTTAATACGGGTACTTAATATGTACATATGTATGTTTTGTACACGAATTATCGGAAATGTGGGCACGATCAATTTATAGACGTACATATATATATATATACAGTATTCGGAAATGGAGAGTTTGTTTGTTTAGGCTGTAATATATATATCTTGTAGTTTGGAAAATATGAAGGATTATGTTGGATTTGTAGCTATATACGAATAGAAAAACGTGCGTTGAAGTATCTTACATAAGATGAACACAAAACATTTATACCCGAAACGCGAGCTTCCGGTATTCCGACTTGTTTCTTGTGTGCATCTGTGTCGGCTATTGGCTAGACGGTACAGATCTGTCTCGCCTCCTCGGAGTCCTAAGAGTTCAGTTTGTCACAAAGATCTTTTTAATGGGCCGCGTTTGTAACAGTGATCGGCTTCTCCGTTTCGCGGTTGGCATTCTTGTAAATTTATCCAGGATTCTTCAAACCCAGGGTTGGATAGACCGCTTAATTACACGATTCTTCGATGTTCGTATCGGCCGACGGTCGGAAGAGTGAAATCATTTCGTCTCTTTTCTCCCGAGATCACCAACGTTTAGTTTGCATTGAACCAGTGCGTTACTCAGGTTATTTCAGCGGTGGCTTGATTCGCAGGAAGGTAGCCAACGATCGATGCTGACGTGCGATAGTTTCATAGGGAACGACTTTGTAGTGGCTGATGGCGACAAATTTATGGCGTCTTATAAGGATATAGACGATTTTCGTTTCACAGTTTTACTTAAAAATGTAGAGAGATGAAACAAACGTTTAGTAAACCAAGTATTTACAGGGACAGGGCGAAATCAAACATACTTCATTCACCTTCATTACGTATTCCAAACCCTTTTAATCCCTGTCGCTTATCGCCGTCTACATTTTTGCCGACATGTCCAGACAGGTTGCAGATCTTTGCGTGGAATAGTTGCCAAAAAGCATATTTCTCGCCATCGGGTCAACCTGTCTGTAGTACGTATGTTGTTCCGAAATGAATCTCGTCTGGTATGTAGGCGAGAACAACCCTACTTGTATACAAAACATTCATTTGGCTTTACGGAGGGATTTTGACATAAAGGTTCTAATGTAATCACAGATACTTTCTCTGATATAGGTAGCGCCTACATCTTACGTGTCTGAAACGAACCATTTTATTGAAGCCAATCAAATTATTTAGCAGCAGATTGGATGACGTGGAATATAGCTCTCTAAGCTCTCCGGATGCTAAGCCTCACAATCCGGAGTATTTTTCGAATCATGCCCAGTAGATAGTTTACAGACGGGTGAAACTGGCAGTATTCGAACGGAGCCTCGTTGATACCTGATTGTCAGATTGAGTAAGTCATTGGAGCGTTAATTGCGTTAGCGTGGTGAAGGGCATCCGATCGGCTTTTTTACTCAGATCATTGTCTGAGCTTTTGCTCACTCCTGAAGAGCAGCAAATCATAGCGAACCTAGATGTTTGTAGATGTTTAAGGTATATAGTGTGTATGGTATGGTGTGTAAGGTATATAGTGTATATAGTGTCTTTGGCGGTTAACGCCTTCGACCAGGTCTGATACTGAAAGACTGTACGATGGAGGACATGGTGGTATGGCTCAAAACCATAGTGTTAAAATTAGCGGGCTGAAGAGGAGCAAGAACCCGAAAGACACAACCATGGAGAAAGAATTTTTGCCTTAAAGTACGGCTGAGGAAAGAAACAACGTATGTAGACGCAACGTATGAGATCTACGACTGACCCCCGGATCAATTAATATCAACAGGTGCAGTATCCATTACCTATTCAGTAAGAAAGATGGAGACTATCAGATTTCTTAAGGCCCAAGGCGAATAGTGAATTAAGGCAAATGCCATATCATAGGAGGAGGAAGATGACATGGGAGAAGAACTTCAACTTCATAATATAGTCAATGGCTCGCACTAAGATAACTCAGGCAGGATGAGGGGTGGGATTGGAGAAGAAAAACTCTAGTAAGGTGAAACAAGCTTCGAATTGACCAAGGTATGGCCACTGATGGCACTGATAAGGTACACCTATTTCTCGAAATCCATTCTAAGATGAAGGACGGTATCACTCTGTTTTAATCGACCGAAGTAGCCCTCAGTCTTCTGAAAGCGGTTGACAAGTGTTGAAGTACAAGACTAGAACTAACTTCCAAACATGGAATCCCTTTCAAACATGTCAACATGCATATTGAATAGGACAATTAACCGAAATCTTGAAAAGGTGAAGGAAACTTGAGTACTTAACAACAATTACTACGCAACAAAGAAGTTTAGCAGATTTTGAGGTTCAATATTTGGGAATTTTGCTTCAGCAGGAGATACTCTGAAAGACGTATATCGAAAATATATGTTGAAAAAATCCAGAGCTTTGACGATTTGCATGTACATAGCGGACAAAAAATGGGGGTACACCCTGAAAGTACCACATTGGATATTCGCTGAAATAGTGACGCCAATGATTACTTATGGCACAGTAATCTGGGCAGACAGAATGAATTACAAAGGCTTCAAAATCTCTTTTGCAGTTGCGATCAAAATAATATTACTGGGTATATTGTCGTGAAGGAACTAAGAAAAAGTATGATTTTCTTGCTTAGGATTTATGTTTTTTATTTTAGCAAAGTGTGACTAATAAAATTAAAAAAAAAGAAACTGCGGAGTGAATTATTCTATTTTAATGTTGTTAAAATTACATTTTGTATAAACTTATGGAGACTTTTGAAAAATGATACTATTATTTATTTTCTAAAATAAAAAAAGAGTGAGTGGATGCCACAGTAAACACGCAAGTTGCCTCTGGCAATCATTAGTCGAATAGATTCCTGTATAATAGGGAACTGTGTCCGGATAGCTGAGTGGTTACAGCACGGGGTTGTCATGCGGAAGGTCGCGGTTCAAATCTCACTGGTGGCAATGGAATTTGTATCATCGTTTGACGTCGGATACCAGTCAACTCAGCTGTGACCTCAGTCAAATCAGGGTAATAATCTCGGCCAGCGCAATGCTGTCCATATTGCCTCCTACAGGGTGCTGTAATCCTGCAGTGTACAGCTACGGTCTTCAATGAAGTACTCTAACAAACTTCAAGGCCCTGATCCAATTGGATTGTTGAGCTAACGATTATTATATTATTATGCAAGGGAACTTTTTGCTTTCCAGTCCGTTATAAACCAAACAGCAATACACCATTCTTCAAATGTGCTCGATGTTGCGGGGGTTCTCTATGGATTCTCCCAATAACCTGCCATCGTTGCAACCTAAATGCTTGGCCCTTCGGGCCAATATTAGGGATAATCCTGCAGCTGTCGAGTTATCGATATCTTGGCAACAGTAATAATATTCGGTAGCATATTTTTTGTCCGCTATTGCTGCAGTGCACCGCCGATGCTTAAATTAAGGGCATTCTCTGGATTTTTTAATCCAACTACCCTCCCTAAAATGAGAAACATTTCCAAATCATTATCTTGCATCAGTTAGTTGGTAGTCTGACGTATTGCGGAGACCCTCTTGGACAAAGCAGCATGAGTTTAAATTCATCTGTTCTATTCTAGGTATCCATTTTCGAAATTTAGTCTTCGCGAAAATGCCTGTTTGTTAGTAATGGTTCTTTCTATGGACTATGAACTGCCAAATTGTGTTCCGGCAATTCACTTTTGCAGGTTGTAAGGACGAAAGGATTCGTCTTCGAGTATCTGATCACACCCTTAATAAATTTAGTAATCCAGGATGCCGTCCACGTGTTTCAGGTTGAGAATATCTTAAATTCCATTGTTTTCCCTATCAAAATTAAGATTTTAATAATGCTACGCAAATAAGCCAGTTTTGAATAATTGATGCTGAACACTTTTCAACCAGATTTTGACTAACCGTTTTGTAAATTTTGGTAGGCATATTTCATTTTTTTTTATAACTCACTACCGGCACTACAATAATTTGGACAACTTAACAGAAGATTTTTAAAATTAAATAAAATTAGGACACAAAAATACCAAAGAATATAATTAAATAGGTACTTTTTTATTGCCTTTTGCTGATATAGCAGTTCGTTAAGCACAAAATAAGACATGGTAATCTATCTTTACTACAATTATTTTGATCTCAACTGTACGTGCATCACAGCAGCTATTAGAACATGTACAAAAGCATTCCTAGAATTAACTGCTCTTCCCATGTAGATTCGAGAGAAAAGAGAAATATTCAAGTTCCTCCGGGAAATACCCTTAATAAGTGAGGCGTAGAGCTGCCTAAACCGGGCGCAGGATATTGTTCCAGCAAAAGTAAAATCAAGTCGGAAACCGGAAGCTGGACACTACGAGCATGAAAGGCTTAGTGCATTTCTGGTGTAAGCATATTTGATGGCAGCACTGTTCCATTTGTATGTAGTCCGCAATGTATATATCATACATATCAGACTACTCACTTTAGTGTGACATTGATATTTAGTGTTTTGGGTTGCAGTAAATTTATGCGGTGAAAGAATTTTGAGTTACTGTAACTTTGCCAGTAATATTATAGTACCAGTTCCCTATTTCTTTTGAAACATGGTATCTCGTACCACGTTTCAAAAAACCTAGAAAGCACGGGCCAAGGTTGGCAGAAAGAAACGCACGACACGTAAAAGAAGATTACTGCTTGAATTGGTTACCATCTCTAATGAAGTGATATGAGATACGTTGAGGTCAAATCCGATCCGGAACTGATGAACCTTGGAGAAAGATTCCCAAAAAATAGATTTAATGCAAGAGCTGTAGTAGTCTCTGGATAAGAAGGCTGACAAAAAGGTAGAGCACTCCTTAGGGGAAGGCGAAGGTACGATTCAAAAAGCAGGAGATAGTCATACAATTTAAAGACATTGGTGAAGTCACAACCAAGTAGAATATCTGCGAGGCCCTAGAGAAAGTTTAAACCATTCGGTTTGCACGAATTTGCTATCAGAGAACTCAGGAATGCATATCGATAAACGCAAACGGCAACTATAAGCTTACCGGCTGAAACAGCATTCAAATTGTTGGCGGGTGATAAAATAAAAATAGGTGGGTCGTTTGACGACTCAGAGAGCAGGTTTTCTTCAAACCATAGTCCAGCTACTAACACCAAGGGCCGAATTAGGCTCAAAACTTTCACGGGACACGTTGGGGGTCAGTATCAGACCCCGGCCGATTTGACATATCTAAGTACTCCATTGACAAGGAGAATGGTCTGATATGTCAGTGAGTACTATAATCACAACGATAGTCCTCCAGATCGAAAGCGACCAACCGACCAACGGGTCATGTGGGATGTGCGTTCCCGCAGAGCTGGGAATCAGAGCTAATCGGTGGAAAAGTTTCAAGAGGATGATTCATAGAGATGCTTTTGGGAGTCCAGAATCTCGGTGGTGCGGTTACAGGAAAGATAACGCAAATGATGAGATACATAATGAAAGTGTGAGATGTCGTTATATTGAGGAGACAAGTTCGAACAAAGAAATGGTGGAGTTGCGAGCTGCATACTTTCCAGTAAGAAGGATCAGCCGACGATCTAAACAATGACTAGATTTCCCCGCAAAACGTGAAGTGTATGCGAAACTTCGAGGTGAAATTTAATAGGCTATATGGACCAGTAAGCAACAATGCTTGAAGGAACTTTGCGGGAGAGAAGATCAGAACCCCTGGTATTTTGTTTTCCCTGCTCGATATAGTGCTGTTGCTCTTCCCGCGCATAATGGGAAGCGTAAAAAATATGAACGAACTTTGGAAATATTTCCTATACATGCGGTAATTAAGAAATTAATAAGCCCCCGGTTTGGGTGCTTTTCACAATAAAGCCCTTATAAACAGTACATCGTCACAGCAGGAGTACCACAAGGCTCAGTGCTCGGTCCTCTACTATTGATCGTGATGTACAATGGATTGCTTGCACACAAATTTCCTCAGAGAAGAGGTGCCTGGAAAACTCTCTGAAAATCACCATAAGATCGCAAAGCATCGTCGAGGAAATGCTGAAGTTGGAGCCAAACTGGCACGATGAATTCCGCAATTAAAAGAGTTGAGGCAGAGCTTAGAAAAGCGAAGTGCGCAAGGAAGGAGCAAAGAACGGAGGGCTTAGTCGTTTAAAGCACAGTCCTTTTTGCGAAGTAATGCTTTGCGGCGGTTCCGCGGATATAGAAGGAGAGAAAAGTGGCGGTGGTTTTAGTGGACCTAAATCTCACACACTGCTGTAACTCGCAGTGGCTGTTTTTTTCTAAGTCATGAAACTGGAAGCTGGACGTTTCAGGTACGAGTATTACAGGTTTTGTTTCTTTCTTATGTAAGTATATTTGAGTGAAGAACTATCCCATTTATACATAGTCTGTAATGCATATGCATTTGGCATGTCAGACTACTCACTTTAGTGTGATAGTGATATGTAGTAATTTGGGTTCCAGTAAATTTACACGGGAAAGCCAATTTTGAGCTATTATAACTTTATCAGTAATAGTACGGTTTTGATCAAACTTGAGGAGTTATGTTTCATGCTGTAGTCAATATTTCTACAACTCTAGACTAAAATATTGCAGAAACATAGTAATATACTATTATTAACTTAATTTGGGTAGATGTCGATACGGAGAGTATTGTATAGCCTGGACGGTTGGGTAGTTTCTGAGAATGGGTCCGTTAAATAGATCATTATTTTCGACACCCGCATTAATACTTTCCCCGGAAAATACTAATCGAGACCCAACAAATTCCCCTCCCCCCTCTTTTCATGTATGAAGACCTCCCTTAAACTCACTGCAGATAGATGTTACTCACTGCATGTATGGACCTTCACAATAAGGTTTGGTTTCCAAGCCAGGGGTTGGGTTGGAAACTAGGGGCAGCAGACCGGCCAGCAACGAAGAAAGCATAATGCTACTCCATGGACAGGAACTCTTCTGTGGAATCGTAGAGGGCTTTATTGCCATGACACTAGGGAAAGAAGAAGAGTGGTTCAGGGACTTATACTGGACGAAATTACCAGGAAGGAAGATTCCAAGGTATTTATGGGGAAATATGAACTTTTGTGTTTGAATAACGAATGTTATGTAAAGACTCTGCGGGGGATGCAATGCGACCTCTATTTATATACTCAGAACTTGTACAAAGTTGGTAGATAGACCTAAAGCAATGCATAATACCAGCCGCAAGGGCAAAAGACCTTAAAGTGGGAGACTCATAGGACTGATCAATATACTATAATTAACTAATGCACTATAATTATTGGCGGGGCACAATAGTTCTTTAGGCCGCAGCAAAATTTTCCTAAATATTATTGTTAAAGTATCTGCCACCCAAGGATTACTGCCTTATATTTGACAAGTTCAATAAAATTCGCACCTTGAGTTTCATAGGAAGAAGTTAACGAAATTCGTCTAAACGTCAACATATTACTGAGCTAGCATTACTTGAAAATGTACTTTATCTGCACCCAATCATAGCTTTCTACAGTTCCTGTAGCCCCGAAAGTAAAGCGTGTTCTTTAATATCTGTAAACAGATAATCTTAAATGTTTGTAGGAAACATCGTATTGTTGCAATTGATACTTCAACCAGCTACAAATCACCAAAGAGTCCAATTCAATTAATTAATGTTATTTATTGCGATACTGGTTGATATTTGGGTTTCAAAGCTAAGCCCAGTGCTAGTCCAATAATCCCCAACTATCTGGAAGATCGTGAATCATCAATATTCATAAATTTCCAAGCGGTTGGAAAGAGACAACTCGAAATGGTCTCCGTTGATGGTTTCCAAATTTTAGGCCTTATCGACCTCTATTTGATTGATAGTGATTGAGAAAAATGTTGACACAAGAAATTTTGAAAAATCCTGTTTTCAAAAAAGGAAATTTCAAATATAATTCCACTTGCAATACGTGGTAATTGCCCTCAGCTTCAACCACAGCGGGAGCAAAAGTTACTACTTTTGATGTTGTGTAATAAAACAAAGTTTTAATTGGCAAACATGCAGTAAAATTATGTGGAATCACACATAAAACTTTGTTGAAAATATTACGTGCACACTAAAGTAGAACGTTACCATTAATTACTTTAAATGCCAGTCAAACTTCCTCTACCGTGTCCTCTTCATCTAGTGCACAATAATAACTCTGCTCGCGCTCATTAACTGCACTACTCTAATTATTCTGGAACTACCCATACATTTGCTTGTGCACCTCATCACGTGTGTAGCCACCAAGCCCAGTGTCGCTGTTTGCCTTGTTAAACAGTAACCTGTGAAGCTACAACTTCAGAAATTGCCACAGGAACAACATAATGCAGCACCACTGGATTGGTAATCCCTCTCGCCATTGACTGGCACATACACATGTATGTTTTTTAATGAAAATTTGTGAACGGACATCGAGGAGCGTCGAAAAAGGCGAAGAGGACCCAAGTGAGGCTACCAGCGTCATGTGTAAGAGCTCGCGGTATAGTCATTAAAAAAGGATAAACCACAGAAGTGAAAAATTGCAAAAGCTTGCGGGACAATTAACTTGGTTGATTACGAATACAAATTTTATAGAACGAGTCATTTTTTCGCTACACTAATAACAGATTCAGTGTCCACTTTTTCAACAAAGGACACGTTATGTATTCGCGAGCACGATCACACAAAGTGCTGGGTAGCCTTCTTTCTTTACTTTTGGCTCTCCCCTAAATAGTGTTGTAGGATGCGTTCATTATCCTGAAATTCATTAAAATATATGGAAGGGTGCCATTTTAATCACTACTGAGGGAACGTTGGACTACGATATCCACTGGAATACGGGAAAAATTGCAGTAAAATGCCACTGCTCTGAGAAATTTATTGCTGGAATTTCTGGATCCTACATGATTTTTAAGTTACTGGTTGAAGTGCTTATTTTTTTAAGAGAACCCTACACTAGCAAAAATGAATGAATGCTTGCCGATAATGAATTTGTAAAAGTACGAAGGGGAGGCATTTAGCCCTGAAACAAAAGTTTGAGCCGGAATTACTTGTTTTGATTGAACAAGGAATTTACTTGGAAAGGCAAACTTGCATCAGTGAAAAAAGGACATGTAGACTGTTTGGGGATCTGCAGCAACAGCAGATAAAATATTTAATATTATCAGGTTGCTTCCTATTTATTGACTTGCCTCGACCAATGAAAAATGAAATAAATTTGATCCTTGCCGGTCCCAATTCATGCTGCTTACAGAAATATCGAGTACTGTTTGTGGCTCATATCGGTACACCGGACATGTTTCCGTAATCAGCCCATACTTGTATGCAATGCTTTGATAGATAACCTTACATACAGCATTATGACTGTTTAAGTATTGCACAGGTGCCATTACAGTGCAGCCAGAAATGAGATGTTCCAACATCTCCAATGCCGAATCACTGCACTTGTCGTTCTCCACCCGCTCTTTCATATTTACCTTTTTATAAGTTTGGGTGGTGACCACGCCGCCCCGAATAGCACACACAAATCTCTTCGTCCTTCTTCACAGCCGTGTACTCGATAAATACAAATCGACAAATGGTTGCCAAAGACAATTTACATGTTTACCATAAGTCGCCTTTTACTTTACTCCACTCAGGGGATTGAGAGATCGATCCTTCTAGTTGAATGGAGTCAGTCCGCAGTCTTACAAAAAGCTGCAGCAAGGGACTCGCCTGCTCTTTGCTGTAAAAATAAGCGCGTAGCGGGTGGACTTCGCGATGATGTTGTGCCGTCATATCAACCATGCCCTACCTTCGATGTCACGAGGCAGGTTCATCCGCTCTATGGCTAAGCTTGGGTGATGCATTCCGAATCTGGACTTAGTAGTCCGTATCCATCGCTGGACGTTTTTCAAATCGGTCTTTGTTCACGGCAATATTCCGAATGCATATGCAAGTAAAGGGATAGTGAATATATTCCGTACGCCTATTTTATTCTTCCCCGATGGATGCGATTTCAGTACCAGCTTTGCACGTCGCAGTAATTCGGACAGCAGAGCATCCTTCAGATTAACAACTCGAGCATGGGTTGCTTGCAGAATTCCTAGGTACTTGTGCATGTGGCTCATAATGGCCTTTGAGCACCTCGATCCCTCAAGTGACAATTCAGAAAATATTCTCGTGTCCTTGCCGGTGCGTGCGACCGCAGCACATGTTGAAAATATTCAAATATGGGGATTTGCCTAATAAAAATAAACAATACCCGAGCTAAAACTGGAAATAAAAATAAAAAAAAATGGCTCGACCGCGGGCATGGAGCTGGAAACCTTTGGACCCGAGTACCGCGGTTGCAAAGGAAGATCTACGACGGATCTCAGCCGCGCGGCTTCTGAGTTTCCCTCCCTGCCTTGACATTCTCAGGCAATGATTTTGGAGGATGGTTGTCTCTAAAAAAGGCTAAAGAAGGACTGCGCCTGCCGCACAGAAGTGAACACAATTTCATATATTCTACCAAACAGATCTGTGATGATACGAGAATCGGAAGGCATTGCGAAAACTAGAAACAGTTCTCCCAATACGAAAGCCGTCAGTTTTCCCACGCTGGATTTTTTCAACTTAAACATGAGATCCTCACGAACTTAGTCCAACCACCGTTTTTACTTTCCTTCGGTTTCACTTCGCTAGTCGACATTCCTACTTTGGGCACTTTGAGCCTTTCTGAACTTTTAGTTCCGTTTGTTGGACTGGTCAAGACCCCATTTTTTCCTAAATTTGGTGGAAAGGTGGGAACTGTGAACGCTCACGCATACAATGAATTACACAATTCTACGTCGAATTTAAGAGGGGGATCCTCATACATGCAAAAGACGGGTGGGCATTTTTTTTCATCAAATGTAGCCATGTGGGGTATTAAATGTTTTGGTTAGTACTTTCCGACCCCGTCTTAGTTTTGACATTTGTTGGAAAGGTGGGGAGTACGGGGGGTTGAAAGTGATCATGCTTAGGCTCCGAAATAACCTACATTTCGATATCTGTTCAAATAAAGTTAATAGTAGTACGGACCTTCACGATCAATTCAGGTCCTTGGGGTAACTCTCGCCTTTTGGTGGTTTCCAGTGACTCAGGATGGTCGTTGATTAAGCGAACATGATAGCGACTTCTATCCGCATATGCCTAAGTTCCTATTTCGAGCCAAAGATCCGTCTTGAAGGGTTGTACCCCTCATCTCTAGGAGTAAAAACCATTCAGTTTCCTCCGATTTGTAAATAATATTATTGTGGTTTTATTTGGAAGCCAACTTTCAATCAAATCAATGGCTTGTGTGTTGGCTTGTTGTGTACTTTTACATACCGTTACGAGATCTCGACCAGCATATGTATTTATATTTGCAAATTTGGCAGTTCACATAGTAGTGAATCGATTAACATATTCCACAGTAGTAGCGACAGCACACCTCCTTGAGGGCAGCCCTTCGTTGCCTCCGTTGTCAGGTAGCGATCAACATCCACTTCACCACACAGCATTCTCTTCGTTAGCATAGTATAGATACACTTAATTAAAGTTCATCAACACCATGCTCTCTGCCGACATCACAGAGCTTTTGGAAGGGCGCACAATCAAACGATCCTTCAATATCTACGAACACCCCCATTGCGTACTCGCCTTTCCCAGTTGGACTTTCCACGCTGGTAAGCACACTAATTTTCACTTAGTGGGTGCGACCTTAACGCCCTCTCACGAATGTGATGCTCAACCAGTCTCTCCAGGCAATTCAGTGAAAATAATGCTAAGCTGATTTTCCTGAAGTTCTTTGGATTTGAATAGTAATTTTTCCCAGGCTTAGGTATGAAGAGTAGCTTAACCTTCCGCCAAGAGGTAGGCACGTAGCTCAGTGCAAGAAACCACGAAAAATGTTTCCTAGAAGTTGTTCTTTTTTAGCAGCACTGGATAGGTACCATCCATTCCAAGTGCTTCGGAGTGTTCAAAATATAGTACAGCAGCTTTCGTCTCTTCATTGGTAACAACCACCTTCGCAGTGTCCCAATCCTCCTTGCAACACCCTTATATTGAAAGGGTTGTAGAAACCGCCAATTCTCTCACTCCTACTTCGATCACCTATGGGGTGGTTTACTGCCAAGAGAGACTATACAGACTGAACTTTTCTAAGAGAACCCAACTTGACCGACTCATATTGAACGTTTTACCAGACTCCCTTATCTCTTAAGCACAACGAAGAACGATGTCAGTCACTGCCTGCGTATGGGATCGTTTCCACCGAATTTCGTATCAGCAGGTATCACTGAGAAATGCGTGCAATAGACATAAAAATAGTAAACCTATCTCAATAAGGTTTGGTTTCCCAGAAAGCCTTAACAAGGTACATAATGGCTTATTTGGTCGCTTAGAAAACAAGTCTGCAAACATCTAGTAAAATTGCTTTCTTTCCCAAAGGTCAACAATCCAAAAATCTCGAGAATATGAATATAAATTACAAACACTTTTCAAGCGTCTCCATAGAAAACGCATACGCCGTACTTTTTCCTCCAGGACATACTATATTTCTCCCCACATAAAGGTAACAAAATTAAATTAAAGAAAGCCAGCCTAAAAGAAATTTGAACAACGATTTCTTCCTATTTAATACCGCCAAGGGTTATTTGATATCCCGGCAAACTTTCACCCTTCTTCAAGCAAATAATTCCATTGTTACGAAGCGTCATTGCTTCTACCCTGGCAGCGCTTTACCAACAAATGAAATAAATTAACACCCTCTTTCGAAGAAACGCACAAACCATTCAAAGAAGAATATTGTCGTCACTTTGCCCCAATTTTTTAACCACTCCGTTGGGGTTGAACAACTTTCACAATCACTGCTGGGGTGTACACGTTATTTTGGAACGAAGGAGGGTGATATGTACTGTGTGGCCCTAAATTGAAAACGACAATTGTGACGGCGTCTGTGGCGACAACAACCAGCTACGTAACCACTGCGATTACTGTTGCTACGATTAAATTCGAGTAGAATTTTTTCAAGGCAACGTTCAAATTAAGAGCTAATGATAAGAATTACCGCCGGATGTAATAAAAGACGACAATAATCGTCCGTGGGAGGAAAAGTCTATAGGATTGCGTCCATTCTGAGGTTCATTGATTTGGGACTTCGAACTTCTAGCGAAATAGGTGGAGGTTAGGTGAGGAAAATATAGAGCGTTCAAAATGGATTTCGTGAGAGTGAAGGGGAGGAGAATTAATTCTATGGTACGCCATACCGACTTCATCATTCTTAACACCATGTCCATTATAGAGGAAAAAGTGGAATTTCGTCGCGGCCTGAATCTTATAGCCAGTTGACTGGGTTCTCAAATGATGTAAACTTCCCCATCTTTAAGATTGACAAAGAACTGTTTACGTAAGGTCCATTAAAAGACTGTAGGCGAATCTGGGCACTAGCAAAAGAAGTGCCTGCCTTTCCGTATCTATGACAGAATGTGACATAGCTCCTTTCGGTGCATTCATTGATCCTGTACGGTCCTATACGCATTGCCAGGTTTCTAACTAGATGCGTTAATTTACAATAGGAAACAGTCGATGGAAATTTCTTCGATGTGGCGCTAGTCCCCATATTACGATATAAATATGCTCGATTTTCGTTTGTGCTCCGTGTTTCTTAGCCATCGTTCCTCTTGCTCGAGGAGATGGTGTAAGGTCTTGCAGAAGGTATGCATCAAATGCAAGCCACAGAGTGCGCACAAAATAGCAATATCTAGTCAGACACAAATGCTCACAATTCTTCTCTTCAATTTTGACGTCTACTTCTTGCATGCATGTCTAAGAAGTTTCAGAATTTCTGTTCGAACCCTTCCAAAGGTGAACACGTAACGACAACCTTGGAAGCGCATGCTTCTATGGAGTCAAAGGTGTATTTTGAACGAGTAATCCCGCATTCGCTGACATCATCTCGAAGAACAGCTACGGTATCAGCTATCCTAATTGCATGGACACACGTGAATCATACTCCGTGATGAGTTTCTTGCTGAGAATAATTGACTGATCCGTTATGACACATGAGACAGTTCCGACTTTGGTAACACGTCCCAATTTTCGACCCATCCTCCACTTGAATGGTCAGGCCAACAGTTGAGGACATTATTCCTGCAGATATTTATCCTACTCGTAAATCCTTTAAATTTATACTCGCCTGTTGCTACGTAATATCTGGATAATGTCTCCATACACGTTATCACTTTGGCTTCCCTTGTCTGCCTAGCAACGAACGAAATACGAGTAAACACGTTTTTCCCTTGCCCTTGCGGCTGAATTTTTGGCGTAAAATAATTTGCTTTCCACCTTAGAAGCCTTGTTCTTGAGGCTAATAACGTTTTGTGTTGTCCAAAGCAAATTCTACGTCTCAGATTCTTCCTCCTGGGGTTTCTCACCAAAGTTTGTGAGAGCGAAATAAGAGATAATGAAGCTTTAAAATGAACTTATTTCGGCTCTCAAGCAGCGCTTTGCATATCAAAGAGCTCTGTGGCCCCCATTGTTAATAAGCACAAAATATGCTTCATCAAGTGTCACTCTTGCCTCTGCAACTAAGGTAACCGTCCGATGAAACTTCTTCTTGCTGAAGTTTTCTTTATCTTGACTCCAAATTTTTCCAATTGGCGAGCTTCAAAAGTTGACTCATCCTACCCAAACATGAGATATTATTATCTAACAGTTCTACTGAAACCGACTCAAGTAACCTAACCTCACGGGTATCGAATGGGTTGGGATATTTGATTTCCTGCTTAAGAGGGAAAGTATAAAAGTTGAATCTAGCGTTCCAGGTCCGAGTTACCATGGACACTATGGTAACTCGAACCTCGAGCTTTACTAAAGATGCCGGGATTGTTTCATACTATCGGGAGAGTACTGGGCGCTGATCAAAGATATCCCAGGGTTCCTCATCCATTTCCTCGTGCACTCCCCAAAGTTCCAAAATTTATTTTCCGTCATCCTTTTGATTACTCTCAAGGATCAGCAGCCTTCCTGCCCTTTTAATTTCGAACTCATTGTAGACGAAATTGCAGGTGCTGCTAAACGTAGGAATATTTGACGCTAGTGGCAGCGGCGAAACCTAAATTCGTTACTCCATGATGAGGATTCTTCGAGGGGGTGATAATCACAACCACAACCACAATTTTCCTGCCTTCCTGTGCTCCTTTGAAAACTTGGCAACCTTTCGAAGCCCACGTTCCCAAGGGTCGCTCCATTAGTGATCGCTTTTTCGTATTCTACAACCGAGTAGTACGGTAGTATGTCCTATTCTCACTCCCTCCTCATCTGACTTTGGCGTACTCTATTTTCCTCTGACTGCATCTTTCATCTTGAGCCTGCTACTTTCTGTGATAATCTCCACGTGGACCCTGGCTTTTTTCCTTACCCATAGGGGCCTAGCATCACTGATGTCTTGTTTTCTCGAAAATACGCTAATTCTTTTATGTCTATGGAGGAGGTTGTGGCCACCAACAATAATTTGAAACATTTGCGGAGCTACATTTACCATGTGTGATCTTTTGAGCACCAACAATGTTTTCGGAATCACTTCAGAATATCGGTAACAAAATGATATATGAAGTGATAGGAGAGACTGGAATAGACAGGAAATCCTGGTGGCAAGCACAACTGAGTGGTAAGTGGTTTTAAACTCTCTTTCCGTTTATTACTAAAGTATGGTCTTGGGACTTGATAAGTCTTAGTTTACGGAACGACTAAAAACTACATAAATCTGTGCGAGTCTTTCTTTCTTTCTTCTTCAGAGACTGTAAATAAAGATTAACTAAGATTACTTGTGTTTCAGTATCGGATGCTTCAAAATTTTTTAATCAGGAGCTAAGCGGCTGGATTTATTTATATATAAACATTTATTCACTTTCAGTAAACGCAGAGCTGCATACATGAGGAGAGGATCGTGCTACGGGTAAATGTATAATCCATCCGGTTTGTTATAAATATTACATGGTAACTTTGTAAGTGAGTAATCACGCACAAACTGAATGTTTCCTTCCATCAGGCAGAGATACATCCCCGCAATATGGAGAAGTCAAGCATTAGAGCCAAGCTAAAAGCAACAAAGGTCCTTCCTTCCCAAAGCCTCCAGCGCTGCAAATACGGCCACCTGATTGCTCCAAAGACATGAAAATGGAGAGTCTTTAGAAGTAAGGTGAAAGGCAAGAAGAAACTCCACACTATCGGGTAGATGACCGATCCCTGAAGGCAATCAAATGTCGTACATTTGGCAACATATCTATCATATTCACAGAGCAAAACCGTGGAAAATTACTGCTGCGAGTACATCGGGTAGAAAGTCTGTCGAAATCCCGAAAGAACCGCGATTATTATAGGCACCGCGAGGGCATGTTCGAGGAAGGAAGGGAACCTGCTGCCCACCGAGAAGGTGAAGCTTGACGATAGTCCAACGTTGGGGAAGAATTCTAAGCATTAATAGATCTAAATAATAATAATAATCGTTGGCGCAACAATTCATATTGGATCAGGGCCTTGAAGTGTGTAAGAGCAAGACCGAAACAGTACACCATAGTATACTGTAGGTGGCAATGTGGCCAGCATTGCGCTCGCCCGAGATTATTACCCTGATTTCACTCAGGTACTTATTCACAGCTGAGTTGACTAGTATCTGACGTTAGATCACGATAAAGATCCTACTGCCACCAGTGAGATTTGAACCGCGACCTTCCGTACGACAGCTTTGTACTCTAACCACTCAGCTATCCAGACACTGGATCTAAATGTCAGCAATAAATATAGTCCAGGTAAACACCCACCATGCAAGAGCTGCATTTACAATGATTACAAGGGATTTTCAAGAATAACATTGTTATAGTGGTGGCTCAAGAGGCCTGAGCGTACCAGGAGCAGATTCGTGGTTCACAATTAACAGGCATGCAGGTAATTTGAGATTCCTCTTGCGAAAAACTAAGAGCTCACATCATTCTTAAACGAAATTTAAAATTTACATCTTTAAGAGTTGCTGACTGGAGAACTCGGGAGGCAGTCGTGGCGTTTGGCTACTCTTCCGGAGACGACAACTGGATTCTTCTGGATTCTATCTGGGTTGCGAAGTAACACCTATCACCAAATCAGGGAAAATAATAAAACCAATTGTAGAGGTTGACATGTTCGTGAATTGACCAAGCTAGAAATATATAATATAGGGATCATGCCGAAATTCATGACCAGCACTAGCCAAGAGGTACTAGACGTAAATCTAGGGAATGCCTTGATGAACGGGCTGGTTAAGAATTGGAAGATGAAGAGGCCGCCTTCCATGTTGGATCACAGGATAATCAACTCTAACATTGCGGGCATCTCGGGTAGAAAGAATAGTAAGGAATCTCAGGAGAACAAATTAGGATTCCTGTATACGGCTCCTGAGTGTCATGGCTCATCTGCAGGTAGGCGGTGACCCTAAGGGCGAAATAGTGCGAAATAGTGGTTGAAGATCTGAACAGAATTATCACTGACGTATATGAGACCAGTTGTTCGGCTAAGACAGTCACGTCATCGAGAGATGCAAGCTTGGGAAAGCGAACCTAGCCAAAATGAAAACAGAGATACGAAATCTATATTATGAAGAGATTGGACAAACCACAGAAGGATCCAGGTTAGAGTAAGATTGGCAGTGGAACTTTTGAACCACTGATTAGGTGAGACTTTCAAACCACTACCCTATAGATGCCTATAAATTTTCCAAGGATTTTTTCTAAGGATAGTAAAGGACACCGTAACTAAAGGAAATATACCAAGGGCACGATGGCAGCAGAAGGGATTTTTATTCCGAAATCGGGTAAAAAGGATCCTTTTCACCATAAATCTGTTAGATCAATCTGCCTAACATCGTCCGTACTTAAAACAGTGGGAAAGGTCAAAGACAACTATATTAGAACTAACGTTCTCATGCGTAATCACCTATAGTAACCGAAACTGCGCTGTATCAGCCGACAGATGCATTAAGCGATGCCATAGAAAGAAAAGAGAGTTCACTGTATGCATTTTTGGACTTCGAGGTAGCGTTCGATAAAATATCGTACACACAGATACGGGAAGCCCTGGTACGCAAGCCTGTATAGTTAATGTAGTTAATGGACTTTTATAAGAGCTAACATATACTGGAATGCTGATCCAGGGCTGATGACATTGCTTTTATATGTAGGGACAAATATGAGAATACCCAAATAGAATCAAGACTGGACTAACAATTACTAATGAGTAGTATAGGAAGGCGGGACTGCGTATCAATCCAGCCAAGGCCAATATAGTATAATTCACGAAAAAGCATAGACTCGATCCCCTGAGAGCCATTAGATTACATGACATGGAGGTGAAACAGCAAACTGAGGTGAATTCATTGGGAATTAGGCTAGACGGCAAACTACTTTGGATGACACATATTGGAAATATATGTCGAAAAATGGTTCTGATGACTTACCGACCCATAGTAGCAAAAAATTGGCGATGCACCCTGAAAATTCTAGTACCCAACAATAGTATGGCCAATGAATACCTATGGGTTGGTTATCTAGGTGGATAGAACTGAACTGAAGTCTGGTCCGGGAGTGCATCAATGGGACAATGGGAACATACCAGCAGCATATCTGGGGTCTTTCTGGGATTACCTTCTCTCCATCATCACATACGGAAGCAAGGAGGACGATCTTCAGAATGGCCGGGAGTATCAGTGAGGCGTGCTACATAGATCAAAGGAATATTAATATTCTTTGAATTACTGAAAGGACAGAATAACATTGAACAAAGAATTTGAAATATGTTGTAGTAACAGGGCAGGCAATTGGGAGATTGTGACAATGACATACGGCTTGAACTAGCAACTGAATACCTGCTACACAGACGGACTCCCCACAGCAGCAGAGAGCATGTGCCGGGGTCACACATGTTTTGGGACAGTGTCCGGCACTTGTCCAAACCAAGTTGAGGTACCTGGATGTATTGAACATATTAATATTCCTCTAAGTTATAGGCTTGTTTGGCGTATTATAATTAATAAATATACTATAACCGGTAAATGGACATAAGAGTTCTTCTACGACGCAGTGCAACTTAACAATATTATCACTAGCATTACTTTCCATTTTATTAAATTAATTGAGCAACCATACACATACATGATTGAGAAGAAAATTAAGTCCTCAAAATAAATGGATATTCTGTCGTCCTCCATTAAGTAAGGAAATTACCGACAATGGTGTAGCTCTCAATACAACAGGTTCCGTAACCTGATCCTGAGTGGATGACCCCATCAACTGAATGACGTAATAAATTACAACCCCCTAAAATCGAGTGAATCTTTGATACTTGTTGCAACATAAAAGAATCAATTCTTCCATCGTCCAATCCCACTCCCACGTCTACGTAGCAGATATAAATTAAATATCTGATTTCACTCCCTAAATATTTTTAATCAAATAAATGTCGCACTGAACATAAAATTAACATTGAAATGCTATTCACACATTTTACTATCATTTTAGGGCTGTCACAAAAGTATTTTGTAATTCCATTGTGAGAACAAACGCAAGGCTGCGCACTCTCTGGAAGGGACGCTATTAAATAACGACCGGAATGTCCTTAAATCATCGTGAAATGACCGTATAATAATAAAATGCGCTAAAATAGCCCAATATTATCGCTGCGACTACGCCGTAAATCCGAAGTAAACTCACGATTTCACGACTATTTTTGGGTTGGGCCGAACTACGGATAGCATGGAGTCGAACAGATTGGATCCACTGAGATAGGCGCACGGAAGAGCTTCGGTCAACAATAATGTCACCATTAAATGTTAGGAATAGCATTGACTTTCTGTTTGCGATTAATACTCGCTATCAAGACATTCTTTGCCGACCTTGATACTAATATATGAATTCAATGTCATGGGTGTGAGGGTGGAAATTGTAGGATTTGATGCCTGTGGACGGTTGTCTGTTTGATAGCTACTAGTTGTGCAATAAACTTCAGTTCTATTCCCTTCGTGCAAAAGTATGGATCATGATGAATCATGATGCTTCTAGGCGAATTAAAACTCAGTGAAATCTCAAGATAAGTGAGTATACATATTCAAGTTTTATTTCAGAGACCATGAATTAGACATGGAGTTACTACGTGCAGCATCAAATTGTCGCTATTCTTTCTTCGTTATTATCTGAAAGTGGTGCATAAAAACTGATTGCTTCTATATATCACTTAGAGATTCAGTTTCTTAGCAATTTCTCTCAAAGCGAGTAGTAAGGGAGTTATGGTCTCGAGTGCTGGAGGGAACATTAATTAGTTTATACTAGCTGACCCGGGAGACCTTATTCTGTCTGCGTATATTCGTAACTGCGGATTGTTTTCAGATACTGGAAGAAGCCTGAGCGTTTCCAGTTATATAAGTTAGGACTGGCTCTGGGGGTTCAGTCAGTGGTGGCAACACATGCTAGGCATTTCTTGCTGAAAATTCAAATTGCGGCAATCTAAGCAGGCAATAGCCATTATCAATGAGCACATGTGGATGCATTTCGTAATCGTATGCTTCATTGAAACTGAATGGTGTTCTATTTACCGTAAAGATCGGCCCGCAAATAACGAAGCCTCGCTTAATTACTTCATAGACATGTGTTTTCTTGCCTCTATGCTTGTCAGGCCTCCTTTGGACAATTCAGTCCCTAACGTATTATTGAACAAAACTTCGAGCGTTCTTGACCGATAGGTTCTGCACCTGAAAAAAATCAACCAACCTGGGACAATGCACCAACCTAATGAAAGTTCAACACGTGAGCTAAAACCTAGAAGTTAAAACCAAACACCCCTGCCTTAAATGTACATTGAGCCACGGTCTTTGAGGTTCCTATCCAGTCTCTAGGCGATAACATAGAGCACGATCCTATCAAGTTTTGTGGAAATCGCACCATTACTAACAAAGTTATAATCGGTCAAAGTTGTGGCATCTTTACAAATTTAAGACTTTGAATGACAATATCACATAAATGTGGATATTGTCGCATAATTAATGCGTATATTACATACTACGTACTAATGGGGTAAATGCACACTCAAATGTGTGAAAAATAATAGATTAAAGCAAGTCGGGAAACCGGAAGCTGGACGTTTCAACGGTGCGATTTCCACCAAATTCGGTAGGATCATGCTCTATGTTATAGCCTACATTTCTGCAACTTTCGTGGTACTGGTGTTATAATGAACTTAAAGGGGGTTTGGCAGCCAATTACTAAAAATTGTAGCAATATACTATTATTAATTCTGTTTGAAAAGATATCGATACGGAGGGTATTTCGGAGCCTAGTCACCACGTAGCGGCAGCCCTTGGTTTTTTTTTCAGATATTCGGGGTTGATAGTTTCTGAGAATGGGTCCGTTAAAGAGATGATCACTTTCGACCCCCCGCACTCCCCACCTTTCCAACAAATATCAAAACTAATACTGGCTTCGGAAAGTACTAATCGAGACCTTTTATTTGATACCCAACATGACTGCATTTGGCGAAAAAAAAATTTACTCCCCCTTTTGGAAGTGTGGGGACTCCCCTTACATTTGGCGTAAAAGGATGTCATTGTATGCGCGGGTTTTAGCATTTCCCACCTTTTCACCGAATTTGGTGTCAGTTGCTATAACCGTCTCCGAGAAAAATGCGTGCGACTGGCAGACAGACAAACAGTAAACCGATTTTAATAAGGTTTTGTGTTACACACAACCTTAAAAGGATGAAACGCACTAACCGTGAATTAATAAAGTTTTTGACGACAGCCATACAAAGGCGGCATATGACTGAGACGATCTATCGTACCTAGAAATGTAAGCAACCCACGCTCGAGTTGGAGGCTGCTCTGCTGGCACAATTCCGGCGACGTTTGGAGTTCGATCTGAAGGATGCTCTGCTGGCCGAGTTCCGGCGACGTGTGAAGTTGGTACTGAAATCGAATCTCTCTGGAGAGAATCAAACAAACCTAGTGAATGTATTTACTATCCCTTCACTGGAATCTGGAAATCTGGAAATGTCCACCGATGGAAACGGACTACTATGTCCAAATTTCGAGTGCATCACCAAAATTCTGCCATGGAGCGGATAAACCAGCCTCGTGGCATCCGAGGCAGGGGCGTGGATGACGCTTACTTTTGTGCAACCCTTCCAGAAATATTTACCTTTGTTTTGTGCATCAACATCGTCATCGAGTGCAGGTGCGTTACACTAGTAACAAACGTGCAACCAACTTGTCAAGCAAGTTGTTGGTTCGCGTGAGGTGCACGTGGGTAGACAAGTTGTGGTTGCTGCAACCTGATCGGCCAACCACAACTTGTCCACAGACACATAGCAGTTTCGCCGCAGCCGCAACCGCAATTTGCCGACAACCGTGCAATCTCCTTACAATCAGCAACTTGCTTGACAACTTGCTTGCCCGTATGCGGCTAGCATTGAGCCGACTCAACATGTTCGCTGCTTGACGCAACCTAGCGGGAATCAAAGGCAGAGCTTCCTTACAAAATCATTTAGAATTAATGGCAATTAATCCTAATAGAATCAGTGAGCAAATGATGTTTCAGGAAGCTTGATGGAAGTTCACGCGTATATGCATTTTTAGGGCTTTGTGTAAAACCTTATTAAAATCGGTCACGGTCTGTCACACAAAAGCCACTACGTAGAGGTGGAGATAGGGTTTGGTAGTAGAGCTGTTGATGTTGATTCAGCAGGCAGGCACGAATAACTGGCGGATGAAAACTGTGAAGCGATTCTGTTTCGAAATTCCCTCGCGTACGCCGGTAGGAATTTGAAAAGGAATGGGAGAAATTTCCACATCGTCACGAACAATAATGGTTCTGAGCGCATCCCTCATAAGAAGTGCCTTAAATACCTGGGTGTGCGTGTTGACGAACGTCTGCAATTAAATGAGCATGTTAGAATTGCGCTAGGAAGCACTCGTAAGGCATTCATGTCTTTCCGAAAACTCTTTTATACTCCACATCTTAGCCGTAAGGTTAAAATTACCTTATTCTGGTTAGACCAGTGCTCACCTACGGGTGTCCTACTTGGTTTAACTTGAAAGCTAGCCAGATGGAGAAAATAAGAATCTTTGAAAGGAAATGTCTGGGCGCTTGAACGAAGCTTAATAGGACCGCCTCTTCGAATTATGAACATTATGTAACTAATGAGGTGATGTATGCAGCTACTGTGGTGTCCAAAATCGACCCAGTTATCCTTAGATTGATTCGGAATCATATAGTGCGATCCGCTTCGCACGGTGAGAACCCTTGGGTTTTGCAGCTGTTCTACCCATATGACGGTTATTTCGGGAAAACTCGAACGACAGGCTTCATTGCTGCCGAAGCTTTTGTGTATCTGGGTTGGAATGGTTTAGTTCTTGATTCTGTCGGTGATCCGGTTATGTATCATATATATAGGCTAGCCCCGGTCAAGAAGATCTGACTGCATAAATCTTGCTGCTGGTGGCCTCGGGATGCCGACGAGCGGCGAGCGTGCTCAATTCTGCCATTTGTCTCATGGTGGGACTATGAGAGTAGTATAAATATTATACGGGTGTTGCTTTCATCTCCGGTCGTTATGAATTAAATATTTTACTATACTGTATTGTGTTCATTTCGCTCATCAAAAAAAGAATAAAAATATTGTAAAATGTAAGAATAATCATATCTTTAAATCCATATACTATTCATTTTATTAGCTTTAAGATACATCAATCGTATATTTTTTTGTATTAGCCTTAAGAATAAATTTAAATTCCAGAACTATTTTTTTAAGATATAAAGTGCAAAATTAGTTTAGAATATTTCATTTAATAATGTTTATTCCATTTTTTCAAAAATTCTTCGGAGATTCTTCTCTCGAATGCGGCCAAGAGTTCGTAATTATTCTTGCTAAGAACCCAGATCTCCGAGAAATACATAAGGACTGGTAAGATCATAGTCTTGTCCAGTAAGAGCTTTGACCCTATGGTGGGACGTTTCGAGTGGAACAGTTTTTGTAAGCTGAAATAGGCTCTGATGGCTGCCACTCCTCTGAAAGTTGTAGGCTCCTATCTTTAGCTGAATAAATGGGCCTAAAAATAATGCACAATAGAGTTCTAATTAGACAAAAAAACACAAAACTTTTCATTCCTGAAGCGTCCAGCTTCCGATTTGTGAAGACGATACTCGTCTACACTCATCTTCTCTGAATGAAAGCTAGATTGATCAGATATCTGCTAATTTTACGGCAATTCTGACCATTATTTAAAAATTATCTTTTGGTTGCTTTAAACGTTTATCTCCGCAAGTATATACACGTCTCAACTTCAAATAAAGTCAATGTTTTTTTGTGGAGATGTATATTAATAATGTATTATCATAATAAAATGTCAATAAGCGTTATTTTTTACCAGAATCAAGCTCCAATGAATTCGAGTTTTGGTATACCTAATATCTGTAGCTCATCCATAACTTAGCACTATATAATTGTGCTACCTAGTATCTAATTAATATCAATCTAATATATACGATGCATGTGAACTATTATCATTTTCTCAATGATATGTATCTATCCGATTTCTGTAAGTTTAGAGTTCTGAGGAACTCTATGGTTGGATATTATCGTTTTGAGCAGGGAATTATCATCAATATAAATGATTTATATTAGCAGATGAGCAGTGTTAACAGAATTGATTATTTAATTTGTTTCTACTGGCATTCAATTTCTACAGAGTTTTGATCTAATTTCAAATTAAAACCTATTTATCTATTTAATTCAGAATTCAACCCAATCATAGATAATTTCTACTAGTAATCTAGTATGTTTTCAAATTCAAATTCAAATTCAAATTTTTTGCACCACTGGGTATCAAATGAAAGGTCTCGATTAGTACTTTTCAAAACTATACAGTTTTGACATTTAATTCACAAGGTGGGGAGAGGTTGAAAAAGGGTCATTTCTATCACGGATCCATTCTCTGAAGGTACCCAACCCAAAAATCTGAAAAAATCAGAAAGCTGCCACATGGTTTCTAGGCTCCGAAATACCTCCTATACCTATGTCTGATCAAATAAAGTTAATAATAGTATATTACGATAATTTTCGTAATTGACTGCAAACCCCCACGCAGCAATATATGCTATAATATAGAGGATGTTCTCACCAAGTTTCATGGAAATCGCATCATTACTAATAAAGTTATAATAGGTCAAAGTTCTCGCTGTATAAATTCCAAGACTTTGAATGTCAATCGCAGGAAAAGTGGATATTTTCACATAATATATGCATATGCATTACGTGCTAGGTCCTAGCAAATGTGCACTCAAATGGTTTTATAAAAGAAATGAACAAAACCCTTCATACTTAAAGCGTCCAGCTTCCGGTTGGTTCAGCCACAACAAAACAATTACAATTCCCACCTAACTTTATAGTATCATGCTCTACATTATAGCTTATATTGTTAACTTTATTTAATCCACATAGCAGCAATTTCGTGAATGATATTTTCCCCTTAAGTAGTTTCTGTGAACAGGTCGGTAGAAAAAATTATCATTTTCAAATCTCTACCTCCCCCGTTCAGGTATCCAATGTCAAAAAACGAATTTTAGATAGTCATAATGATACACATGACTTTATTCAGTGAAAAGGAATTTTATAATACCCTCAACGTAGAACGATGTTACTCACTCCAAGCCCTAATAAGGAACTGCAGACATTTCGATTTTGCGCGGAGGTCCATTAATTCGATATCCCTAAAAGCTGAATGAATCCTGACCTATGCCATCACTCCATCTCAGCAGCACCAGCCTCGTCTTTTTCTACCATAGATATTACCCTTATAGACTTTCCGGGCTTGATCAACCTCTTCTATGCAGATTAGGTGGGCCAGTTATCATCCGCCTAATCCTGAACTGGACGTTAGATGTGTACCCGGAACCCCACAGCTGAATTTCGTAAGTCCATATTGGCATTTTGACGACTTTATAGGCGACTTTGTAGGCGGTTGCAGTCAAGTCCCAGCATAGAGTTTTTGGTTCTCAGCTTCGTTTGTATTGCCTTCGTCTCAATATGTTTCCTCCGTGTTAGTCCTTTGTTCAGGTGCAAACCGAGATACTTTACATCATTCTGGTGAGAGATCATTACACTGTAGATTGATACCTTAGCGCAGTTTTGCCGGTTCAGGATAAAAGTGACATGACAGCACTTAGTTTCGTTTACGCGAATTTTCTAATTTGTAAACCACTTTTCAATTCGTCTTTGGTGAATTTGTAAGTTTTTGATGCAACATGAGGATTAGTATGAATACTTCAAATCGCAGTATCATCTGCAAACGTTGAAGTTATCAGATGATGAGCAGTTGATGGAACCGAGGTATAGATGATGTGGAGGAAGGGACTCCAGCTTCACCTTAAATTCGCGCTCCAAGAGGCAGTTTCTTTGTTTTGAAAATCAAGCCTTCGTGCTCCACTTTGCCGAAGGCTTGCGCCACTTCCAAAAAGACCGCTGCACAATGCCTTTTATTCTCCAATGCACTTCTCGTCTCAGAGACGATCCTGTGGACGTGGTCGATTGTACTACGCTTCTCTCTAAAGTCACACTGTTGCTAAGAAATGCTTTGTTTTCTACACCTGTGAGAGAATGGGAAGCAGCCTTATAGGCCTGTATAATGCAATCTGCGTTAGGTCATTCCCATATTTAGGAATCATTGTAAATTCTGAAAGTTTTTCAGCTTTGGGGAAATAGGTGAGCCGTAGAATTGCCTTGAATATGAGGGTCAAGTGAGGGACAGCGATAACTGGAATTTCCTTCAACATTTTTGACATGATTAGGTCATGTTCGGGAACTTTCATTGGATCCACTTTAGCAACTTGTTTGGCTCTAAATGAAAAGCTTCCCTTCGATGTAGCTGTAGATTTTTGGAAGCCTTCATTCCATCTCGGCAAAAGGATGAGATAGACCTTTTCCAGATGTTTTGCAAATGCCGGCCTTTTCGGGCATCACTTCTTGCCCAGTTGCCGTCCACTGATCTCAGTGGCGAATCGCTTTGAACAGGTCTCTTCAACTTTCTTCAACCTTTCTAAAGAGAAAAATCAGCTGATGCAGTAGGCAATAGACTGCGTAAGTAATTTTCCAACTCCTGTTCCCATTGATCCTGAAGGGTTTCACGTATCTACTTGCTCTGGCGAATTGTTTTTTTAGGTCTGGAGATTTGTGAGCCTGTCATTGTCATCTCAATTTCTGCCTTACTTGGACCAGCTGTAGTATGCTGTATTACTATTTTTTGGGAGACTGGCGATACATGGGTGTGGGGTAGCTGTGCAGCCATAGTTATTTTTTCGTTGAATTTCAACAGGTATTTGCCGATTTCACCTCTTGTTTTCAAGTGAGGATTGATTTGCAGATGGGTGCTTAGAGCTTTCGAAAATTCAACCAGTTCGTTGATTGTTAGTTTCTTATTTGAATCGCTTGTTATAGGAGTTACGCTCATAAGTGTTATAATGACGGGCGAGTGGTCTGCCGCGCTGCCGCGTTGGTTTGCGCTTAGCCGCAGTTACCACAGACGATCTTTTCCCTTTAACATTAGGACAACCTACGTTGTGTTTCGCCCGGTGGCGGTTTGCCGGCAGGCTGCTTGTTGCCCGAAGGCAGATGTTTAGGCAAGACTTTAGCCTCAGCGGGTCGGAGTTGCTCAGACGGCGGTAGGTAGAGTCGATCAAGGGCAGAAATGGTGCGCCTACGAGGCATCCCGCAAAACCCTCAAGCTCTTCATCCAGCGAAGCAAGAGGAAATGCTTTAAGGAGCTCTGCTCAGAAGCGGACATAAACCCGTCGGGGAGAGTTTATGGAATCGTTATGGGACGATTCAGAAGCCGTTTATCTCCACAGATCACGTGTCCCACCCTCTTCTGGAAAATCATCCAGGGGTTATTCCCCAGCAAGAGGAGAGCACCGACATATTCCAACCACCTCTGAATGTGATGGCAATCCCGCCAGTCACCAGAGACGAGCTGCTAGAGATCTGCGGTAGATTAGGAGACAATAAAGCGCCGGGCCTGGACGGAGTACCGAATAAGGCCCTTAAGCTTGCCGTGAAATCCAGTCCGGACATGTTCGCTGAGTTGTTCGAAGCGTGCATGTCCGAGGGAATATTTCCAGTGGCATGGAAGCGACAGAAGTTGGTACTTCTGCTTAAGCCTGGTAAACCTCCAGGTAAACCATCGTCACACCGACCAATATGCCTTTTGGACACGGTGGGGAAAATGTTAGAGCGGGTAATCTATAATAGATTACTCCCGGTTTTTGAGAGCCAAAGCGGCCTTTCAAATCGGCAGCATGGGTTCCGAAAAGCCAGATCAACCATTGATGCCATCAAATTGCTTACTGGTTTGGCCAAAGATGCAATTCACGGAAAGAGTAGTACCAGCAAATATTGCGTGGTAGTAACTCTGGACGTGAAAAATGCATTCAATTCGGCCAATTGGAATCTAATACGCAAATCCCTAGCGAAGGTTGGTGTTCCCGCCTATCTCGCTGCTATCGTCGATAGTCATTTAACTGAAAGAAGGCTCTGGTATGAGACCGATGACGGACCCCAGGAGTAAGTTGTTTCCGCGGGCGTCCCGCAGGGCTCCGTATGGGGCCCACTACTGTGGAACATCATGTACAACGATGTACTTAATCTTCCCCTTCCGGACGAAGCCACAGTGGTGGGTAACGCTGACGACATAGCGCTGGTTGTTGTCGCAAAGCATCTTGAAGATGCTGAGTTATACTCAAGAGAGGCAATCGGTGCTGTCAAATACTGGTTAGAGAACTCTGGTCTGACACTTGCGGAGGAAAAAACAGAAGCGGTTCTCATCACGAAGCGCCGATAGAGAAATTACGCCTGTGTTAGAATCGGGAATCATATCATCACTTCCAAGCCGACCATCAAATACTCGGGGGTGGTGATAGACAGGAAGCTCAGCTATAACAGTATGTTTGTGATAAATCATTCACTGCCAGTATGGCCCTGGCGAGGATGATTCCGAACGTGGGAGTGCCACGGCGTACCTCTAGGTTGCTTATAGTCAGGGTGGTGACCTCAATCATGCTCTATGCGACCCCAGTTTGGAGCGAGGCGTTGCGGATGTGAGGTAACACTAGCAAACTGAATGCAGTCTAGAGGAGGAGAGCTCTGAGGGTATGCTCTGCCTTCAGGACTGTCTCAGATGGTGCAGCATTCGTCATCTCTGGAATGATGTGGATTGACATCTTGGCTGATGAGATGGCGAATATATACCATGCGAAGCCAATCTCTCCCTTATTGCAGACGAAGAACGCTGAGAAGGAGAGATTCATAAATAGATGGCAAGAGCGGTGCGAGCGGTCGGGAAAGGGTCGGTGGGCTCACAGGCTCATTCCTGCCATCAAGGAGTGGTTGAAGAGACGACACGGTGAGATTAATTATAATCTCACCCAGTTTCTCACGGGACATGGAGGATATCTTCAATACCTTTACAGGTTTAAATTGGAGAACTCATCCGACTGTCCAAATTGTGAGGGAGTCCCAGAGGACCCAGAGCATGTATTCTTCCACTGTCCGAGATTTGTGAAAGAAAGGAGGAATCTAGAGGAGGAGGAGACTCTAGGAGAGGTGCTGATACCAGAAAATCTGGTGCCGAAAATGCTAGCACATCAAGAGAATTGGAATGAGGTCAACTCTATGATCGAATCTATTCAAGATAAATTGCGAAAGGCAGAGGAAAGGAGAAAAGCGCGGTCACGTGCGCCGGGTATAGAAGAAATGGAATTAAGCTAGAGTGAGCTAACTCTGCCTCGTGGTGTAATACCTTATGGTAGTTCCGCGGGGCAGGGAGGGAGTCGGGGGTGGTTTTAGTGGGTAAAAGTCCCACACGCTGGTGTGTCCAGACCAGTGTCTTTTGAAGATTTCCACCTCCTCAAAAAAAAGCGTCAGCGGGTCGCGCTGGGTCAGAAGTAGTGACAAAAGGGGATTACTTCGGCTCGTCCGTTAAAAACTGGGTTCCAATATGGTTGCTTCCCACCTGAATAAGTGAAGAATCTGAGTCTAGATTTTGGTTGTTGTTTCCTTTATAATTTCAGGTTTTTAATTTTTTTA
This sequence comes from Hermetia illucens, assembly GCF_905115235.1. Taxonomy (NCBI): domain Eukaryota; kingdom Metazoa; phylum Arthropoda; class Insecta; order Diptera; family Stratiomyidae; genus Hermetia; species Hermetia illucens. The sequence goes on along the minus strand of NC_051849.1, from coordinate 83,274,861 downwards.
TGGTTGGCTGGCATTGCCTTTGCTTTATCGGGGCAAATAAGTCGAGCCCCTTTTCCCCGAGATTAAGCTAGTTGAAACTGCGGGTCGCCTTGTACCCATAGTCATGCCACATCTTAACCCCTGTGAGCATTAGCCCTTGGCATGGTAGTCACTCCTTGGGTTGGGGTTTTGATTACCGCTTAGCTTCAGGTGCCACCTCTGGTTTGGCTGGAACTCGACCGTGCACATTGAGCCGTAATATTCCGGACCCGAGTGCTTGCCTTGAGTGTGCGCAAGATTTTGGAAGGGTGTGCTATAAATTCGTAACTGTGACCATAGGACTTTCATAAAATAACTTGTTTTATTATAGCTAATATTGTACGTTCTTTACATGGACAACGGGAAATCCACAAATCGATAAAATTGAAGTTTTGAGCAAATACAATTATAGTAATATACTATTAACTTCATTTGAACATTTATAGTAATATACTATTAACTTCATTTGAACAGATATCGGTATGGAAGGTATTTCGGAGCGCAGGCACCATATAGTGGCAGCCTTCTGATTTTTTTCAGATTTTTCGTTTTAGTAGTTTCTGAGAATGACCCCCTTAAAGAAATGATCACTTTCAACCCCCCGCACTCGCCTCCTTTCCAACAACTGTCAAAACTGATTTGATTTGATGCACCACATGACTATATTTGATGAAAAAAAATTGTACACCCCCCCTTTTGCATGTATGGGGAATCCCCTTAAATTCAACGTAAAATGATGTAACTCACTGTGTGCGAACGTTCACAGTTCCCACCTTTCTACCAAATTTGGTGTCAATCGTTATAACCGCTTCCGGGAAAAATGCGTGTGACGTGCAGACAGACAGTAAACCGATTTTAAAAAGGTTTTGTGTTTACTCAAAATCTTAAAAAAGGTTGGATACACCCATTTCCATTTAAGTTGAATATTTTCAAAGATTCGTTTTTTGAAGGACTTCAGTTTAATGATTTTCTTCGCGATGACTTAGCGGTTAAACCACTAGGCTGTCGCACTGGAAGGTCGGGGCGTGCAATGCTGACCACATTGCCTCATACAAGGTACATTAGTCCTGTTCGGTATTATGGTCTTAAATGAAGTGCTCTAACACGCTTCGAGGCCCAGATCCAACTGAATTGTTGCGCTAAAGATTATAATAATTATTTACAATGATATCTTAACTGTAAGATAGGTTCTCGTAGTAACGAAATCGACTTCCGTGTGTAAATCGCGTAAGGCCCCAGTTGGTAAGCTATTAAGTCTATCAATTATCCTCAATGCTTACGCAGGTCTAGAAATGAATTAATTTTCGAAACCGATAACTCCAGAACACTGCAAAGGAGGGGACTGAGTATTTACAAGGGAGACGAGCTTGCGTTCTGCGTTCGCACTTATTATGTGAATATTTCGACCTGACGTGACAGTTCAACGCCTGTTTCGTGTAAAATTTGAATTCCAACCTTGAACCTGCACAAGGAACACAGCTTCAAGATCGCAAAAGAGTTTATACGCCCTATCCTAGGCTCAATATGAGTCTAGATGCATGTTGCAGGCGACTGTGGAAGCCAAGAGATTTTTAACCGAAATTTCGCAAATGTAATATACGCCGTCTTCACTGATTTCAATAACATTATCTTCCTCGACCGAGCTTATTTTTGTGTTAGCATGCCTAGTTAATGCTGCTAAGATATTGATCAACCACTTCACCGTGACGGATTGACATCCTATGAGAGGAGGTCAAAATGGGCTGACTAACAACAGTCACAAGACAAAGCTATTTCCAAAGCAGAAGAGAAATAACAAGAAAAAAACCAGTAGATCCATCATAGAGAAATATAGCTTATTGAAGTACCCCCTTTTCACGGGCTTGCACGCATCATAGGCGGGAAGGGAGGGGGCTCTTTGCACACTTCAGCATCTACCGAGCCAAAAATAGTATTGTCACATGCTTAAGTGCTATAGTATGTTGGGCTCGCAATAGAATGGATGCTAAATCCATACAAGTGGTGAAAGTCGCAAAAAAAACTTACTGTGATTATAAGAACTGGATGATCTTGAATGCGATGATCGTCGATGCATATTTAAATCTTTCCTGTCGATATATTCACAGTAATCATTCTTTGGAATGAAGTAGAATACAGAAACGCAGGAAAAAACTCAGTACCAGCACAATGGGGTACAATATTTTTGTCGTAATATATAATGAGCACCAGCCTCTCAAAAGACACAAGGCAACCACCTGTCAAATCTCTATAGAGTAAAAGAAAATGCACCACGCCAGAAAATAACGCAAGTCCAGTCAGAGCAAGATAAAACAAAATCTGGCAAAAAAGCTACTGGGAGTAATCTGAAATGCTTGCGCTGAAGGCCGCTTTAAGGGCTATATTTGCTTCTTGCGTAATTAATGAGAAATAAGATACCTCAAATTCAACGCTGAATGAGATTGGGTCTAACAAACAGAAAGGATCTCCCTAGCTCCAAACATATTCCTTTACTAACAGCGCGCTTTAGTAAAGCTCTGTAGCTACAAATAAAAAATTCAAACCGTTTCCTTCACTAAATAGTAATTAAAACCTGATTCGTTCCTTCCTCCCGATTACTTATCTTGACTATGGACCGGATACAATTATTGTGTACTCGTGCCTCTCTTTATAAATTTGACGAGACGGGAGTGACCGTTGCCTTGATGCTTGTTGAAAAGTTCATTCTTCGATTTTCAGACGGCCCACGTTTAACTTCCTTGTATTTTTTGCGTGTTTCACCAAGAAGAAGACCGCCGCACTCCTTTTTTCCCTCTTCCTCCACTCTGCTTCCTTTAGATGTTCTTCAAAACGTTTCTGTTCCACGTTCCTTTTGGTTTGTCCGGTGACTACTTTTCTCTAGCCTGCGGTATATTCTTGGGAGACCATAGAAGGGTTTTGAGCTGGTTGTTTCTGCAACTGAATTCTTTAGTCTCGACCGTTTTGACTGCAAATGAAATCTTACCCGTTGCAGGCCAAGCTTCCCTTGGGCTGATGGGTTGGGCTCGGCAAGGGCCGCTGCCAATTTGGTTTGCCCTTTATCACAGATGCGTCAGACGATACTTTCCCCTCTTTTCGTCACAACTCGAGGTTTGTGGTTTGACTCAGGACGGTTTGCCCGAATGCGGTTTGCGAAAAGGCGATTTACCCGGAGGCATTGTATTGCCACAGGCGGTTCAACAAGATAACGTTTTATGCTCGAAGACAGATGCCTACCGGTGGGCGAGAATTCATCTTCAGCGGGTGGTACCAAATATTCTAGACTCAGGCTCGTCATCGATAGGCCTTAGGTTAGCTCCTCGCCCAGGATTGGATTATTAAGATCGAAATTTATTTTCCATTTTTGCTTTTGTTTTACTTAGCTGCCATGGTTTTTGCTTAACCAGGGAAAGTAAATCGATATGGGTAGATTACTTTTTTGTTAAGTCAGGGCTACTTGAAATCGGGGGTCGCCTAGTACTCAGAGTTGACGGTTCACAGCTACATCATAAACCCTCTTGCAATTCAGTTCATTCATCACAATAATCACATATTGGTTTGCGGTTTTAATTACGATCTCAGATGTCACCCCTGGTTCCCCGAAGGACATTCCTCACTGAGCTTCGTTACCGCAACAGGACTGGCAATCATCGAAACAGTAAGGAAGATGATGGCGTGGAAAAGGAGGCAGCGAACATCTAATCGCGTGAAATATTGCAACGAGGAGAGTAGCGTTCTTCTGGTTATGAGTAATCAATGAGCTTATGATAAAAGCCTCCAAAAGAACCATTGTCTGATGGTCACTTACCTCCGGGTGTCGCTTCCACATCTACTCCGGGAGGAACAGAGCGTCGACACAGCCAATTCAATATGGGCCGTCTCCCTGATCCAGCTAACGTTCAGCAATGAGAAAATTTTTTTGTCGCCATCAAAAGTTCCGTAGTCTCTGGTGCAAGTGAAGTTGTTGGCACGCCCAAAAGGACGATAGTTGGCTGTGGAGAGGTGGAAACATGCGCACGAATTGTTGGTCATATGGCGCTGTAAGCTTGATTGTTAAGAGTCTGAGAGAAATTTTAAATCAAAAACAGAGTCCACGATGAGACCATCTTACCGCCGATACGATAAAAATTGTTTACACGATAGTTCCGTTTTTATATAGCTCGTAGTGAATATATGCTGACAACTTATTTCGTGAGCAGCAGTAACTTCGCTAGTGAAGAGCAACTTTAACCTACTATTGTTTTGTTAATAATTCTCGGATTTTCACCGAATTTTCCAGTATGATGTCTCGTATTGTCAGTCAGGTTGATCTTTCTGCAAAATTTTGTGGATATAGGATGAACTTAACGGTGATTTTTCAAACTACAATAATGTACCTTCGCTAACTTTATTTGAGCAGACATCGTGACGGGGAGTATTTTGGTTGTTCCGAGAACGCATCCTTCAAATAATTCACCCCTTTCGGGCCCGCACTTCTCTCCTTTGCCGGCAACTTCAAACCTAATATCTGCTTCGAAAAACAAATCAATACATTTGATTTAATATTTCACAAGGCTATATTCGGTGAAAAAAAAACAACGACAGACGGGCAGATGGACGCACGGACAGACGAACAAACGGACAGACGGACAAACGTACAGGCGAATAGACGAACAGAGAAACAAACGGACGGACCTGTGAGGAGTTGCCAGATCTACCATCAGGCGCGGCCCCAGGCGAAAGATAGGGGCATATCTATTAATGTGTAAATATGTGCTCACGCACTTTACTTTTCTGACTGTGTGTGGGCAGCAAACACTAGCCCGTTTCTCGTGCTTGACCAAAATGGCTATAGGAAAAATACCTAGAACATAAAGCCACTATTGAAATCGTTAGAACGAGGAAACTTACAGTGCAAAGACCCGGAACGCCAGTACCGGCGGCTTTTGGGCTTCAGGCCATCAATATCCCTTGACCGCAATGCCTCATTGGTGGACAACTTGGCCATGGTGGCACCTAGTGCTACAAATGATTTAGATTTGGAGAAGGAGGTGTTCAAACGAAATACAGCTATACCAAGAACACCAATTGCAAAGGCAGAGAATGATGGGCTGAAAAAAGATAGCTGGGAAAAAGGCGATTTCAGCGCCCGTTGCATCTGATCAAGAGGAACTCCAATAGCAGGGTATAGATCCATTCAGGAGAAGCTCATCAATTTTGTGACCTCCTCTAACACCAAAGACAGCCAAAGAGACAGCTCATGGGAGTTTAGCAATTGGAAAAGGTGCAGGAGTCTTTCAAGCCGCCTATGACAGCATAGCCAGGGTAAAACTGTACATGGTCATGAGGGAATTCGGTATCCTGACGAAATTGAAAAGACTGACTAGGGTGACCCTGACCAATGCGAGAGGCCAGATAAAAGCGGCAGGATCACTCTCACGACCATTCAACATCAACAACGGTCAAAGAAAGGGGATGTTCTATAATGCGTCCTCTTCAACCTGGCCCTGGAGAAAGTGATTCGCGAAGCCGATGTAAATGCGAGAGGCACCGCCCTCCTCAAGTCCGTTCAACTATTGGCTTACGCTGACAATATTAACATTATGGAAAGAACAACCTAAGATGTACCTTCATCCAGATCGAGCAGGCGGCGCGAGGCCTCAGGCTGCACATTAATGAAGGCAAGACGAAATACATGGTGGCAACGTCAGGGCCGAAAACGAAAAAACAAACAACATCGAATGGGACTGGTCAAACGAAAACAATAATGAGACTACAACTTTGAGACCGTTGAAAATCTCTCCTATCTAGGGTCGAAAATCACAACCGATAGCATCTATGACGATAAAATCCCCGCACGGTTCTAGGCTGCCAACAGAGCCTATTTCAGTTTACAAAAACTGTTTTGCTTTCACCGTAGGGTCAAAGCTCTTACTATACAAGACTATGATCCAATCCTCGGAGATTTCGGTTCTTAGCAAAAAACTGCGACCTCTTGGCCGCGTTCGAGAGAAGAATCCCCCGAAGAATTTTTGGCCTCCTACATGAGGATGGATGATTTCGTAGACTACATATTGACGAAATTTATGAGCGATATCACAACCGTCTGGTTATGGACAACGTCCGGGTCAACAAGTTGCGGTGGGTGGGTCACTTAATCCGTATGGATGAGGATGATCCAGCCCTGAAAGTTTATAAGGGCAATATCTACGGTAGGCAAAGAAGACGAGGCGGAGCCTGCCTGAGATTGAACGATGGAATAGGCCAGGCCGGTGATGATGCTGATGAAGGAGCCTTTAAAGGGAATAATCTGAGAGCTAAAATTATTGAGCTGTTCAAATTCATCAAAGACAGCAAAATGTGCACCAAGCCAGTAAGAATGTGATGCTTTGTAATAGGTCGTAGGGAGAAAACCTAAAGAGACACTTATCTCTTCTGACCTTCAATCAAAACGGAACTAAAGTTTCAGAAGGAGAAAGCATGCCCCCGACGCGAAACCAAAGGAAGATAAAAGCAGTAGATGAATCGTAAACAAAAAAAGGACAAGAAACTAAAAGTGCGAATTCGCCCAGAGTCAATTGTAATCTCCAGCAAAGGAAATCTGACCCCGACCTAAAAAATCTAGGCGGAAATGTCAGTAAAATCCGAAGGATTTCATGTTTCGCCTGAACCATAATAACCAAGTTATAAATTTACTTGGAGAGAATACCGCGGAGCGTTCCTGAAACATGAGGTCTATATACAGTGCAAGGATTTCGATCAGATTACATCTAGAGAAGAGATCTGCACTGCCTTGAAGCAACAATCCAAGTTGGGGAAATTCAGGTAAGAACCTATTGTGAGCCTCAGAAAAGCATACAGTGGTTCTCAAACGATCGATGTCGAATATGTGGGCAGAAAGGACATATTGCCGAGAAGTGCAATAGGGACCCCAAGTGGGGAAGTGGTAAATGCCTAGTATTTAGGGAGACGTTAACTGCAGTGTAAAAATGAGGTTAACCCAAGTAAACGTCAATTACTGTTGGCTCGCAATTACTGCGATTTGCTGGCGCAGACCACTGACGAATCCGCGAAGGAGATTTCTGTCATTAGTGCACCGTACAGAAACCTTGACGGTGGTGTATGGGTCACGGATTGGACTGGTGAAGCACTGATATAGGCGTGTGGTTGTCAAGCACACGTTATAGCATAGGTCAAGCGGCTAGTGGCTTTGTGTGGACAAAAATAAGGGGTATATTCCTATACCCTTATAATCACCACTGCCTGACTTTAAAGACGATTTTGTTCGCGACGTAAGGGGACGAGGTCCTTAGGTGATAGCCGGTGACTTTAATGCGTGGGCCATCGAGTGACGCAGCAAAGAGACTAATGCAAGGGGCAATGTTTATTAAAAACATTTGCCCAACTGGCTAACGGAGGTGATGTAAACACTTATTGGGGATCTGGTTCAATTGTAGATCTGACTTTTGTTAGTCTTGCATTGGCACGTGATGTGTCATGACAAGTTAACTAGAACTTCACGTATATCGATCACCAGACAACCAACTTTGAACTAACTACAGAGCCGCAGGGCAGGTGAACCGCACCCCGGAAGTCAAAAACCAAAACAACTCCAGGATGGTCTCCAAAAGCGCATCCCTAAAGCACGTGATACATCGATGCCTAGGAGATACTCATTCACCACAAGAAAACCCCATTATTAGTAAAACAGTGAACTTGGCAAGCTTCGATCGATTTACCACCGAACTAGACGAACGGCTCAAAGGGCAACAGCAGCATGCGTATAGAGAAGCCCGGAAGAACTTCAAGCTCACTATCTGGCGGAATAGGAGGTTATATTTTAAGGAGTTCTGTTTGGAAGCGCACATAAATCCATGGGATAGCGCCTATAAAATCGTGACAGGACATTACCACAGATCATCGGCCCTATGCTCTTCTTGTGAATAATGCAGAGGTTATTTCCCCTGGAAGAGGGGGGTACTGACACCTTACAGCGGGTCTTAAATGTGACAGGAACGAGTTACTGGAGATCTGCAGTCGCATAGGCGAAAGCAAAGCCTCGAGTCTGGATTGCATAACGAATTAGGCCCTCAAGCTTGTCGTTAAATGTAGACCGGATCTGTTCACGGAGCTGCTCGAAGCGTGCATGCTGAGGGCCTCTTTCCTGCACCTTGGAAGAGGCAGAAGCTTGTGCAGCTACCTAACGCTGGCAAACCTCCAGGGGAACGTCCTATAGACCATATGTCTTCTCGACACTATGGGGAAAACGTTGAAGCGGGTAATTTAAGAACGTGTTCAACTCAGCTATATGGAACCTTATATGAAAGTCTGGGACAACGATTGGTGTTCCCACCTACCTCGCTGCTATTGTCGATAGCTACTTACAAGAGCGGACGCTCTGACATAATACCCATGATGGACCCAAGGAGTACGTTGTGTCCGCGGATGTATCTGCATTGGGCTTCCTACTGTGGAACATCGTGTATCATGTATTTGACCTTCCGTTTCCGAAGGATCCCATACTTGGGAGTGATAATAGACGGAAAATTGAATTTTAAGCAGCACATAGAGCTAACTTGCGGAAAAGCATCCACCATGAGTATGGCTCTAGCAAGGATGATGCCGACGAAGCGGGGCCGCGGTGTACTTGCGGGCTGCTCATAGTCAGGGTGGTAGGTTTTACATAAACATGTACATAAACTAAGTATGGTCTACAGAAGGAATGATACCGGTTGACTTCCTGGTAGACGAGATAATGAACATATATATCATCAGGTCCATCTCTACTGGAAGGTGAAAAAAAAACGAAAGCGAAGCTGATGGTAACAGCGATGGAATCAGTCAGAAAAGGGTCGTTGGACTTAAAGGTTGATCCCTTCCATCCAGCAGTCGTTGACGAGAAAGTATGGGAAGATCAATTATAATCTCACCCAGTTTCTCACCGCCCATAAGGATATCGGATAGCTGTACAGGTTTGAATTGGGTTGAAGAAACGAGGAACCTAGAGAAACTCTAGGTGAAGTAGTAGGTCACGGATGAAAGCAACGAGATAATTCCTTTACGGGTCATGCTATGCAATTGAACCCGCTATCCCAGGATGGCCAACGAGTGAATCTCCCGCGAACAATGTGACGTAGAACAGCTGAAACAGATTTCCAGAAACCAACAGCAATGGTGTGTGAGTATTGTTGACGGTCTACGCCTTACTTACTTTTTATGGCGACTATATATAAACTAGTTTGCTGCTTCGATTCCAATTTGTTTCCGTCTGTTTAACGGAGGATCCACAAACGTCCGAGGCTAGTTCTTTCAACATGCGTACAATCTATGGTTCATCTAGCCCAGATTGTCAAATGAATATTCTGGGAACAACCTACAAATGAATTCACGACTGCAACCGGAACTAATTGAGAATATGATCCAGATGCAGCACTTTCACGCGAATAAAGTGCAGTCATTATGGGAAAATGGCGCATCTCTTACATAAAAAAATAAGGGAAGGACGAAGAAATGAACAAAAGGGAAACCTTAAGCGCGATTAAGAAGGAGCTGGATTCACGTTTTATAGAAATTTTTTCCCTTTACGTTTCTTGTTATTAGTGCTTGACGCTGAAATATGTATGTGATTTGTATGTAGGAAAAAAGTGGAGGAGCAAAAGCAGATCTTCATTCTGATTTGTATCTGCCCCGGTGTAATTGCATAAGGCCCAGTAAGAAAGAGAATACCCACATTTTACCATTAGGGGAATGTGTAATATCATCTTAGGATGATAACGACAAGGCAGAAACTACGCACCTACAAGAAGCGCCTTGCACAAGACAAATCATAGTGGAATTATGCTGTCACAACCCCACGAATGCTCGGAAAGCAACAGACAAAATACTTAAAACTCCCAAGCTCATTAATTATTGGAATCATAGCTATAGGAATTGTGAAGATTTCGTAGAACACAAGGTGGATATCAGTATTTGCATATAACTAACTTCCCCATTGCTTTTCATCTCTCATGAACTGGATATATGATAGAACGTCAAAACCATATTCCCTACGTTGGGAAGAGCGAACGAAAAACGAGGTAATGCATTCTGAACGCTCCTTGTTACCTGTTGGGTTTCCATCAAATACATGCAAAGGAGGAAAAAAGCGCCGGGGAAATTTAGTAATAGCGTTTTCTAGCTTGTGATGAGACTTCTTTCCAGCTTTATTAAAAATCTCTTTTATTTTACTTCACGGTATTTTTTTACGTTCCTTTATTTCTCCCTTGTAACCAAGATCGTAAAAGGAAAATAAAATTCAACACTAAGTTCAGGGGCAGGACTGACAATTTTCCCTTCTCCTGGTCCGTTCCTGAGTCCTCCGCTTCCATGTCAGTTTCCATTAGGTCCTACGGTGGTTATGGTTGGCAGTTTTGTGTTTTTTTTTCATTCTTTCTCACGTTGGGCAGTAACGTTATTGCAGAACTCTTCATTTTGTATATGAAGACATAAAATGTTTAGTACTGACTTGTGGTAGTTTACTGCATGTTTCTGGAGAGTATTATTCTAACACAGATTGCGCTCCTAAGAATATTTTAGCAATTGTGGATTTAGTATTGTGTGCTAAATTGTTGCACACAGTAATGGGCATCATGATGTGGTGGTAGGAAGGATAAATGGTGGGATGAGGTGTATTTTCGTGAAATAAAAAAAATTCGGAATTTTGTAGCGAAAAAGTTTAGATGACGAGGCAATTGTAGACATTTTTAAAATTACTACGGAAGAGAAGAGAATATTTTGTATCTTTGCGTTTCTTATATCTTTATCTTTTGACTGAATCATTAAACAGAGAACATATAAAAAGCAAAGAATAGGCAGTGCCTTACAAAAATTCGAGCCATACTGAAGGCATAATAGAAGTACGTTCCAGACTTCAGGGCAACACACTTGGAGAAAAAATCATGAAGCTGCTATTTGCAACGCTAATACTCATATATTCGCGGCAAAAACTTGATATCATAAATTTAATTCCTTTTTACGGGCGTTTAAATTTAGTATAAGTGCCTTTTGGGCTCAGCTCTGCTAACACCTCAGATACTTCAGATTTACCAAAAACTGTACAGTAAATAGATTAAAACTTCCCAGACTCTTGTATTCACTTGCTGAGAGGTATCATCTCGAAATTTTGTAAATTTTAGGCAACTTTATTAATTGCTTCACTCACAGTTTCTCTCCTAGTTGCTGGCAGTCCAGATTAGAATTATTCATTTGGTAGGCGTGGGACAACTAATAATCGATGATTCACTTTCACTATCTTGGCAGCAAAGCATTACTTTGCTTCCGGCTTTGCGATCGTTGCTGGAGTTCTAGATGACCCATTTGCTGAATCGTCTTTGCTCAACATTGAGTAGCCCATCGTTCGAAGTTATTTCTAGTTAGAGTACATCGCACATAAATTGATTTGGCTAATTTAGGCGGTCAAAATTATTTATTTATTGCTCCTTATAAAATTACCAGGAACTTTCAGCAAAACATGAAAAATAAACACTTAAAAATAAATTAAGAGATGCGTTGGACAGGGACCGGTTTCCTGGAGAAGAGCCACTACACCATTTATTATAGTGGCCATCCAGTAAACCATGTGCTCAGACTAGATTTCTTAGTCAGCCAAAAAATTAAACCTGTTGTTATTGGCTTTGAAAACATAAGCAAACGGCTATGCACTCTGCGCTTGCGAGGCAAACTTAGAAATATAAGCCTCCTTAACATTCACGCCCCTACAGAGGAGACTGCAGAGTCAGAGAAGGATATCTTTTAAGAGGCAGTAGAACAAACCCTCGAAGCCTGTCCCAGATATGATATCAAAATCATACTTGGGGATTTTAACAGCCAAATACGGAAGCAGCCCATATTCAGCCGTTGCGCTGGGTCCCATACCTTACACCAAAATACAAATGATAACGGACTGCGGATGATCCAATTAGCAGTGTCACACGAAATGGTTGTTGGAAGTACTCGGTTTGCGTGGAAAGCGGTCCACAAACATACGTGCGCCTCTCCAAACGGGACCACTTTCAACCAAATTGACCACGTGCTAATTGAACGCCGCCACCTCTCAGCCTTGATGAATGTCAGAACATATAGGGAAGCCAATATAGACTCAGATCACTATCTCGTTGGCATGATGCTTCCAGCTCGAATAACAACACCACCCAGAATCCCCTCTGACAATCAGGTGAGAGCTAGCACTGAAGCCATAGAGAACACAGCCCTCCGCAGCACCTATAAGAGGGAAATGGATGCCGTAATAACCGCAGTCAACAGGGGCCCTGGAGGTGAAGCATCAACAAATGATCTTCACAATCACCTGAAGAACGTTATTATTGATTTGGCTACAAACAAACGTGGCCCCAGCCGCAAAAGGAGTCGGAACGGCTGGTTTGATGGTGAATATAAACTAGCAACGGAACAGACGAATGCCGCATACCGAGTAATGTTGCATTCTCAAAGAACGCGGGCACGCGCAGAGACTTATCACGACTCCGTCGAGCGGAGAAGCGTCTTCACAGTTGGAAAAAGAAACCCTGGGAGAACGAACAGGTCTGTGAACTCGAAAAGTACAGGGAGGAAACGCACAAGGCGCATTAGTTTTACCAACAAGTCAGCAGGATGAAGCCACATACACCACAATGCTCATCCTGCCGAGACAATGGGGGAAATCTGATTTCCGACAGAATGGGCATTTAAGAGCGATGGGTTGAGTACTTTGATGAGCTACTGAACAACCAGAACATCGGCGAGTTGCAGGTCCCACAAACTGAAGACGACGGACAAATACTGCCACCACCAAGTATAGGGGAAGCAGTCCGTGCAATACATCGACTAAAAAATCTTAAGTCGCCAGGAGCCGATGGAATTACAGCCGAATTGGTTAAATATGGAGGCGACCAATTAAAGTGGTTCATCAACTGACGCTCATGGTATGGGAAAGCGAATCAATTCCTGACGAGTAGCAACGAGGCATTATCTGTCTTATACATAAAAAGGGATGTATCACACAATGCTGCAATGAATGCATAGCCAGGGTGAAACTGTACACGGCCATGAGAGAATTCAGTATCCCGACGAAACTAATAAGACTGACTAGGCTGACCCTGACCAATGTGCGAGGCCAGATAAAAGCAGCAGGATCACTCTGAAGACCAATCGACATCAACAACGGTCTACGACAAGGGGATGCCCTATCATGCATCGTCTTTAACTTGGCCCTCGAGAAAGTGATCCGTGATACTGAGGTAAATGCAAGAGGTACGATCCTCTTTAAGTCCACCCAACTACTGACCTATGTTGACGATATCGACATCATGGGGAGAACCGCCCGAGACATACAAACTGCCTTCATCCAGGTCGAGCAGGCAGCGATTAGCGCGAGATCTTGGGCTGCACATCAATGAAGGCAAGACAAAATATATGATGGCAACGTCAGCTCCGAAAACCAAACAACCAACAACATCAAACCGCACTGGTCAAACAGGAAGAATAAGGATAGGAGAATACAACTTTGAGACCGTTGACAATTTCTCCTATCTAGGGTCGAAAATCACAACCGATAACAACTACGATGATGAAATCCGCGCACGGTTGTTGTCAACCAACAGAGCCTATTTCAGCTTACAAGGACTGTTCCGCTCGAAACGTCTCACCATATTGTCAAAGCTCTTACTGTACAAGACTATGATCTTGCCAGTCCCCATGTATTCCTTAGCAAGAAAAATTGCGAACTCTTGGCCGCGTTTGAGAGAAGAATCCTCCGAAGAATTGTTGGCCCCCTACATGAGAATGGACGATATGTAGCTTACATAACGACGAAATCTATGAGCGATACCATGACCGTCAGGCTGTGGATAGAATCTGGCTCAATAGGTTACGGTGGGCGGGTCACTTAATTCGTATGGATGAGGATGATTCCGCCCGAAAAGTCTATAAGGGCAATATCTATGGTAGAAAAAGAAGACGAGGCAGACCCTGCCTAAGATGGAGCGATGACTTAGGACGCCAGACAGCTTTTAGGGATATGGAATTGGTGGACCTCGGCGCAAAACGGGGATGTCTGGAGTTCCTTATTAAGGCAGGCCTAGACCGGATACCGATTTTTGCGCCGTTAATGATGATGATGATCATCATCATATCCTTATAAAACTTGAAGCAATCTGACGGTGATACATTTCCAATTTCCAACTGAATCAGGTCCTGGAGTCTATGTTCTTGTAAATCATCTACAAAGCCTTAACGCGGGTGTTCTTTTATTTTCGAAAAATAGGAGTAAAGCTTTTTTGAAATACTTGAGAAGACCTTTTAAATGGGGTATAATAGAAATCAGTGGGATAGATAATAATGGAGCTATGATCGAAATGACGTAATTACCTGAATTTCTTATAAAAATCAATAAAAACAACGCCACACCTGTAATATAAAACTTGTTTCTTATGCCACCCTCTATTCGCACACCAAATTTCATGTTAATCGGTCTAGACTGAAAGAATTCGGAGGTCGCTCCCGATTTTCAGCTTCAATGAGTGGACTATCTACTATTTTTAAGATTGCCAATTATTTTGGCTAGTCCTTAGACTATCTTTATGCTGATTTGGGGCTGGTATCGACTGTACATAGTATTTCCCAGTACAAGCGACCGAGGCGACTATCGGGTGCTGCTGCCGACTATCGGTTGTGATTCTATTCTCTCGGCTGGCTTTGATAAGGAAAGATGATTTCGATTTTATGCGTGATAGACAAACTTTTAATTATGCCAAATAAAGCTAACTTCTACGTGAATTAATGCTTTTTCATAAAATTCATGATTCCCTGTTTCGTGCATGTAAAAGTATGGTGAAATCGACGTCCTAACAAATGAAATTAACCCTTTAGAGTATCAAATTAATATTCTGACAAATAAAATTGGCGATTTAATAAATGAAATTGAATCCTTAGCAAACGAAACTACCATTTCAAGATTTTTCAAGGCAAACTTAATGATCTGTAATGTGATATAAACGATCTTGAAAATATCAAGAATAAAATACTAATTAGCGAACTCCAGACACCCTGGTTTTGCGCCGAAGTCCAATAATTCGGAGGAGCCTAGATAGTGGAGAATATCTTATAGATGGTATTCAGCAACGTGATACCTCTATAATTGCTGCATTGCATGATATCAATCTTTTTACATATGGGAGAAATAATGTCTCGCCGCCTTTAGTTGGCGGGACCTCCAACTCGCCGATATTTTGGTTGTTGAGCAGTTCATCAAAATACTCAACCCTTTGCTGTGATTTCTTCATTCAGTTGGAAATCAATTTGCCTCTTTGGCTCGGTAGGATGAGCATCGAGGTGTATAAGCCTTCATCCTGCTGACTTGTTGGTAAAACTTGCGCACCTAGTGCGGTTGCTCCCTATACTTTTCGAGTTCACAGACTTGTTGGTTCTCCCAGGCTTCCTTTTTCCGTCTCTGAAGTCGCTTCTCTTCTCGATGGAGTTCGTGATAAGTCTCTGCGAGTGCCCGCTTTCTTTGAGAATGCAACATTACTCGGTATACAGCATTCTTCCGTTCAGTTGCTAGCTTAAATCCATCCTCATACTAGCCGTTCCGACTTTTCCTAAGGCTGATGCCAAGTTTGTTTGTGGCCGTATCAATGATAGCGTTCTTCAGGTGATTGTGAAGATCATTTGTTGATGCTTAATCTCCAGGACATCTGTTAGCAGCGGTTATTGCGGCACACATTTCCCTCTTATATGTGTTGCGGAGGGCAGTGTTGTATATTCACCCTCATCTGATTGTCAGAGGGGATTGTAGATGGTGTCGTAATTCGAGCTCGGAGCACTATGCGAACGAGATAGTGGTCCGAGTCTATATTCCCCCCTATATGTTCTTACATTCGTCAAGACTGAGAGGTGGCGGCGTTCGATCAACACTTGGCCAATTTGGTTGACAATGGTCCCGTCTGGAGAGGCCCACACATGTTTGTGAACCGCTTTCCGTGCAAACCAGGTACTTCCAACAACCAATTCGTGCGATACTGCTAACTGAATTATCCGCAGTCCGTTATGATTGGTATCCCTATGTGAGTTATGGGAGCCGACAATTCGCCTGAATATGAGCTCTGTCCGTACCTGATTATTGAAACCTCCAAGTATGGTTTTGATGTCATACCTGGGACAGACTTCGAGGGTGCGCTCAACTGCCTCGTAGAAATCCTTCTCCGACTCTGCAGTTCCCTCTGTAAGGGTTTGAATGTTTATCAGGTTTATATTTCTAAATTTGCCCCGCAAGTGCAGCGTGCATTGGCTTTCACCTATATTTTCAAAGCGGATAACAGTAAGTTTTTTAGTTAACACTTCAATCCTCAGTTTACAATTTTGTTCCTGTTTTTCTTTCGGTCTGAATCGATTTAATTCTCATTATAACACCACAGTAACAAGTGAAATTATGTGCGCGTTTATCAAATAAACAAGCCGATACAAAGTATATGTACGTTAATTCTAATTTGTTTATTGTCTGTTTTACAATAGGCACAGAAAATGTATTTTGCGCGTTTAAAGTACACGAATTGATTCTCGTTGCGACTTAAGACTATTACCCACAACGGTTGGAGACAGAAGAGACCGGCTTATTTCCATGCGGCCTTTTCTGTCCCAACCAACGGCACTTTCTCACCGCTAATCCTCCACTCCCGTGGCGAGTTCTAAAATGACTGAGTGGAGAGTTCCGCGCCATCTACCCGTCCGCATCCGCAACATTCGAAATAAATTTCGAATGCTGCAGATCCTGCCGCGCCACAGTTTCATTTTTTGGCTGACCAAGAATCCTCCGAAGAATTTTTGGCCCCCTACATGAAGATGAACGATTCTGTAGCCTACACAATAAAGAAATCTGTGAGCGATACCATGACCGTCCGGTTGTGGATAATATCCGGCTCGGGGCGGGTCACTTAGTCCGTATGGGTGAGTATGATCCCACCCGGAAAGTATACAAGGGCAATATCTATGGTAGAAAAAGAAGACGAAGCAGACCCTGCCTAAGATGGAGCGATGGCGTAAGCCATGACGCCAGAGAGCTTTTAGGGACCTCGGCGTAAAACCGAGATGTCTGGAGTTCTTTATTAAGGCAGGCCTAGACCGGATACCGCTTGTTGCGCCGTTGATGATGATGATGAAGAAGTGCGCATGGTTTACTGGATGGCCGGTATAATATATGGTGTAGTGGCTCTTCTCCAGATAACTTGTCCCTGCCCAACGCATCTCTTGCAACGCTGCTACATCAGCCTTATATTGAGACAGGGTATCCGCTAACTGCTCAGTAGCATTCGGTCTATACAGGGAGCGCACGTTCCTTGTGAAAATGTGCAAATCGTCATTCCGCCTTCGTTGAAATCCATCCTGTCCGAAACTCCTGCCGTGGCTTCGTAACTTTGTTTTTCCGTGTAGGGTTGTCAACTCTACCCAACTCCCAACCTGGAGGACCAGTTGGTACCTTTTTCCCGTTTTTAGACGCGACAGACTCGCCTTTATCCTGCAGTTTTTAATGGAGGAAGAACTCCCTGCGATCATCGCGTGGAGGTAGAGATAGGGGGGGGGGTTCCAATCCATGTTTCGGCCTGGGACCTATATCACCCTTTAACTGCCTAAAGAATGGTATTATTTATTAAATTAATAATAATTATTTTAACTATTTTAAAGGGGTTGAATAAGTACGTATAGTTTGCTGTAAATGACAGACAAGTTATTGAGGAAACTTAACAAAATATTGATAATGCGAACCGAGAATGTCAGCCGAGAATATAATGACCTCGTAAGGCAAAAAGCCCCCTGATATACTTGTATAAAGTTGGAATAATTATAAAGGGAGTACAAATTAACCCTTAACTGGAGGAGGAGGGACTCCGCACACACGTGAAAGGGAATGTAACATGTTTTTTCTAAATATTTAAGTCACTTATAATAAACATGATTTTAAAATAATATTTTCCCCATTTTTAGAGTTGGCAGTTCAGAGTCACTGTAAAATTGTGTTTTGCCTTCCTTTATATCGTCTAATATATACACTATCTTAACTTATATTAACATTTGAAAATTCCGTATTTCTACTATTTTAAGCACATTAAATAAAATCACTTCCAAATAAAACGGAATAAGCGTCAAATAAGTGCAAAGTCATAGTCAATTATAATTTTCGAGAAACCAAAGCAGAAATCACAATCGCTCGGTCCGGAAAAACTTTTCAAACTTCATAGTTTAGGTTTGTCGGTTATGATGTATGCATACTCATGCTAATTTTCCGAAATACTTGAGGGATCACTGCCAAATATATGACAGGCAAATTAGCCCAGTAGCCAGGCAGGTTCGCAAAACTTTATGGAATTACAACGCACAAAGGTCACGTTGTTGGCATCGTTATTACACGTATTATAGTTTCCCTGGGAAATTAGCAATAAGTATTGTTAAGTCACTTAATGGACTTTCATGCGGTTAATTGCTTTTTATGGGTAAAGCAAATGGCAAACTACCCCGAGCTGACGAAAATCGGTTTCGTGCCATGATATCTCTGAGTTGAAATTAATTTAGGGATTGGTTCCGTTTTCCAAATTTCAATTTATTCCATTATAATGCTAAAAGAAAGGTAAATATTTGGCTAGAAAATGTGAAAGTCATTGATATAATACGCTATGTAATGATATTCCTTAACTAACGATTCCCAGAGAATATTGTGAATTCGCATGGCTCTTAATATATGACAGTAAATTACTATTGTGGGGCTGTAACCAGACACCGCAAACAAAAGTTGCAAACTTTCCTGTGTGGGCGAATGGGAGTATGCGAAATAATTACATTCATGTTTTCATCATCTGCAAAGAATAATCAAGACCTGGTGGTAAACCAGTGGTGATATTCGAAATGACAGAAATGTCCACCCCCTTTACCACATATCAGTATAACTTTGATAAGTTGGACAAAATTATGTTCCAGTTATTTCTTACACTCTTTGTTACTATAGATATTTAAATAAATATTATTCCAATATATCTCCCAAAACACTCTTAAGAGGAGCGGTTTTGTATCAAACAAAACCATATTAAAATCGATTCACTGTGTGTTTGTCTGTCTGTCTGTCACACGCACTTTTCTCCGAAACGGCTATACCGATCCGGACTAAATTTGGTGGACAGATG
Organism: Hermetia illucens; assembly: GCF_905115235.1. Taxonomy (NCBI): domain Eukaryota; kingdom Metazoa; phylum Arthropoda; class Insecta; order Diptera; family Stratiomyidae; genus Hermetia; species Hermetia illucens. The sequence goes on along the minus strand of NC_051849.1, from coordinate 83,255,671 downwards.
GGAAATATGAAATCCCACGCATACAGCGAGTGACATAAATTTAAGTGGAGTTTAAATGGTGGTTCCTCATATATCTAAAGGGGGGATGTAAACAGTTTTTTCATCGAATATAGTCATGTGGGGTATTGAATGATAGGTCTCAATTAGTACTTTTCGAATCTGATATTAGTTTTGACGTGAATTGTAAAGTCCGCGAGTAAGGAGTCTAAATGTACACACTTAAAGTGAGACAGGACTCATTTTCGAAAACTACCCAACCCATAAATCATAAAAAAATCAGGGTGGTACGCTTAGATGACATCTAGGCCTCAAAATATGTCCCATTCCTATATCTGCTCAAAGAAACTAACTAATAGTATATTACCAACTTTTAGAAATTGACTAAAACAACCAATTCAATTCATCCTAGCACTTCCAAGCACCAGCATAAAGGATAATATTTCGTATACACTTGCCAAATTTCATGGAAATCTAGCCATTAACGCTAAAGTTATAGCAGTTCAAAGTTAGCAATTTCGCACGAATTTGCTGCTTCTAAAGCCATGCAAATAAGATGCTGACATCATAATTAACGACAATAATTGACATTCGCGTGAAATATTAGAGTCGCATTTATGAAGAATCTGCTTCTTAAGTGCATCCTAGGAGTACTAAATTTTGCACCGGTATACAGAACAGTCTCGTACATACATATGACAAATCCGACTATTAGTGTCAAAGTTATAGCAGTTTAAACTTATCCATTTCGTACAAAACAAAACCTTATTAAAACCGGTTCAATGTCTGCCTGTGTCTGCCTGTTTGTCTCTGTCTGTCTGTCTGTTCGTCACACGCACTTTTCTCAGAAACGGCTATTCCGCTTGACACGAAATTTGGTGAGGAGATGGGAACTGTGAAGGCCCAGATATGCAGTGAGTGATATCCTTCCACGTTGAAATTTAGGGGGGTCCCCGTACATGCAAAAGGGTGGTGCACAATTTTTTTCACCGAAAATAGTCATGTTGGGTATCGAATGAAAGGTCTGGATTAGTACTTTTGGAAGGGGTGGAAAGTGATGATTTCTTTAACGGACCCATTCTCAGAAACTACCCAACCGAAAAAATCGGAAAAAAATTATGAGGCTGCCTCTATATCCAGGCCTGAAAATACTCCCCATATCGATATCTGCTCAAATTAGGTCGATATATACTATTATCTTCTTGGAGCAATTGAGTAAAAACCCCCTTAAGTTTATGCCAGAATTACGAAAGTTTGTAGTAGTATAGAACCAATATAACACTAAAGTGAGTAGTGTTACATGCTAATTGCATATACATAACGGGCTACGTACAAACGGGATAGTTCTGCACCCAAACATACTCACAGAAGAAGCACACAAAGCCTTTCATACCTGAAGCGCCGAGCTTCCCGTTCCACGACTTGTTTGTATCTGTTGTAGATTAAATTCTTCGCATTTGCTAATATTGGCAAGTGAATTCTCGTTGGCGCGAATTTTGTGACCATACCATCGAAAACTTCGTTTGTCTCCACTACCGCAAGTTGGCCAACACTCAGAGCCATAGAGAGCGGTAGACGGACGACGTTGCAGTAAATTTTAGATTTCAGACGTTCGTTGATACGTGCATCACAAAGAACACCAGTTGTGAAATACCACTTCATCCAGGTTGCGTTGATGGGTGAAGCAATTTCATTACGCATTTCTCCATTGGCTGATACCATTAACCCGGGATACTTAAATCGCTCAGTTCTGGGTAGGTTACTGCCATTGACAGGACGGAGCGATTTAAATATCTCGAGTCGAGAAACCAGCCAACGAAGAAGTGCGTTATGCTCCTCACATAAAGAAACACAAAACCTTTTATACCTGGAGCGTCAAGCTTCAGATTTCCCGACTTGTTTATGATTGATTTTGCTAGTGAATACCTCTGAAAATATGTCTTTAATAATATATAAATTAAAATCGGTATTGAAAATGAGAATCCAGCGTTATGTACGCACAATAAATGTTTGAGACAAGCGAAGCATCGATGGAGGATGTAGTCCGTTAGGGATTTTCCATAACGATCACGGCACTCAGTCGGGAGTGAGCTTTTTTGGGAAAGAAATCTAAGCCTCAAAATATATCCCATTCCAATATCTACACAAACAAGGTTAATAATGGTATATTACCATATTTTAGAAATTTACCCGAAAGCCCCCCTAAGTTCAGCCTAGAAGTACAAAGTGGCACCAGCATAAGTGACTTTATAATCAGTAGAAGTCAATCCAACCATTATGAACCAAATTATGGATGTCAAAGTTATGTATATCTGTCAATTGATTGCATTCTACGACATGTATGTGTCGTCATCAGATCAAATAAACCCATGCGAATGGCAGAGCGCATAGGAAAATTCAATTTTTTTTGTGGCTTATTTTTGTCATTTATGTATCAGTACCAATCACTCGAGACATATATTAATAAAGTTTACGGGCGGTGTTTAGTCCGAATGTTATATATGTACGTTAGTACCAGCGATATTCACTCCCCACCTTAACAACAAATGTCAAAATTTAGATCGGCTTCGGAGTGTACTAACAACATGGCTATATTTGTTGAAGAAAACATTTACACCCGCCTTTTGCATGTATAAGGTATCCCCCTTAAATCCAACGTAAAATGACGCTCACACTCATTGTGTAAGAGAGCGTTCATAACCAATCGCTATAACCGTTTCCAAGAGGGTAGAGGCGCTGAGGCAGCGTCTGATGAGATCACCTCTGCCCGGCGATCGAAACCGTCAAAGCCAATATTATAATTTTTAAAAGTACTGGGCGCTTGCCCACGAACAGGGTAGTCCGCGCATTGAATAGCAAAAGTAAGTTACTTCTCAAATACGTGCAGCCCGCCATCAAGTAGATGGTGGGCTCAGGACAACTCATCCCAAACAAAAATTTTCAGTAAACTGATTTTAATAAGGCTTGGTTTTACACAAAACCTTAAAACTATATTCAAAGTCTTTCCTACTTGTCGTAATTTGTGAACAAGTAACCCGTAAATTTCAAAATTTTACTATTATCGAAACGTCAACAACGCCTCAGATAGAGATTGATATCAAGAAGGACTATGGTTAGTTTTTGGAATGTGCGCCCACTCCTCGAAAATGGTATCGAACGTCCCCAGAATACTCACTTTCTGCAACTGGACCAAGGACTCCCATGACATAACCTAAACATTCTGGGCGTGAAGGCTTTAAGTTAAGGAGCATCAGAATCGTACAATGCAATGTACCAATGGAAATTTCCAATATAGTGGAGAAGGATGCTTTCCATGAGTAATTACATGCAGTTCAGGCGGGGTTTTCCAAAGATAACGCTTTTCTCCGACATGTGATGGGGAAACATGGACTTGCCAACTATAACAATAATGGTGTCAGATTTGTGGATTTTTGCAGCTTCCACCGCCTTGTTATTGCTAACTCATTGTCCGAGCACAGAAGTCAGCTCGGTTTCAACTGACTCAAACCGTGCGAGCAATCAGATTGACCACTTTGTGATTAGCAGTAGATTTGAAAGTTGTCTTCGTGATGTACGTAATAAGAAAGACGCTGATATCGACCTCGAAACGGATCATTTACCATGCATGCATGCTACACTTCTCGCAGGGTTAAAGAGCTATGACCCTCCAAGTTTAAAATCAACTGTTTATACGATCCAGTTATCGCTCGACAGTGGGAGTGCTATTTTGCTGATCAGACCGCAGATACTCTGGAAAACCCGTCTGCAAATATCGATTGGCTTTAGCTGATATTAAAATGCTCTTTTCTTGGATGCTATCCAGGCGGTCGGTCACGTCTCGAATTTGAATTTGATGTCCAGTTATAGGACAGTGGAAGAGGAGGTCGAAAGTATTCGTACTTTTTCTAAAAGGATTGTTCCCTACTTTTCAAGACCCCTTCACATAATTAATTCGGTCTGGAAAGTACTACATCAATAACAGTCCAGTCAGAGTTGAGCATTATTTAGCTACTGTAACTTTATCAGTAAAAGCATGATTTTGATCAAACTTGGAGATAACATGCTTAATACTATAGTCTATATTACTGATTTTTATAACTCAAGGATAAACTCAATCAATTTCTCAAAAACATGGTGATGTGCTACTGTTAACTTAATTTGAGCAGATATTTTGAGGTCTGGACACCGTATAGAAGCAGCTTCCTGCATGTACCTACTCACCGACGGACGGACAGATAGACATTGAACCGATTTTAATAATGTTTTGTTTGTAAAATGGAATGGAATGGGCGAAAATATTTCCTAGCCTTTAGTACTATATATGTCATTTATTGCCATCAGTTATTTCTTTGGCTTAGGATATAGGAAACCCGGACGAAATTGATAATTTTGATAGAGTATGATTTTTACAACACTTCCTAGTATTCCGTGCTATTTTATTGTTTAAGGCTCCTGCGCAATTTGGTTCTCTTTGGATGAATTTGAGAAGAGTTTCTTGATCAATTTAAAAACGGACGATAATATACGATTACGGCAAAATATCGATAATTCGCACGGTCAAGGGTTTGGGACTACGAATTATCGGGAGCGCAAACGGTGGGATGCGTCAATTTGCTGAGGTTAACATTTTTTGGAGGCTCCGTAAAGTGTCAGAACGGTAACGAAACATGACACTGAATTGGAGAAAGGAGATAGAATCATCTCACTTGGCTCTGTAGGAATTACGTAATTTCCTGGAAAACATTTATCTCGCCCCTCTCACCATCTCCTCTAATTCCCTTCCAACAGTACGAACAAGTGGGGTTTTGCGTTGGAAATTCAAATTATAAACCTCTATTCATCCGATCCAGCAGCTAATGCGACACAAAGGAATTGTTTCATACATTTACTACGGGAGTGTTGATACGATCTAGCAGCTAGCGTGTCCTAATGTACCTAATGTATCAGACACAGAAGCATTGAGATGTCTAGCCCCTAATGTCATGCGTTCCAAAATTATAGAAAATGAGTCAAGTACGCTTCGCCTTCAAGGTGGAATAGACCTTCAAACTGACTAGTCGTATGTGTCGGGAAACAAATTTTAGTGTTCTTGGAACATGTGACTTTTGGATCTGGACCTCTCGATTGTTCCATACATTTACTATAACAGTATTCATACGATCCAGCAGCGATACCGTGTCCTTATCAGTGTTTATTAAGGAAACCCCTCTTATAACTTCTCGTTCTTGTCACGGACACAACCACATGAAATATCCAACGCCTAGCGATCTACACACCGCCCCTTTCTAAAATAACACGATTTCGGGAAGCTCGTGCAAAACTGAAATTGAATAAGATAGAGTTTCTGGTTACCAACTTCAATCAAATAGGCACTATCATTGTGAGTGAAAGCCATCATTCGAAAAATGAACGATTTACGCACCCTACTCAATGATTTTAGCAAACAATCAAAACAACTATAGCGCCGACTCCGTCACCTCATGGGGCAAGGGCCAAAGAGTACATAATCCATCTCTCCGTACTGAATATTAACACGGTTTCATTGATTGATGGAATTTCTAAAGCTTTTTAGCTATTCGGGAAATGCCTTTTAGATTCTAATACCGATGATGAAAATCTTCCAACTTTCACCTCCAAGCCAAATCAATTTCAGTAATGACGAAGGATACCCTCTTCTGCTGGGATCGAGAAATCGGCGATAAAGATAGATAAAACAAGTCGGAATACCGGAAACTCGTGCTTCGGGTATAAAGGTTTTGTGTTCATCTTATCTAAGAAATTTCAACGCACATTTTTCTACCCGTATACAGCTACAAAACTACAAAAGAAAGAAACAACTAAAACAAAATAATTCTTTTCCACCCAATTCATACGAACTTACTTCGTGTGGTATTGACGAATTGATATGTGATGATGACGCCATCAGGTTGTAGAGTGCACGAAATTCACAAAAAATTGTAAAGTTTTACCTCCTATAACTTTGTTAATAATAGTTGGATTTTCCTCAAACTTGACCAAATTGTGCACTATATTCTTCGTTATACCCATGCCAAATTTTATACTTCTGGAACGAACATAAGGGGGGTGCCGGGTAAATTTCTAAAATGTGGAAATATACTATTATTAACTTTATTTGTGCAGATATCGGAACCGGATATATTTTGAGGCCTAAATTTCGTAGAGATGCACTATTGAGATTTTTTTCAGATTTTTCGGTTGGATAGGTTCTGAGAACGAGACCTGTTACACTTTTTGTGGGTCATATTTTGAGCCCTCACTCCCCTATGTTTCACCCAATATCAAATATTGAACCAGTTTCGAAAAGTACTAATTGAGACCTTTCATTTGATACCCCACATGGCCACATTCTATGAAAAAAAATTTTGCAACCTCCTTTCACATGTATGGAGAGCCCCCCTTAAACTTAACACAAAATGGCGGCAGTTGCTGCATGTAAAGGGAACGGCAGATCACATACTTCCACCAATTTTTGTGACAATCGGTCCAGCCGTTTCCGAATAAATCGGCTGTGACAGACAGACAGACAGACAGACAGACAGACAGACAGACGGACAGACAGACAGACAGACAGACAGACAGACAGACGGACAGACAGACATCGAATCGATTCTAATAAGGTTTTGTTTCACACAAAACCTTAAAAATGATGACGATTGACAATGATATAAAATGAGGAAGACAACGAGAAACTGGTTCATTAATTCACACCAAGAAAACCAATGTCCGGATAGCTGAGTGGTTAGAGCACAAGGCTGCCGTACGGAAGGTCGCGGTTCAAATCTCACTGGGTATCGTGATTTAACGTCGGATAGCAGTTGACTCAGCTGTGTATGAGTACCTGAGTCAAATCAAAGTAATTAATCTCTGGCGAGCGCAATGCTGACCACATTTCCTCCTACAGGGTACTGTAATCCTGTAGTGTACCATTACGGTCTTGAATGAAGTGCTCTAACACACTTCGAGGCCCTGATCCAATATGGATTGTTGCGCCAACGATTATTCATCATCATCAACGGCGCAACAACCGGTAATAAGGAACTCCACACATCCCGGTTTTGCGCCGAGGTCCACCAATTCGATATCCCTAAAAGCTATCTGGCGTCCTGACCTACGCCATCGCTCCATCTTAGGCAGGGTCTGCTTCGTCTTCTTTTCTACCATAGATATTGCCCTCATAGACTTTCCGGGTGGGATCATCCTCATCCATACGGATTAAGTGACCCGCCCACCGTAACCTATTGAGCCGGATTTTATCCACAACCGGACGGTCATGGTATAGCTCATAGATTTCGTCATTGTGTATGCTACGGAATCGTCCATCCTCATGTAGGGGGTCAAAAATTCTTCGGAGGATTCTTCTCTCGAATGCGGCCAAGAATTCGCAATTTTTCTTGCTAAGAACCCAAGTTGCCGAGGTATACAAGATCATAGTCTTGTACAGTAAGAGCTTTGACCCTATGGTGAGACGTTTCGAGCGGAACAGTCTTTGTAAGCTGAAATAGGCTCTGTTGGCTGACAACAACCGTGCGCGGATTTCATCATCGTAGTTGTTATCGGTTGTGATTTTCGACTCTATATAGGAGAAATTGTCAACGGTCTCAAAGTTGTATTCTCCTACCCTTATTCTTTCTCGTGTTTGACCAGTGCGGTTTGATGTTGTTGGTTGATTCGTCCTCGGTGCTGACGTTGCCACCATATATTTTGTCTTGCCTTCATTGATGTGCAGCACAAGATCCCGCACCTATCATAGCCTGCTCGATCTGATGAAGGCAGTTAATTAATTTCGTCGGGATACCGAATGCTCTCATGGCCGTGTACAGTTTTACCCTGGCTATGCTATCATAGGTGGCTTTAAAGTCGATGAACAGATGGTGCAACTGTTGTCCATATTCCAACAGTTTTTCCATCGCTTGCCCCAGAGAGAAAATCTGATCTGTTGCTGATTTGCCTGACGTGAAGCCTCTTTGGTATGGGCCAATGATGTTCTGGGCGGATGGGGCTATCCGGCCTAGCGAGATAGCGGGGAATATTTTATAGATGGTACTCAGCAACGTGATATCTCTATAATTGCTGCACTGTGTGATATCTCCCTTTTTATGTATGAAACAGATAATGCCTCGTTGCCAATCGTTAGGCATTGATTCGCTGTCCCATGCCTTGAGCACAAGTTGATGAACCACTTGGTGTAACTGGTCGCCTCCATATTTAACCAATTCGGCTGTAATTCCATCGGCTCCTAGCGACTTATGATTTTTTAGCCGATGAATTGCACGGACTGTTTCTCCTAAACTTGGTGGTGGCAGTATTTGTCCGTCGTCTTCAGTTGGCGGGACCTCCAACTCGCCGATGTTCTGGTTGTTAAGTAGCTCATCAAAGTACTCAATCCATCGCTCTAATATGCCCATTCTGTCGGAAATCAGATTTCCCTCTTTGTCTCGGCAGGATGAGCATCGAGGTGTATAAGGCTTCATCCTGCTGACTTGTTGGTAAAACTTCCGCGCCTGGTACGGTTCCTCCCTGTGCTTTTCGAGTTCACAGACAAGTTCGTTCTCCCAGGCTTTCTTTTTCCGTCTGTGAAGTCGCTTCTCCGCTCGACGGAGTTCGTGATAAGTCTCTGTGAGTGCCCGCGTTCTTTGA